>NC_060129.1:86105013-86730013 GCF_021461395.2 Schistocerca americana
GATGGAAAGAGAAAACACTCAAGTTTTACATGGTTCCCGCGAGGTAGCAGTCATGTACGCCCACTTCAGTACTGGTAAAGACAACAGAGAGCGTTTTGTGTTCTACGTTTTGTGCAGTGCGGGACGGTAATAGCTGTTCAGCGTGACATTCGTACTGGGTATGGTGTGGATGATCCAACAGCGCAGAGCATTAGACGATGGCACGAACAATTGCGAGGAACAGGTTGTTTGTGTAAAGGCAAATCGCCGGGCCGTGCCCGAGTGTGTGACACAGACGACGGACGCATCCGCCATAGTTTCACAAGGAGTCCGCAGAAATCCGTTCGACGTGCAGCTCGACAGGTCAACATGTTTCCGATGTCTGTCTGGCGTGTGTTGCGCCGACGTTTGTACACGAAACCGTACAAAATTCCGCTAATGCAAGCTCTTCGTAAAGGTGACAGGCAGCAACGTGTGGAGTTCTGTAATTTCGTTGTCAGCAAGATGGAGGGTGAAAGTTCTCTTCCACCCTTAGTGTTAACTGAGGAGACAACATTCCACTCAATGGAAAGGTGGACCTTAATGCTGCGAGAGTATGGGGTATGGAACAACCACATGAAGTTGTACAGCATGAGAGGGATTCTCCAAAATTTAATGTGTGTTGTGCAGTTTCACATGAGAAGGTGTACGGTCCATTTTTCTTTGCCGAGAACTCTGTTACAGGAAGCACATATCTCCATATGCTTGTGAGCGTTCCTAGCCCGCAGTTGGAGACTGATTCGAACGACTTCATTTACCAACAGGATGGGGCACCGCCACACTTGGAATTGGAAGTGCGGGAATTTTTAAATCAAAGGATTACTGAACGATGGATCGATCGCAATGGACCAAATGATTCACCCTTACATTACTGGCCTCCAGGTCTACGGTCCTGACTGTATGTGATTACTTCTTATGGGGGTTTATAAAAGACTCTGTTTATTTGCCTCCATTACCGACAACAATGAGTGAACTGAGACATCGCATAACAGCAGCTGTGGAGGCTGTAACTCAAGACATGCTCGCTGCAGTGAGAACAGTTTGAATACCGGATTGACATTTGCCATTCATGTCAAGGGAAGCATATTGAACAACTACGAAAAGGTATGAAAAAACGTTTTTGAGTTTCCCGTTAATGATAAAAGCGCTACGGTCGCAGGTTCGAATCCTGCCTCGGGCATGGATGTGTGTGATGTCCTTAGGTTAGTTAGGTTTAAGTAGTTCTAAGTTCTAGGGGACTGACGACCTCAGATGTTAAGTCCCATAGTGCTCAGAGCGATTTGATTTTTTGAATGATAAAAGATAATTCATTGTACTAGGGTCATTAAGTAAGTAATGCCCCACATTATTTTGAAAAGTCCGTTAATGTACAAAGACAAATGTCCCTGGTGATGCTTCACATTTTATGTTTGTTTTGTGCCCGGTGAAGTTTCGAACCGTTCTGGCAGATGTCAGATCCGTAGTACAGCGTCAAAATGGCATCTACATACGACTCACGTTACAAGCAGCGTGCTGTTATTGAATTCTTGTGTGCAGAAAAACGAGCCGTGAATGGCGATGTTGCAGTTGATAGGAGTACAGTTGGTCGATGCGAGAAGAAAGTTACAGCCTCAGGAAATCCAGAAACAGAACCCCGTGATCAGCCACGCTCGGTATGTCCTGTCACAGCCACTGCTCCAGACATTCTGAGTCGAGCGGAAGCCATTATTCGTGCCGACTGGCGCAACACAAATCGATAATTAGCTCTACAGTTGTCGGTCAGCAGTGGAAATGCGTCTGCAATGATCGAGACTCTCGGATATGCAAAGAGGTGCTCACGACTGGTTGCACGAATGCTCACAGCGGACGACAACTTTCAAAGAAAAGCCATTTCATCTGGAGTTTTGAGACTCACAGAGGGACCCTTCTGTCACGGATCGTTACCGGTGACGAACGCTGGGTGCGCCACTTTGTGCCGGAAACTAAAAGGCCGTCGATGGAGTGGCATCATCCTCATTCACCACAAAAGAAGAAATTCATTACAACCCCCTCTGCCGGAAAAGTCATGACGGCAGTATCCTGGGATTGTGATGGCGTCATTCCGGTAGACGTGGTTCCATGGGACTCAACAAGTCAACCATCAATTCATTGGCATACGCGAAGACTCTGAATAAACTCAAGAACCGTTTTTGACATGTCCGATCGGACAAGAAACCAGCAGAAATCTTGATCCAACACGATAATGCATGCCCGCACATAAGTATGAGTACCCGGGAACACATCGCCAAACTGGGTTGTGCATCATTGCGGCATCCATCCTGCCGTCCAGACCGCCCCCCCCTCCCACACACACACACACTTGCATCTCTTTGCGCCGCTTGAAGATTATCTACGGGGGACACTGATGATGACGAAAGGTCCAGTTATGCAGTGAAAACATGGCTACGCCCGCAGGACAAGAGCTTTTACCAGCGGGGAGTACATGCTCTTCCACAACATTGGGGTACAGCCAAAGATCGTGATGGAGACTACGTAGAAAAATAGGACATGAACAAGACATGTTGATGTATATTGTCACAAAATTCTGAGTCTTAACAATATATACGTTCTGAGGAAAAAATGTGGGGCATTACTTAATGAACCAACCTCCTATATCTTTGTTAGTTCCAAAAATGTAGACGTTCCAAATCGGATGATTCTTTTTCATACACCCTGTGTAATGAAAACGACGATATAATTTGACGTGAACTGTATATTAAACATATCATAAAATGTGCAGACTGAGAGTGACTTTACGTCTTTTTCCTCATGTGCAGCGCCCTTCTTCGCAGTTTGTCTATTGCTCAGCTGGTGAGTAATTACATCTCAGAAAAGAAAAAATAAACCTTGATAGCGACTGCTGGCGGTCGAGGGCACAGGTTCACAAGCGATATGCGGCGCCTCGCCTTCGCTAAGTCGGCGGCTCCCTACGTCACACCGACAAAGCGCGGTTCACTGGAGAGGCTGCTTCAGTTCCCAGAGTTGCTACATGGCGAGCGAGGCAGGAACGTAGTGGAACCCATCCTACCCCCACCACCTCGAGTGTTTGTGATATGACGTAGAAATTTAAAAAGATTAGATTATTCAAACATATGTTCATTTTGTACTGCGCATCTTTCTCGAGGGTTTGATGCATAAAATATATATGTTCGAGGATTTGTAAGACAAGTTATTCGGTCTTAAGTATGCCAAACTGAACTGGAGTGCCACGCTTCTTCATACAGCATTCTTCTATCACACATCACTGTATTTTGCTCTGTGGAATTCGATCGTGTATATTTTGCAGTGGAAGCCATGAAACGTATATTCAGGGCAGTGGAGTTTAAATTGTCCTGTAGTGTCTTTCCTGCTCCTAGTCATTCGGTTTCACATCCTGCCTCATCCTAAGGAAGAAAAAAAAAACCAGTGAAAACAAGAGACCATCAAAACAATACACATCTCTTTAATCCTTAGGTCCCAGAATTTTTTTGTCTCTAATCTTGCTACAGATTTCCATGGCGTGCCTTCCTTCCTGTGAAAGAATCTATTACCTCATAAAAGTCTGTCAAACGGTCTGCTATATGTAAAATCAAGATGTCGTGTTCTAATACTGTAAAAGCTGTTAATACGCGTAGTACTCAAGACTTGTGTGGTTTTTCGACTTGATTATGTCTATTTTTCCACTGTCTGCTAGATAAAATGAACTGCCCTTCCTAATATTGCTGCAATTGTAACACACACCAAATAAGTGAGACTGTTTTCGCACAAATGATCATTTTTATTTACCTCGCTTACGTAAGTAACATGACAGCATAATTCACGAAGTATCAATAGCAAATGCCTATTAGGCCTACTACAAGCAGAAAGTTTTATATTAAGAAATAGTATCACGTTTCGTTCATGAGATCGAAAAATAGTACTACCAAATCTATTATATAAATTTGCAGTCGTCATATTCTTCCACATAATTTGTGTGGTGTCGCCGTTTCCTCTCCTTTCTGGTTCTAACAAGAATCTTTTCATCAAAAATTCTGTAAGTATTCCTTCCATTGTGAAAGCTTATTCTCTGGTTAATTTCAGTAACGCTGCCAGCACCACAGGTTCAATTATCGTGCGTTTGTTCCCAGTTCAGGCGTCATTACGTATTCGTACGACTCGTTTTCCGCTCTCTACCGAGAGCAGAACTTAATGCGACTGCTAACAGGGGAGTGTACAACTGGTAATGTAGCGATCTGGCAAAAATTTTCTCTCAAAATTTCCTTTTATTGGATAAGCGCAGAAATTTAATATGTAATCCGTCTTACCAGTTATTTCCACTCTGATAGTCTGAATTTATGGATTTAACTAATAAAATAACGCTGATAATTCGCACTTCCAATCAACCACATAAACAAACTGCAAATAGCATTCACCCATTCTGGTTTATTCGGCTCAGCTCGTATAGCACCGTCCTCTGCTTTTATTTCTAGACGCGAGGGAATTCCCTGGTAGAGATATCACTTAGATTATGCATACATGCGAAAACAACTTATGATTCTTTCAGATACCAACTTAGAATGTGTTCAAAAATATCCAGAACTTCGCAAATGATACATAAAATGAAACAATTTAATATGAAATAAAAGAAATTATTCATAAGTTAACGGAGAGCAAAATTTAATTTTGGTAGAGGACTGGTATTCGAGTGTAGGAAAAGGAAGAGAAAAAAAATTCACAATGTTGTCAAAAGTACGTTTTTGGTATTAGGTGCATTGTGCTGCAACGTACTACCAGGTCCTCCATACCAGCGACCACAGTAGTCATTAACCATCGTGAGAGAGCAGAATGGGGCGCTCTGCAGAACTCACAGACTACGAATGTGGTCAGGTGATTGGGGTGTCACTTGTGTCATACGTCTGTACGTTAGATTTCCCCATACCTATACATCCCTAGGTCCACTGTTGCGGATTTGATAGTGAAGTGGAAACGAGGAGGGAGACGTACAGCACAAGAGCGTACAGGTCGACCTCGTCTGTTGACTGAAAGAGAGCGCCAACAGTTGAAGAGGGTCGTAATGTGTAATAGGCAGACATTTATCCAGACCATCACACAGGAATTCCAAACTGCATCAAGATCGACTGAATGTACTACGACAGGTATGTGAGTGATGAGTGAAACTTGCATTTCGTGGTCGAGCGGCTGCTCATAAGCCACACATCACGCCGGTAAATACCAAACGACGCCTCGCTTCCTGTAAGGAGCGTAAACACTCGACGATTGAACAATGGAAAAACGCTGTGTGGAGTGACGAATCACAGTACACAGTTTGGCAATCCGATGGCAGGGTGTGGTATGTCGAATGCGAAGTGAACGTCTTTTGCCAGCGTGTGTCGTGCCAACAGTAAAATTCAGAGGGCCAACAGTGAACTTCTACACATGTTAGTTGTAAATAAGCTGGAAAACAGTAACGCTAGACAGAGCGGTGGACGAGTATACTCCCACATCTCGTTAAGCCGGCTTCTAAGACCTCATGTTCCGTACCTCAAATTGTTCAGTGGAGCAATCTCTATGTCCTGTTGAATTTTTGTTCGGCCTTACGAAAACACCCTGTATGTAATGTTAACAGTATCAGTCCTTTGACACGTCCTTCAGGTGCGGCTGGATTCACCTTTCCACCTGACGATGTAGTTCCTTTAAGAGCAGCGTGCTGAATTCTGGCCGCAGGGAAGACTTGAGCCTGGTCCCCTGACCGGCGACGTCTTGTTTCCTCAGCAAACGGAGAGCCGGCACTGCCCCAAGTGACTTCCTGAAGTCAGTAAACTAGGAGGAGTCAAGCTGGCCGCCGATGTCTACAGCGCTGTGACACTCAAGGAGAGTACGTGATACGCGAGCCTGTAACGTGTTCCATAACTCAACAGCTGCTTGACGTCAGCAATGATTGCTTCTAATTTCCTTCTTGGAAAATGTCATGACTTGTGCTTTTTTAATTTACTTCGTTGCTCCATGTGTTCTTGTTTTAAAGCTGTTCTTTTGGTTTTTGCCCTTCGAATTTTCATTAGAACGGCAACAAGAAATGAACTCTCCTTTACTTCGTGCTATCTCGTTGCAAAACGGCACGCTCTGGTGAAGGCGAGCCCCGCGCTATCACTGGCGACCCCTACGCTGTTGACCCGCGACGCGTCAAGGGAGCGCCTGAGTGTTTTCCTGGTGGACAGTCACTCATCAGTGCAGCTGGCCAGTGGTTTCAAGCTAGCTGCGAAACCACAACTAAATAACCGACTGTCATTCCACGACGATACGAGTTCCACAAAACCTTCAAAAATTATTCTATCTTAATGTCTGATGATGTGTTCATTGCACAGGCATGATTTCACGTTGTTAAATTTCATCTCTCTCATTCTATGAAGTCCATTCATTTCAGATAATTTATTTTACTCAAATATGATATATTATATTTATTTTTCTCATGTTAATTGCAAATATATATGGGTTTTGGGAAGATGAGCTATTGACATTACGATATCTAAAGCATTTATTGCAAAATTACAAAAAGTCTTAATTGCATCATATATACTGAAGGAGCTGAAGATACTGGTACTCCTGCCTATTTTCGTAGAGGGCCCCAGCGAACACGCAGAAGTGCCACAACTCGACGTGTCATGGACTCCACTATTGTCTGAAGTAGTGCTAGAGGGAACTGACCCCGTGAATCCTGCAGAGCTGTCCATAGATCCGTAAGGGTACGAACGGGTGGAAAGTTTTCTGAACAGCACACTGCAAGGCATCCCTCATATGCTCAGTAATGTCCATGTCTGGGGAGTTTTGTGGCCAGCGGAAGTGTTTAAACTCAGAAGAGTGTTCCTGCAGCCACTCTGTAGCAATTCTGAACGTGTGGTGGTGCCGCATTGTCCTGCTAGAAATGCCCAAGTGCGTCGGAATGCACAATGGACAGAAATGAATGCAGGTGATCATACAAGATGCTTACATACGTGTCACCTGCCACAGTCGTATCTATACGTATCAGGAGTCCCATATCACTCCAACAGCACACGCCACACACCATTATAGAACAGTGAACATACCTCTGCTGACATGTAGGGCCCATGGATTCATGACGCGGCGTCTAGACGCTAGATACAATATCAAACGTGACTCGTCCTACCAGTCAACGTGTTTCCAGTCATTAACAGTCAATATCAGTGTTGACAGGTCCAGGCGAAATATCCTCAGACTACTGGAAGACTGTGAGAGTTCCTATTCCACATAATGCAGGTGCTGACAAGTGAAAATTCTACAGACCCACAAATTTAGTGAGGTACAGTCGCCATATGTTCAGACGAATTATTTATGGAAGAATGGAATAAGTGACAAAAAACCATGTCAGGGGAGATAAGCATATGCTCCAAGGAAATGCAGGCATACACCAGGCTGCACGTACCCTGCAACTTCCTCTAGAAGAGAAAGGCAAACATTTTGTTATAGCGTTTGTAGATTTGCGGACATTTTTTGACAATGTTCATTGAAATACCTCTTCGAGTTCTCAAAGACACTGAGATGGAATATACACTCTGTGATCGAACATATCCGGACGTCCCCAAAAACGTGCGTTTTTCATATTAGGTGCATTGTGCTGTCACCTACTGCCAGGTACTCCATACCTTCGACCTCAATAGTCATTAGACATCGTGAGAGAGCAGACTGGGGAGCTCCGCGGAACTTACGAACTTCGAATGTGGTCAGGTGATAGCGTGTCACTTGTGTCACACGTCTGTACTCGAGATTTCCACACACCTAAACATCCCTAGGTCCACTGTTTCCCATGTTATACTGAAGTGGAAACGTGAAGGGACTCGTAGAGCACAAAAGGCCGACCTCGTATGTTGAGCTACAAAGACTGATGACAGTTTAAGAGGGTCGTAATGTGTAATAGGCAGACATCTATCCAGACCATCACACAGGGATTCCAAACTGCATCAGGATTCACTTCAAGTACTATGACAGTTAGCCGGGAGGTGAGAAAACTTGGATTTCATGGTCGAGCAGCTGCTCATAAGACACACATCACGCCGGTAAATGACAACGCCTCGCTAGGTTTAAGGAGCGTAACAATGAATATTGGGAAAACGCTGTGTGGATTGACGAATCACCGTACACAATGTGAAGATCCGATGGCAGGGTGTGGGAATGGCGAATGCCCAGTGAACGACATCTGCCAGCGTGTGTAGTGCGGTGGTGTTACGGTGTGGTGGTGTTTTTCTTGGAGGGGGCTTGCACCCCTAGTTGTTTTGCGTGGCAATATCACGGCACAGGACTAAATTTATGTGTTAAGCACCGTCTTGCTTCCCACTGTTGAAGACCAATTCGGGATGGTGATTGCATCCTTGAACAAGATCGAGTACCCGTTCATAATTGACGGCCTGTGGCGGACTGGTTACACGACAAGAACCGGGATGAACTGGCTTGCACATAGGCCTGTCCTGAATCCTATAGAACACCGTCGAGATGTTTTGGAACGCTGACTTCGTACGAGGCCTCAGCGATCGACATCGACCCCTCTCCTCGGTGCAGCACTCTGTGAAGGATGAGCTGCGGTTCCCCAAGAAACCTTCTAGCACCTAATTGAAGGTGTGCCCGCGAAAGTGTAAGCTGTCATCAAGGCAAAGGGGGGGCCAACACCAAAAGGAATTCCAGCATTACCGATGGAGGGCGCCGCGAACTTGTAAGTCATTATGAACCGGGTGTCTGGATAGTTTTGATCAGATACTGTACGTAGTGAAAGGTTATTCACATTAAGTACAGAAACAAGAAGGTGGTTATAAGTGTCGAGAATGGAGAGAGACAGGACTGTAAACAATCGCCGCTTGTATTGAGTCTGCACGTGGAGCAAGCTTTGAAGTAAAATCAGGAGATATTTTGGAAGATAATTAAAGATCAGGGTAAAAAAATAAAAACATTTAAGTATGGTTACGACATCCTAATGTTATAAGGCTTGCGAAGGACTTGGAAGAGCACTTTGAATAAATGGATAGCGACTTGATCATATATTATAAGATGAACATCGAGATTAGTAATGAACGACAATTTAGTGTGGCAGAATTACATGAGGCAGTGCCAAGCTAATTCGATTAGGAAATGATACACTAAAAGTAGTAGATGACTTTTACTGTTTGGACAGCAAAATAACTGATGAAGACTGTAGTGCAGAGGATATAGAGTGTAGAGTGACAATAGCAAGGAAAGCTATACTGAAGAAGAGGTGTTAGTTAAGGTGTAATATCAGTTTAAGTGTTAGGGAGTATGACATGTAGGTATTTGTTTGGCAGTAAATCGTGGATGATTAGCAGATCAGACAAGAAGTGAATATAAGCTTTTACAGCATGGTTCTACTTTAAAAAATGTTGAAGGTATGATGGACTGAATAACAAATAAAGAAGATAGAAGAGACAGACAAAAATTTGTACCAAGGCAGGGATTTGAAATGAGAATCCTGCGCACTACCGAGAAGCAGTAACTACTACGCCACGCTGGCACAATGGCTTTGCACAACTCCACAGACTATCCTAGAGCACCTCCCTCCCCAAACCAAATCCATATTCACACCTGAGGCCGTTTGGTAGGAATGGGAATTTTAATTGAACATTGAGGCATGCAAGGGTAGTGCACACTGTTCTGCAAACCTACTGTAGCAGGGTGGCGTACTAACCAGCACATCTGACTAGTGTGCAGGCCAGACAGGTTCAGATCCTGGCCTTGGTATGAATTTTCATTCATCTCTCCAGTCTACATATATCTGATGTTTCAGACTTGAAGAGATCTCTGGAACCATATACTTTCATTTGATTAGGTGACGAAGTACTTAACTGAATTGAGGGAAAGGAAATTTATGACGCAATTTGAGTAAAGGAAGAAGCTGGTTGATAGGAGACGTCTTGATACAATAATGAATTGTCGATTACAATGTGGAAAGATACGTGGACAATGGGGGTAATAGTTGTGGAAGGAGACAGAGGCTTGAATAAAGTAGGTACGTTGAAATGGATATAGATTGCTGTAGTTATACAGAAATTAAAAGACTGACGACCTCATCAGAAACAATCAAGGGAAGTTGTATAATGAGGTAGGACTACAACTTGAATAAAGGTGGCTGATTTGAGTGTATACCAAAGCGGACTGCCCAACGTGTCTTAACGTTCACCTCCATGTAATGCGACGTGGGGACAGTGATCGTAAGAAGCAAGACGAGTGTCACACCTCGTTAACGACAGCAGGCATCAAACCTATTATTAATTGCTGCTGTCACTGTGTGTCTGGCCATTTCAACAAGTTTGCGAGTGAACTTTGCTAAGAAAGCCGTATACAATGGACATTTAGCGTTGGTAGCCAGCAGCACATGACACTGCAGGTCTTCAGCTGTGCCAGACAGCACAGTTGCTGGGCATTAGCGGGCTGGAGGTGTGCAGTTTGGCCCGACGTATCACAGGTCTGCTCTCTCGTCAAGTGACGCGAGGCCCTGAGTGCACCGAAGAAGCAACGAGGCATTCTGCCCGGTACGTGTGGAGGCTGCAGTTAAGCTCGAAGCGGCTCAGTCAGCTTTCGCGGTGTTTCGTGTACCGTTACTCAGGCCCGCTCATTCAGGTTACCGTGAACATGGACCACCGTATGTACTTTCGTACATTCTCGGTGTCCAGGTGTTGCCATTACTGAGCCGTGACTGGTCTTGGCTGGATAGTTTTACTGTCGAAGCTACGCTCTTTGCGGCGTCCAGGTTGGCCAGTGCCCTCTAATTACGACGGCCGCGGCTCGCGAGAAGAGGCGGCAGTGACAGGGGGAAGGAGGCAGCGCGCGGGGCGCCGCGGGCAGCCGGCCGGCGCTCCGTGTACTGCGGGGACGCGCGCTGCTGACACTCCGGCGCCTGGGTCTGGCGGAAGCAGTCACCGGCCGACACGGGCTCTGTTGAAAGAGCCGGGTCTGTCTGGAATCCTGAGCAGAGCGCCGGAGCTTACCCTGGCGAGCAAACTAACGGCGATCTCCTGGACTGACTGTAAATGGTGAGCCACTTGTTGTAGAACTTTTGGATGTCATTGCTCCGTGTAGCCTCTTTGATTTTCGCTAGTCATTCCTTCAACCACTTGGATGTGGGATACTTGGTATTGCAAGTCCGTCTAACTGCACTGTGCACTGATTCTGTTGCTTTACAAGTGTGGCCGATATTCGGGGATTCTTTTATTACTATTATTGTTAATACATTAAGTCGTCAATTTTATGAGTGAAAGCTTATTCTCTGTATAAAACTCGAGCCGCCAATTTAAATTGCAATTGCCAACTTCATTGTCGTTGGCAACTGTGATAGTAACAACTTTGCATCTTCAAATGGCGCTTTGCTTTTTAACGATGTCTGCGGATTGTCTGATCATTATCACCTTGAACTAGTTGTGGTTTAAAAATTTATCAAGTGAAATTTGACGACATTGGAGACTGTGTAATGAACTATTACTTCAACAGTAACTGGGATTGGCACACTATAACGTTTAACATCTCGTCCAGCGTTTGGCGCTAGCCAGTACTTGGCTGTTGGTTTTATGAATTTAGTGAACTGTGTATTAATACTGGGTTTGTGTGATCTAGAAGCCGTTATTGATTTGCGCAGGCCCTCCTGCCTGCTGGTGTCACTTTAACTCTCGAGCACGGAATTCAGACGTGCGGCCGATGTGAACGCCAAACGTCGAGAGGGTGCTGATTGCTGTATAAATCTTTCAGGCTATTGTAACATCATATTGGCGAATGTTTTCCATAATAGTTAATTCACGTGTTTATGAGACCTTGCTATTTGAGTATTTGTTTTGAAAGCAAATAGCTTTTACAAATTGTAATTTTTCATATTCACAAGTGATTAGTGAGCTCAGAACTGTAGTTATGATACGGTTACATTTGTGTAAAGTAATTTTTTATTAATTTAAAGTTGTGGCCATGAGGCTGTTTCTCTTTAAAATTATGTTTTGAATTATTCTCATTGCTTTTATTCAATTGAATAACCAGTGTAGATCATCCCAATTGCAAATGCTAATTAAGCATTGTGTTGTTAACAGTGCTCTGTTTTAATTAACGTCGTGAGAATAAATTTTTGTGTCCACAAATGAGGCCAACATTCCACTCCAGAAGCCCATGTGACCTGCTTACTGTTCTACCACCTTACCACTCACTTCTGCACTTCCTGATGAGCTTGCTGTAGACACTCCCATTTCGATAGATTACAACAGCCACATTCACTGCAATGAATGGATACGTGTCCCTCTTGACAAACGCTCAGGAACCTGATCACATCTCAATAGCCCCACTAAATCTATCGATCTTAGTCGCATAGAAATGCGAGTCTGCGAGTTCCTGGAACAGCGTGTGATCGCAGCTCACCCCCGACTAGTAGCTCTACAGATGTAGTCATCATTTGGTGCATACCATACGAAATCCGTGTATTTCCTTCGTAGCCGAATGGAGGCCACTGTCAGGGGTACATGCAGTGTTGACGGTATTTGCATCCTTATGGCGTGCTTGTCAGGCGATGGACTGGAACAGGCTCTGATGTGAGCGCCCACCTGGCTACCATGGAGTCGTACTGGAAGATGCTGCGAGGTCAGAATGAGCAGCAGGGCGGTTGCCATAATTATCACGTGCCCTTGATGTCAGTGCTGCGAGGCGCTGCGCAAGAATACTTCCAACGTCGGACCCCGAGAAAGTTTGATGAGGGGCTGGTGGAGGCGGGGGGGGGGGGGGGCGGGGGTGAGAGGGGAAGAGGTTCTGGAGCAGAGGGCAGGCTGGGGACAGAGAAGGTGGGAGGTGTCAACCCAGTCCAGCAGTGGCCAAGAAATGGATAAAAGGCTGTCTTCACGACAGCCCGCTACACTGGCTGCTGCGGCACAGAGCTGAGCTCACACATCTGGTAAGTCTCTATGTGTTTCTTCCAGCACTGTGCGGTGTGCTGTGCATATCACTTTCCTCGACTTGACGGTCTCCTGTTCTCAATGTTACCCTCCTTAAAATCGGTATCTATGAGAACGAGAGTAGCTAGAGGTGGTACCGAGTTTTAATACAATTTTCTCAAATGTTTCTACCACCTCTAGCGCAATAGCTCTTGATATGCATTCCGGTATCGGTTCACGTCATCTACACATTTCAGCAGCTACTGATTCTTATGGCGTAGTCTACGTAATGGAGCCACTGGCCACACTAATTATTGTTACATGTTGTGTGCCACAGAAATAGGTTCCCGAGGGCCTGCTACTTTTGATGCAAACTTGTCAGATTCGACAACTGAAGCAGTAGAGATCTGCTGGAATACAGTCCTAATATACAGAGGGATTCACGAAGATATGGAAATGTTTGGTTACGGCTAATAAAAATTTTGCCTGAAATTTAGCAACTTCGTTAACATGAGGCCGTCGCAAAACTGTACGAGTTTAAAGTAAAGCACGATTCCCATTTATTTCGTTGTTATTGGTCTCATCAATATAGTAAAACATGTCCCAGTTTTCCAGAATATCCAGAGAAGCAAAGGCGTAATTTCGTAAAATTTTAAATTTGTTAACTGCTTCGCCCAATTAGTTTTTTTTTAAATTCTAGACAATTACAGAAAGTTTTCAACAGAAGTTGTAGAGAATTTAATTTTGGAAAATTTGTGGTAAAAGCGTTAACTGGAACTGTATGAATGTGTCACATAATCTGCTTTTATTTATACCACAGCACACGAGAATTCGTGTTAAACCGAAAAAAAACGAAGCTCACTGTTAAGAAACTTGTACAAAGTACATAAAATTTCACAATACAATCACAATCACAATAAATGTTCAGAAACGTCTCCACCGAGTTCAGTGCATTTAGCTGCACGTGTATGAACAGATTTTGTTGCTCCTTTCAGTTTCACAGACTTGTTCATAATTTCGTCTATTGCATTCATAATGCAACCAAGTAGTGCCTCACGTTTATTGACTGTCATCATAATCTATGCCTTTCATCCATCCCCATAAACGAAAATCCAATGGTGTTAAATCGGGCAATCTGGGTGGCCACAGACGTGTAGCACCACGACCAACCCATTTCTGGGGAAAATGTTCATTTAAATGTGCAGTATCTGCGCTGATGAAATGTGGAGGAGCGCCGTCATATTGAAAATACATTTGCAGTCGCGTAGCAAGCGGAATATCTTCGGGCAAGTGGGGCATTTCTTCTTGAAGGAATTGTAAGTACGACATGCCAGTTAGACGTCCTGGGAAATTGAATGGTCCAATAAAGTGAGTGTTGATTATACCAGACAACAAATTTATGCTAAATCGCTGCTGGAAATTGCGCTGCACTGTTGCTTGTGGGTTTCCTTCAGACCATACGTACTCGTTAAAAAGATTGTTTATACTATCTCGAGTAAACAGTGCCTCATCAATAAATAAAACGTATTTGTGTAACTGTCGATTCGTTTTTAACCAGTTTCAAAACTCCAAGCGAAGGGCAGGATCTCCCAGGTGTAAATGATGCACTATTTGTTTATGGTAGAGACACACATTATTGTACTTCAGTGTACACCATACCTTACACTGTGAAATGCCTAATAGTTGAGAGATACGCCGTGTACCGTACACAGGCTACCTTGAACAGCATCCATAATATGCTCATCATCGTCTTCACGTGTCGAGCTCTCGTACTGATTATGAACGCTAGGTAGAGAAGCTACCTCCCGTAACATTCGAAATACTCCACTAATGATTCGTCCATTCGGAATCCTCCGAGACGGATAACGTCCGCGATGTTCGTCAATTTCAGCCGTAGCATTGCCATCACATTTTCCAAAAATAAACACTATATCGGCGTATTCATACGTCGTAAATTTGAAAGGCATCCCTATTTCAGAAATAATCTACAAACTACAACAGTTACTATATGGTTTTACTTAAATACACTGTTCTTATTGTGTTCTTTGATTGAACAGTACAGAAAACTAACTCGTGTAAAGGTTAGGGGACGACTGAAACAACTCATTAATGGTAACCAACAATGACATAAACGTTTCTACATTCTTAATGAAAAGTAAACAAATTTACTTGTATAACAACTTTGCCTTCTCTGGACGTTCCACTGCAGATAGACGTCTGAGTCATGTTTTATTAGATTCAACAGACCAGTAACAACAAGATAAATAGAAATCGTGCTTTAATTTAACCTCGTACAGTTTTGCGAGCGTGATGCTTGGCTTATAAGCAGCCGCTCGACCATGAGACCAAAGTTTTCTCATATGGTTCAAATGGCTCTGAGCACTATGGGACTTAACAGCTGTGGTCATCAGTCCCCTAGAACTTAGAACTACTTAAACCTAACTAACCTAAGGACATCACACACATCCATGCCCGAGGCAGGATTCGAACCTGCGACCGTAGCAATTGCGCGGTTCCGGACTGCGCGCCTAGAACCGCGAGACCACCGCGGCCGGCAAAGTTTTCTCACCGCCCACCTAAATCGTAGTACTTGCCGTGGATCCTATTGCAGTTTGGAATTCCTGTATGATGGTCTGGGCAGATGTCTGTTTATAACACATTACGACCCTCTTCAACTGTAGGCGCTCTCTGTCAGTCAACAGACGAGATCGGCCTGTACGCTTTTGTGCTGTATCACATTGGAAATAGTGGACCTAGCGATATTTAGGATTGTGGAAATCTCGCGTGCAGACGTATGACACAAGTGACACCTAATGACCTGGCCACATTCGATGTCTGTGAGTTTCGCAGAGCGCCCCATTCTGCTGTCTCACGGTGACGAATGACTGCAGATGTCGGTCATATGGAGTTCCTGGCAGTAGGTAGCAAACAATGCACCTAATATGAAAAACTTATGTTTATGGGGTGTCTGGATGCTTTTGTTGTGAGGGTGTGCGGATGCTTTTGTTCTCGTAGTGTTTGCCTATGACCTCCCATTAAACCCCTGGACCCATTTCACCGAAATATGACAAACAAACAAACTACATGACTGTGAGCTTCATCACTGCTTGTCTTGTAGCCTTCCAGGTCGACAGGAGTGGGAATATGGACCATATAGTATTTTGACAGCGCATGCCATATCAGCTGCTCCGTATAATAGGCATGTTGTGTTCATATAGAGGTGGCTGGTCTTAGGAATCTGCTTTGCTGTGATGCCTACTAATCGACTGTACAAAATGGTTTTACAGTGGGTAGGCTGTACTGAACAACAGTGTGTTGGGATCAAGTAGAACTGACCTGGTTTATCGATTTTCTTTGCATGACATCAGGGGCACTGATTGGTTTCAAGTCCCTGATGTGTAAGCTGCAATCCCCAATATGTTTGTTGTGGGAATATTATCAGCCTGCTTTATCGACATGTTTAGTAATGGCTACATATGTGGGTGGCCATGGCTGGGGAATTTCTAAATGGATAGAGGAGGGGATGGACTGAGGGAGGGACCAGGAAATGACGGACTGGGTAAGTGGAGGCAGGGGGAGATGATAGGAGGCGATGGACCGAGAGAGAAGGAGCAGGAGAAGACATAAAGAGAAATGGGAGCGGGAGGAGGTGAACACTGAGTGGCCGGGAGTAGAAGATGAATGAGGAGAGGCGGCTGGGGTAGATGAGTGGGGGATAGGAGGAGATGGGTAGGAGAGATGGGCAGGAAGAGAGGAAAAAATGTAGGGAAGAAGAGATGGTTCAAAATGGCTCTAAGCACTATGGGACTTAATATCTGAGGTTATCAGTCCTGTAGACTTAGCACTACTTAAACCTAACTAACCTACGAACATCACACATACCAATGCCCAAGGCATGATTCGAACCTGCGACTGTATCAGCTGCATGGTTCCAGACTGAATCGCCTAGAACCTCTCGGCCACAGTGGTCAGTGAAGAAGAGATGGGTTTGGAGAAGAGGAGGACAGAAATGTAGAGAGGTGTAGGAGATAATGGAAAGAGAAACGGTGGCAGGAGGAGATGGATAAGAGAAAGAGGCCAGGAGGAAGTGGATAGGGAAGGATGGGAGATGCAAAGGGAGAGGGTGCAAGAGGAAATAGATATATAGAGGGGGCAGATTTAGGTGGAATAACAGATTGGAGGCAGGAAGAGATGGAGAGGGAGTGATGGAAAGGCTATGGACAAAGTGGGGAGGAGGATGTGGACAGTGAGAAAAGGGAAAGGAGAAAATGGAGAGAGGGGGTGGAGAAGATGGACAGAGTGAGAGGGAGGAGGAGGAGATGTAGAGAGAGAAAATAGAGGAGATAATCAGAGGTAGAGGGAGAATGAGATGAACTGAGAGAGGGGTTGCAGGAGCCAGATGGATAGTGTAGGTGAGTAGTTGTAAGATGGAAAATGATGAGGGCATAGGACTGGACAGACAGACAGAGGGGTGAGGAGGAGATGGATGAAGACAGTGCGCAGGCAGAGATGTATGCAATATATGTGCCATACAGGTTTGCAAGTGAAATTGTGGGAACAGTGACATACAACTGATCCTCTAAACTGTACACCCATATCACAGACATTATAGTCAGTAAGATTTTGGAATATACAGGCTGATCCAACTTTATAAAGTACCTTGAATAATCGGCACATGGACAACACTGACTCAGGAAATATCTTTCTTATGGAACCGTACTGGCTTTTTGTCCACACAAAGTAATTACTGCTATCGACAGAGGACCTGTAGTTGATTCCATAATTCTAGACCTACAGATAGCTTTTGACACCGTTCCTCACAACCAGCTTCTAATAAAATTACATACCTGTGGAGTACCATCTGTGACTGGATTCGTGAGTTTACGCTATAAAGCTCTCATTATTCATCTCTTGGTGCTCCATCTCTCTTTCCATCCCTCGTTATCCCCATCCATCCCCATCTGCCCCTTTCTCTAGCATTCCCTTCTCTATGTATTTCAACCTCCCCAGACATGTAGCCCCTATTAAACGTGATGACAAAACAAGCTGATAATACTCCCACAACACACCTATAATACTGAATGGCCTACATGTCAAGGGCTTGAAACCATTTTCTTCTCTTGATTTATATGTTGTGGTGCTCTGTATGGCAACTGCAGGGTGAACCATCTCATACTTGCACTGCAAATATTATGGAAATGGGATATGATATTGACGTGCAGTTTTCACAGAATGAATTGGAAGCCAGAGTCTCGTACTGTTCGTCAATACACAGATTGTAATAATACATAGAAACTGTATTTTCTGTACCTGCAATTTTTCAAATGAAACAAATCTTACTGCCAGTAACAAACTAAAAATGGGGTAAACTATAATTTCAGTGCTGTTTGCTGCAGAAGTCTAGTGCGAGCCAGTTATGGGATATCACATTGTGAGAAGTTTCCACATTGACACTTCTTTGTGCCATTCAACCTGCATAGTTGTTAGATCGATGTTGTTACGTTGGTTTACAGTGTACTTGTGTGTTCCATGAGTGCACTGCTATGAGTTACTAAGTGACAGTCTAAGCAGTATCTCATTTGTGTACAATGGGATTTATCGGTGCAGAAAAAGCTGACAAGTTCATGGTGTATGGAGAGTGTAGGAAGAATGCAGTGCATGCGGCAGGAGCCCAATCTCGGCCATCTTCTCAATCAGTTGTGTGAAAATGATAGTGTAACAACTATGGAACGCAACAGAATGAAACAAGTGATGACAGATGGGGGAAAATTAATTTTCTTGCTGTTGTTGCAGTTGATCAACACAGTACCTCCTGTGCAATCGATTGTGGAAGTGGCATGAGTCAGGCAAGTGCCCTACACATTCTCCATCAGCGTAAATTCCATCCCCATTACATCTACCTCAGTCAAGTGCTCCATGGAAACAATTATAAGAATCGTGTTAACTTCTGTACATAAGCATTACGACTAGTACTCCAGATGTTTCATGTGTCTTCTTTCGTGGTGAAGCCAGGTAAACGGTGAAAACGTGCACTATTGGTATGTTGACAATCCCCATTGGCTTCCTTGGGTGGAATATCAGTGCCCATGGAGTGAAAACATTTGCTGTGGGATAGTAAACCATCAAATCATAGGCATGAGTTTCATAGATAGAACAATGAATGCGCACAACTATCACAGCCTCCTAACAAACCATCTCCCACAGATACTACAAGGCTTTCCTCTGCGCACAAGGAGGAACCTGTGTTACCAATATGACCGCTGTGCACTACATAGTGCGTGGAGTATTACGGCGTGTCTTCACAAATTGTTTCCAAAACGTTGGATTGGATGGCGAGGACCAGTACGTTAGCTGCCCCATTTTCCAGATTTGATGCCTGTTGACTTTTCTGTGGGGAAAGCTGAATGACGCTGTCTGCAAGGACATACCGACTACACTTGATGATACGCAACGAGTCATAACTGCAGCCTGCTCGGAGATATTGGACGAAATGCTAGCATGTGTGCAGCAGTAGCTCCATATCAGATAGGAAACGTGTGCTGCCGTTGCTGGTGGTCATTTTGAACACAACCTGTGATGGTCAGTTACCTCGTTACTGCCCAGAATGCACATAACTAGTGCACGCATTTACGTTGTCCTTTAGTGTGTACTACCACAGGTATTGTACAAGTGACAGTGTGGCAACTTTACAAAGTATTTATATTGTAAGCAGCTTGCACTAGAATCCTGCAACAAACCAACCAACATTATAATTTACACTATTTTTAGTTTCTTAATGACAGTAAGCATTGTTCCATTCAAGAAGTGTACCTTTGCACAAAAAATACACTTTACAAATTTTATTACAAACTGTTTATTGGCCAACAATACGGAGCCCTGACTACCTGTACGTTCTGTGATAACTGCGCATCAATAGCACTTTCCATCTCCGCAATATTTTCGGTGCAAGTTTTATGTTAGTCACCCTGTATGTATACTTTACATTTTCTGTTATGCATATAGCTGCATCCAAGCTGCTGTCCTGGAAACTAGCATGAGTTCTTGCAGTTCCTATGTGACCAACCAGTACATCCGAACATTATGAAGCACCGAGAAGAAAACTATCTATTGACACATAATCAGCAAGGTCTCAGAAAATATCGTTCTTTTAAAACACAACTAGGTCTTTTTACTCACGAAGTAATAAGTGCTGTCGACGGGGGATTCCTATTTTTAGATTTCCAGAACGCTTTCGACACCGTTCCTCACAAGCTTCTTCCAACCATGCCTATGGAATATCTCCTGAGTTGTGCGACTTGATTCGTGATTTCCTGTCAGAAAGGTCACAGTTTGTAGTAACAGACGGAAAGACATCGAGTAAAACAGAAGTAATATCCGGCGTTCCCCAAGGAAGTGTTATAGGCCCTCTATTGTTTCTGGTCTGTATTAACAACATAGGAGACAAATTGAGTAGCCGTCTTAAAATCTTTGCAGAAGATGCCGTCATTTATTGTCTTAAAATGTCATCAGATGACCATACCGAATTGCAAAATGATTTAGATAAGATATCTGTGTGGTGCGGAAAATGGGAATCGACACTGAATAAACAAAACTGTGAAGTTATTCTCATGAGTACTAAAAGAAATCCGCTAAATTTCGATTACGCAATAAGTTACACAAATCTGAAGGCTGCAAATTCAATTAAATGCTTAGGGATTACAATTACAAATAACCTAAATTGGAACGAGCACATAGATAAGGTTGTGGGTAGAGCAAACCAAAGACTGTGATTCGTTGGCAGAACACTTAGAAGGCGCAACAGGTCTTCTAAAGAGACTGCTTACACCACACTTGTCCGCCCTATTCTGGAGTATTGCTGTGCGGTGTGGGATCCCCATCAGGTGGCACTGACGGATGACACCTGAAAAGTTCAAAGAAAGGCTGCTCGTGTTATATTATCGCGAAATAGGGGAGATAGTGCCACAGAAATGATATGTGAATCGGAGTGGGAATCATTAAAACAAAAGCGCTTTTCGTCGCAATGGGATCTTCTTATGAAATTTCAATCATCAGTTTTTTCCTCCGATTACGAAAACATTCTGTTGGCACCCATCTACATAGGGAGAAATGATCATCACTATAAAAAAAGAGAAATTAGGGCTCACACAGAAAAATTTATGTACTGGTTTTTCCCGCGCACCATTCGAGAGTGGAACGGTAGAGAGACATCTTGAAGGTGATTCATTGAACCCTCTGCCAGGCACATTATTGTGAGTAGCTGAGTAATCACGTAGATGTAGATGTAGAACCCTGCATAGCATATGGGGCTCTATCTCGAAAAATCCGTTGACAGGGTACGATTTCATTCCTCTGCTGAATGTACCCCACAGCCATTTGGGAAGCTTGAGAAAGGGGTCACATGTTGCCACTGGGCGCGTCCTGTGGAGCAGAGGACACTCAAGTTGCCCTCCTGTGACGCAGTCGCCATGCAGAGCAGACGCTCCTGTATTTACAGCCTTCTGTCGTAGCTGACCGCACTTTGCCGACTTTTCCCTTCTCTACTCTCTGGTACAAGAAACCAGCTTGCTCTAAACGCGCGCTTCCTTCTTCTCTCTTTCCTGCACCCGTACTTCCCTAACAGACTGATGAACGTCCCTAAACTCCAGCCTGGACAAGACCTAGTGTACTCCGTAGGTTTCAAAATGTAGCAGAATGTTGGTTTCTCTGCCAGTGGTCTTCTCTCGCATTCTTGACACAGTCCACTTCCACAACTGGTGCGATTTGTACAATTATTGTGAACTGGTTTGACTTTACCACTATACAGGAAACTGGTAACATGCCTTGTTGTACATAAAGAACGTGAGTGAGTAATGTATGAGGGAGTGCCTGATTTTCTCTTCATATATGCGAGATGACTCATATAAGATTTTGACCTTGAAAATACACAATGTGATCAAAAGTATTCGGACACCAGGCAGAAAATAAGTTACAAGTTCGTGGCCTCTCCATCACTAATGCTGGAATGTAATATGGTGTTGGCTCACTCTTTGCCTTGATGACAGCTTCCACACTCGCAGGCATACGTTCTATCAGGTGGTGGAAGGTTTCTTGGGGAATGGCAGCACATTCTTCATGGAGTGCTGCACTGAAGGGAGATATCGGTTTTTCGGTGATACCTGGCATGATGCCGGTGTTCCAAAACATCCCAAAGGTGTTCCATAGGACTCATATCAGGACTCTGTACAGGACAGTCCGTTACAAGGATGTTATTGTCTTCTACTGCCGCCTTAGACTCTGCATTATGAACAGGTGCTCGATCGTTTTGAAAGATGCAATAGCCATCCCCGAATTGCTCTCCAACAGTGAGAAGCAATGAGATGCTTAAAATATAAATATAGGCCTGTGCTGTGATAGTACCACGCAAAAAACAAGGGGTGCAAGCTCCCTCCATGGAAAACACGACCACACCATAACACCACCGCCTCCGAATTTTACTGTTTGCACTACACACGCTGGCAGATGACGTTCACTGGACATTCTCGGTAACCACACCTGCCATCAGCTGTCCACATTGTGTACCGTTATTCGTCACTCCACGCAACGTTTTTCCACTGTTCAGTCGTCCAATGTTTACGCTCCTTACAGCAAGCGCGGCTTTGTTTGACATTTACCTGCGTGATGTGTGGCTTACGGGCAGCCGCTCGACTGTGAAATCCAAGTTTCCTC
The DNA here is from genome assembly GCF_021461395.2 of Schistocerca americana. NCBI lineage: Eukaryota > Metazoa > Arthropoda > Insecta > Orthoptera > Acrididae > Schistocerca > Schistocerca americana. The sequence continues at coordinate 86,127,627 of NC_060129.1, forward strand.
ATCTCCCGCCTAACTGTCATAGTAGTTACAGTGGATCCTGATGCAGTTCTGAATTCCTGTGTGACCGTCTGGATAGATGTCTGCTTGTTACACATTACAACCTTCTCAAGCTGTCGGCAGTCTGTCAGTCAACGGACGAGGCCGGCCTGTGCGCTTTTGTGCTGTATTTGGCGCTTCACGTTTCCATCTCACTATCACATGTCAAATAGTGGACCTAGGGATGTGTAGGAGTGTGGAAATCTCGCATACAGACGTGTTATAAAAGTCACGTCTAATCGCCAGACGATGTTCAAAGTCCGTGAGTTTTTGTGAATTTTTTGATTAATTTCAGCCAAAAATAACAAAGTTGCTCTGTGATATCCGCTGAAGATTGTGAGTATAGTTCTCCAATTACGTGCAGTGTAGCCATTCCGATTTTCATCTGAAATCAGAAAGGATTTGATTTTATGTTACTAACTTATTTTCTAAGAATATGAGCCTCAGTGCAGGTGAAAATAATGGAAATTAAAAACTGTGCAGACGTTGGAACAATTTACTGCGATTTTCACGTTTTTTTCTCCATTTAGGCGAAGAAAAATACCCCTGAAATCATGACATCTCCTCATAAGTTGGTTCATATAATAAGTAATTTTATACACAATCATACTATCACATTTAATAATGATCGATTCAATACTTTTTGAGTTAGACTGCACACAAATATGTAAAAAGTCATTTGGAGATGAACGCGTTTGAGAAATCAATTCTTGGAAACTCGAAATTCAACAATAATGTAAAATACTTACCAATTGATCTGCGATTCCAGCACCATATAGTAACCATTCTTCTTCCTCACTGGCTTCATTTTGCGCTTGCTGCAGTGCTTTGCGTGCCTTCCGACTTTCCTTCGATTCAATGAACTACGTCGATTGTGCCAGCATACGCGCTGGTTATCCATTTGTTCGGCGTAACTGAAGCTTTACGTGTCTCCTACAATTCCTGCCTCATTCATGGCCATCAGAAGGGATGAATTTCCTTCATTGAATAAGCCAGCTGCTAAATACGACGCCAAATCAACCACTTTTAGTCCGGAGTGCAAGTGTTAGCGAGCTAATCACCAAATAGTGGAATTAAAAGTTTCATTAGCATTTTGTGTGTGGCCACCTACATATTTCTCCAGTAATTCATCCCCTGATAAATCTTATATTGGAAGAATTTGTTTCTGTACGAATGCGAATTTAGCTTTGCAATTTTGACAGAGTATTCTTGGATAGTTAACTTAACGATTTATACAATAAAAACTTGATTTTTCGAACCTCCTAGTATGGTTTCCCCATTAACCATCGTAATCCAGATTAGGTTATTATATTAATTTAGATTTTCTATCCAGTTTGTTGAAAGTAAATAAATCGTGGAGATTTACTTACTCGTCAATTTACAGATTCTCCAGCAGTTGTTTATTTGGCCTGACAGCATTGTCCTTACATCATGTTCTGCAGAAGCGTTAGTTGGTTCATCTGCATTTTTGTCGCAGTACTCACAGCTGCCGACTATAGCAACTCTTACCCCAGTACAGGTAAAGATTTTACTTGTATAAATTTACGTAAGTCTGTATATGATAATGAATAACCAGTTTTAGCAGGTACTGGAAAACATATTCCATATTTTCATTAAGTATTTTATATATTTGTTTCTCGATCCTGAACTCACAGTCTACCACTTTGGAACTGACAATTCGAGTAAGTGCCATTATTTTTCATTACTTCCAGAAACTTTTCATGGTTCAAGAAATTCATGCAGTGCAAACTTATCTCATTGCTAGACTTATTTGATGATTTAATAACTGATTTGGGTCATTTGATTATTATGTGCAAAATCTCTAACTTCACTGAGTTTCTATATTATTACTTTTGTTTTTATAGTCTGTATGAGTTGGAATACAGTTTACATATGTGTTACATACGTGTTGGTAGACCTTGAGAGTGGTAATCATAGCCTTTTTCTGAATTATTTTCATAAAGGTTTACTGGTCCCGTCTAAGTCAACATAACACATCAATAGACGAAGCTAAACAGCATCTATTTCACATAAGTAGTCGTGGTATACAGGTATTTGACATGTCTTCCAGGATTACGGTAGTACATTGTACACCGCCTTCCATAAATTTATATTTACAGAAAAACCTTCTTACGTTCACAATATTTATATAACCAATTAAAAACACAAATCTGACAATGGTAATCATCTTAGGAGGTATCCATCAGTAATTGTAATGCTTGTGCTGACTACGGTATATCCCTGTTTCTTATCTGTTTAAATTCATTGAGGTATGGGTTCAAAATTATGGTATGTTTGCTTCCAACGTGTCCTTTCATCAGTGGCAGAATTTTTAAATTAATGGTGGATATCATCATTGTGGTTCAGCTGAACATTTGCTTTCATGTAGAACAGAGTTCCATAGAACCTTCACATGGGCACAGACAGTAAATTTTGAAGGAGTGTGAAGTGTTCCCATCTATATTGATAACTTGTAGCACTTACTCCTTCAATTTATTTTGAACAACATACTAGTTTCTCTTTTCTTGGAAATAATGGTTATTTTAGGAAGACAGGTATGAGCTTAAGAGCCAGTTACATGGCACATGCTGCAACTATGCCAGTAGCATTATCGTTCTCTTGTTAGTAACATTAGTAAATCAATAATAAACCATGTTCCTCTTCACAGTGTGAGATATGGCATGTTCTCTATTATGATTGCTATCTGAGTGAATGTCCATCAAATTATTGCTACTTACTTTCTGTAACAATACGTTACAGAAAGTAACTACAAGTAGGTCTACATTTTCGTAGCAGTATGTAGCTGATACCACATGGTAAACAAAATGTCATTCAAGAATGGGACGTAATTGATGTCTGTAGATCATAAATTTTAAGTAACCACGTTGGTGTCGTCTGTAAGCATTAATTTAATTTCACACCTAATTAACGCCTGCTGTGTGCAGATTGTTACCAGAAATTCGAAGCATAAGGGGACGCTAGGCTATACAAAAATGTAACACCTTGTTCTGATGCCACAGAGACTTCCTGTGATGGGACAAGGTTTTAGCCAGTTAACTGATAAGTTACTGATTTTATAATTGCTAATATCAGGCTGAACAGCACAAAGGCTTTACTCCAATCAAACAAGATATTTACAGAAAAAGAATTTCAGTTTCAATGCTCTAAGGTATACACAAATACAAAGATGGGAATATTCCTCTGAAAGCCAAATTATTTTTATTCCTAATTGCAAAGTATTCAATACATTTAATTGTATGAATTAATTATTTTAATAATTTGAGGTTCTCCACATTTGTAACATCCAATTAGAGTTCCCTGGAATTTTGTGTAGGGCACCTTTTTCTAAAGAGTTCATATGATGGTGTATTTCATTTTGATAAGACCAGTACTGTGGCGAAGTGTTGCATTAAGACATAAGTGAAATCTGTTTATTCCATCTATTTCCCCAGAGTAGGTTTTCAGCTGTTTACGTGATGTACTGCCACATCATGTGATGCTTATTCCAGGAAGGCAGGATGGTTTGGTTGAGTTACCCAGTGGTTACAGACAGGTGACTCATAACTTTCATGTAAAATATTGGGAGTTAGTTGTTGTAGGATATACACTGCAAGTCTAATGTCAGTGACATTTGAGCATCTCATGTACCTGGTCAGTGTGTGTCATGTGCCTTCTGCCTAGTCTGATGCACTGTCACGACTTCCTCCCTGTGCCAACCTCTTACCTTCAGAGTAGAACGGGTTATTTCACGTTCCATGTTGAAAATTCATACCAGGACGTAATATCTCAGAAATAATTTGCTTATGTTTGGTTGTAGTAGACACCTTCGACGGAGGAAAGCCATCTTCCCCTCTGCATGTCTGCCTCTCAAATCCGCCTTACTTTGTCCTTCATCTGTGATTTTGCTTTCAAGGAAACAAAATTCCTTCATCTATTTTGTGATCCCAGTCTTTGACGTTAAATTTAATGCTAATCTCATTTCTGGTATTCTTCATTACGTTAATCTTTCATTTGTTCACACTAAGTACGTATCTGCATTCATTTGACTCCCCATTCCATACAACAGACCTTATAATTCTTCCTGATCTTCACTGACAGTAATGTTTTCAGCGAATCTACCCCATGGCACTTTATAACCATGACTGTTAATCCAACTCCTATATTTCGCTTTTATTTTCATTACTGTTTCCTAAATGTATAGATTAGACAGTTGGGGAGAAACACCGTTTCTCTACCTTACACCCTCATTAAGCACATCTCTTTTTTCATAGTCTTCTGTTCTTCTAGCTTCTTCTGTGTTCCTATACATATTATTGTATACCTAAATTTCCGAGTATTTCTAGTCATTTCACACTGTAGAACGCTTTTCATAGGTCGAAGAATTCTATACAAGTATCCTGATTCTTCTTAACTCTTGCATATATTACCAAGTGGAATGCAGCACTTGTCGTCTGGGTTCTGTCGTGTTTCCTATGCACCTACGCCACATCTGTTCTCCAGAACAGAGCTTTCTTTGTGGACCAAAGTCTCCTCCAGCCACTCACCAAGACTCTTAAGCTCAACATCGAGGCGATAGCATACAGGAAGATGGCACACTGTAATACTTGAAAATCGAGACAATCCTCTGGGCTGCCAGATCTGTCCTTTCGTTCCTCGCAATTCCGATGTGTCTTGGTACCCAGCAAAAAGACACCTAAATCCCCAGTCGTTGTAGATGGAGGAGGGACTAGCTTCCCTGCTGAGTACAAACGTTTTACAGAGTGAAGGGAACTTAGAAAATCGGATGAGACAAGAAATTTATCACTGGAAGAACGTCTCACCTACTCCAATGACCGCAAGATCGCATAAAATTCTGCATAAAAGACAGTAAGCGCTTAAGGCAGTCTGATCTTGAGGACAAGATCTGTCAAAAAAAAAAAAAGAGCAACCAACAGGATCCCCATGTAGCGATAAATGCATAAAAACAGCTATATTGTTGTGGTGCCCAGGTAAAATGTCATAAAATATGTCATTAAAAGCGGAAGCAGGAGTGTAATCTCTCTTGTAGCGCCCCAAATCTAAAATCACTCTGGGTCTCTCCAGTAACCATGGCAGCAGGCAGTTAAAACCCTGGATTTGGGGCAGTACATGGTGCACGTGGATCACAAATGGCATGTGGCTCTTAAATGGTTGGAAATAAGGGGGATGAGCAACATTATAGAGTGTGGGTGAAGTTGGAGCTGTGTGGAATTTGCATGCCTGATGAACTAGGTGGAGCTGCTGGTGACCCCCCAGCCTCAGCACATAGGCTGGGTATGGGACTGGCCCTATAGCGACCTGTGGCCAACTGGAGCCCCTCAAGGTGGACAGTGTCAATTCAAATCAAAAGGCCTCGCATAAACCATGCACCCATAGTCCAGCCATGAACGTATGAAAGCCGTATAAAACTTCAATGCTCAGATACACATTGCTGCGGCTCAATGCAAGTTCTTTAGCTGTCAGAATCTACATTCCTAAATCAATAGCTAGGTTCCGTGGTCTCTCTCAGGAATGCTGGTCCCCATGTGCCACAATGCATCCCTTGTGCATCAGCTCTCATCTGTGACAAGATTTTAGCTCACATTCCTGATGAAAACCTCCAATAGAATCTTCTGAACCTCAAAGATCGATTGCTCATCTCATGACTTCCTATCATTCGAGTTTCTGAGCAGGCTGCCACAGCAGCAGCTTTTATCGAAGACCCAACTCTGTTATTAGCCACATAACCCAAATTGGAAGCTTTGCAACATTGATTGTAGCCCAAGTCTGGAAAAGTCCTCAATGCCATTTCCACAAGGTGAATTGTGTTACTAGGTGTTAGTGTACCCACAAAGCTGAAATTTGCCACACCTGCACTTCTGTGTCTGTGGACTGGTGACTGGGCGACACCAAGGAATATTCTACCCATTCATATTTTACAGAAGCGACACTGGTACAGGCTATTGTCTTGCAGTTTACTCAGTTCCTTTCTATACAAGCTAAGTTGTAACGCAAGCCAGTCACCTTCCAGACTGACACTGGGTCATCAGCTACAGTAATCGACTGGCCTACACAAGACTTAATGAAGTCTCCTCCAGGCACACCAGGCGAATGGGCTACCCGACTGGAGACCCTAGTCACACGGCATTTTCATTTCCATACCTTCACAACAAAGTTATGTTGTTTTAGTAACAACACCATTTCTGTTACAGGACGTATCTGTTAGAGGAATTTTCCATAGCAAACGCTACTGTGGCGCCACAGTAACTCCAGCTTGGATTCTGATGGTTGTGGCGCCTCAGGTCTCTAATCTATCCAGCTTAGACTTATTCCATGCCTTGGGGCTTGAGTTCTGCGCCACCTCTGATGCAGTCCAAGCCCTGGGCCTCTCCCTACACCACCTACATCTTGGTTAAATTAGGCCCAGTGTGCTGCCAGTGAGCATCCTGGTGTTCCAGTCACATATATCTCTTACTGCAGCTCCAAAATTATTTAACGTCTGTAGCGTCGAGTTTTCATACCAGGATAAGTGTCAACAGGACTAGCAACATCTTCAGGACGAGAGCGTCTTCAACCCAGTAACACACAGCCAGTGGGCCCTTCCAACTTGACTGTGGAGAAACCATCAGGCACTGGCTGCATTTGTCGTGACTTCCATGATACTGTGAATGCCCAATCTGTAGTCGTCAGATATATCACTCCTATGCTTCAGGACAAAGTTTACATCTCGCTGGGTCTGTGGTATTTGCCAAAAATGACCTTCATTATGTTTATTTGCCAAAAATGACCTTCATGATGCTTATCTCCACCTCAAACTGCGTAACGGCTCCCAGGAGACTGTAATCATAACCATCATAGACACTACTTTTGGATTGCTCCAATATACATAGCTTCTGTTTGGCATCGCCAAAGTTACATCGGTTTTTTGGAGGTACTATGTTGTTGTTGTGGTCTTCAGTCCTGAGACTGGTTTGATGCAGCTCTCCATGCTACTCTACCCTGTGCAAGCTTCTTCATCTCCCAGTACTTACTGCAACCTCCATCATTCTGAACCTCCTTAGTGTATTCATCTCTTGGTCTCCCTCTACGATTTTTACCCTCCACACTGCCCTCCAATACAAAATTTGTGATCCCCTGATGCCACAGAACATGTCCTACCAACCGGTCCTTTCTTCATGTCAAGTTGTGCCACAAACTCCTCTTCTCCCCAATTCTATTCAACACTTCCTCCTTAGTTATGTTATCTACCCATGTTCAGCATTCTTCTGTAGCACTACATTTCGAAAACTTCTATTCTCTTCTTGTCCAAACTATTTATCGTCCATGTTTCAACTCCATACATGGCTACACTCCATACAAAATCTTTCAGAAACGACTTCCTGACACTTATATCAATACTCGATGTTAACAAATTTCTCTTCCTCACAAACGTTTTCCTTGCCATTGCCAGTCTACATTTTATATCCTCTCTACTTCGACCATCATCAGTTATTTTGCTCACCAAATGGCAAAACTCCTTTACTACTTTCATTGTCTCATATCCTAATCTAATTCCCTCAGCATCACCCGACTTAATTCGACTACATTCCATTATCCTCGTTTGCTTTTGTTGCTGTTCATTTTATATCCTCCTTTCAAGACACTATCCATTCCGTTCAACTGCTCTTCCAAATGCTTTTCTGTCTCTGACAGAATTTCAATGTCATCGGTGAACCTCGAAGTTTTTATTTCTTCTCCATGGATTTTAATACCTACTCCGAACTTTTCTTTCGTTTCCTTTACTGCTTGCTCAATATACAGATTGAATAACATCACGAAGAGGCTACAAACCTGTCTTACTCCCTTCCCAACAACTGCTTCCCTTTTGTGCCCCTCGACTCTTATAACTGCCTTCTGGTTTCTGTACAAATTGTAACAAGCCTTTCGCTCCCTGTATTTTACCCCTGACACCTTTAGAATTTGATAGAGAGTATTCCAGTTAACATTGTCAAAAGCTTTCTCTAAGTCCACAAATGCTAGAAACGTAGGTTTGCCTTTCTTCTAAGATAAGTCATAAGGTCAATATTGCTTCACGTGTTCCAACATTTCTACGGAATCCAAACTGATCTTCCCCGAGGTCGGCTTCTACCAGTTTTTCCATTCGCCTGTAAAGAATTCGTGTTAGTATTTTGCAGCTGTGACTTATTAAACTGATAATTCGCTAATTTTCACATCTGTCAACAAGTGCTTTCCTTGGGATTGGAATTATTATATTCTTCTTGAAGTCTGAGGGTATTTAGCTTGTCTCATACATCTTGCTCACCAGATGGTAGAGTTTTGTAAGGACTGGCTCTCCCATGGCCGTCAGTAGTTCTAATGGAATGTTGTCTAGTCCCGGGGCCTTGTTTCGATTCAGGTCTTTCAGAGCTCTGTCAAACTCTTCACGCAGTATCGTACCTCTCATTTCACCTTCATCTACATCCTCTTCCATTTCAATAATGTTGTCCTCAAGTACATCCTCCTTGTATAGACCCTCTACATACTCCTTCCACCTTTCTGCTTTCCCTTCTTTGCCTAGAACTGGATTTCCATCTGAGCTCTTGATATTCATACAAGTGGCTCTCTTTTCTCCAAAGGTCTCTTTAATTTTCCAATAGGCAGTATCAACCTTACCCCTATTGAGGTAAGCCTCTACATCCTTACATTTGTCCTCTGGCCATGCCTGCTTAGCCATTTTGCACTTCCTGTCGATATCATTTTTGAGACGTTTGTATTCCTTTTTGCCTGCCTCATTTACTGCAATTTTATTTTTTCTCCTTTCATCAAAATGGTTCAAATGGCTCTGAGCACTATGGGACTTAACATCTGTGGTCATCAGTCCCCTAGAACTTAGAACTACTGAAACCTAACTAACCTAAGGACATCACACACATCCATGCCCGAGGCAGGATTCGAACCTGCGACCGTAGCAGTCGCGCGGTTCCGGACTGAGCGCCTGAACCGCTAGACCACCGCGGCCGGCTTTCTCCTTTCATCAGTTGAATTCAATATGTTTTCTGTTACCCAAGGATTTCTACTAGCCCTCGTCTTTTTACCTACTTGATTCTCTGCTTGCTTCTCTACTTCGTCCCTCAGAGCTGCCCATTCTTCTTCTACTGTATTTCTTTCCTCCATTCCCGTCAATTATTCCCTTATGCCGTCCCTGAAGCTCTGTACAAACTCTGGTTTAGCCGGTTTATCCAGGTCCCATCTCCTTAAATTCACACCTTTTTCCAGTTTCTTCAGTTTCAATCTACAGTTTATAACCTATACATTGTGGTCAGATTCCATATCCGCCCCTGGAAATGTCTTACAATTTAAAACCTGGTTCCTAAATCTCTGTCTTGCCTTTATATAACCTATCTGATACCTCCTAGTATCTCCACGATTATTCCATGTATATAACCTTCTTTTATGATTCTTGAACCAAGAGTTAGCTATGATTAAGTTATGCTCTGTGCAAAATTCTACCAGACAGCTTCCTCTTTCATTTCTAATCCCCAATCCATATTCACCTACTGTGTATCCCTTTTCCTATTCTCGAATTCCAGTCACCTGTGACTGTTAAATTTTAATCTCCCTTCACTACTTGAATAATTTCTTTTATCTCATCATACATTTCATAAACTTCTCCATCATCTGCAGAGCTAGTTGGCATATAAACTTGTACTACTGTAGTAGGCATGGGCTGCATGTATCTTGGCCACAATAATGCTTTCACTACGCTGTTTGTAGTAGCTTACCTGCACTCCTATTTTTTTTATTCATTATTAAACCTACTCCTGCATTACCCCTCTTTGATTTTGTATTAATAACCCTGAATTCACCTGACCAAAAGTCTTGATCCTCCTGCCACCGAACTTCACTAATTCCCACTATATCTAACTTTAACCTATCCATTTCCCTGTTTAAATTCTCAAATCTACCTGCCCAATTACGGGATCTGACATTCCGCACTCCGATCTGTAGAACGCCAATTTTCTTTCTTCTGATAACGACATCCTCTTGAGTAGCCCCTGCTCGGAGATCCTAATGGGGGACTATTTTACCTCTGGAATATTTTACCCAAGAGGACGCCATCATCAGTTAACCATACAGTAAAGCTGCATGCCCTTGGGCAAAATTATAGCTGTAGTTTCCCATTGCTTTCAGCTGTTCGCGGTACCAGCACAGCAAGGCTGTTTTGGTTAGTGTTACAAGGCCAGATCAGTCAGTCATCCAGACTGTTGCCCCTGCAAGTACTGAAAAGGCTGCTGCCCCTCTACAGGAACCACACATTTGTCTGGCCTCTCAATAGATACCCCTCCATTGTGTTTGCATGTACGGTATGGCCATCTGTATTGCTGAGGCACGCAAGCCTCCCCACCAACAGCAAGGTCCATGGTTCATGGGGGGCGGGGGGGTGGGGGGGGAATGAGCAACACTTAAAGGACGTCTCAGGGACCGTGAGCTACCTCGACAATTTTCTGGTTGTTGGAAAGTATACAGCTGATGTTGCTCTTCTCCCCATTCACAGAAGCTTACCTTCGTTGTAATCTTGGCAAATGTTCTTTTTCCATCCACCAGGTCGAATATTTACGACACATCTTCAGGACATCAGGCAAATGGCTTACACCACATCGTGTGCCTGCCTTCCAAAAATTACTGGCCTCGATAGATGCATTCCAGCCGAAGTCTAAGTCCGCGAAACTGCTATAGACCATTCATGCCCCATGCTTCCGCGATTCTGGCACCACTCGCTCTGTAACAGAGTTCCCTGGAAGTGGCCATCTTAATGTAATAAGGTGTTCCAAAGCCTGAAGAAGGCCCTCTTCGACCTACTTGTCTCATGGCATACAATCCAACGAAACCATTGGTGTTAGTAGCCGATGCTGACTGGCACACTTTTGTCCCATATTGAGAATGGTGTGGAGCGACCCACTGCGTTTGTATCCACTTACAGCAGGATAGAGGAACCACATAGAAAAGGAGGCTTTGGTCATCATCTTTGGCAGCAAACGCTTCCATGCCTACATCTATAGCTGCCGTTTCACACTCATGACAGATCATAAGCCTCTAATGCGTCTCTTCAAGTATTCAGCAACTTGCCACTGTGCGCTCTGTTTCTCTCAGGATATGCCTATGGTATCCATTATCACTCTAATGCCGCCCCTGCCAATGCCAATATCCTATCGCGATTTCATGTCAGCCAGAACCCAGAATTTCATGAGGATCCAGAAGTCTGTTTTCATGAGGACAGTGATACTGCCATCATCAAAGACCTATATTCCAAGTAATGCACGCCTTTTGGGATAACACACAGTGACAGGCCAAGTCCTCCACGAGGTTTTCCATTATACAACAGAAAGATGGCCTGCTGACAAAGTAATGTCTCGTGTACCCTGACCTCCAAGCCTTCTGTAGCACGCTGCAAAAGTCTTTATCCTTGCATCACATTGTGCTGATAAAGGCCGTGATGGGCCGCGCTCAGGTCCTCATTCCCAGAACCCTATGGCATTGGGAAGTCATTTTGATTCTCCTAGCAATACATCCACTGGAAGGGTGTGGAGACACTTAATGCGAGAATGGTGAAAGAGTGCCTCACATGTCAAAACAAGCAAGCTGTGCCACCCTGTCAGTATTTTCCATGGCCTCCTATGGGGACTCATTGGTTGTCTTCATTTGGACTTTGCTGGCCCATTCCTTGGATCTGTGTGGCGTCTGATTTTGAATGTGAGCAGAGGGTTCTGCTTTGTGTTTTTCATGCCATTCACAACCTCAGTGAAGACGATCCAGATTGTTTCGTGGTTGTTCGCCCTTAAAGGCGTCCCAAAAGCCTTGGTCACTGACAATGGCCCCAATTATAATCAGCAGAATTCTGATTCTTGCTGTTCAATTTAATTTCATCAGTCCACATGGTCAACCTCACAAATCACCATTTTCCCTAGAATCAGAACAGCCCCATACCTTCTTGGATCAATAGATGGTGTAGGTTTTCTTTGCAGGATCCAGTGCAGCTGTGGACAACCTCCCTTTACTCTCCATTTGATTGGGCAGGCAATGTTTGAATTCCAGTTGCTGCGAAGAGGCTGTTGCTGCTGGCATATCCATGATGTATGGGCCCATCATGGATCCAAACCACTAATGGGTGGCATAACTCCTTCTTGCACTCCAGACGCCTGTAATGTGACTCTCTTTGCGCCATATACCATTTCCCCCACCCAAGACCTCCTGTGGCCAGCCGCAATTCGTCACACTCTCATCCCATATGAATAGAAGTGGATCCAGTCCCCCCCCTTCCCCAGAATGGTGAATGCTCCAACACTGTCGAGGCCTCCAGGGCCTGCTGTGGCCTAGATGCACTTTTGGGGGAGAAGGGCGGGCAGCGGCAACATGAATTGCGGTTGTACCATGTATGTCACAGAATGTAATGCTCATCCAGTCCATAGCAGCCACGCAAGATTTTCAGAAGGCGCACTAAGAACTACAGACCAATTGATATCTCGACAGGCAAAAGTAAGAGGTCGCTGGCCTTATCGCAAGACCGTGCCCGTATCTGGTCACTAGTTAGAACGGGACAGCACGGTTCTTCCTGGAGAATAACTATTTAAGGAAACCCAGGGATCACTGTGGACATCTCGCCGGCCAGTGTGGCCGTGCGGTTAAAGGCGCTTCAGTCTGGAACCGCGTGACCGCAATGGTCGCAGGTTCGAATCCTGCCTCGGGCATGGATGTGTGTGTTGTCCTTAGGTTAGTTAGGTTTCATTAGTTCTAAGTTCTAGGCGACTGATGACCTCAGAAGTTAAGTCGCATAGTTCTCAGAGCCATTTGAACCATTTTGAACCATCACTGTGGACAGTTCCCATCGACGAGAGTTGGCTGATTCATGCTATTGTCTATACGCCATCGATGACGACAATGCAGCGGCGAGAAGTAGGGTTCTGATTTGGAAAACAGCTCTCACCGAGTGTTGGTCATTTCAATGTTTAGTTCCGGCTCCAGGGATTTAGGTGGAGACAAATCCACAGAACTGTATTTTGTTCGGAAACGCAGAGGAGGTATAGTCAGATTGTAACTATAAATTGTGACAAACAGTTAATTTGCCTTTCGAACGGACAATAATGAAACTAAGAAAATATTTTGCTTCAACTGGGATACTCAGTAACGAAAAACAGATGGATTTAGCAGAAATTATGAGCTCCACAGTGAGAATAAACAGCTAAAGGATAGTTCTGTTGTATGAATGCATAAACCCCACAGGAATTCCCCCACATAGATGCGGCACAGTCATAGGCTTGTCCTCTGAAACATGCTTTATAATTGCACGAAAGTTACCCATGTACTTGTCATCTTGTTTGTCAACTTCAGTAGGATCTAAGTCATTAAGGGGGCCTTAATGCAATCTCCTGACATCCACAGATAATCACCACATCGATGAGAGGGTCTAGCCCTTTTCTGTTTCCTTCCCACCCGCTCCACCAAGCCTTAGTCCTGGCGATGTTTCATATCTTTTGCCTTGTTCATCATCATGTGAACAAAATTTTGACCATGGATTAGAGTAGCTATATAGTAAGTACTGCACGCCTGGATGTTGAAATATTGATCATGCTTCCACACCAGAAACTTGGAGTTTTCCAGGGCTGTAACATTTTGATTACTACCTTTACCAGATTTGTCATAGCGAAAAACAAACAGTACTTACAGAAGACACCGTCCTCTTTGGCAGAGTATACTAAATAAAGTTGAATGTACGATATTGGCAAATTTGCAAAGTGAGGGGAAATATATAAATTGCATTAGGCAGAGAAAAGTTTTGGAATTGTTGTAGCTTCATGTGGTAATCAAATTTTTTGATACTTAGCGAACAAATACTTATCTCATAGTTACAGCCCAATCGTGCATTGTCTCCACGCAGCCAAACATTACTATTACCAGTCAATGATCGGCTCAATTGGACCAGAGGACCCAGTCCACTCCATGTAAACACAGTCCACACCAGTATGAAGCTAGCACCAGCTTGCACTGTGTCTTGTTGACAACTTGGGCCATGACTTCGTCATCCAATCAGACCACCGTCTTCCAGTCGTGTAGGGTCCAACCAACCAATGAGAGGGGCTACAGGGAAAGTCGTGCTGTTATGCAAATGCACTCATGTTGGTCACCTGTTTTCATAGCCCATTAACGTAATTTCGCTGCACTCTCCTAAGAGATGTGTTTATCGTATGTCTCACATTGATTTTTGCGGTTGTTTCGCGTAGTGTTCCTTGCCTCTTAGCAGTGACAAACGCGGCTGCTCTCGGCCCCTAAATGAACGCCGTCGGCCACTGCCTTGTTTGTGTTGAGAGGTACTCTTGGCATACTCTTGACGCTGTGGATATCCAAATGTTGAATTGTCTGACGATTTCCGAAATGGAATGTCCCATTTGTCTACCTTCTCCTTCTAATCAGCGTTCAAAGTTTATAAATACCCGTAGTGCGGCTATAATCAAGTTGGAAACCTTTTCATGTGAATCACCTGAATACAATCGACAGCTCGGCCAATAAACTGCCGCTTCATACCTTTTGTATGCCGGACTACCGCCATATGTGAAAGTGCATACCGCTATCCCATGATTTTGCCACCTCTGTGTGGATGTAGCAGCAGGCATCTCTCGTAGTTTGATTCTCGAACTTCAACCATGGACTTCCTCTGGTGTTTTTCTGATGATATGTATATGTCCATTGCACCTAAACAGATAATCAACAAACCCCTTCTAGCCAGCATTATTTTATTGATTTCGTTGTTTGTTATCTTATTAGTCCCTTTGACTTTTCATGGTGTGCCTTTAACAACACATTTCAAAAGTATTCCGTTTTTCAGTTCCTGATATCATAGATTCCAGGTCTCACATTTACAAGATGCAACACTACAAACACGCTTTTAGAAGCATTTTTCTGGTGTGTTACCAGTCAGTTTTAGAGGCTAACATCTTTTTTCTAGGTTTTGTTCTGATTCTTACTTTTTCCTCGCTCCTTACTCCTCCAGCGATTTTATTTCCTAAATAAGTAACAAGGTGTTAGAGTACGTGGCCATCCACGACAGGTACTCGGACGCTGATTTGTCGTTGTTTTGTCACAAACCATTAGTAATAAAGTTTCGTCATGACTTTGTCCACTTCATTTAAGGTGGAATCTAAGATGTGCTGGATCAAATGGTGTCGTTAAGGATATGTGAGTATTCACGTGACTTATTATTTTGACACAGGAAGAATGTCGTATTGTTTTGCTGACTTGTGAAGAACAATATTCCTACTAGGAGTACTATGTGGGTCATTTTTGACCCACGATGGATTTTAGAGGCCGTTACCCGCCTCTATAATCATCGCACGACCAAACGCTCCCGTGACTTTTCATCATTTATGGGGTTGTACAACTTACCAAAATTTCGTCCCCCCTAGCTCACTCACCTAGAAGTACGAAAAATTTATCTATTATACCAGTAGTACGATGTGGGTCATTTTTGAGCCGTACCTATTTAATGCACAGTTTGATATCAGGTAATACCGGTTTTCTGGCACTAAATAGTTTCTGGGCACGCCTCGGCGTTATTCACGAGCTGTTAGAGTATATTATACTTTGGGCAAAAAAGAAAGTTAAATACAAATTATTCGGTTGTCGAATGATACTTTATATCAGCGAGGCTTTCCGTTTTCTATGGACTGGCGACATGCAGACCTACACGGAGTAACATTGCAAAACTACAGAATAACGTGTGACATATTACACTTCATTATTTTCATCGTGACAGCGACAGTATAACAGAGGTAGTGGCGGAGGACATACGTTGCCATATGTAATTTTATTTATGTTCGAAACAGGCTTATGTCTCTTGAAGCTATTTTATTGGTCTTGATGCAGCTGCTGGTCTAAGACATTTTTCATGAATTCTGGAGAAGTCTATATTACTATAGAAGATACCATGGTCCATATTTATTGCAACTGTGGGCTGTTTTTCATTCGCGACAACATATTATACAGTGCAGAATCCCCTCGCCCCCTCCTACACTACTGTCTGGAGCGCTGCTAACAGTTCTCATACACTGTCACGACTGACAGCTTCTTCACCTCCATGAAACAGGCAGATGAGCTGAAACGAAAAGTAACAAGTTCAGTTTGTGGTCTTTGGAGATCACTCAATGATTTTCTTGCTGCAGCAGGAAATGGAGACGACACATGGTATCAACACACTTACAAGTCAGAGGACCATCTTCTCGCAGCTTACCACAGGAAAAATTAAAAGATATCCGTATCCTGAGTAGCATGCATTCCATTCTCACCCGACGCATCCACAAGCATCTCAGGCAGCACCACCTCCTTCTCACTACCCAACGTGGCTTTCCTTCGCTGCTGATGACCTTCTCCTTCACCTCACTCACTTCCCCTCTGAACAACTCAGCTCCCGTCGCTCCGCCATCTTCCTCTCGCTCGACCTTGAACGTGCTTACGACTGTATATGGTATTCTGGTCTCCTCTTCAAGCTCCAAACTTTCGCCCTTCCTATTAACTACGTCCGCCTGATCGAGTCCTATCTTTTGCAATGTCCTTCCTATGTCACCATCCATAATACGGATTCCTACACCTTCTACCCCTCCGCCAGTGTGCCGCAAGGTTCTGTCCTCTCCCCTCTTCTCTACCTTCTATGTACAGCGGACATGCCACTACCTTCAGCCCCCATCCACCTTCTCCAGTACCCTGATGACACCGCCTTTCTTCCCCTCATCCCCTCCCTGCAATGCTGTCAACACCTTCTCCAATCCCATGTTGACCAGTTCATCACATGGTGTAACCTGTGGTTGCTCAAGGTCAATCCTTCAAAGACCTAGGCGATCACTGTACGCAAAACCACCCATTCCTTCTGTGAATTTCTATCTCTCCATCTACGGCCATCCTACCAACCTCACCCCCACCATCAAGCACCTTGGCGTCACCCTTGACCGTCACCTCTCCTGGATCCCCCATCTCCAGACAATCCAAGCCAAGGCACACTCCCAACTCCGCCTCCTTAAGCTGCTTTCTGGCCGCACATGGGGTCTGGACCCCTCCACCATCCTTTACACCTATAAATCCCTCATCCGCCCTATCCTCTGCTATGCCCATCCCACCTGGATCTCTGACTCTTCCACCTTCTACAAATCCCTTCAAATTGTGGAACACCATACGTTCTGCCTTGCCTATTGCATCTGCCTACCCTCCCCCATGTGGATCCTGTATGACCTCATTCTGTTCCCACACCTCCTCCTTTTCTTTGAATTGATACAGATCCTCTACACCTCCTGAGACTTGATTCCCTTCACCCACTTGTCTCTCCCATGCTTTCCCACCCCTGTCCACTTCTGCGCCTGTACTCCTACATCCCACCCACTCTCCATCTCTCCACACTCCATACCGTTCCCCAAGGTGGCTTCTGCCAACGCCCCCTCCCTGATGATGCCCTCAACCCCTCCATCTACCTCCTACCAATTTTAATCCTCCTCTTCCTCCACCTGTGGTTTTTCCCCAGGGCACCCTCTCTCCCTTCTCTTCCTCATCTCTTCCTCCCTCCCTCCTCTCCCCTGGGCATCCCATACCCCCCTTCCTTTCTTTCCCCCCTCACTTCTCCTCTGTCACTGGCAACTACATCCTCCCCCTCTGTGTCCTACCCACACCTTTTCCCTTTGGTAGGTCCCTGGCTTTGTGCATGAGCAGTGAATATTCATGCGCCGGAGATTGTCGCTAGTGTTTGTGTGTGTCTTCGTGTTAGTGCTTAAGTGTGTCTATGTTAGTGCTCCACCGTTTCACATGTGTAATTTCTGTCTTCTCTGTTTGTGAACAAGTGCTGAAAGTTTTTTGTTCGGACATTGCGCCTGTGAATGACTTCATGTAGTTCAATATGTATGACTACCGTTTTTTATCCACCATGTTCGTTTTGTTTTTTCGTCTCTCGTCATGCTACATGTGTGTTATCTGTGACCAAAGAGCGGCATAGATAGGCCGTTGCCGGCCTACCTTTCATGTAAAGGTGTTTAAGTAACAATAAAGAAAAAAAAAATAACATGCGTGCTGGATGTCAGATGAATGAGACTACTGAGAGGTAACTTCCATAAACTGTGAAGTTATATAATGTTTTTGACCAAATCGCTAGGTACTACAATCTCTGAGTTGTTACCCAACGATGCCCTGTACGTGTCTTTTCCTTGACCTCGCCATGATTAACGCTCGCACAATTTTTAAGTTACTTACCTCTAAGGAGATTTCACATCGGGACCTTATCCTCAGAGTAGCGGATGACCTCGCTGCCTGTTACACACTTCGGACAAAAGTCAGTCTCCCGTTACAGGCACTCGATACTGCCAATGGCCAATAAGGAGTTAGAAGGTCTTCTCAAATTCAGGTTTCCTGCTGACAACGAAACAACAAAGGGAAATAAAACGTCAAGTGCAACAAGTATGTGTGCAAAAGATGCCGAGCAAAAACTGTTGTCGGCTTTCTGAATCCCAGAGTAGGCAATTCTGTCACGTCCTTTTTCTTAAGTATACTTAAATATTTATAATTATAGGCTGAAGTTATTTGTTCTTATGTTTTATTTCCTTCATTGCAATAACTACAAATAATGCAGTGCATTTTAGTCACCTACTGCTTTTTAGAATCTTTCACAAATATTTGGTACTTATTCATCTACTAAAGGAAAAACACTATTAATACTCACATAAACAATATGTTTTGATTCTGTTTCAATCTTTTTATAAAGAAAAACATTACAACATTTCTTTACCAAATTTACGAAAGATTGTGGAATTTATTCTCTAACATTTAAAATAAAAAGTGTTTACTTAGAGAAAATTTATATTTGACCATGTACTGTTCATTTTAGAGACGTATTATCAACATGAAGACACTCAAAATACCACGCAAATACGAACAAAATGGTGGTTTTCTACTGTGGGCCAAAAATGACCCACATGGTACTACAAGGGGTATAGTGAAGTCTAGTTCTTTCAGTGTTAGGAAGTGATGGTTGACGCAGATTCACTTGTGGCTCAAGCATGTTCTCACATGGAGGGTGCTGTGCAAGGGGGAAGGTCTACTCAGTGACGCTGTGTTGCAGAAGCGCCCACAGCAGGACAGATCCAGGAGGGGAAAGACGCTGCAGCTGTGGACCCGGGCACCCTGCTGGACGCTGGAGGCAGCGCCGTGGTGACTCTGGTGGCGGGCGACACGCGTCTGGCAGCGCACAGGGCCGTCGTTGCCGCCAGGAGTCCCATGTTCGCCTCTATTTCCAGCCACGGCACGCTGGAGGCCGCAGTCCCAGACGTGGGGGGCCCGCTGCTGCGCCATGTCGTGGCCTACATGTATAGCCTGCAGGCCCCGCAGCTGGCCAGAATGGCCCCCCAGCTGCTGGTCGTGGCTGATAAGTACGGCTTGTCAGGCCTGAAGGCACAGTGCGAGCAGCAGTTGGCTGCACAGCTGTCTGTTGAGACTGCGGTGGCCACAGCTGTGCTCGCTATTCGGAACTCCTGTAGCAGCCTTAAGAAGGCCGCCGCCGCCTTCATAAAGACTCATATTTCACACGTGATGGCGACAAAGGGCTGGGCAGATACACTGCATTGTCAGCCTGAAGATCTGATTGAAGTGCTGAAGCTGCTGTCTGAGCCACCAGCAGAAACCAGGTAAACACAAGACAAGCTACATGTCTACATTGTGCATTCCTATGTAGTTCTGTGTGTGTGTGCGTGTATTTCCAGCTCCTGAGTTTCTTTACGTGTATCTGTGCTGCAAAATACACCATCACTGACAGACATTTTCTGATATCTCACGATGCTGTCATTGATTTCTCGTGTTAGATTAATGTTGTAGTTGTGGTCTTCAGTCAAGAGACTGGTTCAAAGGAGCTCTCCATGCTACTCTATCCTGTGCAAGCTTTTTCATCTCCCAGTACTTACTGCAACTAACATCCTTCTGAACCAGCTTAATATATTCATGTTTGGGTCTCCCTCTACATTTTTTACCCCCCCCCCCACGCTGCCCTGCAATACTAAATCAGTGATCGCCTGATGCCTCAGAATATGTCCAACCAACGGATCCCTTCCTTTAGTCAAGTGCTGCAAATTCTTCTTCTCCCCAATTCTATTCAATACATCCTCATTAGTTATGTGATCTACTAATATAATCTCCAGCATATTTCTGTAGCACCACATTTCGAAAGCTTCTATTCTTTTCTTGTCTAAACTATTTATCACCCATCTTTCACTTTCATACATGGCTACACTCCATACAAATACATTCAGAAAAGGCTTCCTGACGCTTGACCCTATACTCGGTGTTAACAAATATCTCTTCTTCAGAAACGCTTTCCTTGCCACTGCTGGTCTACATTTTATATGCCCTCTACTTCGACCATCATCAGCTACTTTCGTCCCCAAATAGCAAAACTCATCTACTACTTTAAGTTTGTCATTTCCTGATCTAATTCCCTCAGCATCACCTGATTTAATTGAACTACATTTCATTATCCGCCTGTTGCTTTTGTTGATGTCCATCTTATATCCTCCTTTCAAGACACTCTCCTTTTCTTTCATCTGCTCTTCCAGGTCCTTTGCTGTCTGTGACAGAATTGCAATGTCGTCGCCAAACCTCAGAGTCTTTATTTCGTCTCCATGGATTTTAATTCCTACTCTTAATTTTTCTTTTTTTTTTCCCTTTACTGCTTGTTCTATATATAGATTGAATAACATCAGGGATACGCTATGGCCCTGTCTCAGTCCCTTCCCAAACACTGCTTTCCTGTCAAGCCTGTCTATTGTTATAGCTGCCATCTGGTTTCTGTACTAATTGTAAATAGCCTTTCGCTCCCTCTATTTGACCCCTGCCACCTTCAAAATTTGAAAAAGAGTATTCCAGTCAACATTCTCAAAAGCTTTCTCTATGTCCGCTAATGTTAGAAACGTAGGTTTACCTACCGTTAATCTATCTTATACGTTGTAGGGTCAGTATTGCCTCACGTCTTGCAACATTTCTATTGAATCCAAACTGGTCTTCCCCATGCTCGCTTTCTACCATTTCCATTCGTCTGTAACGAATTCGTGTTTATTATTATTCTGCTGTTACTTGTTAAACTGATAGTTCAGTAATATTCACACCTGTTAGAATTAAAGAAGTACTAAATCCAACTGGGTCTATTACCGGATAGGTTAGGTTAAAAAAATCATTGGAGAACTTAATTATTCGTAGATTTATAAATGGTTTTATCATTATTTGCGGTCATTAGCTGTGCTGAACTGCATATGTGCAACAGCCTTATAGTTTCTGGTGTAAAGTATCTGAATAAGCGGTATATTGCTGTGAAGAGGGCGGAGCTGTATCAGCAGTGGGGTGGACACA
Source organism: Schistocerca americana (assembly GCF_021461395.2). Lineage (NCBI taxonomy): Eukaryota > Metazoa > Arthropoda > Insecta > Orthoptera > Acrididae > Schistocerca > Schistocerca americana. The sequence goes on from NC_060129.1 coordinate 86,149,053, forward strand.
GTTATGTGCTGCTCACAAAAGATGTACACCAGACACAACGATGTGTAGTGTCAGCAGCCAGGGCAGCGAGCCTACAGGCTTTATTCTGCGTGCTGTGCAATTCACCAAAATCTCTTTACTCAATATTACATATATTGTTGTCTGCTGTCTCTTCTGGTGTTCACAATGAGATACTTACAACCGATATATGCTGCATAAAAGAAGGATGGCGTTGATCAACAATCGCAGCGCAGTTCAAAGAGATCAGAAAAGAATTTAAAACTTTCCATCTCTGATGTTGTCATGACATAAAAATTAAACCTTGAAAAAAATAGGTGCTGTACAGAAGACGGTCAGACTGATCGCTATTTCCATATCACTACTGCAGTTTGATTTCTATGTTCCTCCTTCACTTTCTATGTTCATTTCTGAAATATACCTACGGTTCACAGAACAAACTTTGTTTATTCTTCCCAAGTAGTAGAGTGTTATTAGATACAGGTCTTAAGATGTGTGCTAGAATCCAAGAAGAAGGGTGCAGTGCTGAATCGAATCATGAGGAAGACATCCGTTGCAGGACGTGACACAAGTACGTCTCCAGGAAGCTGTAGGTAATTACTCCTCAAACAGCCTGTGGCCACTTCAGGAGACAACAGACCAGTCTCTGCAACCCAGAAAGATCCACAAAATGCGCAGATCCACACAACGCTTCCCATTTCCTTTCGCCTTGTGTTCCGTTGTTCCAAAGGATATGTGCTGTAATTTGGACATTCCCATTCTCTAGCATATTAGGAGAGGTGGTTTTATTAGTCAAAACACTGTATGTGCTTCTTGGTGGAACATCTGTCAGTTGTCTACCAACCTGGCAGCCTTGCTTGTAGTTCTCTATGCTGTTTCTAAAGGCTACCAAAAGAACTTCACAGTGTTAGGACATTCCCTAGCTCATACATTGCAGTTACTGATACATCTCCCACAACATGAGTATTCATAAGACCTTTTGTCTCATTATCATTTTCTATATGCTGTATCACTTAACAAATGCACCATAAAATCCTAATGCCCAATAGTTCATACATATTTGCTTTTTGCAGATGTTTTGTGTGTGTGTGTGTGTGTGTGTGTGTGTGTGTGTGTGTGTGTGTGTGTGTGTGTACAGTATGTTCAGAAATTTCCTTTAGAGACTTATATGATTTGTAGAGGAGAGTGAGTACTGGAATCCATGTCCAGAAACAAACCGTTTCCCTCCTACGACAGTTTCAGTTCAGATGTTTAACTCATCCACTTCTGCTTGAGCAGCTGAGTTACGTGTGATGCAGTACAGTTATTAGATAACAATTCGAAAGAAATACAACGAAAGATTCCTTTATCAGCTAAGCCTCCTTGTTTGTATTACCACTTAAATATTACGTGTTCACATTACTCCAAAACAAAAGATCCAGCTAGCGTACTGTACATGCAGAAGGTAATGTTTAAGTGTTAATGCAAACAGATGTGTGGAACTGATAAATGGATGCTTAGCTATGTTTACTTTCGACTGTTACCTAATAACTGTACTACATCATGCCTAATTCACTTCCTGAAGCAGAAGTGCATGATTTAAACATCTGAACTCAAACTGTCGTAGAATGCATACAGCACATTTCCAGACGGGGTTCCTGTTCAACATATTATGTTCTCTCCCCCCTCTACAAGTCCTAGTAGTTTGTAAAGAGAATTTCCGAACACCCTATGTATGCTTCCATCACTGATAGAGTTTCCACTCATCGACCTGTATCTTCTCCTCACTTGTAGCAACCACAGCTTACTTTAGTCACATTTAATGATTGATAATGATTTAATGCGTATTTACACAACATTGCATTGTCTCCTGTGTTATGTAACCCATGTCTCCTTAATTTAAATCCAACTCTTTCCTTCGTTCTACAGGAAATCTTCTTATCACAGTCTGATAGAACTGTATATATAGAATATAAGAATTAAACATAATTTCTATTTTCATTCGAATAACAACTCCTGACTACATATCACGCATAAGTGTATGTATAGAATGCTTCTGTTTGCCTTTTTTATCTTACTTATTGCTCAATGTTCGCTAGTTTATTGAGAGTGCTCGTTGGCCAATGTGAAACAAATATATTTACTTGCCTATTTTGGTGACAGTTAAATGTATTAAGGGAATGGCTGCACAGTATCACACGTCTGTATCACTTGCTTCTCTAAATTTCTTTTGGTGCACAGTTCAGAATCTGCTCTTCTGTAATTTACCAGCTGTGCATCCTACAGCCAAGTCCCTAACAGCTACCGATACAATCTGATGATAATGGTACAAGTTGTACATGTAAAGATTATTTCCATTTTTATTTCTGTGGGAATGTTGTTTCTATGTATTTAAACTACGCTGATGACTAGTTGTCATATCAGTTCAACGTAAATGTTGACCTTAGCATGTACCTTTTATTTGTACTTTAATTTATTCAGCCTGTTGGTTGCTAAACGATGCTACTAGTGTGGGGGCTAAACCGATTAGCGCAGGGTAAGTCCTTCATCTCAGAGGACCCCCTACTGATGTTGCAAGTGTGTGTTCTATTAGTTGTGTCTGGACAGACTCTCAGCAGCATTGTCTGCAGTGGGCTGCCCTCTGTACTCCGTGTGCACTACGTGACCACACCCTGTGTCTCTGCACAGCACTCCAGCCACTGGAGACAGCGAGGTCACCCCCACAAGTCAGCTGCACACTGGCCACAAAAACTGCAGCAGGGCTCCTGTTCCAGCTGCAAAGCACACAGCTACCTGCCCCACTTCCACATTTGACGATGCTTCCGTCTCTTTCCTGCGGTGAGTACTGTCGCTATACATGCACGATTTCCACATTCACCATACCACTTATGAGGGCGTTAGCCAAGTAATCTTATCGAAAAACAGAATTTCACTTTATTGTATTTTTCGATAAAATAGAAGTTATAATTGTCAAGAAATGGCATTTTATTTGTTAATTTTTGATGTTTGTGTAAGCATGTATCATAATGTTTCTCGAGATATTTCTCTGGGAACAGAGTGTGAATTACAACCCGTTCAGACCACAGTTATTTAACAAAGGTACTATAAACAACTTTTACTCTCCAAATGTAGTGAATGAATAGGTGTGTCGGGTGAAAGTTATCATTTCAGTGATGGTTTCCCATCTCCTAAAGTAAATTTTTATAAAATTGGTGTTACAGCTACATTTATGCATTGTAACTAAAAATATTACTTTAATGAGAATAAATAATTATCTACAAGTTCGTTATGGTCGTCAAAAGGAAATTATAATGGGTCATTATGAAGGAAAAGACGTAAAAATAATATCCATTAGCAGAATAAAGTTATGGAATGTTGTAGAATGAAATTTAATTTTTATGTGATTTCCTGTATTTTTTTTTCAAATTATTTTTTGACATGTCAGTCTTTAGTAACAACTGCAAATTTGCGCCATACTGGGTGTAAAATACCTGTTTAACATTTGCAACAAACAGTAGCCTTAACTAGTAGGTCATCCTATCAAACGACCTCACTTGGCTCAAACTTTCAGCTATCAGTTTTATTTCCATGTTTGTTTTGCAGACACTCTAATTGCGTTTCACAGGATGAACCGAAATAGCACCATTGGATGAATGGCGTCTGTAAGAGACGGAGGTTCAGTCTGCCACGAGAGGCGAATATGAGACCGTCTGGCAGTAGTTGTTGGAAATCATTTGTTGGAACATCAGCCTCAATGAAACTGGAAGTCACACGTGCAGTCGTGTGGTGAGGTAGCCTAGTAGTAAAGGCGACTGCTTGTGATGAGCGAGAAGTCCGTATTCGACACCCAGTATGGGAGAAATTTTCGGAGGTCACTACATAATGGTCAAGATGGCTGCTCATGTTAATCCGGCAATCCAGCTGCACGTGTGGTCAGGTCGAGTCGTGTGTAGTGGCGTACGACGTCTTCTGTAAACAAATCCCTGCAATTGACAATGTGCCACAAGTGTTGTGGGTACAGATCTTGACTCAGCATGGGGAAATTTATGCAGAAATGGATCCTGATATTGACTTATATTTATGCAAATCGATTGTCGATGGTAGCAGATAATGGTAGTTGACTTCAAGAAAAACTGTGAGTGCACATTGCATTACATTTGTTGCATATTTAAAGACCTGCTACCTGACATTTTAAAAAGCATGTCGTGCATTATGCAATTTTATGTATAATACCGCATTGTTCTACATCACTAGTAAAATTAGTTTTGAACTATAAAAGGAGGGTAATAACAATGAATTTCAAAGTAAATTAAATTATTTGTAGGAAATAGAGTATTAATAAATGATAGTAATTTAGAGCAGAAAATAGAAACATAGGAAAGGAATGATCTCCAAATATTATTTTACTGTTAAAACAAAATATAACATATAAATTATGGTTTGTGTGCTTGCCATTCCATGTGGGAGGCCCTTGGCAGAAACGTTACTATATGAAATACATCATGAGTGACTGCGAGTGTATTTGTTTATACTGTCTATGGAGTAGTGACACTTATTAGATCTTATCTAGGGCATACTATTGCACTATTTGTGTTGCCATGGCTAGATGTAGCTACCCATATTCATGTCATATGTGTGCTGTTATCTTGTATGTCTCTGAGCATGATGTTTTTATCTTATGCAATGTCATAGGCTGGAGTGGAACCACAGAACTTAAACTTTAAGATTCGCCTCACCATATAACATATTCCTTAGATGTAATGAGTGTCTCAGTTCTTCAATTAGTCGTTTTCTTTCCCATTTTAACTGTTGTATTGAAAATGCATATCAGGTAAATGAAAATATCACATGTGATGCCTCCTTTCTTATAGTTATCTTTTTTTGTCTGTTTTAGGTATTGAACCTCTTATGAGTCTTTGTCTAATGTTGTTGCTGTGCTTGTGTCATTTTCTGTGCCCGCACCTACATCAATGTCTTTGGTGTGTCTGAGTTTGAGTCCTCCCAAGGATCGTGTTGTGGTTGCTATGTGCTTGTCTGAGATCTGCCATATGAGTTCCCTCGTCTGTAGATTTCGTGCAGTGTTCTTGAAACCTTAACAGCTGCGTTGCTTAGAGCACACTATTTGTCTGGCTCTCGTAGCATTTCTTTGATGTCGTTATGCTCTGTTACAGATCTTATATGTGTGAGGGTGTTGAATGTAATGTCACATGTTCAGGAGACCCATATGCCCCACATGTGCATGTAGTACTCTAGCTAAGGCCCACTCCGTTCAAGCCGAGTCGCAATGTGAATAACGGCACGGCTTGGATTCTTATGCTTGTGATGAAGCTGTACCTGTAAATTGTGGAAGAAGGAGAAAACACGATGGCCTTTGTCGGTCATCTCCTAGTCCATTTTTCAGGTGTCAAGATGGCAGTTATTTAATTGACTCACGTCTACAATGTTTTCCCCTGTTATCACTGGAATCTAGTCATGTGTACCCCTCTTCACCCAGCACACCACCGCTCTGTGGTGGATAATGACGTCAATGCGACAAGACCCCAGAACGATACACACGGCTTCTACTGACGTGGTGCCAAAAGCACGCAGCATTGTGAGTACCGTGCTCCTCTGTCCTAGCCTCACTGTGCCTCCATAGGCCACTGGACACAGGCAGTGTGTTTATGCACCTGCTGTGAAGCATAGTAAGCCTTCCAAGAGAGCTGTGTCGTATGTTTGTAGCGCATGGACAGGGCCATATACTGATTTCATTGCTAATGCACTTACTGTTAAAGTCAAAGACAATGTATTTTGCACGTGAACAATGCGTATACATGCCCACAATTAGCAACAATGACCGTATTCAACATGCCTCCTTAATATAATTAAGGCGTTATACAGTAAGGTATTGTGTGACATAAGAATTTCTTTATTATTCAAGGGAATATATGGGAGCGAAAGAAGTACTGTAAAGTTTATATTTTGGTACAAAGTCCATAAGTGAATTTAAGGAAACACAACGCCTGCTCCACAGAGATTCCAGTACTGTGTGCTTTGGTGAACCAGGACAGTCAGCCATGGGCATGCATGAACTGTGGATCCAATTAACATTTAAAAGTTTCGTACGCCATGCAATACAATTCACACACAGTAATACATAATCATGGAAGACAGAACACTTATTCTTAAGTTACATCACGAACTGGAAACTGACAAGCATTTGCCAAATGTCTTGCATAAAAGTAATGCAGGTGATGTAACACAAGAAGAGGTGCATCCAACGAGAAGAAAGTATCCAAAAAATTATTAAAGCGACAGACCACAGCGAGAATCTGTAGAAATGCCAGGTACCTCTCTGCTTGAGGTGACAAGCAAACATGCACACCGCAAAACATACGATATTGTTAAACACAGTGTACATACTGTCGAGGAAAAGCTTTAAAATATATTGTATCTAGTATATTATTGTAACTGAAATATTACTATAATGCGAATAAATAATTATGTACCAGTTCGTTATGGTCATCAAAAGGAAATGATGGGTCATTATGAAGGAAAAGACGTAAAAATAATATCCATCAGCAGAATAAGGTTATGGAATGTTGTAGAGTGAAGTTTAATTTTTATGTGATTTCCTGCATTTTTTCTTCAAATTAGTTTTTGACGTTTCAGTATTTAGTAACAACTGAAAATTTGCGCCATAATGGGTGTAAAATACTTGTTTAACATTTGCAACAAGCAGTAGCCTTAACTAGTAGGTCATCCTATCAAACTACCTCACTTGGCTCAAACTTTCAGCTGTCAGTTTTATTTTCATATATTAGTGGAATCTCGGTAAAGTACGTAACAGAACAGGAATTATACCAATTTATAGAGTTACGAAAACTTGAGAGACGTAATCTCCTGCACCACCTGTCGATTTGGGGGTTAGAGTAGACCCAAGGTATTCCTGCTTATTGGAAGAGGCGATGGAATGGAGTATCCCACTTTTCAGCCTAATAAGTTCTGGTCCCCTTTTAAGGTTTGACCTCGAACTTCCCAAATTCTACAGACGTGCAGACGATTTTGGTATGGACACCTTACATGGTGCACCAGACATCCATTATACATTTAGATCTTCACCACCTCTTATTGTCACAGCTGTTCAACTCCGCCAACAATTCAGCTGTTTCGGTGAGGTCACTTTCCAGGGTACATCCCATTCTCCACTGTCCTCTTTCATCCCCCTCACCATAGAGGATTGCTCTGCATCCACTATCCAGCTTGGTAGCCATCCATCTTGGGCAGCTGTCAGGTACCCTCTTGGTCCTAGCCCCCTAACAACACAGGGATCACACTGCTGATGTCTGAGCTGCATACTCCCCACATTTGCCAAGGAGTACATGCCCATCTTCTTGGGGAATCAGGACTCCTGGCCACAGCCGTCGTGCCAGGTGGCCTTTGCTGTGGCTGGGTGGCGCCTGTGGAGAGAGCCTCTGATCAGAGTGTGTGGCATCAGGGCGCACGACCTGCAATAAAGTGCACCAAGTCATCTCTTGTTGGGGACTGGCGCCAGCAATCTCTAAGAAGGCAGGGTAAACTACAATGTTGACAGATATGATCCTGAATTTTCCCCTCCACAGTTACACCATGGGAGGAACAAAGGAGTATGGAATAGAGAGAACCTTGTTCGCCAAGGTATTTAGTCTGCAGAAGAATAGATGGGCACTGCTTTCTGGCTATAAAGCCTCTATTTTCTTTATCAAGAACCTGGAGGACGAGTTTGACGAAGTGGCTGTATTATCGAAAATGAGAAATGTGGCAGTCCTAAATTAGACAGTATCGTCAGCCCAGCCCTGGCCATTGCTCGCCTGTGAACTGCTGAGTCATATTCCTCTTTCTGTAATCCTCCATCAACATGGTCCCCCACAACATAGTCGACGGGATTATTTTCCATCAGGACCTTCTCTTGCGATCTGACGACAAGCACCACACCAATTTAGAGCAGTGGGGTGTTCACTTCATTCGGCATATCTATACAGGACTGAAAAACAATAGGGTTGCTACTGGTGCCTACCTCTTGCCCTTTGAGGGTGGTTCATTTCCCAAAAAATCAAGGTGATGGTATATCGATGTGATGTAAAACCATACGTCCTACCCCCTATATGGTGCTTTAACTGCTGGTATTTTGGGCATATCTTTTCCCACAGCAATTCCAGCACCACATGTTGAGACTTGCGAACCGTTACAACATTCTCTTTTCAAGGCAACAATTTCTACTCGTAATCAAATGGCAAACTTTTGCATGGCAAGAAAACACACTCATAACCAACTTACTGTATAAAACACGTAAGCACGTTGAGTAAAAGCCGTAAAAGGTATTGAATTGAAAAAACACACAACAGTTCTTGCTGGCTATAAACAATATAAAATAATCCACTACGGCATACATTAACAACCTTGCTTGATTATAGCCATAAATACATAAACACAAATTTACATAAGTTAGAGCTTCCAGATGAGCAGGAATTCCTTATGCAATTGACTAGTTCTTACTACGAGGAAAAAGGATTTTTTTTTTCTTTGTAGTAGTACCTTTTACATGTGAGTCTAGTAATACCAGTTATGGCAGGCGAGAGAATGGATCACTCTTAGTGCCTTGCATTTTAAACAGTACAACCATTGGTGCCTTAGACTTTCACAGACATAGCAGAGGCTAACAGTCGAACAAACCCGTAGGTGGCCGGCCACGGTGGCCGAGCGGTTCTAGGCGCTTCAGTCCGGAACCACGTGACTGCTACAGTCGCAGGTTTGAATCCTGCCTCGGGCTTGGATGTGTGATGTCCTTAGGTTAGTTAGGTTTAAGGAGTTATATGTTCTAGTGGACTGATGACCTCAGATGTTCAGTCTCATAGTGCTCAGAGACATTTGAACCAAACTCGTAGGTAAGCTGGGAGAGGAAAGAAGCAATCCGAACCACAGATTTACTCTGACTCGCCCCCCCCCCCCTTTTGGTCCTCAAAAGGGGACAAACGGACTACCCTTTCTAATATTACCACCTTCCCGCAGGTGGGCAGACGAGAATGAATGGCGGGAAACCCCCAAAATATACGGTTGATATAATTAACAACAATAAGTACATTGTATTCAATTAAACTTCATAAAATCTGTAACAATCAATACGCAACTTCTGGTGCGTTACGACTCCCAGGGTGAACCAACGCTACACCTCTGCCGAGCCGCCCGCTGCCAGCCATTTCAACGGACACAGGAAGGTGCGTCGATTTTCAGAACCTCCTCGCCGGTCGACAGCGTACGGCCGAACTGCAAATTAGGCCCCTCGCGACTCACGCTCAGGAAGATTCCTTTCGCGACGAGCAGTTAACGCAGCATACCATGGAGCCACTGCTCGCGTCGCTTACGCTGATGCCGCGGTCTGCGCGCTGTCCCTCTGGCAACAGCAGAGAAGTCGCTTCTTCATGCCGCAACTGCAAACTCTCCACAAGAGCCCATACAGCCACATCATAAACCCACGCGAACAGCCCATTTTTCCCCTTTCCCTCTAGAGGGAGACACCGAAGCCTTCAAGTGCGACAACAGCACCACCGCCAGAGATAGGAGGGCGACTGCTTCACACTACGTGCTGTGGCGCGCTTTTCAAAGCTAACCTTACTATGGCTCACCAGTGCTCCCAACACCACCAGTCCCTAGCAGTTCCAGGTCTGAGGACGAGGTGGAGATCGTAGAATCCCTCAAGGTCCTAGATCTTGCTGACGCTTCAGATGCAACAGTCCTGGATACCAGCACTCATGGTGACACTGAGGCATAAACTGTCTCCTTGATCCCTTCATGCATTCCCAAATGACTGACTACCTATTACTCCAGTGGAACTGCGGCGGTTTTTTCTCCCACCTCGCTGAAGTATGACAACTTTTAAGCATTACATTTGCGTTTTGCATTGCTTTTCAGGAAACGTGGTTTCCTGTGATGTGGACCCCAGCCCTTTGTGCCTGACATGGGTACTACAAAAATTGTACTGACTTTGACAGACTGCAAGGAGGGGTCTGCATCTATGTCTATGTCTGTAGCGAACCTATGCCCCTTGAAACACTTTTGAGAACTGTGAGGACAATGCAGGAAATTACCATCAGCAATATATACGTCCCTCCAGACGATGAAGTTTTGCACCATGTATTAGCTGCACTAATTTCTCAAGTCCCACCCCCACCCCCACGTTTCCTATTTCTGGGTGATTTTAATGCCCATAATCTTGTTTGGGGTGGAACCAAGATTACTGCTGTGGTAAGGCTTTCAATGATCTACTAACTCACCTCAGCTTTTGCCTCCTCATTACGGGTGCCCCCATTCTGTTTAGTGTGGCATATGACACATACTGAACCATTGATCCCTTGGTTTGTAGTCCTGGTCTGCTCCTTTATATCCACTTGAGATCTCACGACGACTTGTGTGGTAGTGACCACTTTCCACTCTTTCTGTCACTACCCAGCATCGCCTGGACACTTGCCCATCTGGGCTCTTACCAAGGCTGAATGGGATGCTTTCAAGTGCACTACAACTGTTGAATCTCCTTTGTATGGGACCACCATTACTACCATTGTTGCCCAAGCTGAATCTTGAATCCCTTGTTCCTCAGGTTGCCCCAGTGGAAGGCAGTACCTTGGTGGTCAATCAAAATCGCTGTGGTCATTAGAGACTGTAGGTGAGCCCTTCAACATCATAAGTGCCATGGATTGCTAGAGCACGTGATTACCTTCAAACAGCATCGTGTCCAGGTCTGTCAGCTCATTGAATGATGGGAGTATTGGGAACGATACATCTCCACCATTGCACAAAAACCCCTCCTTCCCAGGTCTGGACCAAGCTCAGGTGCCCTTATGGATATGAGACTCCTGCAGGTATACATGGAATTTCGAGATGGAGCTGTATATGCCGATCCACACATAATTGCAGAATGTCTTGTGGATCATTATCTTCGCACCTCTGCATCTGAGAATTAAACAGTGGTGAAACGACAATTCCTATCTCTCACTCCACACCAGTCCCAGCCATATAGTGCTCCCTTCAGTGAGTGGGAATTGCTCAGTGCCCTTGCCAATTCTCTTGACTCAACCCCTGGGGCAGATCACATCCATTCCCAAAAGCTTAAACGTCTGTCAGTGGATTATCAGCGCCACTTCCTTGCCATCGTCAACTGAATCTTGAGCGATGGCGACTCCCCATCGCAGTACCAGGAAAGTATAATCATCCCAGTGCTAAAGCCTGGTAAGAACCTGCTAGATTTGGACTGTTATCGTCCTATCAACCTCGCCAACGTTCTGTGCAAGCTGCTTGAATATATGGTGAGCTGGCCATTGTGTTGGCTCCTCAAGTCTCAGCGTCTTCTGGCTCCCTCCCAGGGCTTTTTTTGGCGAGTTCGCTCCACCACTGAAAACTTACTCTACCCGGAGACTGCCATCTGAATGGTCTTTTCCCGGCGTCAGCACCTCATTCCTGCTTTTTTTTCGTACGACGAAAGCGTACAGTATCACTTGGCGACACCACATCCTCTCTACTCTGCATGAGTGGTGTCTTTGGGGCCCGCTCCCGATTTTTATACGCATTTCAGAGCTCGAGCTGGTGCCTCACACTGTTCGCCTCACATCCAAGAGAATGGGGTCCGACACGGCTCTGTCCTGAGCGTTCCAGTCTTATTAATCATCGTTGATGGTCCTCAATATCTCCCCATCTATATGCTGATGATTTTTGTATTTCCCTTTGCTTCTCTTCTGTTGGTGTTGCTGAACGTCGACTGCTGGAAGTCATACAAAAGGTGCAGCAGCGACACTTCACTCACAGGTTTCAGCTGCCAAGACTTGTGTCATGCCCTTCTGTTTTTGTTGTACTGCCATCTCAATCTGGAACTTTACCTTGATGACCAACTACTTAATGTAGTGGAGACATTCTGCTTTTTGGGACTGGTCTTTGATACTTGCTTAACTTGGCTTCCCCATCTTCGTCAGCTTAAGGAAATGTGCTGGCAGCATGTTAATGTTATTCAATGCCTGCACCACAACGAATGGGGTGCTGATCGCCCTACAATGCTGCAGCTGTGCAAAGCACTTTGCAGTCCCTTCTTTTCTATGGATGCCTGGTGTGTGGTACTGCATTGCCCTCAGCTTTCCAGCTGCTGGACTCTATACACCACTGTGTGACAGGAGCTTCCCAAACCAGCGTCCTTGTAAAAGCTGGTGTTCCTCCATTGCGAATTAGGTGACAGCAGTTGCTTGCGAACTATACTACCCATATTCATTATTCGCCTTACCATTCAAATTATTATCTCCATTCCCTAATATGGCTATCCATCCCTGACAACTGCAGCGCAAATTGGGGATGCCAATTGCAGTTTGTGTTTGCTTCTTACTGATCTCGACACTTTCCTTCTATCACTTTTCTATGTGTTCACTTCGTGGTCCATACCACAGCCACTGCTTCGTCTGGACCAATCGCAAAGCCCAAAAGGCTCAGTTCCACCTGTGGCCTCCACTGGCAGTTTTTCTTTATTCTTGGTGAGTTCCAGGACTCAGAAACAGTCTACACAGATGGCTCAATGGCTCTTGTTGGCTTCGCTTATGCTCACGTTGGACATGCTGAACAGAGCTCCTAGCTGAATTGCTTCAGTGTTTTCACTGCACAGTTGGTAGCTATCTCTCGCACTCTTCAGCATATCCATTCCTGCACAGGTGAGTCCTTCGTCATCTCCAGTGACTCTTTAAGTAGCATACAAGCTCTCAATCAGTGCTTCCCTCACCACCCTTTGCTGTTAACTATACAGCAGTCTCTTTGTGCCCTCGGCGACAGCGGACATTCAGTGACCTACATTAGGACCCCAGGACATGCTGGGATCCTGGCAGTGAACTTGCTGGCAGGCTGACCAAACTTGCTACCAGTAAACCAACTCTGGAGATCTTCCCACTGGAGACTGATATCCAGTTGGTCTTATGCTGTAAAGTTTTCAGGATCTGGGATGCTGAATGACACACGGTCAGTACACCAAATAAACTATGTGTTGTTAAGCAGAATACGAATCTGTGATAATCATCCATGCAAGCCACTCGCAGGGAGTCTGTTGTCCTTTGCTAACCCCACATCAGCCGCACCTGGCTGACTCATAGACACCTCCTCCATCGCTAGGACGTACTTCAGTGTTGCTGTAGGTCCCACTTGACTGTCGTCCTCATCTCACTGGACTGCCCCAGTTTAGTTGCTCTGCAGTGGACTTTTAACCTTCCCATCACACTGTTAACGGTGTTGGGAGTCAATGTCTTAACGGTTGACATCGTTTTACGTTTTATTTGTGAGGGGAATTTTTATCACACAATCTAATGGTGAGCATCTGGCTTTTTCTACCTTTATTTTAACTCTTCCTCACTCTTTCTTTGCTGTTTTTTTAGCCTTGATGTTCGTATTTTCCCTGTCCAAGTTCGTCTAGCCTTGTCTTTAGGCTGGAGGTTTTAGTGTGTTGCAGAGTGGCTCGCTTACCCTTTATTCCTGTTGTGATCAGCCAGTCCTGGTCATCTGCTATATTATTCTGATACCATCCACTCTTTTTCCTTTTAGTTTGCGTTTTCACCTTTTGTTAGCCTTTTTTGTTTTCTTCTTCAGTGTGGTTTCGAGCCAGTCTTTCGCCTTTTACTTTACCGAATTCGTTTTGGTAATGTTTTTAACCCGAGAACTGTTTGAATGTTGGGAAAGGGACAGATGGCAGCGTAGTTTGATCCCTTTACTCCCCCACACCAACCAACCAACTAAAACTGCCTCTCATAAAGAATCGAGCTCAATACAGTTTTCGTAGTACTATAGCTAGGAACATGTCAGATCTATTGCCAGAATGTACAGATATATTTTATATCAGACCTCAGCTTGTAAATCACATCCAGCGAAAATGATAGTTGAGTTTGACAATGCATATGACTGAATGAAAAACAATTTTTAATATGACTGTGAGCAAAATGCGATTTAACAGATGAGTGACTAACATGATATACAGTGTTATAATTAACGAGGCATCCACAGTCATCGTTAGTCAGCATCTTATGACACCACTATACCCAGATTAGTATGGGATGGCTGCTGCCAGCAACATCACAGTCTACTGATTTTAAATCACATCTCGTAATATGACAAGGACTTCAGGTTTCCAAGATGAAGAAGATATGTAAGGAAAATGCTCATAAATCTGTTTGCAGTTCAACAGGAACTAAAATTTGCAGAAAACTGCACACGTTCGAACAGCAAGACCAGTAATTGACTACGAAAAAGTCCCAGCTCATAAAACTAGCCTAAATATCATCTCCATAAATGTAACAGACGAGAGGATGCTTGCGGATCTTATGTATTTTCCCACAATTTACAATACGGTTTGAGTTAGTTAGGAACATAACCGTATGTCAGTGCTTGAAAGGGTAGACGGCTGTGACACAAAAATTACTTATAAGATACAAGTGGTAACTTTCATGAAGACTTATACCATTGGTAAAAGTGTTTAGCAGTAGTATTTCCACTGTCCACAACATTTCCAAACAGAACACAGGCAGTGGTGTATTCCTTAATGTGTAATGACAGCACCTTCAAGACCATCTTTAGTGTCACAATGCTACAGGACATGCAGATGTTGGATCTCAAGCCATGGAACTGAACGTCACGAAAGACAAGAAATTACTGCTATGTCCAAATTCATTCTCATTCCATATGAAGCATCTAGCAGATACACTTCGATCAATGTAGATCTAATAAATCACAAGCTAGATTCTGTTTCCGAGTATTAGTTGGACACAGTTTTTTTTTTCAGGAAATAATCTAAATAATCCCTTGCTGACCACAAAACTCAGAGCCAGCAGGTAGGAGGTAATTTGTGATAATGTTCCCATCACAGATAAATTATACAGTTTTCTATCCCTCCAAGTTTACTTTGCCTGCAATTCTGAATAGTATACAAACGATGAATGGAGCTGCATGGTGGGAAAAACATGTTCACCAACAGAGCAACTTACAAACACACGGAATTCAAGTGCATTCCTAAACCGAAATATACTGATCACCAATGCACTAAATCACTATTTTAAAGAAAAGAAATCCTATTAACTGTCTCTCAAAGTGAAAGATAAAAAAAATCTGTTAAAGTGTCTGTTCATGCTAAGCAGGAAATCTAACTTGCGGTCGTGATGTGAAACAAAATTTAAACTGTCACTCATGTTCATTACATTACTTTGCGAGTTCAACTTTTCTGAGTGGTTTTCCTGGATATCAATTCACTTCAGTGCATGTTCATTGTTTTCAGTGTGATTGGCTTCTTCTTTCTTAGTGCATTAGATTAATTTCACTTCAATTATTGCTTATGGCACATACTGTCTCTCAAATGGTTCAAATGGCTCTGAGCACTATGGGACTTAACTTCTAAGGTCATCAATCCCCTAGAACTTGGAACTACTTAAACCGATCTAGCCTAAGGACATCACACATATCCATGCCCGTGGCAGGATTCGAACCTGCGACCATAGCGGTCGCGCGGTTCCAGACTGTAGCGCTTAGAACCGCTCGGCCACCCCAGCCAGGTGCCTCTCAAAACTACTTACTATAACTGAATTATATTTTATAGTAGGTTTGTGTTCCTGCTACTTTCATGAGGTGAAACATTATTTTTCATCACTAGAGAGGTAAAATTGTGTGCCAAAATTATAAATGAAAAAAACTGTTTTGAGAATCATTCATTTAAAAGTCCATTAAGTATAACAAATTTTTTATAAAGTCATCCATACATTTCAGAGTGAATCATAAGTTACCCCATTTCCTGTTAGTATTCTATGTACAGTAATCCATATGCAGAGAGCAAACTTTTAATTTGTGGGAACACAGTCAGTCCCATGGTTTGAGATCCTACATCTGCATGTACTGTAGCACTGTGACACTAAAGGCAGTCTTGAAGATGCTGTCATTACATAGAAAGTGACACACCACTGGCTGTGTTCTGACAGGAAATTTTTTTGACAGTGGAAGGACTGCTGCTAAATACTGAAAGAATTGGGAGTGACTCATTATTACTAACAAAGTTAATATGTATGTAATATTTGTCAAAAATATGAGAGAAAGTGCTAGGAAAGCTTATGATGTGTAGTTTTCATTTTCATGCATGCAATTTTGGGCATGGTTTGCAGGTACCCACCATATCCATTGTACATCAGTGCTAGAAACGCCACTGAACAAATTGCCTGCTACACCACACCCCATCAGAGATCACTCGTGTATAGAAGGTGGCTATCATCGGTTCACAGCTGAGGCACACCCATGCTGGGTGGTACCACTACCAGCCCCAATAAGCACACATATGAAAGGCAAAGACTCATCGCTCTGTAGAAGTTGTGTGTGGCTGCTTCAGCAACAGATTTAGAGTACTGAGAAGCGGATCATTTTTTAATAGCGAAAAACTTTGTGGCACAGAAGCCCACATACGACTGATCTAACAGAATATAGACTTGCAGCATCTTGTTCACCCAGAAAATCTGTTGGATTGGAGGAGAGAGGATCATGCACTGGGTGTACTCATGAGGCAACGAGCTGTAATTAAAGTGGAGATTCCATAAAATATTCAGTAGTAATGAGAAACCGTCGCAGATTAAGTGTCTTAAATCGTCATTGATTCTGGTCAGGTTATAAATGATGACCATTAAAGTACCACTAATGATAGATTTACGCCTGTTTGTGAAGCAGCTTCCACAGCTCTCTATTAAATTGCCCAAACAGCTGAGAGTCTGGCTCTCATCTGCAGGAGTTTCTTGAATCTGGAAATGTGACTTTGACGTCTGTCAGTGATCTGTGCATTTAAAAACTAAGTAGCACTACTTCAAACATTCAGTGTCTGACCGTGGGTACACCTTCACCAGACTACACACACACATACACACACACACACACAAAACACACACACACACATTCTCAAACACGTGTGCGAGGCAAACATAAATACACTGCCTTCAGCAGGACCTCACCAAGTTAAGCACTGTGGGAGTGCCGGCCGGTGTGGCCGTGCGGTTCTAGGCGCTTCAGTCTGGAACCGCGTGACCGCTACGGTCGCAGGTTCGAATCCTGCCTAGGGCATGGATGTGTGTGACGTCCTTAGATTAGTTAGGTTTAAGTAGTTCTAAGTTCGAGGGGACTGATGACCACAGAAGTTAAGTCTCATAGTGCTCAGAGCCATTTGAACCATTTGAACTGTGGGAGTCAGAAGGGCTTCAGAGGTGTTGGTTCCTGTACAGTTACTCAGGATTCACGCCTGTTTCTCTATATATAGAAAAGATCCATTATTATTTCATGCAGTTATCAGAACTATAAAATGAGTTCTGAGTATGTCAACTGTATGATTTTCAATAGAATAAGCAACATTTGCAAATCTGTCTGCCCAAAATATTTCTAGAAAAAGGAATTATGTATTTTATCGATCAGCGGATATTGGATTCATTATTTTAATATGTCATTTACCAGAATAATGGAAATAATTACTTCTTAATTGACTTTAGTTTCAAAAAATGTTACTAAATTTTTCTCCTGAGCACATTCCGCACAGTGCGTTGTATCAGCATGTAGGTACTTTCGTTTAGACCCATCCTAGCGAGATTGTCGCATGTAAATTACATACTGCAGCACTTTCCAGGAAACAAGATTTACTTTCCAACGGTTGTCATATCGAGACAAGTATATTACTTTACTGTCATGATCTCGCTGTCGCCTTAAGGCGCATCACAGCCGGAGGAATAAAAGACGAAAGTTTCTCTCTCTCTTTCTTTCTCTCTCTCTCTTTGTCTCTCTCTCTCTCTCTATGTGTATGTTTCTGTGTGTGTGTGTGTGTGTGTGTGTGTGCGTGTGTGTGTGTTTGTTTGTTTGTTTGTTTGTTTGTGTTAGTTCTTGTATGCATGTGCATCTGTCAATGAGTGTGATTGTGTGTAGGGGTAGAGGAGTCCAGTTTGGTATCATTGCTGTATCCGAAACGTAACTACTAAAAGGTTTCCAGGTTAACAGTAGCTTTCTCTGTTTGACGAGTTTGTGTCAAGAAACTTGTTGATAATTGGGTTTACTTTTGTTCCTGTAATAACAGAAACTTCTCTTTAAATAGCAGGAGACGTCATTAGCATTATTTGTCACATTTGCAAGTGTCGGAGAGGACTGCTGCACACAGAGACGTAGTAATGGCTGAACGAAGTGGAAGGCAACAACTTCTATAACGACTGAATTCTAAGGTCAAAAAACTAACGATCACGAATTAAAGTGACAAAATGTGATAACTTTGTATCTTGAGAGTTGGAGTGTAGGAATTTTTTGTGGAGAGTGCATGAAGAATTTGAGGATGACGTAACTGTGCATCTGTACGTCAATATAAAACAACTTTCTCAGTGTTCTGTTTCACAGAAGGGAGATTTATCAGTTGTCAGAGAGATGAGTTTTAGAATTGGTTACAGTGTACCACTCTGATACGCTTCTTCATTAGAAGTGTGTGTTTGAAGGAAACTAAGAGAATTTCTGTGTTTTGTGTAGGACCCTCTCTGCAGCGGAGAAAGGAAGGAGGCTGATCAAGGCAGCTAGCGATGGGACAGAGCAAGAGCAGCAGATGCTGCTGGCAGCTGGGGCTGATGTGGGTGCGACGGATGGGAACAAGAATACTGCCCTGCACTGGGGAGCCTGGGAGGGTCACGTGGAAGCGGCGAGCTGTCTGGTGGGGGCTGGCGCGGAGGTGGACGCCGGGAACTGGGTCCAGAACACGCCGCTCCACTGGGCTGCATGGGGCGGCCGGCCGGCCGTGGTGCGGCTGCTGGCGGAGGCCTCTGCAGACCCTAATGCCAGGAACGTGGACGGGGACACGCCGCTGCACTTCGCGGCCGAGCATTACCGCATGGAGGAGGCGACGGCACTACTCGATGCAGGTGCTGACAGCGGGGCCAGGAATCACAAGGGGAAAACCCCAGTGGACCGCGCCAGGCAGTTCAACCACCAACACTGGATAGACAGGATAACATGAGACTAGCACTACAATACACACCTCTGAAGTAAATAGAACACTGCTCTAGAAATATCACAACAGTAGTGACAATGTGAGATTCATATAAACTAAAGTGTGTTGTAAGAAGCGAGTTTCCTTCCATGAAAAGTCAACAACAATCGAAACGTATATCATTAATAATAAACATGTTTTTAACTAAATTCATTATTGTAAAGTAGTTGGTAAAAATATGCTATTACACATAACACCACAGCCAGTGTGGTAGAAAGGCGCTGTACTGTTGCGGTAAGTTGCTGGACTACAGTAACAATAAATCTTCAATTTAATCAACAACAATTTATTTATTCAGCCAACTGTACAGTTTGCAAACTCAGCCAGTGAGTGTCGGCCAAGTATGACTTTAAGTAAACAGTTATGATTGGAGCCCAAAGAGAGTCGTCTGTACAGAAAAAGAGCACGTTGTATTGAGCAGGAACATCAGTCATCCCCAAGGAAACCCCAGAGGCTTTGTTTGTGTCTCAGAATACTGTAATACAGTATCACAGTAGCTGTGGAAAAAATAACAATGATTACTCAAAACAAACCATTCCTCTTACAATACCATAGAGATATTACAGCACTTCTTAAAAACATATTTTCTTACTTGCCAAGGACAAGCATTTACAAGAGAATAACACTCACTAATTATATCCATGTCTTGCGGAGATGCAAATGTGTTCACAATGCAACAATTTCCAAAATTCTTGATAAGGCATACACCCTCAGAAAGTTTCATTGAAGGAGTCCACATACATGAAAATAAATCATCTTTGGTAAAACAATCACTGACTGGATCTTCAATGTAGTATGCTGCACAAAGTGGAAACCGTAAGATCACGACCACTTAAAGAAATAAAAGGTAAAATACTATTAATCTGGCCTTAAGAGTCAATGTAACAATATATCAAACAATGCTCAGAGCTGTATCCCATCTAGAGTAATTTAAGATTATGTTTACATGTTATTCCAAGCCAATTACATACATGAAAAACAGTTTTGCATCACCCCACTTCCCAGAACTCCTGAAGATAGATGTTGACTTTGGCTACTGTATCACAGACACAGTCTATTTTACTGTTCAGAGTTGTCTATACCCACCCAAAGATGTAAACAGCCATGTATGAGCAGCGCCTAGTAGACAGAGGGAGACCGACAGCTGATCAGTTCCAGTCATTCCACCAAGAAGAAGGTATATGGCTAGTGTTGTCTGTAGTTCAACCCTGCCTAGATGGTCAGTACTGCGGTCTGATTGCGTTCGCATTGTTTGTGTCAGGAAGGGCTCTCAAGAAGGGAAGTGTCCAGGGGTCTCAGAGTGAATGAAAGTGATGTTGTTCAGCCATGGAGGATATAAAGAGAGAGAGGAACTGTCGATGACATCCCTCGCTCAGGCTGCCCAAGGGCTAGTATTGCAGTGGATGATCGCTTCCCACCGATTATGGCTCGGAGTAACCCTGACAGCAACGCCACCATGTTGCATAATGCTTTTTGTGCAACCACAGGACGTCGTATTACAACTCAAACTGTGTGGAACAGGCTGCATAATGCATAACTTCACTCCAGATGTCGATGGTGAGGTCCATCTTTGCAACCACGACACCATGCAGTGTGGTACAGGTGGGCCCAACAATATGTGAATGCATCCCTCAGGACTGGCAGCACTTTCTCTTCACCGGTAACAGTCGTATATGCCAGCAGTCAGACAACTGTCAGAGATGTGTTTGGAGGTGACCCAGTCAGGATGAACGCATTAGATACACTGCCCAGCGAGTACAGCAAGATGGAAGTTCCCATGCTCTTTTGGGGTGGCATTATGTGGGGTCGACGTACGCCACTGGTGGTCATGGAAGGGGCCATAATGGCAGCACGATACGTGAATTCGATCCTCCGATCGATAGTGAAACTATATTGGCAGCATATTAGCGAGACATTCGTATTCATGGACCATAATTTGCGCTCCCATCGTGCACATCTTGTAACGATTTCCTTCAGCATAACGACATCGCTTGACTAGAGTGGCCAGCATGTTCTCCAGACATGAACCCAATCGCTCATGCCTGGGATAGGTAGTGCGGTTTATGGACGACGTGACCCTTGAACCACTCGGAGGCATCTACGCCGAATCGCCATTGAGGAGTGGGACAATCTTGAGCAACAGTGCCTTGATCAACTTGTGGGTAGTGTGCCACGACGAATACAGGCACGCATCAATGCAAGAGGACGTGCTACTGGGGGTGAGAGGTACTGGTGTGTACAGCAATCTGGATCACCATCTCTGAACGTCTCGCTCTATGGTGGTTCAACATGCAGTGTGTGGTTTTTATGGGCAATAAAAAGGGAGGAGATGATGTTTATGTTGAGCTCTATTCCACATTCTGTACATATTCCGAAACTCTCCGAAACCGAGTTGATACAAAGCTTTTCTTGATGTGTGCGTTTTAGCTGGTCAAGAGGCATCAGATAAGGCGCTCTTGCTTAATTTCTCTCTGTAAGTAAATGAATGTATGAAAAGGAACTTCATATATGTCGGTCAAACGTGACCATACATATAATTTGACATAAACTTCTACCTATTGTGTGAAACTAGTATATAAAAAGAAGACGAAAATAAACTTAAGTAACCAATTGCTCTAACTGGAACGACTTAGCAGAAGTCTTGTTGGGCAGAGTAGTGCCCAACAGCCAACAGCGTTCCATAGCTTACAAACAGAGTAAAGTTAACACTACGCTGGATACCTGTAGGAGGCTCACGAGGAAGAGTAAATAAGCTCACTATGCAATTAATACACAATGGCCTACGGTTACTATTAAATGAAACGTAACATATCCAAATACCTCAATTACGATACGAACAAAGAATGAGTGACGGTGGATAAACAGTGTTACGTGGATTAGTACAATTTAGAAGTTAGCCAGACTCCCCTTTAAGACAAGTAATGACCTCGGTCACAAAACCTGGCTTAGGCCTGTACTATTCGTATTTTTATTTAATAATGGACATTTATACTAGATCTTAAGTCACTGGCAAGAATAGTAGGAATTAGTACACAACAACAAAAATAAATAACAAGCAGCCAAATCAGTAGTTTTCTCAGAACAGTCCATCAGTTGGCTCACACTAAAACATATTGTAAACCAGAGCATAGGTCTGTAAGAGAAGTGCGGAATACTAACACAAATCAATCACAACTAACGAAATCTGCAGTTAACACCGAAGAACGGTTACTCTCACAGCCCATGAATTGACCACACAGAAATGTATCTGAAGTTCCACCACTGCATGCAATATATAACTGCTAAACTTTGTACAAATTGACCAGGCAAAGGCGCCAGCAAAATCATAGAGGAGAACATTAACTGAACAAAGATAGAGGTGGAACGAGAATGCGATGGATTACTGCGATGTGAAACCAGTACTTGGTGAGACATATCAAGTGTCACAGTTAATTACAAGAATCGCATTATCGAGCAATCCAAACCATTTTCCTTCCGCCTAAGGCCTGATGTATTAATCACACAGCTCCATTGGTCATCTACAATCCAAGACTCTGCAAAGTCCAACAACCGCAAATACAGCAATAATAGGTCCCCCTCAGCGTCCATGACTCTGACCACGAAATTCTCCGTCGGTCATGTAAAATTGTCCTTCATGTGCCCAAAATACCCTGTGCTCGGGCACCTACAGCTGACCAGCGGAGCTAGGAACTCTTAGCTTCGCTGGAACCTAAGAGTGC
Organism: Schistocerca americana; assembly: GCF_021461395.2. Lineage (NCBI taxonomy): Eukaryota > Metazoa > Arthropoda > Insecta > Orthoptera > Acrididae > Schistocerca > Schistocerca americana. The sequence continues at coordinate 86,171,802 of NC_060129.1, forward strand.
GCGTGAGCTACTGATACACACTGGTGCCAAGAAAACAGAACACGTGTGTGGCACATCCATATTACTGGCATATGAACTCTATGGTTAGAATGCATTTTCACTTCAAATCTAAGCCTGCTTCTGTGTGTGCAGACGATGAATTAATTGGCGACCTCTGTTATAATATGACATTAATAGCAATACTCACACCACTTAGTTCTGATCCCAGACTAAATTTACTCATGTGTCAGCAGTAGAGATGGTTTGAGAGCTAGTGTGTTCATAGCAGGGCGTTAGTAACAATATTTGCACCATATCGTTGGCGCATGATATGAAACAATATAGTAGGTTTATGTTTATTTACAACGAATTGTAGAAACCCGTTAGTAACACATGTCCCAACAGAGCGGCAAAACTGTAGTTCTACAACACATTACGATGTGTGGGGTAAAATAGACCTTCACGGTGACATTGCAGGGTGCTGCAGCACATTTTCCCTTTTTCAATTTTTGCCTTCGATCCGTCGTCTGTGCATCTCCCTGCACCAGGCGTCACATCGGCAGAGCGCCTGCAGGTGCCGCAACTCTGGCAGGGCGGGTGCCCTAGTCAGCTGTGTCCTGAACTGCAGAAAATGTACCGCTTGTTCAATATGCAGATTGAATAACATTTGGGATAGGCTACAACCCTGTCTCACTCCCTTCTCAACCACTGCGAGGGCTTTGTGTGTATCTTGGCTACAATAATGAATTCAATATGCTTTTCGTAGTTGCTTACCCCCACTCCTATTTTTTAAATCATTATTAATCCTACTCCTGCATTACCTCTATAACCCTGTATTCACCTTACCAGAAGTTTTGTTTCTCATGCCAAAGAACGTCGCTAATTCCCACTAAATCCAGCTTTAATCTGTCTATTTCCCTTTTTACATTTTCTAACCTACCAGCCCGATTAATGGATCTGACATTCCACGCTCCGATCTGCAGAACGCCAGTTTTCTTTCTCCTTATAATTATGTCCTCCTAAGTAGTTCCTGTCTAGAGATCCGAACGGAGGACTTTTTTACCTACAGAATATTTTACCCAAGAGGGCGCCATAATCATTTAACCATACAGTAAAGCGGTGCCCTCGGAAATATTACGGCTGTAGTTTCCCCTTGCTTCCAGCCGTTCACAGTGCCAGAGCAACAAGGCCGTTGTGGTTAATGTTACAAGGCCAGGTCAGTCAATCATCCAGACTGTTGCCCGTGCCACTACTGAAAAAGCTGCTGCCCGTCTTCAGGAACCACACGTTTGTCTGGCCTCTCAACAGATACCCCTCCATCGTGGTGGCAACTACGGTACAGCTATGTGTATCGCTGAGGCAAGCAAACCTCCGCGCCAACGGCAAGGTCTATGGTCCGTGGATGGGAAATGGAATATATTACACATCAAAAATGAAATTGATACCATTTTCATTTCATCATGCACACATTTCATTATCCAAATAAAGTTAATAAAAGGGTAGAAGTTCCCATTCAGACAAAAGTGAAACTGTGACCTATGAACACAAGACAGTCAAACAAATTTCACGAAGTTAGACATGAAATGGAACTCACCCTAGGCAGAATGGTGCAACTGAGGTGGTAATTCAAATAACACAAGTACAGGGAATAATTTACTACTTTTTCTATAATTCAAGTAAATAATTGTGATTGAGTTAGTGATCCGTCAGCTGAGTTGCTGATATCCACATTGATGGAAGCTAAACTCTCCGCGAATGATGAAGTGTAATATGTCTATCAAACGTTTGTAAAAGTTAAGCTATCATTACCTATAGATAATGAGGAATTCATACTTCAGCCGCACAGCTATTGACCTTCACTTGGGGAGTATCAACAACATATACATCTACACGGATTCTCTGCAAATCACATTTAAGTGCCTGGCAGAGGGTTCATCGAGCCACCTTCACAATTCTCTATTATCCCAATCTCGTATAACGTGCAACGAACGAGCGCCTGTGTCTCTCTGTACGAGCTCTCAGTTCCCTTATTTTGTCGTGGTCATCGTTTCTCCCAATGTAGGTCTGTGTCAACAACATATTTTCGCATTCGGAGGAAAAGTTGGTGATTGAAATTTCGTTAGAATATTCCGTCGCATAGAAAAATGCCCTTGTTTCAATGATGTCCAGCCCAAATCCTGTATCATTGCAGTGACACCCTCTCCCATATCTCGAGATAATATAAAACGTGCTGACCTTCTTCCAATTGTTTCGATGTACTCTGTCAATCCTATCTGGTAAGGATCCAACACCGTGCAGCAGTGTTCTAAAAGGGGACAGACAAGCGTAGTGTAGGCCGTCTCGTTAGTAGATCTGTTACATTTTCTAAGTGTCCTGCCAATAAAACGAAGTCTTCGGTTAGCCTTCCCCACAATAATTTCTGTGTGTTCCTTCCAATTTAAGTTTTTCGTAATTGTAATTCCTAGATATTTATCTGAATTTACGGCATTTAGATTTCACTGATTTATCGTGTAACAGAAGTTTAACGGATTTCTTCTAGCACTCATGTGGATAACTTCCCACGTTTCGTTATTTAGGGTCAACTGCCAATTTTCGAAGCATTCAGATATTTCGTCTACACCGTTTTGTGATTTGTGTTGATCTTCGGATGACTTTATTAGTCGATAAACGACAGCGTCATCTGCAAACAACCTAAGATGCCTGCTCAGATTATCTCCTAAATTGTCTATATAGATAAGGAACAGCGAAGGGTCTATAACACTACCTTGGGGAACGCCAGAAATAGCATCTATTTTCACCGATGACTTTTCATCAAATTACTGCGAACTGTGACCTCTATGACAGGAAATCACAAATACAGTCACATAACTGAGACGATATTCCAGAAGCACGCAATTTCACTACGAGCCGCTTGCGTGGTACATTGTCAAAATCCTTCCGGAAATCCAGAAATAGGGAATCAATCTCAAATCCCTTGTGAATAGCACTCAACTCGTCATGCCAATAAAGGGCTAGTTGTGTTTCACAAGAACGATGTTTTGTAAATCATTGTTGACTGTGTGTCAATAGACTCTTTGCTTCGAGGTAATTCATAATGTTCGAATACAATACATGTTCCTAAATCCTGCTGCATATTCAATCCTCAGTGCGTTTTCATTTAAAACATTTATATATATATATATATATATATATATATATATATATATATATATGAGTTACTATTTTTTTGCTGCCAGCATAGCTGAATGGTTATCGTCATTGCCTTCAGTGCAGAGGGAAGAGAGTTCGAATCCTGGAACCACCTCAGTGTTTCTATGAGACCCGGAAGTCTGGAAAACGGTCCACCCAGCCCTTGAGGCCAGTGGAGTAGCTCCTCGAATATAGAACTGGTGATACCGTCAGGATACATCTGTGGCAGTAGCAGATGGAATTATAGGCTACATGACGATCACAAGGGCCACGGTCATAGACAGCTCATCAGTCTGATTTGTAGGCGTAAGTTGCCGAGACTGAACAGACCTAAGGCTTAACCTCTTAATGGTTGTTTACATTTACGTATATTTTGTATGTACAGTGTACAGGTGATATGTCACTAGGACAGAGTGTACACTTTTTCACGATTCAACACTATGAGGTGACAAAAGTCTTGAGTACCTCCTAATACCGTGTCAGACCACCATTTGCTCGCCGGCGCGTAGCAACTCGACGTCGCATTGACTCAACAAGTCGCTGGAAGGCCGCTGCCCAAATACTGAACCATGCTCCCTCTATAGCCTCCACTGACTTGTAAAGAGTGTGTCAGAACTCTCCACTACATGAAACAATATATCCAACTCAACGCTATTCTTTCCATTGTGTAAGCATTCAGATATCGATATTAACAATCTGAGGGCGAAAGATGGAAGCGCATTGTTGTGAGACGAGGTGTGTCTGCGGGAGTGGAAGCAGTGGTGTAGGTCGAGAGCTCGGAGACAGAAGACGTGTCACGGTGCCCTCACGGCTGTGACGGCGGATCTCACCACACTCGAGACCTGATGTCATTTATACAGCCAGGAGAGATTTAGATGGCTTAACTATGATTGGAGATGGAATTCCAGGTAAAATTCGCAAGCCTAGCGCAAAAGCAATTGCAAGGTTAGACTCGTGATTGTTAGTCCGAGTTTGCAATAATCCCATGTTTCACTTGTCAGTGAGAGAAGGCTCCTTATCTTCCAAATAATAATAAATATTCTCCACATCTAAATAATATGCTGTGGTTACTAAATGTTAACGCAATTCTGAAACTGAAATAATTTGTTAATCTGGTACTCAGCCATTATTGACACATATGTCATTTGTCATTCTCACTATTAATACTTGTTCATGATGATTCTGAAGTTTACAATAGACTTAATTGATAAAATCCGTTCTCACAAGTTATTTAGTAGTTAACAGGGCCCGAGCAAACTACTTTTTATTAAATTTACTCTTAGTAACAATAAGCTTTAGCCGCTGCTGCTGTATGCTGCTTCGAGTTGCTGTAAACTACACGGAAAAAGGCAGTCATCTAAAGAGGTGAGTGTAGAACTTAGGGCCAAAACAGAGACACTGACTCACCACAACATGTCATGTACTCTAATCCAGTGAGTTCCGTTGCACAAGTCAGATTCTGCATCACCTGTAAATTCTGGTTCAAAAACGCAATCAGATAATTTGGGTACTGTTTCAGGTTCATTTGTTCCTGTAGATTTTCATATTAAAATACACATACAGATAGCTTATCCAAATGTTAGTTTGTAACGGTCTGCTGAGGGCTGAAATGACAGTGAATATGACACTCATACAACACGCACACAGCGTAATGAAGGTTAGATTCCGCTTACTGATAGCTCACGTTGCTTACCAAGTCCGGTTTCAAGGACGAACATAGGCAATTTTGGCTGTAGATACGTTACATATATTTGTTGAATATACGTTACAAACTGCGGAAATGTTGCCATTGGAAGATTTTGTGACGAAGTGACGTCTCGATTATGTCCCATATTTTTCCATTCATGTCGGCCAATCTGGGAGGGCAGTTAATCGCACGAACTGTGCAGAAAATTCTTAAAACCAATCGCGAACTTTTGTGGCCCGGTGACATGGGACACTGTCATCCATAAAAATTCCATTGTTGTTTGGCAACATGAAGTTCGTGAATGGCTGCAAATGGTCTCCAAACAGCACAACATATCAGTTTCTAGGCAATGATCGGCTCAGTTGGACGAGAGGAGCCAATACGCTCTATGCAAACACAACCCACAGCGTTGTGGAGCCGTCCCCGACTTGGACAGCGGCTTGCTGTCAACCTGGGCCCATGATTACGTGGGGTTTGTTCTTAGCAACTGAAATCTGGACTCATGTGATCAGTGCGCGGATTTCCAGAAGTCTAATGTCAATATTCCAAGAGAGGCGGTGGAGGCGATGTGGAGTTGTTAGCAAAGGTACCTGCGCCGGTCGTCCACTGGTACAGCCCATTAACGCTAAATTCTGCACCACTGTCCTAACAGATACGTTCATCGTACGTCTCACAATGATTTCTGCAGTCATTTAACGAAGGTTAGCTTGTCTGACAATACTGACAACTCTACGCAAACGCTGTTGTTCTTGGTTGTTAAGTGAAGGCCGCGACCACTGCGTTGTCCGTGGTGAGAGATGATGCCTAAAATTTGGTATTCTCGGCCCAGTCTTGACGATTTGGATCTCGCCATATTGAATACTCTAACGATTTCCGACACATAATGTCCCATGACTCTAGCTGCAACTACTATTCCGCATTCAAAGTCTGTTAATTAACGCCGTGGGGCCAATCACGACAAGAACCTTTCCACATGAATCACCTGAGTATAAAAGACAGCTCTGACAATGCACTCTCCTATCACACACTATGTGATCATATGTGTCAGGACACCCCCAAAATCAATCGATTTTCATATTAGGTATAGGAGGCGGTATACTTGGAAAACAATGTGTGATACAGGGATATTTCAGCTAGATTACATCATAGTTAGATAGAGATTCCGGAGTCAGATACTGGATTGTAAGGCGTACCCAGGCTCAGATATAGACTAGATCACAGTATAGTAGTGATTAAGAGGAAGCTGACGTTCAAGAGATTAGTAAGGAACAACCAATACACCAAGAAGTGGGCTACAGAAGTACTAAGGGATGACGAATCATTCTTTCTTTAAGACTACAGATACAGCAATGAGGAATAGGTCAGTAGGCAGTACAGTTGAACACGGATGCACGTCTCTAAAAATGGCAATCACAGAAGTTGGAATGAAAAATGTAGATTCAAAGAAGGTAAGTGCGAAGAAACCATGGGTAACAGAAGAAATACTTCATGAAAGTAGGAAGTACAAACATGTTCAGATAAATTCAGGAATACAGAAATACAAGTTGCTGAGGAATGAAATAAACACAAAGCCCAGGAAAGCTAAGACGAAATGGATGCATGAAAAATGCGATGAAATGGAAAAAGAAATGGTTGTTGGATGGAGTGACTCAGAATGTTAGAACAACAAAACAACTTTCCGTGACCTTAAAAGCAAGGGTGATAGCATAAAGAGTGCAATGGGAATTCCACTGTTAAATGCAGAGAGGGAAGATTCGTCTGATGTGATAGAAGAAGAATCAGGAGTCGATTTAGAAGAGATAGGGGATCCAGTACCAGAAAAAGAATTTAAGAGAGCTTTGGAGGACTTCCAACAAATAAGATAGAAAGGGTAGATAACATTCCAACAGAATTTCTAAAATCATTGAGGGAATTGGCAACAAAACGACTCTTGACGTTGGTGTGCAGAACGTATGAGTGTGGGGACATGCCATCTGGCTTTCGGAAAAACATCATGCACAAAATTTCGAAGGCAGCAAGAGCTGACAAGTGTGAGAATTATCGCACGAGCAGCCTAACAGCTCATGCATCCAAGTTGCTAACAAGGATAGTACATAGAAGAATGGAAAATAAAATTAAGCATTTGGCCTTGGAAAAGGTAAAGGCAAATGACAGGCAATTCTGACATTGCGATTGATTCTGGAAGGAAGATTAAAGGAATATCAAGACACATTCATAGGATTTGTCGACCTATAAAAAGCGTTCGACAATGTAAAATGGTGCAAGATGTTCGAAATTCTGAGAAAAATTGGGGTAAGGTATAGGGAGAGACGGGTAATATACAATATGTAAAAGAGCCAAGAGGGAAAAATAAGAGTGGACGAACAAGATCGAAGCGTTCTAACCGAAACGGATGTAAGACAGGGGTGTAGACTTTTCCCACGACTGTTCAATCTGTACATCGAAGAAGCAATGATGAAAATAAAAGAAGGGTTCAGGAGTGGAATTAAAATTCAGTGTGATAGGATATCGACGAGACGAATCGCTGACGACACTGCTACCCTCAGTGAAAGTGAAGAAGAATTACAAGGTAAGCTGAATGCAATGAACAATCTGATGAGTACAGAATATAGACTGAGAGTAAATCGAAGAAAGACGAAAGTAATGACAAACATTAGAAATGGGAACAGCGTGAAACTTAACATCAGGAGTGATGAAGTTAAGGAAATCTGTTAGCTAGGCAGCAAAATAACAAATGATGGCTCTAGCAAGGAGGACAAAAATGGTTTAAATGGTTCTGAGCACTATAGGACTTAACTTCTGAGGTCATCAGTCCCCTAGAACTTAGAACTACTGGAACCTAACTAACCTAAGGACATCACACACATCCATGCCCGAGGCAGGATTCGAACCTGCGACCGTAGTGGTTGCGCGGTTCCAGACTGTAGCGCTTAGAACCGCTCGGCCACTTTGGCCAGCCAAGGAGGACATCAAAAGGAGACCAGCACTGGCAAAAAGGGCAATCCTGGCAAAGAGAACTCTATAGGTATCAAGCATATGCCTTCATTTGAGGAAGAAACTTCTGAGAATGTATGTCTGAAGCACAGCACTGTATGGTACTGAAAGGTGGACTTTGGGAAAACTGGAACAGAAGAGAATCGAAGCATTTCAGATGTGGTGCTACAGACGAATGATGAAAATTAGGTAGACTGATAGGGTAAGAAAAGACGAGGTTCTGCGCAAAATCGGAGAGGAAAGGAATAAGCAGAAAACACTGACAAAAAGAGAGGACGGGATTATAGGACATCCGTTAAGACATGAAGGAATTACTTCCATGGTACTAGAGGGAATTGTAAAGAGCAAAAACTGTAGAGGAAGCCAGAGACTGAAAGACGTCCAGCAAATAACTGAGGACGTAGGTTGCAAGTGCTCCTCTGAGATGAAACGGTAGCAGAGTTGCAGAGGAGAGGAATTCGTGGCGGCCGCATCAAACCAGTCAGAAGACTGATGACACGCCCCCCCCCCTTCCCCCGCCCCCAATAAAAAAAATATTCTGATTATATGAAAGAAACAACTGAAGCAATAGGGCCACTTTAGACATGTGGATGGTAACTTGTGGCATGGTGGCTGTGTTAAGCTTCCTGTAACTGTGCTCATTTTGGCCTGTGCGTTCCACAAAAACAGTCTCTCGTCTCGGGCGACGAACATTAATTCGGTCAAGAAAAGATGTAGAAAAATCGACTGAAGCATTCGTGTCACGAAACTGTATAATGTTGAGTGTTGTTCTGCTGTAGATTTGTTTCACATGTCGGATCTAGATTCACTAAGTAACTGAAGTAAGCACTTTGAAAAACATATGTTTCATGTGTTGGCATAAAGTCACAAAAAATGTCACCAAGCTTGTAACACGCAATGCACAGTACTTGCTACAAATGTCAACATTAGCTTAAAGCAATCACTCTTTACGCTCTATCCAAAACCCGCCATCCTAATCGAACCAACGAGCTACCGGTAAGAAACTGCAACTAAATGCAGTGTCATTGTCAAAATTGTTCTCATAATACTCTATGATAAGCATTGCTATCCTAAATATTTCATAGTTCATTACTTCATAGGTATCTTATATCTCACAGCACATGCACTATTGCGACTTGGATTACGAAAACAGAATAAAAATTTCCAAAATGGACGTTAATAATTATGCCGGCTTGGTAGTGTTTTCTGCCGTACAGTTGTTCACGAAACTACATGAATGAATTAATTTTAAAGACACCCTGTAGTTTATCATACAGTGTGAACCACATCTCCATCTACAAACTTTCAGAGGTTTTTCAGGGAAACCTTCTGAGTGTTTCGGTATAAGGGACTCATGCTCTCTGGTAGCTTTATCTGAGTTTTTGTATTTAGTTTGGTATATTGCTGCATTTAGCTTTGTACATCTCTTACAGTGAAGTATGCACGATAGTGCGACAGAATTTGATGTGTGCCTTGCTTGGAAACAAACTTGTTCCATTCATTCAGCGCACCTGCTATTAACAACAATATTGCCTACTTCAAATCTCACCCTCAAGATTACATACGGTACAGCACGCTCCTGCCTCCTATTTGTTTTTCCAGTGGTGTTCGTTGTACGTCGGCAGAGATACACGGAAAGATGGAAAGGTTTTCTGGTAGGTATTTGGCCAACATGCACATCGTGTACGAGTTCACTGAATGCAACGAAGAGCGATGTCAGGCCGAGTAACTGCTTCCACGTCACACTACCTTTGCGATGGAGGGATGTTGCGTAAGACTCTGCTCGATGACGTACATCCTTGGCGATATCACGTTGTATCATTTTTTATTGTTGTGAAGAAGTAAACCGACTAAATCAAATAACATTATTACTCAGTAATGGATAATTTACTATGTTTACCCGCGTGGTTGACGTGCAGTGCCATCTTAACACACGATCACAGTAAGGTGAATAATGCCATATCTACTGTTATAAGCTTACGAAGGATAACTGAACAACGTGCAGGTATGCATAAGAGTACTAAACAACAAATCAAACTTCCTGAGCCACTTCCCACCTCCCACATACCGTGCAATAGTAGGGGAATAGTGTTCGCCCTGGGACAGTTTTAATTTCTTCGAGATGCTGGATCCCCAGTCCTCCCCCCTGCCCCCTGGTGTAGATGTCGCAACGTCACACTGATAAAAGTACGGGTTTTCACCCTCTCCTTTTTCCACTTTCCCTCTCCCACTTGCCCTCCCCCACTCTCAATCCCTTCCCAGAGTTCCCATCCCCTACACCAGTCGAAAATAGGTGGGAAAAACCTCAGTCTGTGAAAAGGTGCTGGTGTGGAAAGACATAGGGCAGTTTCATGTGTTATCCTGTTGGAAATTGAGGTAAATTCCAATTTTTGGTGGTACAGGTGTTCAATTGATGAGATCTAGGAGGGGTTTGTGACGATTTTACATGTGAGCATTCAGCTGAAGACTATCTGCATAGTGCCCTACGTGGCGATTGGAAAGGACAGATAATGGAGAATAAGAAGAATACCGTTCAGTAATAAATGTCAGCAGCAAGATGATTCGCCATATCATCCAATAGTGTCAGTTACAGTGCAGAGGCTATATTTTTTATTTACAAAATTCAATTTGCATAACAATTTGCTGCGCTTGAGTCTCTTTATTTGGCAAGAGTAGCTCATCATACTCTGCATTTTATTCAATTTTGGAAGGTGCAAGTGTAGTAAAATACTTCGAGAAAAGTTGTCGACATACGGAGATATCTGACAGAACTAACGTGACTGTGAACCCAGGTCCTGCAAGGTAAGGAGATCACGCCACCACCGGTTTCATGCAATCTATTCTTTCCATACACCGTCTGTGCCTTTGTAAAAATTTCGGCAGAATTTATCTCTGGCTTCAGCTAGCTTTCCGTACCTATAACGACATCATTATTGGTGCTTTCTATCTGCGCTTGAAGTTCCGGTACTTTACCAACGCAGCTTCGACAGTTTACAATTACAATACTGACTGCTGCTTGGTCCCAACATGTCCTGACTTCGCCCGCACCCTTTGAGGCTGTCGCCCTTTCTGTACTTGCCCAAGGCCATCTAACCTAAAAAACCGCCTAGTCCGCGCCATATAACCCCTGCTGCCCGTGTAGCCACCTGCTGGGTGTAGTGGACTCCTGATCTATCCAGCGGAACCCGAAACACCACCACCCTATGGCGTAAGTCGAGGAATCTGCAGCCCACACAGTCGCAGAACCGTCTCAGCCTCTGATTCAGACCCTCCACTCGGCTCTGTACCAAAGGTCCGCAGTCAGTCCTGTCGACGATGCAGCAGATGGTGAGCTCTGCTTTCATCCCGCTAGCGAGACTTGCAGTCTTCACCAAATCAGACAGCCGCTGGAAGCCAGAGAGGATTTCCTCCGATCCATAGCAACACACATCATTGTGCCGACATGAGCGACCACCTTCAGATGGGTGCACCCTGTTCCCTTCATGGCATCCGGAAGGATCCTTTCCACATCTGGAATGACTCCCCCCGGTATGCACACGGAGTGCACATTGATTTTCTTCCCCTCCCTTGCAGCCATATCCCTAAGGGCCCCCCCCCCCCCCTGCGGGTTCGGGGGTTAGAATAGGACCGCGGTATTCCGCCTGTCGTAAGAGGCGACTAAAAGGAGTCTCACATGTTTCGGCCTTATGTGATGGTCCCCTCTCGGGTTTGACCTCCATCTTTCTAAATTATTCCGAAGAGCGAGCCAATTGGGGAAGGGCGCCTTACATGGTGCACTGTATCCGTCGTGCAATTAGACCTTTAGCCGTCTTTCTCGTCGTTGCAATGGTGTCCCGCTCGTTTTCGATCTCTTGGGCGATTACCACGCTGCACTCTGCAGTGTTTCTTTTAACTGCGACGACGACATTGGCCATTTTTGCACCTAAGATCCAGCACGGTAGCCAGTCCGTTGTGGTGGGGCCGCCATGTACCCTCTTGGTTGTAGCCCCCTGACAACACAGGGATCGCTCTACTGATGCCTGCGCTGTTAACTCCCCACATATGCCAAGGAGTAGATGCCCATCGCCCTGGGCATCGGGACTCCCGGCAATGGCCATCCTGCCAGGTGGCCTTTGCTGTGGCTGGGTGGCGCCCATGGGGAGGGCCCTTGGTCGGAGTAGGTGGCATCAGGGCGGATGACCCGCAATGAAGCGCGGTACATCATCATCTCGCTGGCGGCCAGCCGTCAGCAGTCTCTAAGCGTTCCAAAGCTCACTTTAAGGCTAATGTGTATGACCCCAAATCGTTCCCCTCCCTGGCCACACCATGGGAGGAACGAAAGGCTGTGAATGAGAGCGAAAGATACTCGCCCCAGTATCTCGTCTGTACCAGAGTTGACGGGGACTCGTTTGTGTCAGTGAAGCCTCAGTTCTTTGTCGAACATTTAGAGGACAAGTTCAGGGAGGTGGAGGGCTTGTCCAAAATGCGGTCCGGATCGGTGTTGATAAAAACGGCATCCTCTGCCCAGTCACGGAGGTTGCTCCATTGTGACAAGTTGGGGGATGTTTCCGTTAGCATCACGCCGCATAAGAGTCTGAACATGGTCCAGGGTATTATATTCCACCGGGATCTTCTTCTGCAGTCCGACGATGAATTACGCGCCAACCTCAAACGACGAGGTGTTCACTTCGTCCGGCGCGTCCATCGGGGTCCGAGGGATAATCAGGTCGCCACCGGTGCCTTCATCTTGGCCTTTGAGGGTGATGTCTTACCCGAAAAGGTTAAGGTGATGGTTTACCGTTGTGATGTGAAACCATATATCCCTCCTCCGATGCGGTGTTTTAAATGCTGGAAGTTCGGGCACATGTCATCTCGCTGTACTTCCAGCATCACGTGTCGGGATTGCGGACGTCCTTCGCATCCCGATACTCCATGTGCCCCGCCTCCTATCTGTGTTAACTGCGGAGAACACCATTCCCCCTGCTCGCTGGACTGCTGGATATTGCAGAAAGAACGGAAGATAATGGAATATAAGACCTTGGACCGGCTGACCTACCCCGAGGCTAGACGGAAATATGAGAGGCTCCATCCTGTGGCAATGATGTCAACCTACGCCGCTGCTGCCACGACGGTTCTCCCGTCATCACGAATCGGCTCTAAGATCGGTCAGCATCCACCGGCCCCCTTGCTTGTGGGGGGCACTTCACACCCTGTTGCTCCTGCTCCATCTTCTCCAGGAGCAACACCCTCCCAACCATCGGGGACATCAGCACCCCCTTCCCAGCTGGAGAAGCGTAAGACTTCTTTGGCTGCTCTCGCCAGGAAGGGATCCCTTGGGGACCTCCCTTCGCAAGTTCCGACCAGTGGAAAAGCGGACGCCCGCAAGTGGTTGAAACAACCGCCAGTCCCTGGTCGTCGGGCCTCGCGGTCGTCGTCTGTCCCTGAGACTGACCCAGTGAAGCCCATGCAGCCTGAACCGCCGAAGGCACAGCGTGACAAGCAGAAAAAGAAGAAAGTCCCCAAGACCAACGGTATTGCGGTGGCACCGATCCCACCGCTTCCTACAAGCTCTGCCTCTGAGGACGAGGTGGAGATTCTGGCGTCCGCTGAGGACCTCGCTCTTGCCGGTCCCTCGGACGCAATGGATGGCATTTGCACGGATGCTCCATCGGAGGCAGCAGGTATGGAAATGAGCGTTTGGCGTCAATGGCCGGGAGGCCCCTCGCGGGGCAGGTCCGGCCGCCATATCGCAGGTCTTATTACATTCGGCGCCACATTGGGCGACCTGCACGCCGGATGGGGATGAAATGATGATGAACACAACACAACACCCAGTCCCTGAGCGGAGAAAATCTCCGACCCAGCCGGGAATCGAACCCGGGCCCAGAGGACGGCAATCCGTCACGCTGACCACGCAGCTACTGGGGCGGACAGGCAGCAGGTGACCCAGTGGCGTAATCTGCCTTCCCAGTCCCGTCACGCCTTTCCCAGCCATGGACAACACCATCCTCCAGTGGAACTGCAGCGGTTTCTTCCACCATCTAGCTGAGCTCCGCCAACTTATCAGCCTTCACCCTTTCTTCTGCATTGCTCTCCAGGAAACTTGGTTTCCAGCAATGCGAACCCCCGCCCTCCGTGGCTATCGGGGTTATTATAAGAACCGAGCAGCTTATGAAAGGGTGTCTGGTGGCGTCTGCATATATGTCCTTCACACTCTGCACAGCGAGTCTGTCCCTCTCCAGACGCCTTTAGAGGCTGTCGCTGTAGGCGTGTGGACGCCACAGGCTGTTACCATCTGCAGTCTTTACATTCCACCGGATGGTGATGTCTCGCAGCATGTCCTGGCTGCGCTGGTCGCCCAATTGCCGCCACCTTTCTTGCTATTGGGCGACTTCAACGCCCATAACCCTCTGTGGGGTGGGTCAGTGGCCACAGGTCGAGGCGCCATCGTTGAGCATTTATTGTCGCAGCTCGATCTCTCGCTGTAAAATGATGGTGCCTTCACACACTTCAGTGTGGCGCATGGCACCTACTCCGCCATTGACCTTTCAATCTGTAGCCATAGCCTCTTACTGTCTGTCCAATGGAGTGTGCATGACGACCTGTGTGGTAGTGACCACTTTCCGATCTTTTTGTCACTACCACAGCGCCACTCTTCTGGGCGCCCTAGCAGATGGGCTATGAATAAGGCTGACTGGGACTTGTTCTCCTCCACTGCCGCTTTTGAGCCTCTCTCTACCGATGACATTGATGCGGTGGTTCAATCGGTCACCACCGGCATCGTTACTGCCGCCGAATCTGCCATTCCCCATTCCTGTGGGTCCCCTCGGCGGAAGGCTGTGCCTTGGTGGTCGCCTGAGAAAGCTGAAGCGATTAAAGATCGCCGGCGGGCGCTCCAGCGCCACAAGCGACATCCCTCCATCGACCACCTAATCGCCTTCAAACGGCTGCGTGCGCGGGCCCGCCTCCTTATCCGCCAAGGCAAGAAGGATTGCTGGGAGCGGTATGTGTCCACAATTGGCCTCCATGTCACTCCATCGCAGGTCTGGACCAAGATTCGACGCGTCTACGGCTATCGGCCACCTGTCAGCGTCCCTGCGCTCTCACTGAATGGAGCAGTTTGTACTGACTCCGACGTCATTGCAAATCGCTTAGCAGAGCATTTTGCTATGAGTTCCGCTTCTGCGAATTACCCCCAGGCCTTCCGCTCCATTAAAGAGCGGATGGAACGTCGGAGCCTTTCGTTTCGCACCAACCACCCAGAATCTTACAATGCTCCATTTAGTGAGTGGGAATTTCGCAGTGCCCTCGCTTCTTGCCCTGATACCGCTCCTGGGCCAGATGGCATCCACTGTCAGATGCTGAAACACCTTTCAGTGGACTGCCAGCGGCGCCTTCTCGCTCTTTACAACCGTCTTTGGGTCGAGGGGGAGTTTCCGTCGCAATGCGGGAAGGCATTGTCATCCCCGTTTTGAAACCTGGAAAGGACCCTCTGGAGGTGGACAGCTACCGTCCCATTAGCCTCACCAACGTTCTTTGCAAGTTGCTTGAACGGATGGTGAGCCGGCGCTTGAATTGGGTACTGGAGTCTCGGGGCCTTCTGGCTCCATCTCAGGGTGGGTTCCGTAAAGGCCGCTCCGCCGCCGACAATCTGGTGAGCCTGGAGTCGGCCATCCGTACTGCCTTTTCCCGCCGTCAGCACCTGGTCGCTGTCTTTTTCGACATACGGAAGGCGTACGATACGACGTGGCGTCATCACATCCTTTCTACGCTTCATGGATGGGGTCTTCGGGGTCCTCTGCCGATTTTTATCCGCAATTTTCTGTCGTGTCGTACCTTCCGCGTGCAAGTCGCGGCCTCGTATAGTTCCTCCCACGTCCAGGAGAACGGTGTGCCACAGGGTTCCGTTTTAAGTGTCTGTCTGTTTTTAATAGCCATTAACGGTCTTGCTGCGGCCGTGGGAAACTCTGTCTCCGCTTCCCTGTATGCTGACGACTTTTGCCTTTACTACAGCTCTACTGGCATTGCAGCTGTTGAACGTCAGTTACAGGGCGCTATCCGTAGGGCGCAGTCTTGGGCTGTAGCGCATGGGTTTCAGTTTTCGGCAGCCAAGACCTGCGTTATGCATTTCTGCCGGCGACGTACTGTCCACCCGGAGCCGCAGCTTTCTCTTAACGGCGAACTTCTTTCGGTGGTGGAATCACACAGGTTTTTGGGGGTGGTTTTCGATGCCCGGTTGACTTGGCTGCCTCATATCCGGCAGCTCAAACAGACGTGTTGGCGACATCTCAATGCACTGCGATGTTTGAGCCACACCCGCTGGGGAGCCGACCGCTCTACCCTGTTACGCCTCTACCAGGCGTTAATCCAGTCCCGTCTGGATTATGGGTGCCTGGCATATGGCTCAGCATCCCCGTCTGCGTTGCGGGTGCTGGACCCAATTCTCCACAGCGGGATACGCCTTGCCACTGGTGCTTTCCGCACCAGCCCTGTGGCCAGCTTACTCGTGGAGGCAGGTGTCCCTCCACTGCGGTTCCGACGCCAACGTTTGCTGGCCGCTTATGCTGCCCATGTTCTAAGCTCTCCCGGGCGTCCTAACTATCGTCTCCTGTTCCCGCAGTCAGACGTCCATCTGCCGGAACGTCGGCCCCGGTCGGGTTTCCGATCGCCATACACGTCAAGGAGCTTCTCTCCGGGCTTGGGCTTGTCCCTGTTCCAGCTCCTTTCCGGGCACCTCTGCGTACACCCCCGTCGTGCGTTCCTCGCCCTTGCCTTCGGCTAGACTTGGCACAGGGCTCGAAGGACTCAGTCCCTCCAGAGGCCTTCCGCCGCCGCTTTAATTCCATCCTGGCCACGTATCAGGGCTCTGGCATTGTTTACACCGACGGCTCGATGGTTGCTGGTCGAGTCGATTATGCGCTCACTCTAGGGGACCATTCCGAACAACGTTCCTTGCCGGCTGGCTGCAGCGTTTACACTGCTGAGCTGGTCGCCATCTTTCGAGCCCTAGAGTATATCCGTTCCTGCTCAGGTGAGTTCTTCGTTATCTGTAGCGATTCCCTGAGCAGTTTACGAGCACTCGACCAGTGTTTTCCTCGTTCCCGTCTGGTGATGGCTATCCATGAGTCCCTGCATACTCTTGCGCGTTGCGGCCGCTCTGCGGTCTTCGTGTGGACCCCAGGCCATGTTGGGATCCCCGGCAACGAGAACGTTGACCGGCTGGCGAAAGAGGCGACTAGTGCACCATCTCTGGACGTTGGCCTCCCGGAGACAGATTTGCGAGCGTTCCTACACCGCAAAATTCTGGACCTTTGGGACACTGAATGGCGCGCCCTGCCTTCACGCAACAAACTTCGGGCCATCAAGGGGGCTACCGGTGTGTGGCGCTCCTCCTTGCGGGTCTCTCGCAAGGAGTCGGTTGTCCTCTGCCGGCTGCGCATTGGGCACACTCGGCTTACGCACGGCCACTTATTGCGCCGTGAGGACGCGCCACTATGTCGCTGCGGCTCCGTTTTATCCGTGGTTGATGTTTTATTGGAGTGTCCGTTTTTAGCTGCGCTCAGGCAGTCGTTCGCACTGCCTGACTCGCTCCCTGCCCTTTTAACAGATGACTCGGCTATGGCTGACTTAGTTTTACGTTTTATTCGGGCAGGGGGTTTTTATTCTTTAATCTGAGTGTTTCTGTTTTTATCTTATTGTTTTGTGTTGATTCTGGTCTTTGGCCCCCGATTTTAAACTGATTTTTTAATGTGTTTCAAGTGGTTGGCTTTTCCTTTTTTATTTCTCTGGTCGGCCAACCACCGTCACACTCTGTGTGCTTTCAGTTCGTTTTGTCTGGTCTTTGTCTCAGTTTCTCTTGTTCAGTGTCGTCTGTGCTCTATTCTGTTACTCGTTTTTTATTCTCTGTGGGTGTTTTTTTAGTACTTGGACAAAGGGACCGATGACCGTAGCAGTCTGGTCCCTTTAATCCCCCAAACCAACCAACCAACCTAAGGGGCCCCATTACGCGCCTGACATTGGAGCTCCCAACTACCAGTAAGCCCACCCTCTGCGACCGCCCGGATATTGCAGACTGAGGACACCTCTGGAACACGACAAGCTGTCATGTCCAGCCGAAGAATAGTATCAGCTGGAGACAGAGCCTGAAACCGGTTCGTCAGACATACTGGAGAGGCCTTCCGTTCAGCCCTCCGGAATGTCTTTCGCCCCCTGCCACACCTCTATACGACCTGCCACTCTGCCATAGGTGAGAGTCAGCCTCAATGTGGGCAGTATCCCAGGCAGCCACAGCCAAAGTCCGATCGGGGGATGTGTGGGAGGAGTTGGCCGTCCCCTACAAATCCCCGACCGGACCTCCACAGTTATGCCCATTGGCCACAGCCTCCAGCTGTGTGATCGAAGCAAACACTGCCTGAAGCTGGAAGCGAAGGGATGCCAACTCAACCCGCATCCGAACACAGTAGTCGCAGTCCCTATCCATGCTAAACACTGTTGTGCAAAGAACGTCTGAACTAGTCTACTGAGAGCACGAACAATTCGACACAAAATTTAAACGGTAATTAAAATGCAAGACTGCCTAGTAAATGCAGTAATGCTGCTACTTGAGCACTGCTGACACACTGCTTGGCGGCAAAACGCTAACTGTACTGTCAGTAACGTACAAAGACTATTTGAAAGAAATAAACAAATGCCAGACGACTATGCTACTTTATAATTCACAGATATTAAAATGCAGATCTGCCCTTGCTAATTACGAAACTACACAATGATTTGACGATTGAACTAAACAAGTGCGCTAAGAACACTCAAACAAATTTTCAACTTGACTACTACACTTATATGAACGCTAAATAAGCCACTTGCTTCTACTTGCGCACTGCAGATACACTGCTCGGCGGCAGAAGGAGACTACGCGATTTTACACTATTCAGGTACTAAAACGCGATGCTACAACTCTCAAATACTATAATACGCCCGAAATTTTTGAGTTAAACTATGTAAGTACCCAAAAACACGCAAAGAAATTAAGAATTAAACTAAGTAACAAATAAGTGAGCTAAGAGTATATGACTTGCTGCTGGCAGCTGCTTATCCAACGGTGGCAGGGAGCACACTAAGAGTAGGCTGCAGTACTCTGTTGAATACGAATTATTATTCAGATGCACACCACTATGAAAGAACCTTCTTAACAAATGTAATCGACCCACGCCCCATGGTGTGTATATAATGACGGAGTTCATAACAAATAGTGTGACATTAATTTGCAGCTCACAGCAGCGTCATAGTTTTGATGACTGTAAAAATTTGAAAGGTGGGAAGTGAAAATATGTCCAAAATTCCAAGGAAGTGTAATGGAAAAAGTGTCACGATGATCTCTCCATTGGCAAAGCATTCCGGAACAGTCCCCATTTGGATATCTGATATCTGGGGGGGGGGGGGGGGGAGACTACCAAGGAGAGGTGACTAAGAAAAATACTGAATAATCAAAGAAACGATAACGTTCTCCGAGGCTGGACGTGAAATGTCCGAAGCTTGAATGTCGTAGAAAGGTAGAAAATCTGAAAAGGTAAATGCAAAGGCTCAATCTAGATACAGAAGAGTTCAGTGAAGTGAAATGGAAAGAAGACAAGGATTTTTGGGCAGATAAGTATAGGGTAATACCAACAACAGCAGAGAATGTTATAATAGGAGTAGGATTCGTTATGGAAGGTATGGGAAAGAGTGTGTTACAGTGAACAGATCAGTGATAGGGTTGTTATTATCGGAATCGATAGCAAACGAACACTGACAATGATAGTTGAGCTGTTTACATGCCGACATCGCAAGCTTAAGATGAAGAAATAGAGAAAAATATGAAGAAACAGTAGTGCAGTACATACACCGCGATGAAAATCTAATAGTCATGGAGGATTGGAATTCAGTTGTTGGGGAAGGAGTAGAAGAAAAGCTTACAAGAGAATATGGACTCGGGACAAGGAATGAGGGAGTGGAAATACTAACTGAGTTCTGTATTAAATTTCAGCTAGTAATAGCGAATACTATGTTTAAGAATCACAAGACGAGACAGTATACTTGGAAAAGACTGGTTGATACGGGAATATATCAGCTGGATACTGGATTGTAAGGCGTACCCAGGCACAGATATAGACTAAATCACAGTATAGTAGTGACGAAGAGGAGGCTGAAGTTCAAGATATTAGTAAGGAAGAACCAACACACAAAGAACTGGGATACGGAAGTACTAAGGGATGACGAGACACGCTTGAAGTTCTTTCCAGATACAGCAATAAGGAATAGCTCAGTAGGTAGTACGGTTGAACAGGGATGGACGTCTCTAAAAAGCGCAATCACAGGAATTCGAAAGAAAAATGTAGGTACAAAGAAGGTAAGTGCGAAGAAACCATAGGTAACAGATGAAATACGTCAGTTGATCGACGAAAGAAGCAAGTACAACAATGTTCAGAGAAATTCAGGAATACAAAAATACAAGTGGCTGAGGAATGAAATAAACAGGAAGTGCAGGGAAGCTAAGACGAAATGGATGCTTGAGAAATGCGAAGAAATTGAAAAACAAATGACTGTGGGAAGGACTGACACAGAAAATGAGAATTTCAATATAACCTTCCGTGACCTTAAAAGCAAGGCTGATAGCATAAAGAGTGCCACGTTAATTCCACTGTTAAATACAGAGGAGAGAGCGGATAGGTGGAATGAATACACTGAAACTCCCTGTTAGGGGGAAGATTTCTCTAATGTGATAAAAGAAGAAACAGGAATCGATTCAGAAGAGATACGGAATCCAGTATCAGAATCAGATTTTAAGAGAGCTTTGGAGGACTTACGATCAAATAAGATAGAAAGGGTAGATAACATTCCATCAGAATTTCTAAAATCATTCGGGGAAGTGCCAACAAAACGACTCTTGACTTTGGTGTGTCTCGTTAATAAATGAATGACCCTCGCACATATCTAGAAAAACCAGATAGTAAGAAACATCGTCACAGGTATAAATAATCAAGAAAAAGTGAACTCACACCACTTTACACCAAAGACGCGTGTAAATCGACGGGACATCATTAATGCTACGAAAAACTGGTAATTAAAAACATATTCACGGGTAGAAATAATCAGGGGGAACTGAAATGGCAGCTATCTCGTACGTAGAAAGTGGCAGGAAATTGTACGTATCAGGGCTGAGTGCTGGGAGCATCCGTACCGTACACGGCCTCCCATCACTGTTTCTGACCTAGAAAAGTGGCCAGCAGGCGCCTCCCTTAGCAGAACACCGGCGGCGACGATATGTCGCAAGATTTTCGAGCATTGGGACTGGCCGCACCGAAGAACGTTCTGTTTTGATGCGTCACACCAATACTCAAAAAGGGAATTACGAGTAATCCGATGAATTACAGATCCATATCACTAACGTCGATTTGCAGTATGGTATTTGAACGTGTACTGTGTTCGAACATTATGAATTACCTCGAAGAAAACGATTTATTGACATATAGTCAGTACGAATTAAGAAAATATGCCTTGTGAAATACAACTAGCTCTCTATACTCATGAAGTAATGAGTGCTACAGACAGGGGATATCAAACTACGTATTTTTAGATTTTCAGAGTGCTTTCGACACATTTCCTCACAAGCGTCTTCTATCCAAACTGGGTGCATAAGGAACATCGCCTCAGTTGTGCCGCTGGATTCGTGTTTTCCTGTCAGAAAGGTCACAGTTCGTAGTAGTAGACGGAAATTCGAGTATAACAGAAATAACATCCGGCGATCCCTAAGGAAGTGTTATAGGTCCCCTATAGTTCCTGATCTATATTAACGACATAGGAGTCAATCTGAGTATAGCCCTCTAGCCCTATTAGATTGTCTGCAGATGATGCTGTCATTTACCGTCTTGTAAAGTCATAAGATGATCACAACGAATTCCAAAACGATTTAGATAAGATGTCTGTATGGTGCGAAAAGTGTCAATCGACCCTAAATCAAGAAAAGTGTGAAGTTATTCACATGAGTACAAAAAGAAATCCACTAAATTTCGATCACGCGATAAGTCACACAATCCTAAAGGCTGCAAATGCAACTAAATATTTAGGGATTACAATTACAAATAACCTAAATTGGAACGATCACGTAGATAATGTTGTGGGTATGGTAAACCAAAGACTCTGATTCACTGGCAGAACTCTTAAAAGGTGCAGCAGGTCTACTGAAGACACTGCTGACACCACGTCTGTCCGACCTACTTTCGAGTATTTCTGTGCGATGTGAGGTCCGCATCGAGTGGGACTGACGGATGAAATCGAAAAGATTCAAAGAAGGGCAGCTCGTTTTGTATTGTCGTGAAATAGTGGAGATATGTGAATTGGAGTGGGAATGATTAAAACAAAGACGCTTTTCGTTACGACGGTATCTTCTCATTAAATTTCTATCACCAGTTTTCTCCTCTGATTGCGAAAACATTCTGTTGGCACCCACCTACATAGGGAGAAATGATCAACATGATAAAATAAGAGATATCAGGGCTCGCACAGAAAAAATGTAAGTGCTCGTTTTTCCCGCGTGCCGTTCGAGAATGGAACAGTAGAGAGACAGCTTGAAGGTGGTTCATTGAACCCTCTGCCAGGCACTTTATTGTGATTAGCAAAGTAACCTCGTAGATGTAAATGGGATAGTACAGGGTTCCACGTCCTGCTAAGAAGAAACACATTGTCTCTATTAATCAAATTATCCGCTTGCCTGATTTCAATTGCCTCCTTATAGACACTGCGCCAAAAACCAATAAAAGAATGGCAACTTTCACAGTTTCGTCAGATTTCATACATTGCCCCTCGTTTAAGCAATGTTATGCTACCGCTGATTTTTCCGGCTGTTGTAGGCCCGTATGACGGCGATGTTCCACGCACCTGTCATGAACTGTGCATATCGAAGTGCCGATGTGAGCGACCTGCCTGCAAATATTACACGTTGCACTGACGTTTCTGTATTACTGTATGTACGAATACTAACAAGTCACACATGAAACTTACGGTTTTATCAGAGAAATGTCAAAGCGAGAAACAAATTTGTTATACTTAACAAAGATATTTGGTCAGAAATCTTTCCACAATTATCTACATTTGTTTTAGAGAAATATAGAACACAGAAATGTGTAGCTCGTGGTAAAAGAATATAGTATCATATTGTTCGCATACCTTTATTGCAGGCAGAAACTGAGTGGAGAGCACTACAATCGCTATTGTAGTGAAATGGCGCCACATGAAGAGAAGGCACAGTGTATTCATTGCTATCACGAGAAGAAATATCCAATTACTGAGCAGCAGTATTCTCGAAAATAATACGAGAGAGAAGCACCAGATGGAACGAGTATTGTTGAATAGTACATGAAGTTTAAAGAGAACAGCAGTGTATTGGATCTTCTGTGAACAGGGCAGCCCTCTGTCAGTGAGAAGCCCTTCCAGATCGACTCGATGCACATCCCATTTATCATACTTTCCTAGCACCACAGTGCGAACAATTCTATACAACAGATTACACCTTTATGCATGTAAGGTCAATATAAGACACGCCTTACACTAGACGATGGAACTTGTCGAGAAACATTTGCAACTAAGATTTTGGACCGAATCGACACTAGCAATGATTTCAATAAATTCTTTTTTTTCGGATGAAGCTACTTTCCACATATGAACAACCATAGCCTGAGGATACGGGGTTCTGAAAGTCCACACATTGCCTTAGATCATGTTAGGGATTCCATTAAAATTAATGTTGGCGTGGTTGAATCCACAACAAAGTCACTGGCCCTATCTGTTTTGTCCAAACAAAAGTAACAGCTACCATCTACGCCGAAATGATAGATCAGTTTGTCAAATCGCAGAAGGATAACAGATGTTGTTGATGGTGTCACATTAGGAATGCTGCCAAGTGTATGGCGTGAAATCGAATATCGATTAGACATTCTTCGAGCAAAAAACGGTGCACAAGTTGAAGATTTTGGACCTCATTACAAAACGTTCGTGATTTATTCTTTCTTTTGTAACAAACTACAAATCTGTAAGTTTAATAGTGTTTTAAAAAAAGTATTAATAGTTTTACGAAGACTTTAGGTCCACCCTGTATATTCCACGTTTATAATTTATGAAACAATTATCTCCATTGCTTTGTTGCTCAAATTTTTCTCTCTTTATTGGCGTAAAATGTTGTAATAATGTAGCACCCTATGTGAATTGGCAGGAAACAGAATCTAATGCCAAAACATCGTTCAGCAGCGATTGAAAGATAAATTAAATTAAGGCTCTGAAAAGATATGTATGTCAGACACTATTAAGAAACTGAAGGTGCACTGAAATGAAATGATATCAGTGCTAACCTGTCATGTATGCTGACCTTGCTCTGTTGTGTCATAGAACTTGGTGACACCTTTAAATTTGTGCCACAACATGACTGAAATCCAGATTTCCTTATTAGTGTCAGCTGCTACCTTAGCCCTTTTGTTGAATCTTTCGCACTGTGAGATAATCATAGGAGTTCTTTATTTCTGAGTTATAACTGTCATTATTCTTCCTATCTCTTAAAATAGCGACTTAGTATGACCAGTCCAAATCAATTGAACAATACATTTCAATTCTTTGTATATTTATTTTGCTTTAGTGACAGAAGCTCCATAAGGTATAGAACAATTAGAGGTACCGAAGCTGGGATCGGGATAGCCAGCTTAAGGAGATAATACGAATAAAATCACATTACTGCGTACTTTTTAATTTATATTAGTTACTGTTATCTGCAAATTTCGTTGTTGACACAATGAACGTACCATTTCTACCGTACCTTACAAAATGTGCTGAAACTGTCGGCCATTAACGTCAACGCAAGCATAACATCGGGCAACGAACTTATGACGCAACCACGCAAATATCCCTGCTGTGATCCTCATGTTGCCAGGTCCCTCACTGCTGCTTTCCAATTAACCTGTCTCCAGTATTCGTCGATCGAGAGAAATGAACAGTCGTCGTGACGAATGATGCCTATTAGGTAATCGTTCCGTGTACAATGTTTCAGCAGCGAGAGTATTGCAACCTACTTCCCCATACACGAGGTGCACGTCAGTACGTCTCTGTATGGCACTGAGTAATGAATGGTTGTGTCGTTGATTCATAGCAGGTTCTGTTCAAAAATGGCTCTGAGCACTATGGGACTTAACATCTGAGGTCGTCAGACCCCTAGAACTTAAAACTACTTAAACCTAAGTAACCCAAGGACATCACACACATCCATGCCCGAGGCAGGATTCTAACCTGCGACTGTAGCGGTCGCGCGGTTCCAGACTGTAGCGCCTAGAACTGCTCGGCTACCCCGGCAAGCTGGAACTTCTGCGGGCGCACATTCTGTCATGGGACAATGTAAGTAAGGTACAACAGAGACACCTTATGGACATGTAAAGTAAACTAAACCTGCATCATGACTTCGCAGTAATCAGCTTCGTGCCGGCGGTGTGGCTGAGCGGTTCTAGGAGCTTCAGTCTGGGACCGCGCGAGCGCTACGGTCGCAGGTTCGATTCCTGCCTCGGGCATGGCTGTGTGTGATGTCCTTAGGTAAGTTAAGTTTAAGTAGTTCTAAGTTCTAGGGGACTGATGATCTCAGATGTTAAGTCCCATAGTGCTCAGAGCCATTTAAACCATTTTAATCAGCATCGTCGTTCTTGTTTTGTTGCAAGAGATAAACTATGTACATGTCAATAAAGAGCGCAGTACGTATAAATTTGTACGAATGTTAGTTGTAAATAAGCTGGAAAACAGTAATGCTGGACAAAGCTGTAGACAGGTTTGCTTCCATACGTCCCTAAGATGGCTTGCTCCACCCCAGGTTCAATACCTCAAATTGTTCAGTGGAACATTCTCTATGCCCTGTTATATTTTTGCACGCTCTTACAAAAACACCCTTTATAGGGTGGCGTAAACCTCGTATAACTCCTGCTTATAGTGACTGAAAGAGTACGAAATTTTCTACTATATTATTGACAAGGATTTCAGGGAAGGAAACCATCTGATCGATAAGAAAATCCGATACTAGCTTGGTATGTAAATGAAGAAGCATACATAGTTGTGTGTTGTGGTAAAGCTGAGCTAAATGATCATTTATAGAGTCAGAACAATCTTTATTACGTGTGAAGCATTTATTCCCACGAGGTATGACTCGTGGACTTGGTGTGGTGACATGAACTGTAGCACAGGTGCTCGACGGCATCGCAGGTGCAGCACGTGAAGCATAATATATAGGAACAATGTCAACATACATTGAATCTTTTTGTAACAGCATTTACAATCAGTATTAATTCATATTATCAACCTACAGTCTTGCAGTAGCTATCTGTTATAGTACTTTGGGATGAAAACCGCCAGAATGTCAGACTCTCTGCCAATAATTTCTAATAACTGCTGAAAAGCATGCAGAGGTGTACCATCAACGGTAGCTTCTCTACTTCTGTAGAAGATTTTATGATTTAACATATTTGTTGTTTTGGGAAAGCTACCAGTACACTGTCGTTACCTTCCACAGTAATCCCGCATACAACGGCAGCCTCTTGATGCCCTACCTGACCGGATTCACATATAGTGGGGTAGAGTGGCTGGAAACGTGTTGTGTTCTAACGTACTTCCCCGGACGCTGCCACTTGCCACACACGGACATATCTGACAGAACTAACGTGCCTGTGAACTCAGGCCCTGCAAGGTAAGGAGATCCTGGTTCACGATTAAACATCAGAATAACAGACATCACACATGCCTAAAATATTTCAGTGAGGGAAGGATACCCTCTACTGTAGAACACAGAAATAACTGTCACCTACACTAAATCTTTTTATTATAGAATCAGCAAAAACATTGGGTTAAAGTGTGTAGTTCGCGACATTGGAAAATCCTGCATAATTAGGAAGATACTGACGAATTCACAAATGAATTTAATCGTGATACATGAACACATAGCAACCTTTCAAAAGCGTTTCTACAAGAGAAAAGAACCCCTAGCGTAACTTACAATACAGGTGTGTGTCGGAGAAGCTCGATTAATAGCTTACTGTCAGCTAATGGTGTCATTTTTAGCTGCTTTTCACAACCTGTTTGCCACGTTCTGCCCCACTTGTAACTGATTTCTCACTGTTTGTTCAAATATTACTTAAACTAATCAAATTACGTAAATACACTTAATGTTGTTCTATAATGATCAGATTTTGTTTGCAGATCATGTGTGAGGGACACCGCTCCTAAGGGCACTGCTTGCCACGTCCTCCACCTGCTCCTCCCTCCTCGGCAACCGGCGCCGCAGGAAGGCCGCAGGCAGCGCTTCACGCCACACGGTGCTGCCTGTGTTTCTCAGGGGTTCTTTAGCGGCAGCAGACAGCGGTGGGCGCGGCGCGAGATCGCTCGTCGACTTGAAGTCAAGCGCCGGCACGACACTCGGGAACGACGGAGCAGAGAGCTTTGTGAGGAAGACGTCAGCGAACCGCAGGCTGGCCGACCCCTCTCCAGGACGACAACGCGACAGCAGCGGCCACTATGCACGCCACGCCCGACTGGCCACGGCCCAACTGAACAGTAGCTTCAAGATTAGCGAGGTCTGTAGCAGCATCGACGCTAGATACTTTCCATGTACAGTCTATGTAACACAGACATGGCAATTGTTACACTGAACAGCATTGCTTGTTTTGCATGTCGCCCTGTGCTTGCTACACATCAGTGTAACATAAAGTTAAGTATCGTATGTTTTCCTTTTTTAATAAAACTCATTAATACGATTTGCTCTAATTGTTGCCTAGCGATACGAGAAAGCAGGTTTCTTAGACACCCCGCATTCGACGACTACGCAGCACTCAACACTGTATGTTCTACTCTTCGCCTATGTACGTTTATTAAATAGTTCTCAGTTCCGTATATGTTAGCATAAACATTATTAAAAAATTTGAGCCTCTTGTCGCTTATATCCATGTAATCATCAGTTTCCAAAAACGCTCATAATTTGTTTGTATGAAATTATATTTGTAGAAATTAAGATTTCATAATTTTGCAGGAATTGTATATTTAGTAACATGAAAAGCAGAACATTCCAATATATTGAGACAGTTCCAGAGACAATATGCAAAAAATCACTATGCTATACCAATTTTAAGTAATATGAATTTAATTTTTACGAAATGAATGAACTTAATACGAGGGTCACTCCAAAAGAAATGCACACAATTTTTTTTAAAATCCATCTATTGTTCTACATGTTTGAAAGTTTTACAGTGTGTAGATACATCCTTTAGGAACAATGTTTCCATTTCTCCACATAATTTTCATCCCTCTCAACTGCCTTACGCCATCTTGGAACCAGTGCCTGTATACCCGCACGGTAAAATTCAGGACCAACCTGTTGCAGCCACTGTTTGGCAGCGTGCACAAGGGAGTGATCATCTTCAAACCTTGTTCCACGAAGAGAGTCTTTCAGTTTCCCAAAGAGATGATAATCACATGGGGCCAGGTCAGGACTGTAAAGCGGGTGTTTCAGTATTTTTCATCCGAGTTTTGTGATCGCTTCCATGGTTTTTTGACTGACACGTGGCCGTGCATTGTCGTGCAACAGCAAAACATCCTGCTTTTGCCGATGTGGTCGAACATGACTCAGTCGAGCTTGAAGTTTCTTCAGCGTCGTCACATATACATCAGAATGTATGGTGGTTCCACTTGGCATGATGTGCACAAGCAAGAGTCCTTCGGAATCGATAAACACTGTAGCTGTAACTTTTTCAGCAGAAGGTGTCGTTTTGATTTTTTTTTTCTCTTGGGTGAATTTGCATGATGCCACTCCATTGATGTCCTCTTCGTCTCTGGTGAAAAATGATGGAGCCATGTTTCATCACCTGTCACAATTCTTCCAAAAAATTCATCTGCACCATTCTCATACTGTTCCAAAAGTTCGCTGCATACCGTTTTCCTTGTTTCTTTGTGAGCCACTGTCAACATCCTTGGAAGCCACCTGGCACAAACCTTTTTTAACGCCAAAACTTTCAGTATTCTGCAAACACCTCCTTCCCCTATCCGAACGTAGCATGACAATTGGTTCACTGTGATGCGTGTGAGCAGTCACCAATTCGTTAACTCTCTGCACATTGTCTGGAGTGTGTGCAGTACGAGGCCTTCCGCTGTGAGGACAATCCTCAATATTGCCGTGCCCGCTTTCTTTACGCAACCAGCTCGCCCACCGACTAACTGTACTGCGATCGACAGCAGCATCTCCGTAAACCTTTTTCAACCTCTTGTGGATGTTTCCCACTGTCTCGTTTTCGCAGCACAGGAATTCTATGACATCACGTCACTTCTGACGAACGTCAAGTGTAGCAGCCATCTTGAAGACACGCTGTGACGGTGCTACGCACTGGAACAGGTGGAACTAAGTTTGAACACAAGCAGGAAGGATGTTTATACACACTGTAAAACTTTCACACATGCAGAATGAAAACTGTATTGTTACAAAAATAGTGTGCATTTCTTTTGGAGTGATCTTCGTAGAATGAAAGAGGCGAGAATTGATACCATTGTAATACATACACAGGAGATATGCTTTTTTTACGATTTTATCCCCGTTCAGAGCTTCTTTCCTTTCGAAGAAGAACGACAATCTAATCTTTCACCCACAGACGCAGGGTCTGTATCAAAATCATTCCCGAACTCCATTGGTGAGTGATTTACTCTGAGGAAAAAATAAAGACGCTGATTTTCCGGGTCACGGATCGTGGACGCTGGGTCGCCAGTGATAAGACGGGCTTTGGCTACGTTGAAACGGCGTGTTTTGAAATACAGCACCGCGTGAAGTAAGCGATGCATTTGAAAGGCAGTCTCAGCCAGCAAAAGTGCAACGTAGCGGGCACAGCAAGAGGGTTTAATGGCAGGTGATGGCCTCCCACGAGGCAGCTCTGTTCGTCTGTGACTGATCTCCTTTCTTATTAAATTTTAGATGGCCTGTTTTCCTCAGTTGCGTGTAATATTATGTTGGTAATTTTCATATTACGGGACCCATTACAACTAATTTTACCAAGCCATTCTCAATTCGCTATTATTTTTTAAAACGCTCCGCCAGTGACAAGGTTTAGGAACGCTGCTAGAGTAGTTTTGCTAATAGCCAGTCGAATTTTCAGTAGCAAAGCACTGAGGATATGAACATTCATTTACTATGGCTATGTTTCCAAACAGGTTAACGCTCGTTTCACCACACTTTCCACAAACGTGACGTCATCTTGACGTCACATGCAACATCTACGACCGCATGATCGACTATAGACTTTCGTTAGCTTTCGATACAGACCTCTGACAAGACTTAATGGCCACACACTGGATATTTACAAAAAACACGACGTTCTTGGAATGATATATTATATTTACTGCAATAATAAAATGTTACATAATGATTTATCGATGGTTAATGGCTTCATATAAGAATGCTCTCTCAGAAGTGAGTTATTATCACCAATAATTTGCAAATTAAACATGAAACACTTTTGTTTTATAATTAGTAGTATGCAGTTTCAAGCCATCAGAGTAGTGAAAATTTATTACAGAAATGTGATCATTATGTTTAAATGTCACTTAATAACGCATCAACATTGTATTAGGGTTTGTTTGTCTTGTTGCCTTGGGTGATAATTAGACGAAATATTTGTCAGTATTTGTAAGTGGTGGGTCCTTCAGGTGTGGCACTACGTGAAGGCCGAGAAGTAAGTTTAAACAGTTTTATTGGCAAAGGCTGATCATAGAACATGCATGCTACATGCACCCATCACCACTGGGTCTGACATCGTAGTTGTGGTCGTAGCGAAAGGTTCCATGGTGAGCTAAGAAAAAGAGACATATTTGCACCTGAGGCCACGCTGCGGATGGCGGCCAGTGGCTTACTCCCTGCGTCGCACTGCGGCCGGATGCACGTCTACTGACCGAGCAGATTGTCAGCACTCCAGATAGGTCGGCTGGCGAGCGCGTGTTACGTACCGCAGGCTGCGTGCAACCGGTTGACCCATACATCACTCTCCCCAGAGAAGAAGAGCAACCATAGGTGGCTCAAAACGACCTCCTGGGCGTTATGAATCTATTTCGCAATTTGTGGCATCAGAAGGCATTGCAACATGTATTTCATTTGCAGACACAGTAACATTCGGTACAGAGAAGCGTGCCTTCAGGTTGACAATTTCATACATGACAAATGCTGTTCACAAAAGACAGTTTAATAAAAGCAATAGAAACACAATACTGAGTAGCAAGTATGCATTAACATTACTGGATGAATTGAAGGACTAAAACATCCCCTTAGAAAAATTTATCAATTACTGTACTGGTAAACCCCTTATGTTATTTGATTTTCAAACAGCTGAGCAAAACTGAACGTACTCAGATATTCACTAAACTGACACACAATATTTTTAGCGCAACGCAATCTGACTTTCAATAATCCCTACAAAAGAATGGCCCTGACTAACAATAACCTACACCTTTCATGAATCACTTACCTCACAAAAATCTCCGTTACTCGATCTACTGCAATACAGCGAGTGCCAGTACTGCCAGCTAAATAAAAGATCCTAACAACTGAAGACACTAACTAGTGATAGGCATACTTAGCAAATGAAAGATTTTGATAGAAAACAAACAATATATTTTTTTTTATATAAACCATTATGGAGTCGAGGTAGCAGTTGTCGTTATACTGGTTATCACTGTTAGCATTCAACCGCGATTCTTATACATATATTTTAACATGTATAAGAATCGCGTTCAAAAATTATAATATATATATATATATATATACAGGGGGAGTCGCCTAACGTTACCGCTGGATATATTTCGTAAACCACATCAAGTACTGACGAACCGACTCCACAGACCGAACATGAGGAGGGGGGCTAGTGTAATTGTTTAATACAAACCATACAAAAATGCACGGAAGTATGTATTTTAACACAAACCTACGTTTTTTTAAATGGAACCACCTTAGTTTTGTTAGCACATCTGAACATATAAACAAATACGTAATCAGTGCCGTTTGTTGCATTGTAAAATGTTAATTACATCCGGAGATATTGTACCCTAAAGTAGACGCTTCAAACCTCCTACATTCAGTTGCGCGTGTTGTAACACGGGCCACGGTCGGCGAGCAGCATCTGCAGGGACATGTTTACGATGACGACCGTGTTTACGAGTGTGGCTGTAGTGCACTGTTGTGGTTTGGCCTAGCAGTCGCAATGTCCGCATGTAGCGCTTGCTGCTATTGTTATTCTGCATTCGTCTCCGCACGCAGACCAACTGTAGTACACCGTGTTACCAGACGTCTGTGCTAGTGTAGTGTTGTAGGAACTGTGACCATGGTGTATTCGAACTCTGAAAAGGCGGAGATGATACTCATCTATGGCGAGTGTCGACGAAATGCAGCTTAAGCCTCCAGGGTGTATGCAGAACGGTACACGGACAGAGAGCATCCAACGTGCCGCACATTGCAAAACGTCTACCGCCATCTGTATGCAACAGGTATGGTCGTAGCACGCAAACGGGTCCGTAACAGGCCCGTCACAGGAGAAGCGGGTGCAGTTGGTGTGTTAGCTGCTGTTGCGATGGACCCACACATGAGTACACGGGACATTGCGAGAGCCGGTGGACTGAGTCAAAGTAGTGTCATGCGCATACTGCATCGTCACCGCTTTCACCCGTTTCATGTGTCGCTACATCAGCAATTACATGGTGATGACTTTTATCATCGAGTGCAATTCTGTCAGTGGGCATTAACAGAGAATGCGTTGCAGTTCTACCTGTTTACCGATGAATTGGGTTTCTCAAACCACAGGGCAGTGAATCTATGGAACATGCATTACTGGTCCGTGGACAATCCTCGCTGGCTCAGACAGGTAGAGCGACAGCGACCGTGGACTGTAAATGTATGGTGCGGAATCATTGGCGACCACCTCATTGGTTCTCACTTCATTGCAGGGGCCCAAACAGCTGCAACATACATCGCGTTTCTACAGAATGATCTGCCAACGTTGCTCGAAAATGTCCCACTGGAAACGCGTCGACGTATGTCGTATCAGCATAATGGTGCACCAGCACATTCCGCAATTAACACTAGGCTGACCCTTGACAGGATAGTCGACGGGCGTTTCATAGGACGTGGAAGACGCATAAATTGGCCAGCCCGTTCTCCTGATCTTACACCTCTCGACTTCTTTCTGTGGGGTACGTTAAAGGAGAATGTGTACCGTGATGTGCCTACAACCCCAGAGGATATGAAACAATGTATTGTGGCAGCCTGCGGCGACATTACACCACATGTACTGCGGCGTGTACGACATTCATTACGCCAGAGATTGCAATTGTGTGCAGCAAATGATGGCCACCACATTGAACATCTATTGGCCTGACATGTCGGGACACACTCTATTCCACTACGTAATTGAAAACAGAAACCACGTGTCTACGTGTACCTCACCCCTCATGGTAATGTACATGTGCGTCAGTGAAAAACACCAATAAAAAGGTGTTAGCATGTGGACGTAATGTGCTGTTCCAGTCTCTTCTGTACCTAAGGTCCATCACCGTTCCCTTTGGATCCCTACGTAATTCGGTGCTCTCTGACACACATGATCGAACAGCAGAGGGGTGGTACTCAAGCGTCAACTTCAGTTTACAATATCTCCGGATGTAATTAACATTTTACAATGCAACAAACGGCACTGATTACGTATTTGTTTATATGTTCAGATGTGCTAACAAAACAAACGGGGTTCCATTTAAAAAAACGTATGTTTGTGTAAAATAACATACTTCCGTGCATTTTTTTATGGTTTGTATTAACCAGTTACACTAGCCCCTCTCCTCACGTTCTGTCTGTGGAATCGATTCGTCAGTATTTGATGTGGTTTACGAAATATATCTACCACAATGGCAAATACTCCAAAAATGCAAACCAGCCACAGAATGCACACAGCACAGTCTGTGATTTTCATACCTTGCGCTACATGCTGTTACCAACATAAAAACCTAAACAGCCTACTTACAGAGCGCCCATGCTCCCAACAAAAATTTTAGAAATTGTTTTGGGCAGTGCCCAATACATATTTGTTAAAATGTTTCATAATTACAATAACAAAAATATCAAATGCACACGCTTATTGATACACCGTTGCTCAAAAGCAAAGATTTTCTCACAGTATGTAAAGACAGTCCTGATCATTCATCACGGTATAAATTACAATTTTATGCACAAAGTCTGAGCAGTAAAAGAAAATGCACATGGAAGTACTGGATTTCCATGCAGTCTTGAACTAGTAGTGTTGTCCTTCCAACGGAAAGACAGTTCTGACTCTTGACATGCAGACAGCAAACGGGCCACAACAGAGTAAACCCACAGCAGGGTCAGTTGAAATTGAAGAATGTTGGTAGATAGGTCATCAGAAAGCAGACCCACTGTAGTCTTGGTAGAGATTATAGTATTGGCGGGCCATCAAAGGCGCAGACCCACTGCAGTCCTTGTAGAGATGGCCAGCAGCCATCTGTTGCGACTGTGCAGGTGCACAAGCACCATCGAAAAGTCTTGCGGACAATATAGCAAGTCCACAAACCACCACTTGTGCACTCACAAAGGTTTTGGAATTGTCCTTAGAACCAGCAATGCCGTTAACCAGTCCCTTGCTGAATTATCAACACATGTGCAAACACTAACAGTCCCAACTTCTCACACATTGTGCATATACTATGACCAACAGAAAAGTATGCACTGAAATGAATGATTACAAGTTACTTAATTTGATAAACTGGTGTCAATTATAATTTTATAACGAGAATACAATTACAAAGGTACAGAAAACATCATTAAAAACATAATAATACAGATAACATTTGTAGTAATGCAGGCTTTACAAAAGAATAGAAATAAACATGTACAACAGTGTTACAGGAATTATGACATAAGTAAATAAATAAAAGAATGAGAATCGTTTTTGAAACATTAGTTTCACACATGAGCATGGAAACAAAACATAATAAATAATGTCTAAACATCTTTACAAACTAAATAACATAGTATTAGAAAATTTCTACAATATAACTCTTATCAGATAAACATATAAAGACAGGGAGAACACAAATACATAAGGGTACACAAACACATAGCGGGATAACACAAAAAGAAATGGGTTTGTTTTACTGCAGTTTTTGCAAACAAAAGTTTCTTTACATCTTGGAGATCTCCATTCGTTCATCATTATTCTCAAAAAGTCCTACCTATACCTGCTTTCTGTATTCTATTCATATCCTCTTCAAAATAATTACTGTTCATTGTTCAGTACCCTTTTTTACAAACTTTTTTTCGTATAACATCTCAATACATTTCTTCCAGTTCATCGAAACTCATTCCCTTGTATAGTCTACCCCTTCTTAAGCTAACTTAAATTTACTGAGCTCAGTTGCATAAACTAAGGGACAGGGGAATGCAGCAGCACAAAACATTTAATATAAACAGCAATGACAAAAAAATGCAAATTGGCAAAGCTAGCAGCAGTAAATCTAAATTAGCGGAGCAAATGCAACATTACAACAGCAGCAAGAAAAATAAATCAGTAGTAAAACTGGCTTAACAGAGTAATACAAAGTGAAATTCAGTAGCACTATGCCTGGCAAACAGCAGCAGAAAATGTTATAACTTATACCTAAAAATGACAATGCTGAAGCAGAAAAAATATTACAGTAGAGACAGGAAATGTCTGATACCTACGTCAGATCTTAACACAAGAGTGATGTATCTCAAAAACCTACTCCAGAAAAAGTTACCAAATCGTTGAAAAAATTATGTATGCAATACCTGTGAAGAGAAATTTCTATTTGTGCTCTCTTTTCTAAGAAAGTACATCATAAAATTATTCTTTATTGGGTGTGTAGACGGAAAATAGTGATAGTAGCACATCTATTAAATTTTATTTTAAGCAATGCTGCAGTGCAACTAGAAACTAGATATTAAACAAAATGAGCAAATATATACATAAAGCAAGGCATGAAACGTCATTCACCAGCCATATGGCATTTCATAATGCAGCAAAAAATCTCTCAACTAGCAAGACAATAGATGTGAAATGTTTCTCTTCATTTCATTAGCCATTCAGTAAATATCAGAAAGTACAAGCTCCAAACTGTAATCGTATGTTTCAAGTATGAGCATGTCTTATTTGAAATGCTTTCTACAAAGAAATGTCAATAGCGAGGTTAATGGCCTCTTTTTTTCTTCACATAAGGACTTTTTCTC
Organism: Schistocerca americana; assembly: GCF_021461395.2. NCBI lineage: Eukaryota > Metazoa > Arthropoda > Insecta > Orthoptera > Acrididae > Schistocerca > Schistocerca americana. The sequence continues at coordinate 86,207,951 of NC_060129.1, forward strand.
CAGGCGACTAGCACAGCTGGTCGCCCGCAACACATTACGTCAAGGTCACTTACCTTTCTTACGAAATATTTACAACAGCAGTTTGCGCTACAGTGACAGTCTCATATAGAAAAATTTCACAGGTCGAGAATTTGCGTTACAAATGTGTAGAAACTAAATCCTATAAATATAACTGTGTCCAAAAAATTTTCACCGGCATTGTGATACATTCACGCATGTACACACATTTCATAACTCTTAAAGTACGATTCTTGGTTCCCTACATCCTTTTTATTAAATCAGAGTCCCTAATTACTACTCATTATCCCTTACCTTATTACACATATACATATTTGTGGACACTTCTTCAATATTTCATCATAATAAATATGTAGCATAATCAAATTCCTCATATAGCATCAGCTTATTGATCATAAACATACCTCAACAGCATTATACACATCGTCATCGAAATAATAACATCATAACACCTCAGTCAAATCTCAAAAACGTTGTAAGTTTCTGCAACAATTTCAAAACGCAAAAAAATTATCTGCTCATTTCAATAGTGTAATCTACATCAAACGTCCTTTAAAAATCATGATCCCATACCAAATACATCATTCAAAGCTCTCATAGTATGACAGTGATTCCAAAAAAATATGAACAGTTCACAAAGTACAGATAAAATACAATTTCCTAAGTGTGAAGTTGTCCAACTGTGTAATTGTGTAAAAATGTGACACTGACGTAGTAAAAAAAATGGTTGTCTCTCTCAGTTAAGTTATCAGATAGCTGTGTAATTCTGTGTTACAGAAATATGGTACCGATGTGTAAAGTTGTATAAGCAAATACCATGTTAGCTAAGGCTCGTAGCACTCGCCACACTTAGTACACAAAGCAGGCGTGTACCTCCTAAGGACTAATATAATTATACCCTCAGGTGTTACAGATTGCAGCAATGGAATGAAATGTATCACGGAAAACCTTTGTATCTTTGTATTTCTAAAATCTTTAAAAATAAATGTTTTAAGTACAAAATTAACTACTCAAATACGTGTACTGTAGCGCTAAACTTTGTGTCTTGTAAGATAATCTCTGTCATTACTTAAGGGTAAAAAATGTGCCTAGTGTCGTAATTATCGTCATAAGCAAAGTTCTGTAGAATTCAATGTACTTACCTTGTAATAAGCAAAAGTGAAATGTATTGCATATAGATATCGTAGTTATTACGTACATTACCGTGATCAAGAAAGTACTATACTGTAACGTATTGTTGTGATACGAAAAAGTCTGTCTCATTGTAGCTATACGACAAACATTACAACTAAAACATGTTTTCCTTTCCAGAAGAATTCAGAAAAACTGTGCAGATATAAAACAGATACACCGCAAAAGCAACAATGTAAACTGTCAATCATTAGTAGCGTAGTGAAATAATCGTGTAGCTGTCAAATAAACTAACCACTGTGACATCTGGTATCTCTCAGAAAGTACTTTAAATCCAGAATGTATTTTCAAGTAAACGAACATGTTGCATTAAAATCTCATTGGCAGTGCCGGTATAGGTTCCAAATATGTAAGCCTTATAGTCGTTACGTAATCGTGCAACTAACTAACAAGAATGTACACACACTATAACAATGCATTCTTAATTACTGTCTAAATATGTTCCCTAGGTTCTAAACTGGATACTTAACTTCAAAACATTGTTGCATGTTAACTGTTTCTAAGTGTGACAAAGCATGCTAGTAACGTGAAGAGAACAATTTATAGCAAAGACAAAGTTAAAAAGCAGAATATCTCACAATAAGCGGTTTTACATGTGAAATATGGTGCAATCCATTACTCTTCCTAGTACGCAGAGTTTCAACTTTAACGCAGTCATCATGTGGTATACGTCGGATTCTGTAAGGTCCATTGTAAACCAGAAAGAATTTGTGATCCAAGTGTTTCTTCTTATGTGACAATGAATGAGCTTTAACGAGAACTTTCTGACCAATATATAGTTTCTTTGCATTTGCTTTACCGTGTAGTTTTCTCCCTTTGTCTGCAGTAGAATTTATATTTTTAATAGCCAAATCAATTATGTCTTTGTGTCGAGGGTTACGTGTATTCGGAAAAGGTACAAGCTCTCTGATTCTGTACGGTGGTTCTTCATTCTTCAGTACAAGAATAGGTGGTAAAGCAGTGGAGTCATGAGGCATTTCATTCAGCACATTTTGAAATAAGTGTAAATATCTGTCCCAATGCTGATGCTTTCTGTGACAATAAAGTCTGCAAAGCTTACTGATTTCTTTCATAATCGGTTCAGACAGGTTACAATGTGGTGAGTACAATGAAATAGAAACAGGTTTGATTTTATGATTCTGAAGCATGCGTGACCAAACAGCAGATCTGAATTGCGGTCCGTTATCTGAAATGACTTTACGTACGTGTCCAACTTCACGTAAGAAATTTTTAACTAAATCATTGGATACAGACCGTCCAGTGGTATTACGTAATGGTGTGAACGAAACAAATTTTGAAGTAAGTTCAACAGCTACTAGAACGTACGAAAATCCATTCGAAGTTCTGACAGGGGGTCCCAAGAGATCGACAGCAGCAAATTCTCTTAATTTAGAAGGAATGATAGGAAACAACGGAGCACGATGTGAGAGGGTAGATGGTTTAGCTTTTTGACAAAGTTTACAAATAGACAAGACTCTTTGAATGTTTCTTTCCATATTGTTAAAATGACAAGTTGTCGGAAGAATATGATAACATTTTCGTGGACCAAAATGTGCGTAGCTGAAATGAATGCACCAAATGAGCTTATTGACAAAATCATCTTGAATGCAAAGTACCCACAGCTTGTCATCAACAGTACAGCGTTTGAAGAGTATGTTGTTTCTAACCAGATAATAATGCCGAATTTGTGTGTGTGTCTTTTCATGCCATTTACTTTTGATGTCTTTCGAAATCGGATCTTTATCTTCTTCATGAGAAATGTCCTTTAAAGATGTGGTGATGAAATTTTCAAAGGCGACTTTCTGAATGTAAAGAATACTGAAATTTTTCTTCAGGTTGCCTTCTGTGTTACTTTTCTCAAGCCCAGCCCGTGCGCGTGACAGTGCGTCCGCAACAATGGTCTCCTTGCCGGGTATGTAGACTATTGTGAAGTGGAATTCTTGCAGAAACAATGCCCAACGTTTTAACCTGTCATGATTTAATTTTGAAGACATAATAAATTGTAATGCACGATGATGACTGTATACTTTTACGTGCTTACCAGCTTCTAATTCAGTAACGGAATAATTTTTTTCAGATTTTGTTAGCACTCGGCTAGCAAAAGCAATGGTTTTCTGAACAGTAGTGTCATTTTCTATTTATTCTTGAAATAAAAGGGCACCAAGACCGACTTTAGAAGAATCCATGCTAATGCAGACATCCTGTGACACATCCAGATCAGCTAATAATGGTTAAGTAGCGATTCTTTGAAAGAACTGAATTCCAACTGTGCCTCTTCGTCCCAGTTCTAAATAGTATTTTTTCCAGTGACAGAACAAAGTTTTGGTGTAACTAGAAGTTGCATATTCAGAAAACGACGGTAAAAATTCACAAGACCTAGAGAACTGCAGACTTGTTTTTTTTTTTTTTTTTTTTTTTGTGGATGGAACTGGAATGGCTCTGATTGCTTCTAACTTTTCAGGATCCGGCTGAATGCCTTCAGAAGAAATAATATGTCCCAAAAACTTCACCTTTGTTCTACCGAATTCGGACTTTTCCAAGTTAACTGTAATTCCAGATTCTTCAAAAATACGTAATACTCTATTGAGGATGCGATTATGTAGTTCCCATGAAGCTTCTGCTATCAGAATATCGTCCACATATAAGGTGATGTGACGTTTTAAGAACTCATGTAATATGGAATTTAGCCCACGAATGACTGCTGCCGAAGAAATGTTCAAACCGAAATTGATAGCAAACGCCGAAACAAAGAAAAGCTGTTTATTTTCTACATTCTGGTTGAAGTTAGATCTGATAAAAGCAGGATCTGAGATCAATGGAAGGCAACACCTTTACACCATTAAAACTTTGAAGAAGCTCTTCCAACGTTTGTGGCCTTCTGTTCTAACACGGTCCATATAATGTGCCGGAATTATGTATGGTCTAACACAAAATTTAGTATGCTCACGAACACAAAGTTGGTATTGAAATCCCTTGATTGTTCCTGTTTTGTGAGTAAAAACTGTGGAATGTGCTTGTAAAATCTCAAAAACATCCTGCCTATCAGTGTCATTACAATTCTGAGTTGTTTGAAATTTATTCTGAATTAACTCATTACAATCAAATACGCAATCGATATCATCCTTCTCGACACTTGCAGAGTGATTGTTAGTGTCAAGTTCCGTCGAAAGTTTCGAACAGTTGTCTAACAGGAAGTAAAGCTGATTCATTTCCTCGTCATCGTTTGAGAGCCAATCTTCAAATTTGAACGCTATTGACATACCTGCTTTCTCTAAACTTATTTCAGCATCGTGAAAGTTTAAGATTGCTTTTTATTCATTCAAAATGTCTACTCCCAACATAATTTCTGTTGACAATAATAGAATGATAAGGAAGTCCATAGAGAAACTGTGGCTTTGACAAAAGAACTCTAAGTTGGTTTGTTGGTGTACATCTACATTTTTTCGAAAACTTGCACCTTGCAATTTAATCTTACATAAAGGAAGTGTGGGGCAACCGTTCGATTTGTTGCATTTGCTAAAAGCTGTTTCACTAATTACTGAAATGAGATTGCCAAAGCCTAGTACTACCGTAAATTTTACGTCATTTACTGTAATGTGAATTACAGGATATGCAACGTTGTTGTGTTTTAAGTCGTGTCCCTGGAGTAAGATGTCCCTAATGTCTTCCATTTTTACGTCATTACTAGCTACGGCAGCTGCGTCGTCAGCTTTATAAGTACGTTTTGTGCTGCGAGCAGTGTGAGTCATTGCCTGTTGTCTCTTTGTTTGCGCGTGTCGTTATTGGGGTTAGGAGATCTAACTTCTACAAATTCACCTTGTCGAGAGGGCCCTGCCTTGTTTGAATCCCGCCAGTTCTGATGAAATTCAGGTCTGTCGTTTTGTCAGTAGTTTCCATAGTTCCTTTTTTGTCGGTCATGTGGTGGAGATTTTCTCCCGGAATCGTAACTGCGGTGGACCATTGTGTGTGAAGTTATTCTGTCTCCCCTGATAATAATAATGTTGGTTCCCATATTGTCTGATTCTCTGATTGTCTCTGTTATAGTCATTACTGCGGAGAGGTAATTGCTATTACTCTACCAACGGTTGTCATACGAGTGGTGTCTGTTTTAGTCGCTATTTGCGTTGTAAGAATAGCCTTGTCGTGTACAGTTATTATTTCTGTCATCGCGAAATTGTGACGGATGTGGCCTGTAATTGTTGTGTTCCTGTTTCGCGTCCCTCGATTATCAGTGTCAATTTCCAATTCTTGTAAGAGTCCCTGAAAAGCTTCAATATCGTCTTTGCAACGTCCTGTAAAATAGTACTTCGTAAATGTTCAGGCAATTTGATTAAGCAAATGCGGATGAGTTCTGAGGGGCTGTGTGGGTTTGACAGATACTGATTCTTATGTAACATGTCTTCAATGGGTTTGACAGATACTGATTCTTATGCAACATGTCTTCAAAATATTTCACAAGACTGAAAAATTCAGATTGTTCGAAATGTTTCATCATTATGATGCTATGTTTTACTCGGTCTTGTGTAGCTTGAGACCAATATGCTGAGAGGAAGGCATGATAAAATTCTCCTTCACTGTGACAATCGTGAATGACCGATCGCATTCTTACAGCTGGTTCATTCTCTATGGAGCCACACATAAATTCTAATCTGAGCTCTAATGACCAGTTGTAAGTAAAACAATGAGAGAATTGATGAAGCCACGCTTGTGGATGAATTTCGTTGCCAGAATTATTCAATGTTTTGAATTTACGTGTAGTAATGAACAGCTTAAAGTCAAAATCATTGTGTCGGCGAGTCGCATATCGGTCGCTGTTATGTCGTGTCGGCGGTTCCATCTCAAAATTCGGTGCACCATGCCAATTTCTGAAATGCCCTGTGTTATTATTTTGTGGCTTTTCCGTATTTCTAAGTCCCTCTTCCCGTGTTAGAGCGCGAGTCTCCTCTGAAATATGTAATCAACTGATCTTGTATTTCCCTGAATTCTCTTTTGTATTGGGTATTGATTTGATAGTGATTTAGTTTGAATTTTCTAATTTGTTCATACTCTTCTGTGTAATTAAAGACTACCAGTCTTGTGTCATTCAAATTAGCATCTACCTTCGTAGATAAATTATTTAGCTGAGCCGATAGTTCGACTACTTTCTCTGATAATGATCTAATCTCCTCCATGTGCTGTCTGAACCAATTTTCAGAGTATCTATTTTTGTTGAAAACGTATCTACTATGTCCTTTAAGTTTCCTTGAGCTTTTGCAAGTTGCATGACCGAATCAGTAGATGCAATTGAGTCAATTTTACCTTGCAAGGTGTCGTGATTTTCATGAACAACAGTTTGCAGTTCTTTAATGGGTGCTTCATGATTTTGTAATGCATTTTCATGACACAAAAAAATAGTTTGAAAATGCTCACAAATTTGTGTTTTTACGTCAACATAGACTTTTTGACATTTCGATTCGATTTTAAGTAACTCAGCAGTTAATCCTTCACGTGTTTGTTCAACAGTGGTGTTTAACATTTGAAGCTGTTGCTGTGTTTGTCTCTGATTTTGTTTCATTTGTTGCATTAATTGCGATAATAATGTATTAGTGTCTGGTATCAGTTCCTCTATGCTTTTCGACAGTGCATTTGCACCAGCAGCATTCACATTTTGACAAGCAGAAAATGTGTCTTGACTTATTTGAGAAAACGGTGAGGACCCAAAACCTGAACCTACAGGATTTGGAAGATTGTGTCCTGTCATTTCGGATTCCTGAGGTGAGCTGTTGCCTACCGATCGATCGATAATACTTCCCTGTCCACTAATTGTTTCACTGTCTACACCATTATTTGCCGCCCACCCCATTTCCCTATGCACAATTACCAGATTACTACGTTGAATGTCTGTTAATTCATTACACGGTGGAGCTGATAAGCTACAATCGTCGTCAGAATCATTTCTCAATTTACTTTGGAGCCTAGTGTTACGTTTTTCACACGCCATAATTATCCCGTATTTCACATGGTAACAAGAAAAGCACAATTTGAAGAGCAAAAACAAGAAAACACTTTAGCATAGCACTGAAAATAATATCTCGTTAATTGCAAGCGCAGCTGCGAAATACTAGGTACAAATCTACAGGCATGCCACAACTGTTTTACTGTACAAAATGAAAAACTACAACCACAAAGGAAATTCTCTCTACAATTACGCTCTAGCAATAAACAATAGCTACTCTAATTACACACACTACAAGAAAAAATCAGAAGATTCCAGTGAGGTATCCTCGGCGAAAGGTCGACATATGAAACATCCCCTTAGAAAAATTTATGAATTACTGTACTGGTATACCCCTTACGTTATTTGATTTTGAAACAGCTGAGCAAAACTGGACGTACTCAGACATTCACTAAACTGACACACAATATTTTTAGCGCAACACAATCTGACTTTCAATAATCCCTACAAAAGAATGGCCCTGACTAACAATAACCTATACAATTCATGAATCACTTATCTCACAAAAATCTTCGTTACTCGAACTACTGCAATACAGCGAGCGCCACTACTGCCAGCTGAATAAAAGATTCGAAATACAGAAGACACTAACTAGTGATAGGCATACTTAGCAAATGAAAGATTTTGATAGAGAACAAACAATGTATCTACCTTAATAGCGTTCAAAAATTATATATATAAGTTCATGACATCCAGTCTTACAAATTTACTCTTTCTGATGGACACACGTCCAGATCATCCGCTCTCAAAAGTCTCCCATCTCTCTCCCCACATCCACCACTGGTGGCAGCTCACCTCCAACTGCGCAGCGCTATGTGCTGTTCACATCCAACTGCTCAACACTACAATGGCAAATACTCCAACAATGCAAACCAGCCACAGACTGCACACAGCACAGTCAGTGATTTTCATACAGAGCGCTACATGGTGTTACCAACATAAAAACCTAAACAGCCTACTTACAAGACTTAATTCTGTTTGCTGCTTCAATGAAGTTTAACTCATTATTGGAAGTAATCAAATTTTCATAGATATCATTAATTAAATTACTGTCCTCAGAAAAACTTGATAAGGAATGCTTTCCATATGTTAATAGGTATGAATCATTGCAATAAACAGATAACATTCTCATTGATGGTAAATGTCCAGTTGCGTGAAATGTAGTTGGTAATATACTAGGCATATAAAATATTTCACATGATAAATCACAATGTGTGGCATTCAAGATTAATCCACTATTGTTCAATTTGAGTGTAAAACTAGCTCAGTTGTATCATAATTTCTAGAAGAAAATGTGACATCAAGGGTGGAGTTAAATGAGAAAATTATAGCTTCTGAACATCATTTAAGAAATGGGTGATGAAAAGGTGTCAAAATTCTAGGGCAATTATCTCTTGTGGGATGATTCACAAACACATCTTTCTCACAATCTATACACTCTACTATCTAAGAATACTGCTGATTCAGGGCAAATTAACTTATGACTACATTTACACATATGCATATCATTTTCATTTACTGACAAAATATCTTCGATCCATGCTGATCAGTAGATAATCACTGACTACGTACCTTACATGAATCCCTAACTGTCTGCATTTCACAAGGCAGGTACAAATTTTACACATTTCAAAATTATTCCGTGATCTAGCATTGGGTATAGAAATAATAACAGTTAATTCATATTCAATCATTAAAGAGTGTGTGCTGGTTTCCTTATGGTGTGGTAATATTTAACAGGCTAAATCATAGTATAGGTTGCATCTAGCTTTCACTCAATTGACAGTAGGATCTGTAAAAATTGTTCTTGATGCAGTAGTACGCTGCTCAAACAATCATTTGAACTACTTTCTAAGGCTGTTCTTAAGTTAAGGGCATCAATTCTAGTATTTGATGAACTATCAGTAATCCTTAACAAAAGTGTGTTTAAATCTAAGTGTGCACACACAGCATTTAATACTTGGAATAGTTCTTGGATTTTTGCTTACATTTCATTAGGAATTATGTGGAAATGTGAGATAAATTGCTGTAAATCTGTTCAATGAAAACTGTGTAGTTAGTAATAGTTCTTTGCATATTCTTTAATACGATAATTTCATTAGAGATGTTAGTTGAATTTGTACTGGACTGTTGTGCAAGAGCTAATATTTTGCTTGTCACTTCCAGTAGATCTCGAATAGTTAATGTATCAAATACTGTACTAAGGATACTCCATCCAAAATCAAACCAGGCCCGTTTATGCCTAATTAAAGTTTTGTGTGGCAAAAGCTTTAAAAAACAGCAAATCTCTTGTTCATAATTAACAAATGCAGACTCTACCTGCATTTTGGCTGTGACCCAGATATTATACCAAGATGTACCCATATCCAAAATTATATCATAACCCTTAACAGAACAATTTAGATCAATTGGCTTCTTTACAGAACTGAACTTTTGCTGGATTTCACTCAGACTGTACTTGAGAACAAGTTTTGAATTACTTGCTGAAACTATCACGTCTGATAGTGGTTCAAACAAAACACCTGTACTCTGTGGTACTATAACTGCAGCATAAGTTGAATACGCTATCATAGGAACATTAGAATAAAAATGAAAATGGTTAATTAATTCTAAATATTATAGTTCTAGTCGTTGTGGTCTTCAGTCCTGAGACTGGTTTGCTGCAGCTCTCCATGCTACTCTATTCTGTGCAAGCTTCTTCATCTCCCAGTACTTACCGCAATCTGCTTAGTGTATTCATCTCCTGGTCTCCCTCTACACACTGCCCTCCAATGATAAATTTGTGATCCCTTGATGCCTGAGAATATGTCCTACCAACCGGTCCCTTCTTCTTGTCAAGTTGTGCCACAAACTCCTCTTCTCCGCAATTCTATTCAATACCTCCTCGTTAGTTATGTGATCTACCCATCTACTCTTCAGCATTCTTCTGTAGCGCCACATTTCGAAAGCTTCTATTCTCTCTTAACAATGAACATAAATTAAATGAGTTTCTTGTGGTATCCAGTGGAATAAAAGGTTTAGTTTCACTTGTGCACTCGTGTAATAGCTTCAATGCTAAATTTTCACATGCACATGGCTGAAATAAACACATGCATTGCAATCTCACACCTACACACATTTACGCAGATTGTAGAGGTGTCTGGAATAGGATCGCTCGGAACTTGGCGATGCATCAGCCTCAACATCTGGACTGTGACCTCGCGATTCTCGTTTCCTGGGTTTGAGAACAGCAGGTCTACCTCTCGGTTGGTCCTCATCGTCTTTCAATACCACAGAAAATCGACCCAGAAATGGCTTTACTCGATTGACATGAAACACAATGGAACGAAAGGACAGTTGGAGCTTAAGAGTGACTGGCAACAACACTTCCAAGATTGGATATGATCCTTTACAAAACTTCTTAAACTTTTTTATTTTGACTCTTCTTTGACACCACATTTCTCAGGTACACAAGATCTGCAACTCGATGCTGTGGCGCTGCTGCTTGGCGGTCGTGTTGTCTTGCTTGCTTAAAAAATATTGATGATTTCGCTGTTTCACTCCCCTCCATGCTTCTTTAGCTTGCGTGCTAGATCCCTTACATGTTAATTGCTGTTTCCGGCAGTTGATCATGCAAAGTCCAAGGGTGAATGCATTCTTCTTCCATAGACGATCTCACAGTTCAGCTGTGCTTTTTGCCATTGTAACAACTTACCAAGTACAGTAAACAGACATCCCAATTGTAGTGTATGTTAATCACAAAATGGCTAACCATTTCAATGATTCTTCATTGATCCATTATGGATCGTGGGACAACGGCTGGCATGAAGTTCTTGATGCAATAATTTACCATCAGTCGTACGTATTGTAGAAATTTATTTTATTTTATGGACTTCTATGTGCTACCAGTTTGGCATTACACTGATGCCATCTTCAGGCCCTACTTGTCATAGTCGTAAAATCGCTACACACGGAAGGAGTCATATAACTGGATCCGTGAATCAAATCATCCTGACTGGAGCCTGAATATGGCATAAATGTAATGCCAAAACCGGTGGCATATAGAAGTTCATCAAATAAAATAAATTTCTACAATACCTACGGCTGTCGGTAAATTATTGCATCAAGAGGTTTTAATGATTGTTCTGTGGACTCGTTCAACTATTCCATTTCCTTCAGGGTGTGTTGTTGTAGTCCTTAACTCAGTTATTTGCATGAGCTTACAAGTCTGTTTAAGTCATTCACTCATTAAATTCATTCTTTGATCACTAATTATACTTAATGGTGATACAAACTTAAGAATCTATTTGTTTACAAAAACTTTAACTATAGTCTCAGCGCTCTGATGAGGTTTTGGTATCATGAGAAGGTATCTAGAGAAATGATCTAACATTGTCAATAAGTACTAGTTTCCAACTTTAGTCTTAGGCAATGGTCCTATGACATCTAGTCCTACTCATTCAAATGGTTCGCTTGTCTCTGGCAGTTCTTGCAATGGTGCTCTACTTTTTCCTATATTATTACGTCTGTTATAAGAGTCACATTATGAAACAAACTCGAAAACGTCAGCTTTGGTGTTCGGCCACCAAAACATTTGAACAACTTTAATGTTTGTTGCTTTTTTAACACAGTGTCGTGATAATAAAGAACCATGTTGTTCTTTCATGATTTGGTCTTTCATGATTTCTGGAATAACTAGGATGTTTCCTTGACTATTGGTTTTCTACAATAATTCATCTATTTCGACAAAATAATGATCATTTTTCTATAATTTGCAATGTGAGTCTTCTTCTTGAGCTGCCTTTAACTCTTCTTCTCGACTTATGATAACACAGACATTGACTTTTCCACTCATTGCATCAGCATTCAAATGTTGTTTACCAGGTCAGTGTATAACCTTAAATTGGTACTCACTCAGTCTTAATGCCCATTTTGTTAAGTTGGAACTTGGATCCTATAAGCTCAATAACCATTGAATTGTGGCATGATCTGTAATAACTGTAAAATTCTCTTCTAGTTAAAAACATCTGTTATGTGTTATACCAAAAACAAAGCACAAAGCTCCATCTCAGTAGTAGTATAATTCCATTCTGCTTTGTTGGATGTCCATAACCATCAGCTTCTTGAGACAAGATGGCACCTATAGCAAAATTGGATGCATCAGTTAAAAGAATAAAAGATTTACTGAAATCTTGATAGTCTAACACTGGGGCTGTGGTTAGACCAGTTTTAAGTTATTCCATTGCCTTTTTGAACTCTGCTGACCAATTAAATGTGGCTCGTTTCCTCAGTAGCTGTGTCATTGGACATGCTATATTCGCATAACTGGCTATAAATTGTCAGTAGGAATTTGAGAATCTCAATAATGATTGTAGTTCTTTCAAACTCTGTGGTCCAGGAAAATCCTTTACACCTTCAATTAATTTTGGATTAGGTTGAACACTTTCACTGGTTATAACGTGACCTAGATAGTTAACTTTTCTCTGTGCAAACTGACATTATTGATAGAAACAGGTTTGCGCTTCTTATACGCTCAAAAACAGCTTGTAGTCTCTAAGTACTCTGCTTCATGTTTTCACCAAAAATTATAACATCATCAAGGTAAACAAGAGCTTGTGTAAAACTAAATCCATCATGCATTGAAATGTAGCTGGAGCATTACAAAGTCGAAATGGCATACAAAGATACTTGTATACTCCTGTAGCTGTTACAAATGAAGTTTTTGCTTTATCATCTGGATGCACCGTTAATTGGTGATAAGCATTTGTCAAATGACATACTTAATAAAATGGACATCTGCCCAAGTAATTCAAGATTTCCACTAAATTTGGTAAGGGGTACATTTTGGGTGTGGTCACAACATTCAAAGATAGGTAATCAACACAAAAACTGAACTGTGATTCTCTAGAAATTGATTTCTTCTTTACAATTACAACAGGCGAACAGCACGGTGGGTGATCTCTTGGTTTTATAATTCTGGCTTCTTATTGTTCTGTAACCATGTCTTCTACCGACTCTCGTTGACTGAATGGTATTTGGTAAGGTTTCTGTGTGACTGGGGCTGCCATTCATGTATGAATACGATGCTGAACTAAATGAGTGACAGGTAAATTTGCACATTCTCGGAATAAATCTGCATACTCCAACAAAACAGGTGCTAAAGTATTCTCTTTATCAGGTGTCAAATGTTCTATCTTATTCCAAATCTTGCGCTTCAGTTCATTATTAACTTCGTTTCCTCATTATAATTTTGCGGTACTGTTACAAATATCTGTGTTAATAACTGCAACACTTGTTACCTCATCTGATCTTTCTTTCTGCGACAAATATCTCTGCCTCGTTAGCACACAAAAAATCAAATCCAAGTACACCGTCGTAACGCGTTTCGTTGTTTGAAACTACTTGCACCCTTGCTGTGTAATTATCTTTATCTTTATTTTCATCTTCATCTCAGCCTTGGTCAAGAATTAATTCTATGTCAACTTCTCCACAGTTACGTAGTTTTCCTCTGTTTAACCCTCGCACTTTTAATAGCGGCGGTTTCAATTTATCCCGTGTATCTATTCCACACCACATTAATTAGGTCTGTGCTTCTGTGTCAATAAGTAGTTCGATGTCTCTCCCACGATATACAGCACCTATCACGAAGTCATTTTCGGTCTGATTTTCGCTGGAACTAACAGAAATCACTGTCTCTAGCAGGAGGCCGACAGAGTGGTGGCCCCTACGTCCACATACTCGTTTAAAGATTTGGCCGATTGTCTGTTGTTCGCAATACCTTTCTTCTTGTTGCGACAATCGCTTGAAACATGATCCTGCACCCCACAATGGTAGCAGATTTGATTCTCTTTACAGTCCTTACGCTTGTGACCCAGATTCTGCAGCACTGTACTGATGTGTTGAAAACTCTGCGTTCTTGTTTCTGCATCTCATTCGGTCGTCTTAGTGCTTCAACGAAACCAGCAGCTGATTCTACTGCTTCCTGAAACGTTTTACATCGTGCCAATCTAACAGCTTTGCTTACTTCCTCTCTGTGCAACCCATGAATGAATGTGTCAATGGCTCTCTGGTCGACTTTGAACAATTGAATGCGATTTTCATTTACATGTTCCACTAACTTGTACGTTTTAAATCTCTCAACAACAATCGTTCTAAGCTCATTGTAATCTTCTGTCTTCACGCAAGTAGGTTCTGCGCTAATTAAATCTTGTGCTGATCCCTGAATTCTTAATTTGGCAGCCACTAGCTTGTCGGAATCTGTCCATGATCCTAACAGGGCGGCACCTTCAAGTTTACGAAAAAACACCTTAACATCATCTTCGGATTTCCTGCTAAAAACTGGTCCTGACGGCGATAATGAAAAATGCTTAATTGTAGTTGTACTTGTACTGCATGAACTATAATTTGACAAGTCTGTCGGAATGTTAGGCCTGTTTCTTTCTGCTTTTAACTGCCGAATCTCTTCTTGCAGTTCAGTAATAACAGTTTGTAGATCGACGACGTTACTCTGACTGGATTGCGATATTTCGGCTAATTTAACGCCAATGAGTGACTCAAAAGTAAAATAAAAATCCATCACTGCCTTTCGTATTGTAGCGAAACTGGAGTAGACCAACTGGAATTCCAGCGTTGGATGTCCCCGCATAGCCGGAAGATGTTCATGCTGCTGCTGGTGCTCGAAGTTCACGTTGTGCTGCACCTCTTCAGGACAGTAGATTTTCCGTAATAATCCCACTTCTGACACCACTTCCATCAGGGGGTTGTTTGTGTTCTTGTTCCAGATGATAATTAGACGAAATATTTGTCAAGGTTTGTGAGCAGTGGGTCATTCAGTTGCGGCAATACACGAATGCCGAGAAGTAAGTTTAAACAGTTTTATTAACAAAGGCTGATTATAAAACGCGCACTCTAGGCGCACCCATCATCACTGTGTCTGACATAATTATGATTGTATTGGAAGTCTCCATGGTCAGCTAAGAAAGAGAGACATATTTACACCCGAGGCCGCGCTACTTAATACGGCGCGCTGCAGACGGCGGCCAGTGGCTTACTCCCTGCGTCGCACTGCGGCCGGACGCAAGTGCACTGACCGAGCAGATTGTCGGCACTCCTCATAGGTCGGCTGGCGAGCACGTGTTACGTACCGTACAGCTGCGTGCAACCGGTAGACCCTTACACATATATACATTCAAGAGAGAATATGGAGATCGGGACACGAGACGAGCTTCGCATGATTGTTAGCATAATAGATAACGGTGGGGTTTGTCCAGTCGAAAGTTGTGGGTTTCCAACCCATCCCATGACTTGTAAATAATTGTTTCATGTTATCGTTGCTTACACATTCTGCGACCATCTTATCAATGTAATACAAGTATGTTGCGCAATAAACGATGTTATTTACAATCTGTCTGATTTGTGAACAGAGGATGGATTAAATAGCAATTTCCAAGTGCGTGGTTAGGTCGGAAATTAAGAGGACAGCTTAAATTTCACCGACTGAAGCAACTAACAATAAAATCCATATTCTTCCTTCTCGTAAATATTTGACTCTCAATTTTGGAATAAGTGCCGTGTTTCGAGTATTAGGCGAAGCTGGAATCTTTGTAAAAAGACAGCTTAAACTGCTGCTAGTGAATCGAGGCGCTATAACATTCATATCCTCTCTTGTCACCAAATCGATAGCCGATCATGTAGCCGTTGCTATCGAGAGTAACGTCAAAATGACGTCACGATTGCAAGAAGTTCGTGAACGAGATTTACCCTTTCAAACATCCACATGCACCATCCTCAAATCTTGCAACCGATTATTCGTTTCAGAAAATGAAAGTTCATTTCTTCTCGTTTCAGTCAACAGTTACCTAACGCTCCATTTAAAAATTTCCACGACCAATGGTACTTAAAATTTATCAAACAACCATATGTGAAAATCCACACCTTCCTACAATTTCTTCAGTATTAGTAAGTGTTACCAACGATTTAACTATGCTCACAGGAAAAACCCACCAGACCAGTCCATGTTCTCCTAATATTTTTCTTTCTCTTCCTCTAATAGAATTCTAGTCCTGCATGACAATTAAATTTTGGTCCCCATTAACCACTTGAACAATTTATCTCAACATACACCGTCTAAGTCTCTTCACCAAGTGTTGAGACATCAGGCTTATGAAGTTGCTCTCTTTTGGTGAGTGTTACCTTATCCATAGTGATTAATTCGCAGTGCTGCTGCTTATTTGTTATTAGATCTGTTCCTGAATTTCTTGTATTTCATATAGTGGTCGTAATCTTAGTTTGTTTCATATGTCCCATCCGAATCATTGTGCAATATACACTTGTGGTTACAATGTATTAAAGTAATTTTAATGCGAACTTTAGTCATGTCTTTCTGCTTGCTTTTATTGGGCCTTAACGATTAATCTTCCGGAATATGAAATTATATTCCGTTGCGCTTAAATATTTTGATGATGAATGTGACTCTGTTTCAAATGTTTAAGCGCAACGAATCATAATTCCATTTACCAAAAAATTAACCCTTAGCGCCCAGTAAAATCACTGAAAAGAGAAAACCATGACTCGTAATGGAATTGATTTGCCATTGTTTTGTACGCATGTTGCTCAACGGAATATCAGCTAACACAATGGTTTCAGCCTCCACTTGCACGCTTCAAAGGTCCATGTCCAATGTTTTGTCACCTTCTTCATCTCTGATTTGGAGTAAAATTCCCTGCACATCGATATTAAACATTCCCCGACACTGCTTTGTATTCTCAGTGGAAAATCACCCCGTCTCAGCCACTGTGTGTTGCAACATGACGGGTGTCGTCGCCGTCTCCTGCTCTGCTGAAGTCTCTAAGTGTCCAAAGCGCGCTCCGCCTGCAGCTCTGCTCCTGGCAGTACACGCTGTGCTGAGTCCCTCGGACTTGACGTCATTCTGAATTCATCTGTTCGGCTGCCCAATCCTTCAAACTAAAATGTTTAATAACAGTACGACATTTTTACTACTCATTTACAGAATCAACTGATACAGTGTCATCTTCAGATTACAGTCATCAATTAACTGCCTGACGCATCCAGTTCAAACTTCGTTACGACTACCACAAGAATCACGTTTACCATCTGAAAAATTCTACAGTATTTCAGAAAAATTAACCTCGCCTATTAAACGAACGCAGTAATTTTTCTACGAATGACTGGCGGTGGCGTAAACTGTGTATGATATGATACTCGTGCGTCGTTCGGCTTGTTCTTGGAGACTGGAGGATTTTGCTGCCCTGCACATTACGGGATTTCTGCACTGCAGCCTGCCCCCGGAATTAGATAGAGCTCACTCCTTAGATCTAGGTTTTATCAGTATCTTGTTCCTGCTACAGTGTATTTTTAGCCTAAATTCTTTTAATTGGAACACATGCTCGAGGCATAGCAGTAAGATGCAACCCTACCTAACAAGGTTCGTCACATCTCAGGCGGCTGCTGCTATGGTAAATATTCTGCTATCCACTAAAATGGAAACACCTCGAAGAACGGCAGTTACCGAAATATTACTTTTTGTCCGTATACAGTATGGCACGAAAAATAAATGATAAAATCTGTAGGTGATATGGACCGTCGAATTCCCAAGGTGGAATGTCTTGCTTGCATCTAGCACAGCTTTACTGTACGTGGAACCACATTGTGGTGGTATATGTGAGGCGGCCAGACCGACATATGGCTTCTGACAAGCAGCGGAGGGCTTCTCAGCAGCTGCAGGGGCAACAGTCTGGACGACTGACTGGTCTTGTAACACCAGTCTCAATGACTGACTGGTGTGGCCTTGTAACATCAGCCAACGTGGCCATGCTGTCTTGCTACTGCGAATGTCTCAAAACGAGAGGAAACTACAACTGCTATTTTTTTCCAAGAAGATATACCTCTGCTGCATCGTTAAATGGTGATGGTACAGTCTCAGACAAAACATTACGGACGTAAAATAGTAGCCGAAACCGATCTCTAGGCTGCGACTACTCAAAAATGGCACGTAATCAGAAGAACGAAAGTGGCATTCTACAGATCGGAGCGTAAGGTGTTAGTGCCCTTAAGTAGGTAGATAGGTTAGAGAATTTAAAAAGAGAAGTGAATACGTTCAAGTTGGATGTAGTGTAGAAGTGAAATGCGGTAACATGAAGATCAAGTCAGGTCAGTATGAGATTACCAGCACTAAATCAAATAGAGCTAATGCAAGAACAGGACTAATCATAAATGAGAAGATTTGAATGTGAGTAACCTACTACCAACAGCATAGCAAATGAATTATCGGGGACAAGGTATGTACGAATGTAACATACGCCTGCTAGCTCAGCAGTTGGTGGAAAGAGTGAGACAGTGTATGTTGAGATAAATTATTCAAGTGGTTAATGGCGACGAAAGCTTAGTTGTGATGCAGGAGTGGAATTCTATTAGAGGAAGAGAAAGAAAAATGGTAGGAGAACGAGGACTGGCCTGGTGGGTTTTTGCAATGAGCATAGTTTAATCGTTGGTAACATTTAGTAATACTGAAGAAATTCCATGAAGGTGTGGATTTTCGCATATGGGTGTTTGATAAATTTTAAGTACCATTG
Organism: Schistocerca americana; assembly: GCF_021461395.2. Taxonomy (NCBI): domain Eukaryota; kingdom Metazoa; phylum Arthropoda; class Insecta; order Orthoptera; family Acrididae; genus Schistocerca; species Schistocerca americana. The sequence continues at coordinate 86,226,725 of NC_060129.1, forward strand.
GTCGTGGAGATTTCCAAATGGAGCATTAGGTAACGGTTGACAGAAACAAGAAGAAATGCACTTTGTGAGGCTATACACATTTCGCTTTTATTTTTTGAAAGGAATAATCGATGGCAAGATTTGTGTGTGCTTCATGTGGATGTTTGAAAGTGTAAATCTCGTTTCATGAATTTCTCGCAAACGTGACCTCATTTTGACCTCAGTCACAATATGGACGACCGCATGATCGGCTATCGATTTTGTAACAAGGGAGGATATGAATGTTATTGCACGTCGATTCACTCGCAGAAGTTTAAAGGTTGCTCTTAGGTTCCAGCCTAACCTCACACTCGAACACGGCACTTATTCGGAAAGAGAGATTGAAATATTTACGAGAGGGAGGAATATGGATGTTATCGTTACTTGTTTCACTCGCAACAATTTAAGCTGTCCTCATAAGTTCCTGCATAGGCGCGCACTCGGATATTTCTATTTATTTCATCCTCACACAAAATGTAAATAACATCTTTTATTGCGCAAGTTACTTGTATTACATTGACAAGAGGGTCGCAGAATGTGCTACCAGCGATAACATGACAAAATTATCTGCATATCATGGGATGGGAACCCACAATATCCGACTCCAGAAACCCCGTCGTTATCTGTTACACTATCAGTTAACCTTGTGAAGTTTGTCTCATATTTTCTCCTGAATGTATACTTCGTTGGTCCGTTCTTAAGTTGCATTATACGATAATGACAACGTGTTTGTAAAAATTTTTCCGTGCTCTGCTAGCTTAGAACGACATACTACAAATTATAAAACAAACGTGTTCCATGCTTAATCTGGAAATTATTGACGATAATAAGTGACTTCTGAGAGAGCACTTTTATATGAAGACATTAACCATCGATAAATCATTATGTAACATTTTATATTTGCAGTAATTATAATAATCTATCCAAGAATGACGTGGCTTGGAAAATCTTCAGTGCTTGGACATTAACTCTTGTCAGTGGTCCGTATCGAAGGCTAGCGAAAGTTGATAGTCGATGATGAGGTCGTAGATATTGCGTCTGACGTCAAGATGAAGTCACGTTTGCGGAAAGTGTAGTGAAACGAGAGTTACCCTGTTTGGAAACATAGCACGTAGTAAAAGAGTGTTCACATTATGTCCTTTGCTACTCAAAATTCGAATGGCACACAGCAAATCTTCCCTAAGCCCGGAACACAAGAATGGCAGCATCCATAAACCTCACCACTGACGAAGCGTTTTGAAAAATACAGGATGTTTCGAAAAGAATATATGTATTACAAAGTATTATTTAGTCCAAACTATCGTTCACTGCGCCTTGGTTCAGCTTTTGGAGAAACGAATGCATAGTCTAGTTCATATTAATAGTCGCTACATGTCAGTGGTCTCCTGTTTTCTTTCGTAAGCTTGATATCTTTAAAATGGCTACTCCACAGCTGAAATCATTTTGAGTTCTAGAGTTTGCGAAGTGCAGTTCCGTGGTTACAGTGCAAAGACGTTTCAGGTTGAGGTAACAAATTGATCCAGATGGTATCGACAGTGTCTAGATACAGGATGTGTGTGTAAAGGAAACAGTCCCGCCCGGCCTCGTGTTCCTGAAGAAAATGTTGCACGAATTCAAGGTGCTTTCGAACACAGTCTCTCAAAATCAACTCGTCATGCCAGTCGGGAGTTACAACTGCGTACAACAACAATTTGGCGTGTTTTGAGACGTCAGTTGGTTATGAAGCAGTACAAGTTACAGCTGTTACAAGCTCTCCGTCCTGTTGACTAACGCAAACGTGTGGCATTTTGTAACGAGATTCTCGACATTATTGACAATGATAACACTTTCGCACAACGAATCGTGTTCAGTGATTAAGCGACCTTCCATGTTAGTGGTCAGGTAAACAAAGAGAATGTTCGAAATTGCGGCCATAGAACCCGCATACAGCCACTGAACGAGATTCGCCCAAAGTCAATGTGTTTTATGTGATATGCCGATCATCTGTTTACGGCCAGTTCTTCTGTGATGGAAACACGGTTAACGGTCAGTATTATGTCACTATCTTACAAAACTGGTTGTTTCTGAGACTGCACGAAGACAACTTCGCTTTTCAACAACACAGGGCACCCACTGGCTGGAGTCGCCAAGTACGTGAATATCTGGATGAAATTCTATCGAACCGTTGGATTGGACATCAAGGAGCTGGCGAGTTAGCATGTCCCAGCTGGGCTCCACAGTCACCGGGTCGGATTTGACACCCTCTCACTTCTTCCTGTGGGGTTTCGTTAAAGACAACGTGTATGTACGACCACTCCAACAGAACATGGAAAAGTTGAAGAACCGGATCCGTACTGCTGTAACATCAGTGACGAAGGACATGCTTGCCCAAATATGGGAGGAATTTGAGTATCGATGTGTTACTGTTCGGGTCACTGATGGAGGACATATTGAACTTCTTTAATCTGAACTTGAGAGGTTTGTAAATATGAGTGTAAATTTCATATTTGTATTTCGTAAGGTTTAATAAATATATGCACTCGAAGTAAATATATTCTTTTTGAAACTCCCTGTAATGGCGAAATGAGAATGTCTTGGTAAAATTAGTTTTATTCGGTTCCGTAATGTGAAAATTGCCAACATAATATCACACGCAAATGAGGGAAACATAGCATCTGAAATTAAAGAGAAAACGAGATCAGTACAGGAGGCAGAGGGCCGCCTCGTGCAGGGCAGCCACCTGTCGCCAGACACCTCTGCTGTGTTCGCGGGCCGAGACTGCCTTCCAGAGCCACCGCTTACTCCACGTGACACTGTATTTCAAAACACGCCGCTTCACTGCAGGCGAAGCCCGTCCTATCACTGGCGACCCAGCGTCCCCGATCCGTGACCCGGAAAATGAGCGTCTTCATTTTTTCCTCAGAGGAAGTCCCTCACCAATGAAGTTCGCGAATTGCTTTGACTCAGACTCTGCATCTGCGGGTGAAAGATTTTCCTTCTTCTACGAAAAGCAAAGAATCCCTGAACGAGGAGAAAATCTTTTGAAAAATCACTTCTCCAGCATCTCTATTACAAGGCTAGCAATTCTCGCCGCATTCATTTTATTATGTCCATTCAATTTTTAGTAATTAAATTTATATTACACAAATCTGTTATTTAATAGCGATTTTGAATATTTTCCGTGGAATTGTCTGCATGTTACAAAATACACACTTTTGTCCTGCAGACTTATGATAGGCTTAATTTGTACAAATATAATTTCATACAAACAAATTATAATCTACAAGTTTAGTGTGATTGAAAACAGCTCATTATACCAATATAAGTGACAACAGGATCAATTTTTTTAATAATCATTACACTAAATCATCTTGTTACTTTCATTCCACCTGAACCAAAATCACATGGGCTCTACAGGAGAAAGCAAACAAACGACTGCCTTGAGCATCAGCCACGTCGTACAGTTCGGCATATCCTTCGGTGGAATCCTCATATGGCAGTCAGTTGGTTTCACTTTTCAAGGACAGAATAGCAGCAGATGCGTGGGACGAACAGCCCTGTACTTCTGCTCATGGATTTGAAATCGGGATTCAAGATACCAGATTGCCTCGTTCCATGTACTTTCGCAGATATTTTCTCCCTCACTGAAAGCGCAACTGAGGCAGATTTGATCACACTGGCAGAAGTATAATAACAATTTGTGCGTTTCAAGATGTATTGAAAAGAAATGTGACAAATGTGAACGAATGTGGGAGAGCGTGTTTCACGGCCAATGTGCGGACGAAACAGCAACCAGACATTGTTGGCCTTATGCTGCCGTAAATCTAGAAGCAAAGGTTGCAAGAATCTATTGGTAATATCTGGACATAGTGATGGGACAGATATCAGATTCTGTACTTGCGTTCTATTACTTGCGCAACTTTTAAATGCACATAATTTTGATCAATGTAAACAGTATTAATTGAAACTTGGACACAATCACTTTAAGGTTGATTTGGACGATTTTTCTGCACTTGCTTCTTTTTATCCTTTTTATCGTTCGCTGCACAGCCGGTGTTTGCGCATATTTCCGGAGAAATGGTGGTGATTTCTTGGATTTTATCGTCAAATGGACTTCAGACAACTGTGCTCAGACGTGTTGTGCAGTGTCTGTCGTATCCCGATATATCGCGCCTCGTCGCACTTTCCAGTTCTGAGCACAAAACGAACACGTACTGATGGCTAAAACAACAGACACGCGCTCCAAGTGAGGAGTGTGTGCTGTAATTTGATTTCATTATGCTGAGGCATTCAGCCTGATTTCATGCGGCCCATGAGAAACAGCCGTGACGTGTGATATCAAGGAGTGGCAGTCATGCGAGATATTTGAAGCAGGATGTTCATGATGCGGGTAGTCAGGGAAAGAAGCGAATGTCAGCTGATGTTCTAGTTCACTGATTGGATAAAGCGATTCGAGAAAATTGACCGTAAGGGACAGTTCAGAACAAGCGAAGAGGAATGCTGTCTTTAGGCAATGTTCCTTTTCATGAGAATGCTCATCAGCACACTGCAGCTGCTATGAAGACGCTCGTGCAGAGTTTCAAATAGGAAGTCTTCGGTCTCCCACCATAACAGCTTCGATTTCGCTTTTCCACTGACGGCAGTGTGGGGCTGTGTCCGATGCCTCCCTGAAGTCAAGGAAAACGTCAGCAACCTGGCCACCGGTGTATACACCGTCCTGGGCCTCACGGAAGAACACAGCGAGCTGAGTATCGCAGGATCTCTATATATGGAATCCATGTTGATTTTTATGTAGCAGGTTTCTGTGAACGTAATACATATTCCGTAATTCTTGGTTGATGTCAACGATACAGGCGTATCATATTTACCTCGGTCTCATGAACCTTCTTCGAAATGAAAATGCCCTGCGCTTCTTTTCAGTCGCTAGCTACTCTTCGTTGCTCCATGCTACCTATGATAAACAGCTCGTCCTTGTTCAGGTTTCAGCGCTCTTCTTCATCTTCCTGCCATTGGAACTTTCAACAGCACGCCACTGACAGTATGAACACTCGTTTGCTCCGTGTTATCTTCAAAAGATAACATGAGGCAAGGGAACCTTGAGATAGTTAGTTCTGATCTAACGAAAAAATTCGAATGTAACGAAGGAGAAGGACATATCTAAACCTAGAACAGGAAGACATTTGGAACATCATCCCCAAATCCTACCAACGACACCGCCGTTTAAAACAGGATAATGCCGTATGACCTGATAAAACTATGATCGATCTAACGTGAAAATTATCAACTTAATGTTGCACGCAGTTTAAAACGGCTGGACGAGAAAGTTTCAGGCCCGGATCTAGGGGAGACCGCAATTTCACTGGACGCCCAGCCATATTCTTGAAGAAAAATACCTTACCATCCACCGCATGTTGTTTATCGATCATTCATATGATTTTGAAACGCATACGAGTTGTTTCTTGAACATTTTTGAACAAATTCTGAATTGATTTCTGAACGAATAAGTTTTTTTCTAATGCATGCATAGTTTACGTGGTGTGTCTGCCAGGGAAATCTCTTCGCGTCTAGAAATAAAAAAAAGGAGATGGTGCTATACGAGCTGAGCCGAATAAACCCGAACGGATGAATGCCGACCCCTGTTTGTTTATGTGGTTGATTGGGTGTGCGAATGATCAGCGTTGTTATTATTACCAGAGAAATTCATAAAGTCAGACTATCAGGTTGGAAAGATCACATATTATGTTCTGGGAAATTTTGACAGAAAGTGTTTGCCAAATAGCTACGTTACCAGTTGTTACTGCCGGTTAGTAGCCGCATTAAGTTCTGTTCTCGACAAAGTGCGGGAAACGCGTCGTACGAACACGCAATGACACCTAACCGGCGAATAAAAGCGGGATAACTGAACCTGTGCTGCTGGCAGGGTTACTGAAATTAACCAGAGATTAAGTTTAGACAGTGGCAGCAATAGTTGTGGTGAAAAGATTGAGTGTAAGAACAAGGAAGGAGAAGAAACGGGGACACCTCACAAATTATAAGGAAGAATTTGACGATTCCAAAATTGTATGAAAAATTCGGTACTACTACTTGTCGATCTCATGCTTGAGGAAGTGGAGCGTATGAACGAAATGTGAAACTATTTCTTAATATAAGACTTTTTGCTTATAGTAGGCCATAATAGCCATTTGATATTAATACTTCATGAGTTATCTTCTGCTGTGTTATTTATTTAAATGAAATACACAGAAATGACCATTTATGCAAATACAGTGTCACTTACCAGGTGTGTTGCAAATGCTGCAATATAAGAAAGGCCCATTTCCTTTTGTTTAGCAGACAGTGGGGAAATAGATGTAATCAAATCGAGAAACCACACCGGTCTTGGATAATATTTGTATTAACACAGCTTTTTCAGTATCACACAGCAATACTTTCATTTTTCATGTAGCAAAACATTTGACGGACTTTGATGTGGTAATGGATTGTTTCACAAATATGCAATCACGGAGTGTAAAGCTGTAGCGAGATTAGTGACAAAAAAAGTGCCGGGACATTCTGATTGAAGAAATGTGTACTGTCTTGATTGTCTCTTGTTTTTATTGGTTTTATGTTTCCTACATTTTACTTTGTGGCACATTAATGAGAAAGTTATTAACAAGTAGATTGTCTGCAGATGAATCTCTCATTTTCCGTCTTGTAAAGTCATCAGAGGACCAAAACGAATTGTAAAATGATTCAGATAAGATATTTGTATGGTGCGAAAAGTGGCAGTTGACCCTGATTATAGAAAAGTGTGAAGTATCTCACATTAGTACTAAGAGAAATCAGTTAAATTTCGGGGGTCATAAATCACTCAAATCTGAAGGCTGTAAATTCAACTAAATACCGAGGGATTACAATAACAAATAACCTAAATTGGAACGATGACGTAGATAATATTGTCGGTAGAGCAAACCAAAGACTGCGATTCATCGGCAGAACACTTAGAAGGTGCAACAGGTCTACTAAAGAGACTGCTTACACCACGCTTGTCCGCCCTATTCTGGAGTATTGTTGTGCGGTGTGGGATCCGCATCAAGTGGGACTGACAGATGACATCGAAAAAGTACAAAGAAGGGCAGCTCGTTTTCTATTACCGTGAAATAGGGCAGATAGTGCCACAGACATGATACGTGAATTGAAGTATTAAACATTAAAACAAAGGAGATCTTCTCATGAAATTTCTATCACCAGTTTTCTCCTCCGATTGCGAAAGCATTCTTTTGGCACCCACCTACATAGGTAGAACTGATCATAACGATAAAATAAGATACATCAGGACTCGCACAGAAAACTTTAAGTTCTCGTTTTCCCCGCGCGCCATTCGAGAGTGGAACGGTAGAGAGACAGCTTGAAGGTTGCCCATTGCACCCTCTGCCAGGCAATGTAGTGCGATTAGCAGAGTAACCACGAAGATGTAGATGTAGGCAATAAAGAGTGCAGATTTTCTGAACAGTTCTTATTCTCCATGTCACAAATAACGCAACCAAGTATTAATTGGAAGATTTTTTTTTAAGGGGGTTAGGATGTCAAATCGATCGACTGTGAGCAGGAGAGGCACCACAGGACTTTTCAACTTCCACTCTCCTGAATATACTCTTGATGGCTTCCAATACAAAATATGCACATTTGAATTGCATAGAGCGAAAGACAGCGTCGTGCGAGAGAAGACTGCAGTGTGAAGAGGCGTGGCACTGCACTTTGGCAGACTTAAGACCGAATAACAAGCCTTACATATTCTCGAACGTATATGTTTCATATTTCGAACTCATCAGAAAGATGCACGCTGAAAAATGAACACATTTTGAAACCTTCCCGTCTCCTCTATGCCTCTTTTGTTAATGATAACCTTCCCTTTTACAATAACCTATGTAACCTTCCCTTAGGATTTCTACCTCTTGCTTAATAATAACAAATGAAATCTTCCCTTTGAAATTTATTCTCTTTCTCAATCTTCGCATACAAATTTAATTGCTGCTTATTAAAAGTGATTTTCTGATTATTTCGACGATACATAGAATGTGTCGTCGTCGTGGCCCTCAGTCATTACCTGCAATAACCCAAAACTGTTCCTCACCTTTTTTACTGTTACTGGATCGCCTTCTGATTCCTACATCGAACTGCGACATGAATATACTTACTCCGTATTACCATACTCTATTAGCTGTTGGTGGCCTGTCATAATAAGTGGCTGTATTTATTACCAAAGCTGACGTTATTCTTTAATAGCAAAGCTGACGTTATTCTATAATTAATTTGACTGAAGTTACGTAATTCATAGTTACACTTTTTCTTGACAACAATAAAATTTTTGCAATGTTTTACGTTGATAGTTTTTGGGATGGATTGTAATCAGTAATGCAACATTGCTGGCAAAAATTAATTATATTCTGAAAACGCTTCAAATATTTACTGTTGGTAATGAAATGATTTTACAAACGTTCAAATTGGACTTACTTTTTACAATAATCGTACAACTAGCCTTGCGCAATCATACCTTCAGTAGTCTTGAGTTTCGCAAAGAATTAATTCAGTAATATTAGTTCCTCTTATTATAATAGTAAGCTGATGTCTCTGTACATCTGTTTATAATCTCTTGTAAATGATAGCTGGTGACTGGCAGGCACACTACTCCTCTCAACCTCTCGCTTCAGACCTGCTACAGACTCGCTTCACTTTTCGCTCACTACTGACTTCCTACGAACGCTAAAGTGCGGTCTCTCCTGCCAACAATGCTTTCTGGTGCAGACAATCCCTGCTACCTCTACAAAATGTATCAATGCGCGGTCTTTCCCGCTCTTTTCTTAAAATGTATCCATACGCGGTTTCTCCCACCCTTTTTAAAATTATATCCACAATACTTTGATGCAGATATTCCCTGATACGACAATTATTTCCAACATGACAAATATTAATTATTCCTACTTAATCCTATTAATAAAATATAAACATATTTCATAAACTGTGATTTGACAATAGACAATAGAAATATACACGTCTTACAATGTTTCAAAAATCGATTTTTTTTAAATTTTTTGTGTCCTATCGCAAACAGACTATGGGTTGGGGGGAGGGTAGATGCCACTATCAAGTTTTTGCTGCAGTTGGGAAATATCGTCGACCTGGGTCTGGCAAACAAAAAGAAGAAACGAGTGCAGTACAAGACGAATGAGCCGGCCGAAGTGGCCGTGCGGTTCTAGGCGCTACAGTCTGGAGCCGAGCGACCGCTACGGTCGCAGGTTCGAATCCTGCCTCGGGCGTGGATGTGTATGATGTCTTTAGGTTTAATTAGTTCTATGTTCTAGGCGACTGATGACCTCAGAAGTTAAGTCGCATAGTGCTCAGAGCCATTTGAACAAGACGAATGAGCCGCTACGTCCTTGCAGCTCTCGTCATGTTGCTAGGCTGCGAACTGGAACTGCCTCTCCGGTGCACTGCGCACGCGCCCGCCTTATCGGAGTGACGTAGGAAGAAGTCGATTTAAGGAAGGCGAGGCGCTCCATATCGCTAGCGAACCACTGCCCCAGACCGCTAACAGTCGCTGTCAACGTTTATTTATTTATTTTTTCGTGAGAAGTAATTACCCACCAGTGCAGTTGAGCAACAAACAAACAGCGTAACTGTGGCCCAATGATTTGTTGACTGTTCTTCCAAGAACGGGTCTGCGGAGGAGGAAAAGGATGTACAGATGCCTTCTGTTTGCATAATTTATGAAATGTTCAATGCACAGGTTTACGTAAAATTATTTCACCGTTTTACTTAGATATGCTGTATCTGAAAGAATAATCCGATTTGGCAAGTCTACATTTTTGAATACTGACCCTATGACTTACCTTAGAAGGTAGGTCAAGGACAGATAAATCTACGTTTCTAACATTTGTAGACTTAGAGAAAGCTTTAGACAGTGTTGCTGGAATTCTCTCCTTCAAATTTTGAAGGTGACAGAGGCCAAATACAGGGAGCGAAAGGCTATTTTCAATTTTTACAGAAAGCAGATCGCAGTTATAAGAGTTAAGGGGCATAAAAGGAAAGCAATAGTTTGGGAAGGGAGTGAGACAGGGTTGTAGCCTGTCCCTGATGTTATTCAATCTGTATATTGAGCAAGTAGTAAAGGAGAGAAAAGAAAAATTTGGAGTTGGAATTACAATTCATGGAGCAGAGATAAAAACTTTGCGGTTTGCCAATGACATTGCAATTCTGTCAGAGACAGTAAAGGACATGGAAGAGTAGTTTAACGGAATGGACAGTGTCTTGAAAGGTGGAAAAGCAAAACGAGGATAATTGAATGTTGTCGAATTGAATCAGATGATGTTGAGGCAATTAGTCTAGGAGTGAGACACAAAGTACTAGATGTGTATTGCTATTTCGGAAGCAACTCATGATGGTAGAAGTCGAGAGTATGTAAAATGTAGATTGCCTGTGGCAGGGAACGCGTTTCTGAAGAAGAGAAATTTGTTAACATCGAGTATAGATTTAAGCGTCGGGAAGTCTTTTATGAAAGTGTTTGTGTGGAGTGTAGCCATATATGGTAGTGAAACATGGGCGATAATTAGTTTAGAGAAGGAGAGAATAGAAGCTTTGGAAATGTGGTGCTACAGAAGAATGCTGAAGATTAGATGGGTAGATCAATTAAAATAATGAGGAGGTACTGAAGACAATTGGGAATTTGTGGCACAACTTGACTAGAAGAAGAGATCGGTCGGTAGGACGTGTTCTGAGGCATCAAGGGATCACCAGTTTAGTGTTGGAGGGCAGCGTGGAGGGCAAAAACCATAGAGGATAACCAAGACATGAATACGCTAAACAGATTCATAAGGATGTATTTTGCAGTTGTTACTTGAAGAAGCTTGTGCAGTATAGAGCAGAATGGAGGGCTGCATCCAACCAGTCTCTGAAGACCACAACAAGAACAACATTTTTGAAACTAATATACATATAGGAGGGTCGTTCAATAAGTAATGCCCCACGTTATTTGTCTCAGAACATATTTATTGTTTAGAGTCAGAGTTTGGTAACAATATACATCAACATATCTTGTTCATGTTCTATGTTTCTACATAGACTCCATCATGACCAATGGCCATGCGCCAATGTTGTGGAAGAGCATTTATTCCCTGTAGGCGTAGCCACGTTTTCACTGCACCATTGACACTCTCGTCATCTTCAAAGTGCCTTCCCCATAGAGAATCTTCAAGTTGCCCAAAGAGATGGAATGCCGAGGGTACCACGCCTAGAGTGTAGTATTGATGATGCAATGGTGTCCAACCTACTTGAACAGTTCTCGGGTGTACGACCGGGTAGCGTCGTAATTTCTCCACAGTATTTCGGCAGACGTACAAGCTGTCATCTTCAGGTGGTTCCTGACGAATCCTGTGCTGTTCCTCTCGGCGCCGAGAGGAACAGCACAGCATTCATCAGGAGCCACCTGAAGATGGCAGCGTGTACGTCTGCCGAAATATTGAGGAGAAATTACGAAGCCACCCGGTCGGATACCCGAGAACTGTTGAAACTGGAAATACGCCGGGAAAACTTAAGATTGGATGTCCAACCTAATTTGGCCATCTGTTCCCGGGTTCTCTGCCTTTTGTGTTGGTGTGCATTGTTGCGTTGGTGCAAGGTTTCTCCTGAATTCTTGTCCGATCGAACACTTCTGAAACGGTTCTTGAGTTTATTCAGAGTCTTTACGTATGCCTCTGAGTTGATGGTTGACCCTCTAAGCATCACATTCCTGAGAATGACGCCATTACAATCCCAGAAGGCTGTCACCATGACTTTTCTGGCAGAGGGCATTGCCTGAATTTCTTCTTTTGTGGTGAACGAGGATGATGCCACTCCATGGACTGCCTTTTTGTTTCAGGTGCAAAGTGGCGCACCCAGCCTTCGTCCCCAGTAACGATCCGTGACAGAAAGGCCTCTCTGTCGGTCTCAAAACGCTCCAACAATTCAGATGAAAAGACCTTGCTTTGAGTCTTGTGGTCCGCTGTGAGCACTCGTGGAACCCATCGTGAGCGCCTCTTTCAATATCCCAGAGTATCGCTCACTGCGGAAGCACTTCCATTGCTGACCGACAACTGTAGAGCCAATTGTCGAGTTGTGATGCGCGGGTCGGCACGAATAATGGCATCCGCACTATTCAGCATGTCCGGAGCAGTGGCTGTGACAGGACGTCCCGAGCGTGGCTGACCTTGGAGCTCTGTTTCTGCATTTCCTGAGGCTGTAACTTTCTTTACCCATCGCCCAGCTGTACTCCTATCAACTGCAGCATCGCCATACACTGCACACAAGCGTTTATGGATGTTCACAACGGTTTCTTTTTCTGCACACAATTATTCAATAAAAGCATGCCACTTGTAACGTGAATCGTACGTAGACACCATTTAGACGCTGTACTAAGGCTGTGACATCTTCTCAACTTCATCGGCACACAGAACAAAAATAAAATGTGATGCAGCAACAAGGACGTTTGTTTATGTATATGAATGGCTTTTTAAAAAAAATGGGGGGCATCACTTACTGAACAACACTGTTACAATGAATATTCTTTTTAAATTAACGGGAAACTCAGAATGTCTTTTTTCATACCTTTTCATAGGTGTTCATTTTACACCCTTTAGGTGAATGGCATATGTCAATCTGGTATTCAAATTGTTCCACACTACAGCGAGCAAGTCATGAGTTTCAGCTTCCACAGCTGGTGTTATGCGATGTCTCAGCTCATTCATTGATGTTGATAACCGAGGCACATAGAGTCTTTTATAAACCCCCACAAGAAGTATCACATACAATCAAGTTCGTTGACCATGTAGGGTCGTAATGTAGGGCTGAATCATTCGGTCCATCGCGACCAGTCCATCGTTCGGCGATTCTTTGATTTAAAAATTTCTGCACTTCAAGACGCTAGTGTGGCAGTGCCCCATCCTGTTGGTAAATGGGGTCGTCAGAATGTGGGGCACGGAACAACCACATGAAGTTGTACAACATGGCAGGAATTCTCCAAAATTTGATGTGTTTTGTGTAGTTTTACAGGAAAAGATGTACAGTCCATTTTTCTTTGCCGAGAACACTGTTCACTGAAGCACATATCTCGATATGCTTCAGAACTTTCTTTTCCCACAGTTTGAGACTGTTTAGGATGAAGGGAAGGGATGTTAGAAGTCACTATGGGTGTTTCTATTTCTTTTCATCGGTGGAAACCATACAGCCTATCAGAAGTAGATAACAGCCATGTCTGCTGGTATATAAGAAACAATGTTTTCTGATTCAGCAGTAAACAAAAATACCCTGAAGAAGGTGTGGCTTACAACAGGAAAGGAAACGTCGGTAGTTTTATATGTATTGACAATGCGGTCGCAAACCCACAAAAAATGTTGTTGAATGTGACCATGGCCGCGAAAGCCTACGTTTATAAAGGTACCTGAGTACAGGCGTACGTGGAAGGTGGAACTACGAGTGCACTGGGTTTGTAATGGAGGTGAATTGAACACGAAGCTTGGTAAAGAGATGGCGGATAAGCAAATGAATATAACGGGAAAAAAATCTTGAGGACACCATTACAGAAAGACCAGGAGAAGTAGGAGGAGATGTGATAAGAGACACTATACTGGGATAACAATTTCACAGATCTGTGGAAGTCCTGAACTCGAAACAATGAACCTAGCGTAGACCTACATTACATCTGAATTATTGAGGCGCGTGGGAGAGCCAGACATGACCAAATTATTGCACGTGGTGAGCAGGACAAATGAGACAGGCAAAATATCCTCAGACATCGGAAATAATGCAATAAATGCAATACTAAAGAAAGCAGGTGATGGTGTGAATACTATTGAACCATCAGCATGGCTGCAAGATATGACATGAATTATCTTCTGAAGAGAAGGTCACCTCGGGAAATATCAGTCTGGAGTCCTGAGAAATGCTGGAAAACGTAGCTTCAGTAGAGGCAGCGAATCGATTTGAAAGTGCCGGCCGTTTTGTATGCAATGAGCACAAGACGGCAGGTCGATGTCGGGACGTGATAAATTGGCAAAAAGATCCTATCGTGTTTGTACTTGCCTCTGTCCGTACGTTGTCTGAAGCTGGTTCATTTGTACATAGGTATCAAAGAGGAATGGTACATTACACGCAGCCACGCATTGCGGTGCAAGGACAGTGCTCGAAACAAGGTCCTAAGTGACAGGGATCCAATAAGAGGGCCACACGTTGTCAATGGCAGTCGGTTTCAAAGCCGACAGGAGTTGCTATTGTCAGTTAATACGTACCATTCTCAAAAAGTTTCCCAGAGAACATAGAGAAGCGGACTGCACAGAGAGCACACTTGGAATCTGACGCTTCACAGTGGAGACGTTTTCCCCAGCAGCACTCACGACTGGACACCTCCTGTGGGCCAGCGACCACAGCGATCGGGCAGCAGCTGCCTGGGGCCGTGCAGTGGGCTCAGGCGTCTCGCCATTTGGCCTCTTGTCAAACGATGCGTAATGTCCACCGACGGCGCAATGTGTGGAGGATGCAGAAGAGAGGGCAACACTGCGTTGGAATAAACACCGTAGTTTTTGTTCACATTAAAAACCATTACTGGGCCCACGATATACACACATTAAAAAAAAATTGTGTTACCTCAGTTCCGAGAGTTCCGGAACGTGTACCGAAAATTGGAATATAGATCAACATACACATCATTTCTGCCCTTTTTATTGCTCGTTAAAACCACATATTGCATGTTGTACCACCATACGGCGAGACCTTCAGGAGGTGGTGGTCAAGATTGCTGTACACACAGTACTACTAATACGCAGTAGCACGTCCTCTTGCGTTGATGCATGCCTGTATTCGTCTTGGCATACTATCCACAAGATCAAGGCACTGTTGGTCAAGATTGCTTCACTGCTCAACGGAGATTTGGCGTAGATCCCTCAGAGTAGTTAGTAGGTGATGTCGTCTATAAACAGCCCTTTTCAAACCATCCCAGGCATGTTCGATAGGGTTCAGGTCTGGAGAACATGCTGACCACTCCAATCGAGAGAAGTCGTTATCCTGAAGGAAGTCATTCAGAAGATGTGCAGGATGGGGGCGCGAATTATCGTCCATGAAGACGAATGCCTCGCCCGTATGTAGCCGATATGGTTGTGCTATCGGTCGGAGGATGGCATTCACGTATTGTACAGCCATTACGGCTCCTTCCATGACCGCCTGTGACGTACGCCAGCCCCACATAATGCCACCCCAAAGCAGTAGTGACCCTCCAGCTTGCTGCACTCATTGGACGGTGTATCTATCGCGTTCATTCTGACGGGGTTGCCTCCAAACACGTCTCTTACAGTTGTCTGATTAATGGCATATACGACACTCATCGGGGAAGAGAAGGTGATGCCCGTCCAGAGCGGTCCATTCAGCTAGTTGTTGGGCCCATCTGAAACGCGCTGCATGGCGTCGTGGTTACAAAGGTGGCCCTCGCCAAGGACATCAGGAGTCAAGTTGCCCATCATGCAGCCTAACGCGACGTCCTGTGGCTGCACGAAAAGCATATTCAACATGGTGGCGCCTCTGTCAGGGTACCTCCGAGCCAAACTCCGAAAATAGCGGTAATCCACTGCAGTAGCAGGCCTTCGGTGGCCTGAGTGAGGCATGTCATCGACAGTTCCTATCTCTCTCTGTATCTCCTCCATGTCCGAACAACATCCCTTTGGTTTACTCCAAGATGTCTGGATACTTCTCTTGTTGAGAGCCCTTGCTGGTACAAAGTAACAATGCACACGCGATCGAACCCTGGTATTGAACGTCTAGGCATGGTTTAACTACAGACAAAACGAGCTGTATACCTCCTTCCTGAAGGAATGACTGGAACTGATGGGCTGTCGGAAGCCTCCATCTATTAGGCGCTGGTCATTCATGGTTGTTTACATCTTTGTGTGGGTTTAGTGACATCTGTGAACAGTCAAAGGGACTGTGTCTGTGATACAATATCCACAGTCAACGTCTGTTTTCAGGAGTTCTGGGAACTGGGCTGATGCAAAATTGTTTTTGATGTGTGGAGTAGGATGTAGACTCCCAAAGCACCACACAACAATCTCTAGCGTGAAATGCATCCTCCACAGATAGCAGACAGAACGGCCGCCTAATTGCGCCGTTAGAGCATTCAGCACTAATGGCTGTGATGTTTTGAGTTTATATTTCATTCCATTCCTTGATACCATTTCTTCAGGTTATTGGGGGAAACCACATCAAGATGTTGTTTGACACAGATGTTTTGTGATTTTGTTTTGGGTGGAAGGAATTAATTACAATTTAATCAAATTTTGACAATTTTCATTCATGTTTCGAATAGTTTCTGTGAATTTTTTGAGTGATTTCAGCCAAAAATAACAGAGTTATGCTGTGATGTCCGCTGAAGGTTGTGAGTAGTGAATTGTGTGTAGCATAGCCATTCCGAGTTTCATATGAAATCAAAAAGGTTTTGATTTACATTAATAACTTATTTTCTAAGAATATGAACCTCAATGCAAGTGAAAATAATGAAAATTAAAATGTCTGCAGGCGTTGGAACAATTTACTTCGATTTTCACTATTTTTTCTCTAATTATGCAAAGAAAAATACCCTTACAATATGATATCATCTCACGAATTGTTTCATATAATTTATGGACTTAGTGTTGACGGCAAGTGCGAGGCGCCTCCTGAGAGGGAACAATTTTCTGTCCGGCTTGCGTATCTCGGAGAAGGAGAGAGGAAGGCAACGGAAATGAACACCTCCTGCTGGCAAAGTACGTCGCAGTGAGAATGGAGTGGACTGAGCCTGGGAATGAGCAGCATCTGATGTGGCGCACCGGGCTTTTTACTAGTAAGCGATTCCAGGTTCCCTGTTCCGCGATCGCTTATCTCAGTCTCTGCAATTTCAGTGTTCATGCAGTGACTGGAAGGAGCGACCGTATTTCCGGTGAAACATTTTAGAAAGACCGAGTGCATCATCTTCCATTACGGTGCCAGTGTGGCCACTGGGTGACACGATACGCGACTTGAATTCACTCACTGAGTTTGCGTAAGAGCAAGATTTCTTAGTGCTTCGTTTAAGATCAGATGGCAGAAATACTTCGAACGTCAGACCTATGCAAGGGTTATCGTTGTCGGTGCGGAGGGAGGAGGGGGAAGGAGTGGGGGCAAGGAGGGGGTCTCGAGGAAAACTGCGGACAGAGTGGGTGGGAGGCGGCAGCCCAGTCCAGGACAAGAGGCGAGTCTCGCTGCCGACCACCACTGCACTGGCTGCCACGGCGCCCGACGTGTCTGGTGAGTCTCCACGTACTCCTTCCATCAACGTACGGTAGGTAGATACTGTGCGTCTAACTTCCCTCAATCTCCTGTTCTCAGTGTTGTCCACACTTAAAAGCGGCGGATATGAAAATGGGGAAAACTAAAGTGAGACCGAGATGTTTCTCTCTTTTCTAAATTACTTTCCGTGACCTGCAGCGCGACAGTTCTTATTAAGAACTCCCGTATTGGCTAACGTTAGCTTTGAAAGTTACTTACTATTGCTTCTTACAGCTCAATTTATGTATTGGTGCTACTAGCAGTGGTTCTTGAACGAAAGTTGCTTTTATGTAAACTTGTCGGATCCAAATGACAACTGAAGCAGGCGAGAGTTCCGGAATGAAACTCTCACTCTACAGCGGAGTGTGCGCTGATATGAAACTTCCTGGGAGATCAAAACTGTCTGCTTAACCGAGACTCGAACTCTGTACCTTTGCCTTTCGCGGGCGAGTAGGAAGGTAGGAGACGAGGTACTGACGGAAGTGAAGCTGTAAGGAGGGGTCGTGAGTCGTGTTTAGGTAGCTCAGTCGGTAGAGCAGTTGAAAGTCAAAGGTCCGAGTTCGAGTCTCGGTCCAGCACACAGTTTTAATCTGCAGGGACGTTCCAGAAATAAACCTATTGCTGCTTTCTTGGGTTTGTTACCACTTTGCATACGTAACCAGCCTTGCTATGGCAGAGATTGACATGGTAGTACGTCGATCACACATGTTAACCAGGCTTTTGTTTTCTCCGCACATTCCCCATCCACAAAATTAGTAGAAATTGGCCCTTAGCTCAGGTACTGGGTACGATCTTGGTAACAGCAGTTATAGCTGTATGGCGTGCTACTTAGCGACTACGATAGATCGACCATTATCGATAGAAGGCAAGGAAGGACCGAAAACTGTATCTCTGAATGTTGATAAACTGAGGAACGAATGAGGTAATACGCCCACATGAGTGTGTTGCACTATGTCCAGAACATTCCTGATCACCCTGCCATGCATGTGTTGAACACGTATGTAAGAATACTTAGCATTTGTGTGTTGTTGTAGTAATGGTATTAGTAGTAGTAGTAGTAGTAGTAGTAGTAATAGTAATAGTCTTTAATTAGTAGATCACTTTTTACAGGCATACTGGACACGTCTTGATATCACAATTTAGGAACGATAAATTACTGTAAGTCACATAAAGAGATATTTGCAGGCTTATAGGTCTAGAATGGCAAGAGTGCGACAAATAGTTAGCTGTGACCTTATAGTAGGAATAAACCTAGCATTTACCGATACCACGAAAATCTAAATTAGATGAATAGGTGAAGAGTAGAGCATCCACCCTCCCGAATACAAGGCCAGTCTGTTTATGACAGTGCTACCTCATTCGGTTTATTTCTTGCGTACAATACTTCAAGTGGCAGGGAGCTAGGTTGGAGGGGTAAGGTGCTGGTGCCCAAATGAAACTGTCTATTACACAATACGAATTCATCAAACAAACTCGATACCTTGAAAAATTACAGAGGTCCGTGATTAATGGATTTTGCATGTTATATGAGCCACAGCCTATGAAACGTTAACAAAATTTAACTGTATTTTTACTCTAAGGCCGTCTAGCAACACTACTCACACTTCACAGATCAATAACAGCGGTTGCGTCGAACTTAACACCGAGTGACGCATTCAGTTAAATTCAAACAGAATGAAATAATAGGTCAAAAAATGAAAGAATCAATAAGTGAAATTAAATGTATATCAGGCTTGTAGTCAAGCAAATTCTTAGTACACTAACCAATGGCAAAAGGTTTACTAGTTACATAGACAACAAAACCAAATATCTTCATGAACAATATGGAGACGCTCTATACAAGCAAAATCTGAAATAAGAGCTGCTTATAATCATTAAGTTTTCCAACACAATTGTTCAAGACATCTGACATGATTTAAAATTTACAGTCCTCGCTCCGAGAGACAGTTTGAAGTTACAAATCAGTACCGAAAATCATGATAAGCCACTCAGTTCAAACCGGCGACCTATTGGCTCAATCTATTATTTAACACATCAAACGGGCACACTAAAAGGCGCCTAGTCTCTACAGTAATTAATCTTGCACCCAGAACACAAGGAAACAGTGTGCTGATGTAGAGATTAAGATAGTGGACCAACAATTATACCTGTTGTCACACGCGCCAGCACTGTGTGGAACAAATTTTTACGCTCTCTCGGATTCAGCAACTTAGGTGACCAAACATCCGCCCCAAGGTAATGGTCTACCTTGGTTCTTTTAAAACAACTTCGTCGTAACTGAAACGTGTTGTTGTTGTGGTCATCAGTACAAAGATTGGTCTCCTGCAGCTCTCCATGCTACTCTATCCCGTGCAAGGTTCTTCATCTCCAAGTATCTACTGCATCTAACATCCTCTGAATCTGCTTAGTGTATTCATCTCTTGGTCTCCCTCTAAGATTTTTACCCTCCACGCTGCACTCCAATACTAAATTCATGATCCCTTGGCGCCTCTGAAGATGTCCTACCATCGATCCCTTCTGCTAGTCTAGTTATGCCACAAATTCCTCTTCTCCCCAATTGTATTGAGTACTTCCTCATTAGTTACATGATGTACCCATCTAATCTTCAGCATTCTTCTGTAGGACCGCATTTCGAAAGCTTCTATTCTCTGTTTGTGTAAACTATTTATCGTCCATGTTTCGCTTCCATACATGGCTACACTTCATACAAATACTTTCAGAAAAGTCTTCCTGACACTTAAATTTATACTTGATGTTAACAGATTTCTCTTCTTCACAAAGGCTTTCCTTTCCATTGCCAGTCTACGTTTTATATCCTCTCTACTTCGACCATCATCAGTTATTTTGCTCCCCAAATAGCAAAACTCCTTTACTACTTTAAGTGTCTCATTTCCTACTATACTTCCCTCAGCATCACGTCATTTAATTAAACTACATTCCATTATCCTCGTTTTGTTTTACTTGATGTTCATCCTGTATCATCCTTTGAGGACACTGTCCATTCAGTCCAACTGCTCTTGCAGGTCCTCTGCTGACTCCGACAGAATTACAATGTTATCAGCAAACGTCAAAGTTTTTATTTCTTCTCCGTGGTTTTTAATTCCTACTCCGAATTTATCTTTTGTTTTCTTTACTGCTTGCTCAATGTACAGATTGAATAACATTGGGGATAGGCTGCAATCTGTCTCACTTCTTTCCCAACCACTCCTTGCCTTTCATGCCCCTTAACTCTTATAATTGCCAACTGGTTTCTATACAAATTGTAAATAGCCTTTCGCTCCCTGTATTTGACAACTGCCACCATCAGAATTTAAAAGAGACTTCCAGTCAACATTGTCAAAAGCCATCTCTAAGTCTACAAATGCTAGAAACGTAGGCCAGTATTGCCTCACGTGTTCCAACATTTCTACGGAATCCAGCTGATTGTCCCCGAGGTCGGCTTAACCAGTTTTTCCATTCGTCTGTAAAGAGTTCGTGTCAGTATTTTGTAGCCGTGACGTATTAAACTGATAGTTCCGTTATTTTGACACGTGTCAACACCTGCTTTCCTTGGGATTGGAATTATTACATTCCTTTTGAAGTCTGAGGGTTCTTCACGTGTCTCACACATCTTGCTCACCAGATGGTAGAGTTTTGTCAGGGCTGACTCACCCAAGGCTGTCAGTAGTTCCAATGGCATGTTGTCTACTCCCAGGGCCTTGATTCGACGTAGGTTTTTCAGTGCTCTGTCAAGTTCTTCATGCAGTATCATATCTCCCATTTCATATTCATTTACGTCCTCTTCCATTTCCTTAATAATGCCCTCAAGCACATCGCCCTTGTGTAGACCCTCTACATAGTCTCGCCACCTCTCGACCTTGCCTTCTTTGCTTAGAATTGATTTCGATTTGAGCTCTAGATATTCATTCAGATTCACCTTTTCTCCAAAGGTCTCTTTAATTTTCCTGTAGGCGGTATCTGTCTTACCCCTAGTGATGTATACCTCTAAATACTCACATTTGTCCTGTAGCCATCACTGCTTAGCCATTTTTCACTTCCTGTTCTGGCGTTAGTAACTTGCTTATTCTGTATAAGAAATAGTAGTAAATAATAATAGTGATGATGTCACTGTTGGTTGGTAATATTTACTGGCAAAATAAAACCTAACACTAGATTGCGTACTTACATCTATCAGGAGACGTACTGATTGATTACGCGAAGGGGTTTTCTTAATTGACCTTCTGACCTGGATTGCCTTCACGCTATCAGAATCTTAGATGAAAATACCTAAGGGACCTATGTGAATATAAAAATGGAAATGAAAGCAAATTAGTCGAATTTCGTAAGAGAAAGCTTAGCAGATCCGAAGTTGAACACATTAGTGGTCTCCCAAATACAATCGAGACACTGCGATAGAGAGCGAACCTGTACAAAGCTCATATACAATTTGAACATCATTTTTGTTTAGTGTAAGAAAAGAATAGGAAGAAAATTACTGCATTGTAAATATTAATATATCTTGAACAAATTGGCTTGAAACTTCTAGAGTCTGACATGTACAGAATAAGTACATAGCTTGCATCTGATATTTCTTTTGTACATGGCGCAGTCCAATAATCGCTGCTTTGTCAGTCCGTTCCTTCTTAAAATTAAATGTCCTTGCGTGCGCGTAAGTACATTATATCTTCACCCGCGTTACCGAAACGTTTGTTCGTCGTTTCACGTAGTTTTTACATAAGATAAAAATGCAATTGGTAGTAATGCTATGTAGTACGTCTTAACATGTCGGCGACCAAAAGTACAAGGGTAATGAAGTCTCTAGATTATTTCTTAACAAAACATAGATTGTTCTTTCTTCTGTTTCGCTGCTTATTGTATCACGCACTGCGGCAATGATTTTAAATATCTGCGCCCAGCGTATCATAGTGTTTATTTAGAGTATTTAAACGGTGGACGCGCGTCTTGGTATAGGCGCACATTATAAAAAATATTTCTTATCTCTTGCGCTGTGATGCTTTGCCTCTTTACGAACTACAGCTCGTTGGCTGTCCTTTTTTTTTATGAGAAATACCTCATCTGAAAAGTAACTGAAATCCATTAATATTACATTGCTTCCCGAGTGAGGAGCATGACACCAAAAAAAAAAAAAAAAAAAAAAAAAAAAAAAAAAAAAAAAAAAAAAAAAAAGTGGTTCAAATGGCTCTGAGCACTATGGGACTTAACTTCTAAGGTCATCAGTCCCCTAGAACTTAGAACTACTTAAACCTAATTAACCTAAGGTCATCACTCACATCCATGTCCGAGGCAGGATTCGAGGTAGCGCGGTTCCACACTTTAGCGCCTAGAACCGCTCGGCCACCCCACCCGGCGCGATGACTCCGTCAAGATCATCGCGATTCACGCGTAGTCGTAATGTTATTGCTCTCGTGAATCAAGTTAGTATTACTTGCTACAATTCTTTACAATAGATTTCATATATGACATCAGACAAAGTGGTTGACATACAGAATAACAGTTGAATATATTCCTACGAACGAAACTGATGGTAAATTGTTCATGGAGTAATTATATGACAATTGAGCCGTACTCGTTGTAATGAATTATACAAGGATAACAAATGTTCATTTCTTGGTAAGAGACAATGAAGTTAGGATAAAGATACACATACATGGATACATTATATATGGCATAATAAACATTAAAAATAACAAAGAAATAAATTATTTGACTTCGCAGAAAGTCTGTGTGCAGTGTGCACTCTTGGAAAAATATATTACAAACAACTGACATTCTTGTTTTACAGTGACATTTACAGGAATATTTTTGTCGTGGTCTTGACGAAGATTTGTAGCGGTAAACTATTAGCACTTTACTGATTTGCGGCTTTCATGAGCTGCAAAAAAATATTTCACTACACTTGGGTAGGTATGACTTGAACTGAGCGTGGTAGAACTTCGGGTATATATGGTAGCACTGCACTTGAGTGAGGGAAATTGATTGCACTTTCATAGTGGAGGATATGCCGGGCATCACTTTGAATATGGAGGTTGAAGTGGTTGTCTGTATGTGATGGTGCGTTGGAAATACGTCGTGGATCAGGAACTGAAAGACTGGTTCTGCAAGGTGTTGAGCCGTTTGGTGGCGGGCCCTATTTCACTTGACACATGTTCGAGCTTCCATTCATGTTCTCGTACATGAAAAATACAGAGAAAATCTGTATTAGAGTGTGCTTACTTATTAAGAACTTAGTCTGAAAGAAAAGTGGATTAGGTAAGGATAACAATAATGCTTATGTACATAAGGTCTCATTCTCTTGGGAGTGCTTAGTTCTCGCATTTATTTATTTTTCTGGTTTTAATTGGGTCGACAAGATTTCGTTATTACTTGGCCTGGTCTATAAATCCGGCAGCAATTGTCAAAGTCGAGTTTGAAACATTTCAGATTAGTGTCTTGGTGATTTTGTAAGGTATATAAGTGCTCAACTCATGGTTGTATCAGATTTTATATTGAAAGTATTTGAAACACATTTGGCGCCCGCGCTCGTTGTGCAAAGGAAAGTGGATTGTTGAGTGCGCAGCGTACTCTGTGTCACGTCCATTTGTCATAGTCACGTGACAGTAACTTGACGCCTTCACAACGCTAGCAGCAGTGTTCCGAGAGAGGCGGAACGTTTGGTCTCCACTAGCCGTGTCGTGAGTTTTTACAGTTTCTCATCGACTCGGAATTACGGAAGCAGCCAGACGCGGCTGTGTCGAAGCATGTGTCCGTGGAAAGGCGTAAATAAACCGGTTACGGTACGTACAAAACTCGCTCACTGGCTCAGTTCGGCTTTCTACATCGTGGTACAAGTACTTATAACATTACTTCACACGTGGAATTCCACACGTGTCCGTGTAGTTATCACCTTTTCAGTTCACACGTTGTTATTATTTCGTGTCCACATGTATTTGGTCGCCATGTTAAAGTTCACACGCACCCGTTTTATACGTGTCCGTTTATTGCTTGTCTATAGTCGGTTCACACGCAGCAGCATATATGTTTCCATTAGTTGATGTCTGCATTATTACTAAAAAGTACAGTTAACATTCGGTATACATATTGTGTCTAAAAATTATTTACAAAGGAAAAATAGTCTATGTCACTTCAAAACCTGACGAATAACGTGTCTCTTATTCATAATTTGTGCTTCCAAGGCACTTTAGGTTTACACCTTGTTTGAAATCTTGTTATTCTTTTCTTTTTACAATAACCACTTTTTTCTCAAGTTCAGCTCTTTTATTTTATCTGTGTTAATTACGTCGTTAGTTTGAAGACATAGTCAATGTGACTTCGTTTACGGTATGAACGGTTCATGTTCAAGTTTCTATTAGGGAAATTGGGAAGCTTAGTGTTCTCTGTCGTGCAATTGCACGTAACAATCGTTAATTGAATTCACGGTTCTCGGAGAATATACATAGCCTGTCAACAACTAAAGTGTCACGACCATCCATACGTTCAGTCTGTAGGTATTAAGCATGCAATCAGTCCGTAAAATTCACTTCTCTTCTGGGTAAGGTAGGAAGATAAGGATACTGATTAGAAGAAAACACAATAGACTTTTATGGGGTGAAGAGATCGGAAGAAAAAATTTTAATGACGTATGAAATGAGCCTAACATAAATTGTGCATTATCACCCTAGTTTTCCATGACAAGTAGTAAGCGTAATTAAATCGATACGGTAGTCTCAGTAGTGTGTGATTCAGCTCTCCAAGCATTTCTCTATACATATCTAAAATTACTTACACCATGCATTAGCAGCGAACAGAATCTGTTAGCTATCTTCTGTTCTGGTACTAAATTAGTTTACTTATAAATGATCTTTGCAAGTATTTCAGCTGCACTGTGCCTTAAAATTCTTATGAGCGGTGCAGTTTCCTCCGTACTGTAATAAAAGTAATTGAGTTGCGCACTTCTTTCCTGCTACCTGGATCGTTATTGATTTATCTGAATCTCATATGCTAAGCTGCTGTCTGTGTCAACTGCTTTTCACAGGTGTTCTCATAAAAGTTGTTGTCAAACACTCCTTATACATAACATAACATTTACCTCATAAGAGTTAACGACCTTAATAAACTTTTATTTACGAGCAATCATTCTTGTACGAATGATCATTTTCATTTATTTCATTGAAGAGGAGAGAGCTCTGCTGTACCGAAAACTAGTGGTAGCAGGAGGCACTTAGCACGTCCGTGCTATATTATTCATTTGTCAGCTCTTTGGCTGTGGCCGTTCATGGCTCAATTAACTTAAAACTTACATGGAAAGCTAATCTCGCTTTCCTACAATAAACGTATTTTATTTCAGATGCTCACATGAATTACTTCTCTTGTGGAGGCAGATCGACATGGTGTTGTCCTGTGCATTGCGCTCATCTATGCTTATACTTCACACGTAGAATGACTATATATATATACATATATAAGCAGCTTAACTTAGCAGAGATCTTCAATGGTTGACTCGGTATTTCTCTAAGTCTGCGTGATGAAACTATAGTTTTATTCGTCCACACACAGGGCACAGGGTCAGCTAATAGATAGCAACCAATGTGCGGCTTTCTTAGTATAATAAATGGTCCTTCATACAAGTGCTGCAACTTGCGATTCTTATGATAAGTCAAAAATGGTATGAAGTCGGTCTTTAATAGCACTCGTTCATTTACATGATACGACAAGACTTTGGTAATGTGTTTGTCGTGCGCCTTTTTTCGTAGGTTGGCATAAGTGGTTAAAGATATGAGAGCTTGTCTTAACTTGTCGTCTAATGTTACTTCAGGGTGTTGTAATTTTGTTCCGCAGCTTCCCCGTGGAGACATAAAGAAGCTGCTAATGGTTTTCCGACTTGGGTGGAGTTGAAATTTCAGTTATTTTCACTTGATTAGTATTTTGTGTCATACCAGGCTGAAAATTTGCGTTCGTGTCCCATGTGAACTGTGCATCACTGAATTGCATGTCATTTGACATCGCGTTTGATGCTTGTTTCGCCTGCGTGTGAAAAATGGTCGGATTTACTTTGCTATTATGACTGGCGGTAATAAGAAAAGCATGCGACGGATTGTCCTGATTATTGTTCCTGAACTGTTGGTTAAGTTGGTGAGGAAATGTCGCATTTTGAGGCTGTAAAGAATTCATTTGATGTGATGGAGTGAAGCGACTTGGCTGACTGTACTGTTGTTTTCCCTTGTGACAGTTTCCATTATATTTCCTGTTGTTCGGATGCTGGTTATTACTTTTGTGATTCATTGGTTAATTGCCGTACTGTCGCTGTGTGTTTTGAGAATTCGGGTTATCTCTATTCTGGTTTCGATATTTACTATATGGTTTTCGATTGCAGCGGTAGAAATTATTATGATTGCTGTAACGCTGAGCGTTTGGTTATCCCGTGTTATGCTGGTACGACATTCCGTTGACACAGTTTGCTACGTGCTGTTGCGAAGCGGGCGGTTCATTATTGTAATTATTCCGCGCCCTCGCACGCACGTCCTCATAGCTCATATGCAAATTGTCAAGAACGGAAAGAAAGGCTTTTTGGTCCTCTTCACTAACTAATTTTTTTCCTTATTGACAGAGCA
Source organism: Schistocerca americana (assembly GCF_021461395.2). Classification (NCBI taxonomy): domain Eukaryota; kingdom Metazoa; phylum Arthropoda; class Insecta; order Orthoptera; family Acrididae; genus Schistocerca; species Schistocerca americana. The sequence goes on from NC_060129.1 coordinate 86,253,646, forward strand.
AGTTTTGACTTGTTTAAGATCATGATGACATCTTGGGTTGAGATGGGCGTGTCCCAATACTGAATTTTACGTAGATATTTTTCGAAATAACGCCTCAAACCGACTCCCTTGGCGTTGAAAGGTTCGGCTGCGTAGACCTCCTTTCGGAGTCTTTGTTGTATACCAGAACTCCAGAATTTATTAAAAAAATGTCTTTTGAACTCTGCGTAGGTGTGTCATTTGTCTATTATTTTAGTACCCCAAACTGATACTTCGCCATGTACATACCCTAATATAATGTATTCACTATCTGTCGTTCCATGATTCTGGAAAAGCAACTGTGAATGATTTTAAAAATACCACGCGATGTATATTTAGTTTCTTAGGTATAAAAGGCTGGAAAACTCTGTGTTTCAGCACACTCTCATCGCGCAATAGTTCAACGAGTGTCAGTTGATCGGTATGACTACGTCACGTTGAAGCTTTATGGCGCGTATTATTTACAGTTGATGAGAACTGTACTTGATACTCGGGATATTGACGAGTTTCTTGTTCTGGCGGTAGTGAATAATCGCTTTGATTGTCACCTTGCAGTTCTACAATTTACCTTTTCAGCTGATCTATGTCATTGGTCAGCCTGTGCTTCCATTCCGGAAGATAGTGGCTGAACGCTCGTCTGATTTCTCCTAATTCACTCTTTAAACTGTCACCAGAAGTACTGGGAGCGGTTAGGATTTCTACTGTGGCAGATTTAACTTCAGCCTTTAGATCATATTGTACAATACTCTCAATGTACTGATCCTTAGATTGTATCCACTTTCCTAATTCCTTATTAAGTGTAGTGGTTACTCCTGCAGTGACATATTCGATCCTTTTGTCAATATTGACATCGGATATTCGCTGAGCAAGGTTTTCTACTCGCTCGCCAATGTGGCTGACACCTTCTGTCAATTGGCCTCCTATCTTTGAATCATGACTGCGATGCTTTAAAGAGTCACTCGCTGTTGATTTACACACATAGACTTGTATCTGCAAATCTGTAAAGTCTCTACCAATATTGGTATCGGCGGATTCCACCATGGAAACAACACTGCCAGTTTTTGCATGTACGCTTGAGTTTGGCTCGCTTGCGTAAGCAGTAGTAATGGCTTTAATTTTTTCCTCCATGGTATCATTACAACTTTTGATTTGTGTTTGCATGTCGGTAATAAGAGAATTTATAAAGGTCATTCGCGCTTGAGTGTCCTCTACCTTCAATTCTAAACTGTTGAACCTACTGTGTACAGCTCTGTTCTGGTCCTGTAATCTGGCATATCATATACAAGTAAGTTCTTCTGTACACACAACAATTATGCTGAAACTGCCTAGCAGATTAAAACTGTGTGCGGGACCGAGACTCGAACTCGAAACCTTTGCCTTTCGCTGGCAAGTGCTCTACCATCTGAGCTACCCAAGCAGTACTCACGCCCGCTACTCACAGCTTTACTTCTGCCAGTATCTCGTGTCCTACCTTCCAAACTTTACAGAAGTCGTCCAAATCAATCTGTGGGATAAGAACGTTTTCAAGCATACCGTGATATGTACTTCTTGTAACAGAATTATCGGCACCGTACACCTTTTCCCGTGACACTGCACAAAACACATTCAATTTTGGACAGTCCCTCTTGTTGACCAATTTCATGTCGCTGTTCCGTACCCCATATTCTCACATTATGACGGTCCGCCTTCCCATTTACATGGAATGTTGCCTCGTCACTAAACACTAAGCGTGGCAGAAAACTGTCATCCTCCATCTTGCCAAGAACGAATTCCAGAACTCCACACGTTGTCGTTTGTCACCTTCACGAGAAGCTTGCAGTAACTGAATTTTGTACGATTTGGTATGTAAACGTCTACGCAACACACGCCAGACGAACATCGGAGGCATGTTGAGCTGTCTAGCTGCACGGCGAACGGATTATGCGGACTCCTTGTGGATCTATGGCGGATGCGCTCGACGTCTGTGTGAGACACTCGGCGACGGCCCGGCGATTTCCCTTTACACACGCAACCTGTTTCTAGGAATTGTTCATCCCGTTGTCTAACGCTCGGTGCTATAGGATGATACGCACAAAAGTCGCGCTGAACGGTTATTACTGACCTGCAGTCCCCAAAACATAGAACACAAAGCGCTTTCTGTTATCCCGACGCCATTTTTACTAGAACTGAATTGGGCGCACACTGTTGCTACCTAGCTGAAACCGTGTAAAACCCGAGAGTTTGCTCTTTCCACAAGTAAGTTGTTCGTACACACATGTGAAATAACATAACAGTCACGATAGTTTTGCAAGCGGATGACACATTTTCTTAGAGCACAGTTTCCGCCAGCACCACGCTCGGAAGTACCCGCTGGCGTGTCTCTAGCCGCCTGACGCTCGTCTAGCCGGCTAGCGACACTGCTGTAGGCGAGACACAGCCCCGTCCTTCTCTCCCTCTGCATACCAGATCACCACGTATTGACATACACAATGGTTTCATTTGAAAAAGCGAAGTTGATCGCCGTCTCCTACAATTAATATGAGTATTACAAGGGACTAAACGTCGCTCATACAGCAGTTTCTCAGAATTAATCAAGTGCAAATATCGTAACAATCTCTTAAATGGTTTCGACAGTATTTGTCTTAAACAGTGCAGCTGATCAGTCAGTATACATGGTGGCTCCTGAACATATTCAAATATTTTAATATGTTATTCTACAACTAAAACTAAAGAAAAAGTTCATACAAACATCGGTCCGCAAATGTTTAGTTACGGAGTTACGGCTGTAAGGTGTCAGCCAAATCCAACACCTTCCATGAAAACCCTGACATGGTAAGCCAATCTACTAGTATGTCACATAGCTCCGAATAAATCGTGACATTAAATTAACCAAAGTAATACGAGTAACGAGTGAGCAAATGGAATACCACAGACTAACACAAGAATGCCTAAATGCATGTCATACCTTCCCACCATGAGACAGACGCAGTTCCGAGGGGAGAAACGAGAACAGAAGCCGAGAGCAGAACCGTGTTAAGCTAGAAGGCCTTACGATAAGGGACACCCACGTCGCCAGCTAACCGCTAGGACCACACCACCCACAAGTTTTAGCGTGAGACTTTTCCGCGTCTCTGTTACGTCAGGACCACCCCCAGCCCGTGTTAAAAGATAGAACACTCCAGAAGAATAGTATAGATCTTACGATACCAGAAAAAGGACCACACCAGCTGCAAGTTTTAGAGTGAGACTTTTTTGCGTCTCTGTTACGTTGCAATCTTTTAAAACACTGCCCCACCACGAAAAGCATAACGTTTCTCATTGGATGGACAGAATTTTTGTAGGCGGAGCTTAAGGTTAACATTGAGACCCTGATTGGTCAGATGAAAATACAGCCAGATAGTTTTTTTTAAACCAACTTCGGTAAATTATAGTAAGGAGAAGTTAGGAGAGATTTGCTTCCGAGACGGCGAGGTGAGCGGAGCTGTGCTGTTCGCCGCCCCCTGACGAACACCGACAAGGTAATGAACGCACGCGATGCCGAATAACAGCGCATAAAGCTTCACTCAGAACTGCAGAAGTCTCATCTGTTACACCCCCTTTTTTGCGTAATACTAGTGTCGATCGTCAATTATAGCTCATGGTGTTCACATTTGCCACTTGAAGTAAAAATCTGAAACGCGATGATTTTTCTGTTATATAGTTATTGAGAAGCCACATCAGCCACTGTAATTTACGACAAGTTAGATAAGTAATTAAAGATAATTGAGGGTCACTGTAGACGATTTTGATAGTTTTCTCTTTTATGAAACTTAATTTAAACCTAGATTATAGATGTGATATGGCATAGGTCATCCTTCGATCCATTGTAGAACTTGGAAACCTATTCAGGGAATATTCGTTCACATTTTTGTTGAACGCAGTTGGTTTTTATCATCTTGTATTAAAACATTTCCTTTTATCAATAGTGCAATTTATAAAAAATGTCTTGTGAGTAGAATAAAATTTCCAATGGTAAACTTAACTGCTTTTTCGACGTTATTTTACCAGCTAACTAAAAATAGGAAAGCCTTGAACCCCTTCCACTAAATTTAGTTAGTATTAAGATTCTTTTACAGAGAATGCAGTGGAGCTGACGCTGAAATCATTAAGTATTTGGTTATATCATCGCTAGTCTCACTGAACTCTTCTGAATTCTACATGTCATGTGTGGTCTGGCGTCTCCTTACCAGTAACAGATCCCAGGTTCAAACTAGTCAATTCCCTAAAAAACACGCTCAGAGCGTCGTTGCGCGAAAGTGGTAGAGAGACACGATATATAACAAACTGACCCCACACAGAATGTTAGACGGCTAATAAAGGATTTTGACTGAAATTTAGCATCTTCACTAATACGAACCCATCGCAAAACTGTAAAAGTAAAGCATGATTTCCATTTACTTCGTTGTCATTGATCTGGTGAATGTAATAAAAAATTTTCCCAAATCGTGTAATTGGCGAGACGTACTTACAATTCCTTCAAGAAGAAAATCCCCGCTTGCTCGAAGATGTTCCACTTGCTACGCGATCGCAAAGGTGTTTTCAACAGGACGGCGCGCCTCCACATTTCGCCAACCCGTCACTACACATTTATATGAACATTTTCGCCATAAATGGATTGGTCGAGGTGCTACACGTCTGTGGCCACTCAGAACGCCCGATTTAACACCAATGAATATTTTGGTTTGGAGATGGGTGGAAGACATAGTTTATGAGGACATAGTCAAAACACGTGAGGCAATACTTGCTCGCGTTATGAACGCAATCGGCAAAATTAAGAACAACCCTGTGAAACTGAAACGAGCAACAAAATCAGTTCATACATGTGTTGCTAAATTCATTGAACTCAGTGGACACGTTTTTGAATATTTATTGTGAATGAATTGTGAAACTGTATGCCCACTGTACAACTTCCTTAACACTGAGCTTTGTTTTATCCGCTGTAACATGAAATCACGTGTGATATAGTATTAATAAAAGCAGATTATCTGACAAATTCATACAGTTTCAGTTAATGTTGTTAGCATCATTATTTCAAAATTAAATTCTCTACAACTTCTGCTGAAAACTTTGTGCAGTCGCCTCGAATTTAAAAAACATATTGGGCCAAGTAATAAATAAAAAATTTTACGAAATTACTTCTTTGCTTCTCTGGATGTTCCGAAAAACTACTGCAGATACACGTCTGGAGCATCTCTTATTAGTTTCACCAAATGAATAACAAGAAAATAAATGGAAATCGTGCTTTATTGTAACCTCGTGCAGTTTTGCGATGGCTTCATATTACCGAAATTGGTAAATTTCAGGGAAAATCTTTCACTAGCCGTAACTCCGTAGATGAACATTTGCGGACCTGTGTTTACACGAACTTTTTTCTTTAGTTCTCCTTGTAGAATAACATATTGAAATATTTGCATACCTTCGTGAATCACCCTGTATATTCGGAACAACAGAATGACATCCATCTTGTAAAATGGTGTAGTTCAGATTAATTTACGCTTCTTTATTTACTATACAGGTAGTTGCAAAAAATTGTGTTTTGTGATTACACTTGTTTGTCAAATTTCAGGTTCTTCATGAGACTGCAAGTTCGGTGAAGTTATTTTGAGGGAAAAGTTTTTTACTTGGCCCGACATCTGCGACCTTCCGTGATGTTCCGCAGAAACGCTAGTTGGTTCATCCGTATTTTTGTGGCGGTGGTCATATGTAGTGGCTACAGTCGCCCAGTTTCCGTTACAGGTAAAAATTATGTTTTTTTCGATTCCTATGAGGCTGGGTATGATAATGGACAGCAATTTTTTGTGAAGTAATGAAGTAAATGTTTAAGTTTTACACTGAGTTCTTTACGAATTTATTTTCCGGAATCGTATACCGAAGTCTCCGGACATAGTTTAACAGCCGACAACTCAGGTAAGTGTTTCATCCGTTACTCATGGTCCAAGTGGTTCTTTTGGTGCTAGTTTATTTAATCACGGTAGCCTTATTTCTGGTTTGAGATGTCCTCGCCGGCGCCGTGGGGAGGCGAGCGTGTGCAAGCTTCCCTCCAGCTGCCTGCGCCACCTGTTCCCTGCTTGTCTTATTCGAACACACTAGAATAGTGGCCTACTTGAATATATCGAGGTTCTATTTTTAGAACAGCGAGAGAAGATATAAAATAAATATACATCATTTGTTCAGAAATCTCTCTCGTCCATGGGTAACACATACTTGTATTCAGTACTGTTCGTTGCTCCTGCATGATAGGCAATACGTACGTCAGACGCTATTGCTATGCAAGTAGCATAGCTGGCAGAGTCGGGCGAGACCCACCCGTGGTACACACAGGCGTGAACTTGTTGGGGTAACTGCTTCGGGTCACAGGGCAGTCATAAGAATACTGCGAGGGAACTGCCCAACATCGTTGGGTATCAGTGTATCATTGCCTTTGGTACTGTAGAAAGCTCCAGTTGGAATGCCGTTTGGTCATCATGTTGCGTAGACTGGGTGATTTTTACGACTGTGTACAGACTCTATCGATTGATCGGTGAGGGGATATGGAAGAAAATGTCTACCGAACTTATGTCCGGAAATGCATGGTTTCCACACTAGAAACCATTTATTCAGTCATACACTGTTACTAAGACTGCAGTCTAATACTCGCTGTACCGCGTAGCCACAGTTACAGTATGTACTGAAAATGCTTTCCATGTGCCTGGACGCATGCGTGCATACGCGCCGTACCGTGCTCTGTATCACACGCTCACATCGGCCAGGCTGCATACGAACAGCGTCAAAGGCAGGATGAATACGCTGCTCCAGTGTCTCCACATCTGGAACTGGCTACGCGAGCACGATACTTCTGAGGTGGCCCCATAGCCAGAAATCGCACGGGTTGAGATGCGGTGGACGAGCGGGCCATGCAACTGGACCACCTTCTCCAACCCATCAACCAGGGAAGACACGAATGAGATACGTCTGGGCTTTAACGGCAAAGTGTAGGAGCCACATAACCATTAGAATCATCAATAGCACTTCTTCCAGAAAGACGCCCGCAAGAAATGCCGATAGTTCAGGCCTATTAGGCGATGTGGAAGGAAGACTGGTCTCAAAATACGGCCGCCAATTATCCCGGCCCACACATTCCGGCTGCACCGATGCTGATGATTCGCTGTCACCATACCATGGGCGTTCTGCATACCATCCCACAGATGCCTGTTATGAGAGTTGAAGATACCACTATACGTAAAGGTGCCATCATCTGTGAACAGGATGGATAACACAGATCCCGGAATCGTGGTTGCCTGGTGAACAAATCAATGACAGAACTGTTCCCTATGTGGGACGTCTGTCGCTAGTACGCCCTGCACACACTGTAAGTGATAACGGTAGCAACAGTCGTCATGGAGAATGTCCCACACGGTCGTCTGGCTTACCCTGTACAGCCCGGTCCACTGCCTGCTACTGAGATGGCGGTCGCCTTCCACACTGCTGATTACATTTTCTTCCAACTCTAGTGTCTGATCATTTCGGGTACGTCCTTGACGACTTCCTGCATCCTAGGTCATGATGTGCGATAAACAGTACCACCCTCTATGTGGATATCATACATACTGTAACTGTAGCTGCACGATATTACACTGCAGCTTCTGTAACAAAGTATGATTGAATAAATGGTCTCTGGCACACGGATCGTGCATTTCTGGGCATCATCAGACATTTTTTGTTCCTCATCCTCTCATTGATCAATCACTAGAGTTTGTACATAGTTGAAAAAATCATCTTGAATATTCCGTAGACCCTTAAAGTGATAAATCTAATCTGTCTGTGTAACGTATCGGTAAAATTTTCGCAATGGTTTACTTAGGTGTGTTATGTTCCACACCGTAACTTTTCTTTTTAGAGACATACTGATGTTACAGATTTCATCTTGGACATGCAAGTTCAAAATGTGACACTAAGCCAGCTGAATTGGAGAATCCCGCAGTTCCCATGGCTATTTACTCATAATTTCGTTTACAAACTGACTTCCTCTATTTTCTTCGTGTCCAAGTAAAATCAGATATGACACATAAATTCTCCTCTAAGAGTTACGTCCTAAAACTTCACATCAATTTTAAACATATTTCGTGTTAACTGTATTTAAATCCTGCTTGAGTTGTAATATATTCCGTTTTCGTGCGCCATGTACCATCAGATACGTATTTTGTGCTGTAACATCAGCTGCGATCAACATTTATCCTCCATAAAAATTATCGGAGCAGCAGCCTCATTCAAAGAAACATTTATCCAATCTTTAATTGTGTATCAAAGTGAATAGACGTAAATTTTTTAAAATTTTCATAAGTTACCAATGATGTGTAGTACGTCTGTCGCATAAAATCAGTGTTTCTGTAGCGCTTGTTGTAAGTAACATGTATCCCATTGTCTGCATTTACTGTAAACTAACGATAATTTTCGTTTGGTTTTCGACTACAACCTCTAAAAATCTCACGAGATTAGTAGCGTTTATAGAAGATGCTACTGCACTATTAAGGAAACATCAATTTGCGTACGGACTGCTTCAGATCTTAACGGTAACTTGCTGTACTTGGAGCTTAACTGGCCCAGAACATAAGAAAGGATCTGCAGGCTTACTTCAATGATACTTGTTTACTGTTCTGTAAAACATTACACCAGCCACACTGCAGCCCCACTGTGAACACCGTCCTCGAATGTGGGAAGAGTTAGCTGACGTTCGTAAGTTACGATCAGTCGCCTGGAAGCTGCTGTATATGGGTGTTTCTGGAGAGTTACCAGCAGTCATGTATCAGATATACCACAGATACCTGTTACTATCTCCTGCTGTCGCTTCTACACGGAGTACATGATCTGTCCCAACTGATCCACTTGGCTGTCATCAGCTTCTACAGGAAGTACATGATCCACTTGGCTGTCAGCAGTTTCTGCAGGAAATACATGATCTGTCACCGCCCATCCACTTGGCTGTAAGCGGTCTGTCAGTGGTAGGACTAGGCTGCATGGACAGTAGAGCGGGGACCAGGGAGGACCCAGCACGCGGTACCTATCACCCTAACCAACAAATAGGAGGTGCAGGCTTCCACTGAAATCGAAATTGAGTCAGTGAGACTAACTTCAGCTTTTGGGTAATATGGTATGTGCAGTGTCAAGAAGAGGCAAACACGAAAGGATAGCATCTGTTAACACTAGGGAGTTCAAATGTACGGCAAGTGAATGTATCCGTTAGGGAAATGCAAGAAACGATGCGAGGGAAGACTAAGTGTACCCACTGTCCGTGGCTGGAAGCCTTATTCAGCCTGCCGAAGAGGTCATTCCGTCAACTGCTGAGGGAACGTGGTGCTACCGGCAGCTGACCGCGCTCTGCGGCCACACTTGGATCATTCAACTGTCAGAGAAGGTTGAGAGTGGTGGTCTCACTCATCTAATTTCAGTGAGACAATTTGCTGCAGTGCAAAACTGGTCGTGCCCCCCACGTTCTGAATCGAATGTAACTTCTGACTCAGAGTTCGAAGGTTCTGTGACAAAGCGACCTGAAATTTCTTGGACTTGCGTCAAGGGGCTGAGAACTCTATGGAGACCCTAAATGGGTCAGGTGTTTGGTACACATCAGAGGCTGCTGCTCAGGTAGCTGTTTGGGTGCGGAGTGGACACAACGGTTTTCAGATTAGACTACTCTTCATCCAGTCCAGGTAACGGTAGGGACCAGAAAGTGTCAGTAATAGTTCCAAAGAAGAGTCACATACTGGCGAGAGTATTACAATTCTAGTGATTAACTTCTGAAGCACTGATAACAATGTGCCAGGGTTTGAATCTGGCCCAGTAGAGCTCACATAATACCCGGTACAGAAAGCTGGTGGAAATGCGGAACTGACAGCAGCGAGATACTGATAAAAATTTCAGCGTGTATCGAAAATATACATGGAGATAGTAGGGCATTTGTCCCAGGTCACAAACAAATTGCACCAACCAAAACAGAAACATAAACTGCGTGTGAGGCTGTCTGGGAAAGACTCAGTATCATCGGTGAGCAATAATTTGGAATCAGGTCCCTCTGTCAACTTCTAGATCTACTCCAGATGCAACCAAAAATTATAGAGAAAACCGAAGCACTGTTACATAAGTTTCCAAGTCACACTCTCATTGTTGAAGTAGATGTTAATTGTGCAACAATCGACTGAGAAAATGACAAGGAGGTGGGGATGACAAGATGTCTGGTGAAACACCTCTAAATGAGTTGTCTGAGAATTAACTAAAACAGACTGTTTGGGAGCCCACTAGTGATATTGCATCTGATAGTTTCAAAATGACCATCCCTCTTTGAGGAAGCTCACACAGAAACTAGTATCAATGACCATGAAGCAACAATGATTTGCAACGTACAAATGGGGACTAAAACAAGTAGCAGAATACATATATGTTCAGCAACCCAGATATAGGAGCTCTGTCCGGCACACAGTTTTAATCTGCCAGGAAGTTTTAATCTGCCAGGAAGTTATATACAGAAGCAGTTGTGACCTATTTGAATACAAAACTCAAGATATTTAACTCTGGAGAAAAACATGTAGAAAAATTGTGGTTCAGGTTTACAAGAACAGTCAGCTGTGCACTTTGTACGTATGTAGAGCAGTTCATGATAAGAGGGACACTCCACAGTCTGGAGTCATTTTAAAGAAACATCTAAAGAAAAAGAGACAACTGGTCAATGAATGCTAGGCAACACGTGGGGCTACATGTAGGAAGATGCTAAATGAGATGTATTTGGCTGATGAAAGAGAATTTCGTCTAACCTACTCAGACTACCGACTCACAGATAGGCACAACAAAAGGACTCTCATAATTAAAGCTTTTGGTCATTAAAGCTGCAGTCAACAATAGACAACAAGCACACACACACACACACACACACACACACACACATATGCACTCACGCAAACGCAACTCACACACATGACTGCACTCTCAGGCCACTGAAACCACACTGCAAGCAGCAGCAACATTGCATGATGATAGTAGCCACAAGGTGGGGGTAAAGATGAGGTTGGAGTGGGGAGGGTAGGTGTACTATGTGGGGGTGGCGGACGGTGAAGTGCAGCATGTGAGATGGTGGTAAGGGGATAGGTGGGGAGGAGAAGGGAAGTATCAGTAAAGGAGATAAATAGAAAGACTGTCTTTGGTGGTGAAATGATGGTTATGTAGTGATGGAATGGGAATAGGGTAGGAGCTGGATGGGTGAGGACAGCGACTGACAAAGGTCCCCACAACCTGCCTGGCATCCTCCTTTGTTAGTCACTGTCCTCACCCATCCAGCAAGGTGCCCTGTTCCCACCCCAGCGCTACACAGACGTCATTCCACCACCGCCACCCCCATATTTATTTCTCTACGTTTCTGCTACTTCCTCTCCCTCCCCACCTCTCCGCTGCCCTCTGTCTAACTTGTAGCACTTCACTGTCCACCACCCCACCATCCTGCTGCTCCCCTCCCTGCCACAGCCTCCTCCTCTCCCCACACCCAGTCACCACTCCCACCACTTACTCGTGCTGCTGCTCACAATGTGGTTTCAGTTGCCTGAGACTTCAGTAGTGTTTGTGAGTTGCGTGCGTGCGGTCTTGTGTGTGTGTGTGTGTGTGTGTGTGTGTGTGTGTGTGTGTGTGTGTGTGTGTGCATGTCTACTGTTGACGAAGGCCTTATTGGACAAAAGCTTTAATTGTGAGAGTTTTTTGTCGTGCCTGTCTGCAACTCAGCATTTCCGCTCTATGGTGAGTTGCAACTTTCCTTTTCGTAATATTGTTACGTTCCATCCTGGATTTATCATAATTTGACTCCTACTAAGAATACTGTAACAGAATAGGAAGGATCTCTCACAAAACCTAGAAAATACCAGTATTATGTAAAGCTGGTACCAAAGTTAGTGTCAGACACTTGTGAACTGGATAATGACAGCAATTAAGAGTAGCAAATCAAAATCAGAAATTCCGAATGAGTATCTTAAAACGTTTCTCTAGAAATGGTACTGTGGGGTACTGCTCCAATTTGTGACGGTGACAGATATAGATGTAGAATTAGTGTCACTAGTGTTGGGAAACAGCTGAGATTTAACAAGGCTCCAGAGCGTGATGGAATCTCTATCAGACCCTCCACCGAACATGCACCTGAGTTAGCCCCTCTCCTAACGAAAATCTATTGTAAATCTCTAGCACAAATAACAGTGCCCAGTAGTTGGAAGAAGTTCGAGGAGACACGCATCTAGTAGAAGAGCATCAGGAGTCATTCACAAAACTACCATGAAATATCCTTGCCATCCATTTGTTATAGGATTCTTGAACATATTCTCAGCTCAAACGTAATGAGGCTCCCGGAATAGAAGGACCTCATTGCCAATCAGTACAGATTTGGAAAACTGTCACATTTCCTTCATGACATCGTTAAAGCCCTAATCAAGGCAGTAAGGTAAATGCAGTAATTTAGGATTTTCGATACAATCATTTGACTCACTACCACAACCACATTTATTACCAAAAGTAAGATTATATGGGGTATGATACGAAATTTGTGAGTTAACTGATGATTTATTTGGTAGGGAGGACTCAGCATGTTACCTTCAATGTAGTGAAATAGGTGTGAACAATGTAAGTGTATTGGGACTCGCAGTTTCTGTTGTATATTAATGGTCTTGCAGCAATTTAATGGTTTTAGAATTTTCACGGATGATGCAGTTGTCTATAATGATGTACTATCTGGAGAATTCTGCACAAACATTGAGTAGGATCTTGACAAAAAATTATACCCACCAATGAAAGAGTACAGCTGATACCAGTTAATTCATACAGATCTATGGGCGTTACAATTTGGGACATGAAACGGAACGATCATGTGCTCTCAATTGGAGATAAGACAGGTGGAAGGCTTTGGTTCATTGGTAGAATACTAGGGTGATGGAATCAGTCCACAGACATGACTGTTTACAATTGTCTCATCTGACGATACCAAGAATATTGCTCTAGTGTGTGGGAGCTGTATCAAATAGGACTGGCAGCAGGTAGTGTAAAGATGTAGAGAAGAGCAACAAGAACAGTCAATGCTTCTTTTGTCCATGAAGAAACTGAGCTGGCACACTTTGAAGACAGACGGATACTATTTCGAAAAAGCCCACTTTGGAAATTTCAAGAAGCTGCTTTACACCTTGAATCTAGGAATATACTACAACCCACCACATAACTCTCTCACAGGTGTGGTGAGAATGAAATTAGCAGACTTACGGGACGCACACAGGCAATTTAAACAATCATACCCAAGCTCCATATGTGAGTGGAATGTGAAGGAGCCCTGATAACTGATACAGTAAGAAGTACCCTCTGCCTTGCACTTCAGAGCGGTTTGCGAGTATGGATGCAGATGTATACGTAGATTAACAGAGTTGATGGGGTTATCGAACAGAAACTGTATGATTTGTGTTTGAGAAATAACTTCCCTTTTTCTTAAGCATCTAAACTCAGTGGATAGTGACTCAAATTAAGAGGTATATTGTATGTAAGATCTCCGTTTGACTATTCGTACTATACACGTTCTTATAAGTCCTTTGGTAGTTGTAATGTAGTTATCGTAGAGGAGGAGCATATAGTGTGAGGTCCCCCAGAGTTTCACACCTTTCGCTAGCCACACCTTCACGATGGTAGTAATTCTCAGTTAACCTCACAGATCACTGATCCTTTTGACACTGTCCTGGTCATACTGCCACCCTAACAGCTTCATTCTTGACACCAATGCAGCTGACCATTAGCAGCAGAAGAGCGGCCCACTATTACTAAAAGGTGACTAACTGACAACCTCAGCTGCAGACAGGTGTTGTTATACCCCAATGTGGACAGCTGAAAATGTGTGCCCCGACCAGTTCCACATTGAGGTATAACAACAACACCTGTCGGCAGCTGAGGTTGTCAGTTAGTCATCATTTATTTCAGGGAAAAGCTGCACGGTCATCAACAGTAACTGTTCTTTCGAGAACAAGTTACTGTCTTCGTATATATTACTAAAAGGCTCTGTGCCAACTCTCTAATACTGTCCCAGACTTTGAGGTACCGGATTCAGATCCCTTTCTGCTGTTGGCACAGTGCAGAAATGCAGAGAACACTCGCAGTGTCATCCCTCGACCCCTCCTACCCTCCCCCCCATCCCCCCCATCCACCCCATCCCCCCCATCCCCCCCCTCCCACGGCACAGTTGCGCGGTCGAGTGTCTACAGGGTGAGTCACTAACTATTGCCACCAAGAATAACTTGAAAAGTATGAGAAGACCTGAAAAGGTTGTGGGAGAAAAATTGCATGGGCCAAGGGGGGCCATAATGTGACGTTGGTTTTTTATTGCTAGGTGGGGTCGTGTCAGAGATATAAAGCTCTACTTTGTTTTTTTAAATAACATGCAACAGTTGGGTACTTATTGAGACGAATCCAATGATGTGTAACAGGAAGTTCTTTGAAGGTCAACGAGGGTCACAAAGGTGGCATGAACATCGATTTACAGAAGGTGTTCGAATTTCTCCAACCTTCTAATCATGGACTGAGTGGTATTCCTTACCACATCAGCACTTATCAAAGCATCAGCTCTGACATTTCTCTCTTGCATATCTCAGGTGTAGTTGCGACATCTTTATAAACAATGTCTTTTATGAAACCCCACAAGAAAAAATCCAAAGGTGTCAGGTCTGGCGAATGACCCGATAACGACACATCTCCTCCACGTACAATCCAACAATTTGGGAATTGTCTTGGCAACTCATTTCTAGACATCAGCGAAAAATGTGCTGGACACCCATCGTGTTGATACCACAATCTGTTCCTCTTTCCTAAAGGTATTTCTTCCAAAAACAGACCTAATGTTTCTTGCAGGAATGTGGTGTACTTCCTACCATTAAGATTTCCTTCGATAAAATAGGGGCAATCTGACTTTCAATAATCCCTACAAAAGAATGGCCCTGACTAACAATAACCTATACCTTTTATGAATCACTTAACTCACAAAAATTTTCGTTATTAGAACTACTGCAATACAGCGTGCACCAATACTGCCAGCTGAATAAAAGATTCTAACTACTGAAGGCACTAACTACTGATAGGCATAGTTAGCAAATGAAAGATTTTGATAGAGAACAATGTATTTACCTTAATAGTGTTCAAAAGTCATTATATATATATATATATATATCAGTTCATGAGATCCAATCTTACAAATTTACTCTCTCTGATGGACACACGTTCAGATCATCTGCTGTCAAAACTCCCCACATCCACCACTGCTGGCGGCTCACCTCCAACTGCGCAACGCTACGTGCTGTTAACAGCCAACTGCCCAACACTACAATAGCAACTATTCCAACAATGCCAACCAGCCACAGACTTCACACAGCACAGCCAGTGATTTTCATACAGAGCGCTACATAGCGTTACCAACATAAAAACCTAAGTAGCCTACTTACATATTTGACAGTATAAGTATTCAGTCAGGCCAAGTTTTGACGTACTCCACGTACTTTTCATACAAGGATAGTTGATGTTTTATTAAAGTGTAATTGCCAAGAAAAGATTTGAAGTATTCAACTTGAAGATTGTTCGTATTAAAATCTTAGGGCGGTGTAACAGTTATCTGTAAAAACTATGATAATTCATAGCAGTGACTGGTTAGCAGGCTTGAAGGGCAAGCTTAATGTTGATTGTGCAGGTCTGAAGTTAAAGTGTTTATAATGTCATGTATAGATATTTAATAGTGTTTCTCATATCGTGTTGTGACTAAAATGTACAACCTTCATCTGAGTCTACTGATGGACCAATTTCAGGGTCCTCATGCTAAGTGCTGAAGCAAATTTAAGTCATGTAACAATTACAGGATTAGTGATGTTCCCTTGCCAGATTTCTAATATTTGTATGCTATAATAAGCAACTGTCTACAACTATTGAAATTATACTGCATCCAGGCACCACATATTCGATTTGTGACAAATAGTATAAAGAAGCAAATGTTACCCTACAACAGAAACAATAGTAAGGTTGTTGTTATTATGGTCTTCAATACAAAGACTGATTTCATGCAGCTCTCCGTGCTACTCCATCCTGTGCAAGTCTCTTCGTCTCCAAGTAACTGCTGCAACCTACATCCTTCTCAACCTGTTTGCTGTATTCATTACTTGGTCTCCCTGTATGACTTAAATCCCCCCCCCCCCCTCCCAACCCCTACCGCGCTTCCCTACAGTACTAAATTAGTGTTCTCCTGATGTCTCAGTAGTTGCAGGGGCAACAGTCCGGATGATTGACTGATCTGGCCTTGTAACACTAACCAAAACGGCCTTGTTGTGCTGGTACTGCGAACGGCTGAAAGCAAGGGGAAACTACAGCCGTAGTTTTTTCCCGAGGGCATGCAGCTTTACTGTATGGATAAATGATGATGGCGTCCTCTTGGGTAAAATATTCCGGAGGTAAAATAGTCCCCCATTCGGATCTCCGGGCGGGGACTACTCAAGAGGACGTCGTTATCAGGAGAAAGAAAACTGGCGTTCTACGGATCGGAGCGTGGAATGTCAGATCCATTAATCGGGCAGGTAGGTTAGAAAATTTAAAAACGGAAGTGGATAGGTTAAAGTTGGATATAGTGGGAATTAGTGAAGTTCGGTGGCAGGAGGAACAAGAATTTTGGTCAGGTGAATACAGGGTTACAAATACAAAATCAAATAGGGGTAATGCAGGAATAAGTTTAATAATGAATAAAGCAATAGGATTGCGGGTAGGCTACTACAAACAGCACAGCGAACGCATTGTTTTGGCCAAGATAGACACGAAGCCCACGCCTACTACAGTAGTACAAGTTTACATGCCTACTAGGTCTGCAGATGACAAAGAAATTGAAGAAATGTATGATGAGATAAAAGAAATTATTCCGATAGTGAAGGGAGACGAAAATTTAATAGTCATGGGTGACTGGAATTCGATAGTAGGAAAAGGAAGAGAAGGAAACGTAGTAGGGGAATATGGATTGGGGTTAAGAAATGAAAGAGAAAGCCGCCTGGTGGAATTTTGCACAGAGCACAACTTAATCATAGCTAACACTTGGTTCAAGAATCATAAAAGAAGGTTGTATACATGGAAGAAGCCTGGAGATATTGACAGGTTTCAGATAGATTATATAATGGTAAGACAGAGGTTTAGGAACCAGGTTTTAAATTGTAAGACATTTCCAGGGGCAGATGTGGACTCTGACCACAATCTATTGGTTATGAACTGTAGATTAAAACTGAAGAAGCTGCAAAAAGGTGGGAATCTAAGGAGATGGGACCTGGATAAACTGAAAGAACCAGAGGTTGTACAGAGTTACAGGGAGAGCATAAGGGAACAATTGACAAGAATGGGGGAAAGAAATACAGTAGAAGAAGAATGGGTAACCCTGAGCGATTAAGTAGTGAAGGCAGCAGAGGATCAAGTAAGTAAAAAGACGAGGGCTAGTAGAAATCCTTGGGTGACAGAAGAAATATTGAGTTTAATTGACGAAAGGAGAAAATATAAAAATGCAGTAAATGAAGCAGGCAAAAAGGAATACAAACGTCTCAAAAATGAGATCGACAGTATGTGCAAAATGACTAAGCAGGCATGGCTAGAGGACAAATGTAAGGATGGAGAGGCTTATCTCACTAGGGGTAAGATAGATACTGCCGACAGGAAAATTAAAGATACCTTTGGAGAAAAGAGAACCACTTGTATGAATCTCAAGAGCTCAGA
This sequence comes from Schistocerca americana, assembly GCF_021461395.2. Taxonomy (NCBI): domain Eukaryota; kingdom Metazoa; phylum Arthropoda; class Insecta; order Orthoptera; family Acrididae; genus Schistocerca; species Schistocerca americana. The sequence goes on from NC_060129.1 coordinate 86,271,433, forward strand.
TGGAAACCCAGTTCTAAGCTATGAAGGGAAGGGAGAAAGGTGGAAGGGGTATATAGAGGATCTATACAAGGGCGATGTACTTGAGGGCAATGTTATAGAAACGGAAGAGGATGTAGATGAAGATGAAATGGGACATATCATACTGCGTGAAGAGTTTGATAGAGCACTGAAAGACCTGAGTCGAAACAAGACCCTGGGAAGAGACAACGTTCCATTAGAACTACTGACGACCTTGGGAGAGCCAGTCCTGACAAAACTCCACCATCTGGTGAGCAAAATGTATGAGACAGGCGAAATACCCTCAGACTTCAAGAAGAATATAATAATTCCAATCCCAAAGAAAGCAGATGTTGACAGATGTGAGAATTACCGAACCATCAGTTTAATAAGTCACACCTGCAAAATACTAATGCGAATTCCTTACAGACGAATGGAAAAACTGGTAGAAGCCGACCTCGGAGAAGATCAGTTTGGATTCCGTAGAAATATGGGAACACGTGAGGCATTACTGCCCCTACGACTTATTTTAGAAGCCAGATTAATAATTGGCAAACCTACGTTTCTAGCATTTGTAGGCTTAGATAAGGCTTTTGACAATGTTGACTGGAATACTCTCTTTCAAATCCTGAAGGTGGCAGGTGTAAAATACAGGGAGCAAAAGTCTTTTTACAATTTGTACAGGAACCTGATGCAGTTATAAGAGTCGAGGGACATGAAAGGGAAGCAGTGGTTGCGAAGGGAGTGAGACAAGGTTGCAGCCTCTCCCCGATGCTATTCAATCTGTATATTGAGCAAGCAGTAAAAGAATCAAAAGAAAAATTCGGAGTAGGTAATAAAATCCATGGAAAAGAAATAATAACTTTAAAATTCGCCGATGACATTGTAATTCTGTCAGAGACAGCAAAGGACTTGGAAGAGCAGTTGAACGGAATGGACAGTGTCTTGAAAGGAGGATATAAGATGAACATCAACTAAGGCAAAACGAGGATAATGGAATGTAGTCGAAAGACGTCGGGTGATCCTGAGGGAATTAGATTGGGAAATGAGACACTTAGAGTAGTAAAAGAGTTTTGCTATTTGGGGAGCAAAATAACATGATGGTCGAAGTAGAGAGGATATAAAATGTAGACTGGCAATGGCAAGGAAATCGTTTCTGAAGAAGAGAAATTTGTTAACATCGAGTATAGATTTAAGTGTCAGGAAGTCGTTTCTGAAAGTATTTGTATGGAGTGTAGCCATCTATGGAAGTGAAACATGGACGATAAATAGTTTGGTCAAGAAGAGAATAGAAGCTTTCGAAATGTGGTGCTACAGAAGAATGCTGAAGATTAGATGGATAGATCACATAACTAATGAGGAGGTACTGAATAGAATTGGGGAGAAGAGGAGTTTGTGGCACAACTTGACTAGAAGAAGGGATCGGTTGGTAGGACATGTGCTGAGGCATCAAGGGATCACCAATTTAGTATTTGAGGGCAGAGTGAAGGGTAAAAATCGTAGAGGGAGACCAAGAGATGAATACACTAAGCAGATTCAGAAGGATGTAGGCTGCAGTAGGTACTGGGAGATGAAGAAGCGTGCACAGGATAGAGTAGCATGGAGAGCTGCATCAAACCAGTCTCAGGACTGAAGACCACAACAACAACAACGATGTCTCAGTGTGTGTCCTATCAGCAGATCCCTTTATTTAATTAGATTGTGCCACCAGTATCTGTTTCCTCGATATCTGTTCGTACTTCCTCATTGATTATGTGTTGTGCAACAGTGGGGCTCTGTGTGAGCGATGTGCGGTTGGAGAAGCAAAGTTTGCTAAGAAATTCCCAGACGTCACTCGCACAATAAAAGTACCTAAGGGCCACTTTAAAACTGGGTTTGAGGAATATTACAAGGGGGGAATATAAGTAGTATGTTAACCTCGGCCTCGACTGTTCTGTCCGCGCTATGACACGTCGGACACTGTTGGCTCTGTAAAAAAAACTTGGCACATTGAAAGTAAATGATTAACACAAATTTAGCGTAATTGACACTATAATTACCAACTTGGACGTAACGTACATATAACATGGTAACACTTACGTCAATAACAACGACAGAGCTTGAGTGGTTTGAAAAGTTTACAAATCATGTAGAAATGTCCATTCATTAACCACTCTGCGTTTTTCACATATGCTAGTCCCACATGGAACAAAATGACAGTATGTATCTGTAGGGTTTAACAAATTACAAGTCTAATAATGACCCCTATGTAATGGTGTTTCCGTATTACACAGGAGATGAAAAGAGACTGATATCGTTCGGCAGTGGTCGATGGGTTGCGCGCTTGTTTTTTTTAGTATTCAACTGTCTTCAGAGTCTGTCTTTAATATCGATGTTTTTACTTGCGCGCTGAGTCAGTCTATAGTTTCTTAGGCGCGTCAGTGGTGCTAGATTCATTTCTCCTTGTACATCGTCAAAACACAACATTACTTTGTGTAGTTAAATATTATACATTGGTACATAAATGGCTCTTGGCCTCTTTCATTACTCAGATCAGTGTTTTGTGTGACGAGATGTGGCAGTGTGAAAATACATCTCATCGTCTCCCATGTGGAGAACGAGAACTACTGGATTCACGTGATCCATGCGTAATTCCAGTGATGTAGTTGCACACAGTACATGCATTCATCTAAATTGTCAAAATCACACTCTTAAATTAATTAACATAACATACACATCATAATATCCACAATATTTATCAAATAAGTGAATAGAAGTGTTTATGCCTTGAACTTAAAATCCATTGTTTTCGCACTGTTATGTTTCAGTTCATTGTGGTCGGTGCCACGGTTATTTGTGTTCGTCTGTCTATGCACAGGCGGTGACCTTCATTCTTTAAAAGTAACTGTACAACACATTGATCTAGCTTCCATATTACTAAATTTAATAAATTCAGTCCTGCTGAAAAGAGAGAAATTTATAATCAAACATGAAAATCAAAGGTAGATTGCTTATACACTAATCATTGTCTGTACATTTGTACGATGTTTTAGTTAGTTCAGGGGTTTTGTCTCTTTTGTAGATTTTTTTTGCCAATTGCACGGTATTTGCTTATCGCTTAAATTTACACTAATAAATTTTCATGTTGCACACGGACACAAAACACTTTGACGTTCTTCGCCGTGAGTTGTCGATGGTAGTTTGTGGTCTTGTCTCACCGCACCTTGACTTGGTAACGTGGGCAAGAGAAGGACCTTGAGAAGCTAGCGTCTCATTATGTTAAATGTTCGTCCATGTAGATATATGACCATGATTTGTGTTCCTTTTGGTTCGTATTTTTTCTCATGAAACAATAAAGAAAACCTGAGTTAGTTTATGCTTAACACTAAGCTTACATCACTAATAGGGTACGGGGTAAGAATGTGAACATCAGATTTACAAAGTTAGCATTAGTACTCGCTCACTTCATTTATACATTGTTCAGTAATATCTTATTTCCGCCGAAATGACTATACCAGCCCACCGTTGTGGCCGAGCGGTTCTAGGCGCTTCAGTGCACAGCCGCGTTGCTGCTACGGTCGCAGGTTCGAATCCTGCCTCCGGAATGGAGGTGTGTGATGTCTTTAGGTTAGTTACGTTTAAGTAGTTCTAAGTCTAGGGTACTGATGACCTCAGATGTTAAGTCCCATAGTTCTCAGAGCCATTTCTTTGACTATACCACTGTTCGTGTTTAGTGTACACTCAATATTTGACATAAGTCTTTAGTTTGGATGCATTTATTGTTATACAGGTCTCTATGTTCGGAGAAATGTCCATGTACATATTTTGAATTGCGCTGGACACGCGGCTGTTAAAGTCAATCAACTAGCATTCTCAGAGGTGCATATCTTTAAAGGTGTGGCCGCATTATCCCGTCTTCCTGCGCTCTGTAGTATTCGCTTCGCGCGGTGATCCGCATGTATTTAAGCTGGGCGTGTCAAGGGACAAATGACTGATAAATTCCGTGCGTGTTTCCGTCAGGGTCACATGGTACGTTGCCTTGTTTTCCTTCTTATCGCTCAGTCCACGTGGACTGGACTTTCTTTTATCATCCGCACGTCTATATCTGTCGATACATGCGGTGGTTACGAATAATTACTCTCTCTCCATCGCGTCGCGCCTACTGTTCCTTCGTCTTACATCTAACAAAATTCATCATGTAGCTCACCGGCTACGTCCTTCCTTTGTATTCAAATAAAACCTCAATATAAATCGTCATCCACGGCCAGCAGTCGCGTAGGACTTCATCTTCTTAATAAAAGACTTAAAACTAATCGCATAATTTCTCCTGTAAATCTGGTCGGCGATTTTTCTTAGTAATTTTCTTTTCTTATTTCCTTTTTTCTGTGCGGCAGTGTTTTGACTCATGGATTCATTCTTCTTCTTGTCTTTCAGCGGTCTTTTTGTAGATGTGATCGGCAAAATCTTCCTCAATGGTCGTTATCATTTTCTTGGCTCGAAGCATACTTCTTAATGTACTAATGGTGGTACAGATCCTTTATTCTTCCAGACAGGGGATCGAATATGAGATAGCAACCATTGTGTCGTTTGGGCAAAATTATGTACGTACCCTCGTACAAGTACCTCCACTTTTTATTTAGACGGTACAGTAATGAAGGTTTGCAATGCGTCCTCACTAGTACTTTTTGATTAAGTTTGTAGTCTACCACTTTCCCATTCTTCTTATCGTGTGCTCTCTTTCTGATATTCGCATGGACAGTATGTGAAATTATAGCCTGTTTTACATCGAGTTCTTCTTCATCGCTCTGAAGTTTAGGTATAGGATCGATCCACTCGTTGCGTTCCCTTTGATTCGACAGTAGTTCTGGTGGCGTGTAACCAGTTGACATGTGGGGCCGGTTGTTGACTATCTGCTCCAACGGGGTTACAAATTCCACCCATTTTGTTTGGCGTGTCGAAATTTATGTGCGGATGAATCGGTTGAATTCCTTAAATACGCGTTCTGTCAAGTTTGACTGTGGTTTGAATTTCGAAATCAAAATTTTCTTGATGTTGTTCCTTGCGAGAAAACCTCTCCATTGTTTGCCTATAAAGTTCGAGGCATTTTCTGGAAGTATGGCCTCCGGTTTGCCGAAACGTGGGAAGTAATCGTGCTGTATTCTTCTTATAGTCGGCTGCGCGTCTGACGACTTCGTCGCGTACGTATACGTTTTGTAAACAGATGTAGAAGTACCACAAGGTATTTCGCACCTATTCTTACTGTCGGGAGTGGTCCTTCGAGATCTATACTTACTACGTGCCCTGGTTTCTGGGTTAATGTGGGGTTTAATGGCAAAGCATTAGACAGATTAAATGGCTTGGTTTTCTGGCATTCTAGACAACTTTTTAGGAGTTTGTGTACCCTTTTTCCTTGCATATTAGGAACGTAGCAATACATCGATATTTTCTTCTTGCATTTTATAGGATCGAAGTGTCCCCAGGACAGGTGGGTATACCATAACAAATGTTCCACATAGGCATGGGGTATGCACACGCACCTTCTTCCTGTTTCTGTTGTCCGATGAACTAATACTCCTTCAAGTAATTTGTAAAATTTCGTTAACCGGTGTTGAGGTTCAAATGGTTCAAATGGCTCTGAGCACTATGGGACTTAACATCTGAGGTCATAAGTCCCCTAGAACTTAGAACTACTTAAACCTAACCAACCTAAGGACATCACACACATCCATGCCCCAGGCAGGATTCGAACCTGCGACCGTAGCGGTCGCGCGGTTCCAGAATGAAGCTCCTAGAACCGCTCGGCCACTACGGCCGGCTAACCGGTGTTGAGGATTTATCTTAAGTATTCCCTTTACTTTATTCCATTTTCTGTCGGCGTCATGCAAGGTCTTCATTTGCACAGCTGTAGGTAGTAGTCTCAGTAAATCGGGTCTTCCATTAACGATATCTGTCCGTTCCGTAATTTTCCCTCAAATTCACAGTTTTCGGGCATTCCCTCCGGCATGCGTGATAGGACATCGGCTATGACGTTGTCGGAATAACCTTTTATTTTTCGACCATAAATATAATAACTGAATCTCCGAATTGCCCATACGACGGTTAAACCTTCCAATTCCGTTACTCAGTAGTTTCGCTCACACTTCGTCAATACGCGACTCGCGAAACTGATAATTCTGATTTTCTTCTCTCCGTTTACTTGTTCTTCTTGGAAGAGACAAGCGCCTAGACCCTGAAAGGAAGCGTCGCAAGATATACAGAAGTCTTCATCTAAATTTGGATGGTTCAAGATATCACTAAAGAGTAATGCTTCTTTTATCTCCTCGAAAGCTCGTTTACACTCTTCCGTCCAATTCCACGGAACGTTCTTTTCCAACAGGTTGTGTAATGACGGGTGGTTAAGGCATTGTCTGGATAGAAAATGCCGAAAGAATGACACCATTCCAATGAACCCTTTAAGCTGACGTTTCGTCGTGGGCGTAGGAAAGTTTTCTACAGCTGAAAGTTTCTTGGGATCCGGTCGAATTCCTTCTGAAGGTAACACGTGGCCTCAGAATTTGATCTCTTGTATCCCGAATTTTGACTTCCTGAGGCTGGCAGTAATTCCGTTGTCCGTGAACCTTCTGAACACTTTCTCGATCAGCTGGATGTGGATTTCCCATGAAGTGGTGGCAATTAGCAAGTCATCGACGTAAACCGCACTACGTCTAAAATTTCTGTTTTCAGGCCTCCTGCAAACCGGTGATATTATTTTATTAATGTTGCTAACGTCCAGTACCAACCTTACGCTGACATCTTCCTTCATAACAGGAACTAAGGGGCTGCAGTAGGGTGAATCAGAGGATTACTATAATGTTACACTTGATCATTTATCTTATCCCGTCTCTAACGACTGCCATTTTGGATTGCCAAACCGCATAAGTGGTTCAAATGGTTCAAATGGCTCTGAGCACTATGGGACTTAACATCTGAGATCATCAGTCCCCTAGAACTTAGAACTACTTAGACCGAACTAACCTAAGGACATCACACACATCCATGCCCGAGGCAGGAGTCGAACCTGCGACCGTAGCGGTCACGCGGTTCGAGACTGAAGCGCCTAGAACCGCTCGGCCACACTGGCCGGCGCATAGGTGGTCTTGCAGTACGTACCGTGGGGAAGGATCATGTCGAACTCGAAGCCTCTTATTATTCTTGGCTTGGTAGAAAATACGGGTGAATATCTCATTAAAAGATGGAGTAAATCCTGCTACTGGGCGTCTGTTAGTTCACGTTCTTCCATGGTTTTGCGAATTATATTTTCTTGAGCCGGTATTTGCTCGTATTCTTCACAATCAGCAACGTGTTGGCTGAAATACAACAGGTGATCGCTGCGTACTTTACCCTTTCGGTACAGTCGGCGCATCAAAACATGCATTGTCGATCCGCTACTCCTATCTTGTCAGGCAAATGTTGAACCGTAATTGCTTTGTCGTTGACTGTCAGCTTGCATGTTCCGTTATAAATATCAGTTACTGCTCTTGTCTTGCGGAGAAACTCCACACCGAATATGCAAGGAATGGATAGATTTTTCACGATTAAGCACACACATGCAATTGTCGATGATTCTGTTCGGACTGGATTACTCTTTGAACCATCGAACCGACAGCACCGGTGACTGGACAGCCTTGAACAGGTAAAGTGGGTACTTTGATTATGGCAGGTACTTTTCTGAAAACACATATTGACATTGAATTCATGTTCGCACCTGTATCAATAATTATTATGATGGGTACATCAGCGATATACAGGGTGTTACAAAAGGGTACGACCAAACTTTCAGGAAACATTCCTCACACACGAAGAAAGAAAATATGTTATGTGGACATGTGTCCAGAAACGCTTACTTTCCATGTTAGAGCTCATTTTATTACTTCTCTTCAAATCCCACTAATCACGGAATGGAAACACAGAGCAACAGAACGTACCAGCGTGACTTCAGCCACTTTGTTACAGGAAATGTTCAAAATATCCTCCGTTAGCGAGGATACATGCATCCACCTTCCGTCGCGTGGAATCGCTGATGCGCTGATGCAGCCCTGGAGAATGGCGTATTGTATCACAGCCGTCCACAATACGAGCACGATGAGTCTCTACATTTGGTACCGGGGTTGTGCAGACAAGAGCTTTCAAATGCCCCCATAAATGAAAGTCAAGAAGGTTGAGGTCAGGAGAGCGTGGAGGCCATGGAATTGATCCGCCTCTACCAATCCACCGGTCACCGAATCTGTTGTTTAGAAGCGTACGAACACTTCGACTGAAATGTGCAGGAACTCCATCGTGCATGAACCACATATTGTGTCGTACTTGTAAAGGCACATGTTCTAGCAGCACAGGTAGAGTATCCCGTATGAAATCATGATAACGTGCTGCATTGAGCGTAGGTGGAGGAACAAAACTAAAATGAGCTCTAACATGGAAATTAAGCGTTTCCGGACACATGTCCACATAACGTCTTTTCTTTATTTGTGTGTGAGGAATGTTTCCTGAAATTTTGGCCGTACCTTTTTGTAACATCCTATATATATATCTGCGCAGAAGCTTCTACTCGGTCTTCCCATAAGTCTTCTGTTGGTTTAGTCACCTTTTCTCCCATTAATTCTTCACGTATACCTGAGTTCTGAGCATAGCACATGAGATTTATTGACTCTGACATGAAGTCGTTCCCTGCGCATTCGGCAGCCTACCCACGGAGGCCTGGACGAGCTGCTTCAAGTTCTCCGCCTTCCTTAGTGCTGAGCTGCTACCGTTTGACGTAGCACTTCAGTTATCGTCACGGTAGAGCTTAAATACCATGTTACCGTTGGTACGAATCCCGGCTGGTTGCAAAAATTGTAGTTCGGCGGCGGCCTGACTTGGGTGTAGAATATGGTCGGACTGTATGTTCCAGGTGGCTTCTGATTTTGTTTAAACTGCTGCTGATATTTTGCCTTCGTTGCTTGCTGTGGTGGTGCATTTTGTTGGTATTGCATGACTTGGTTCTGCTGCTGAAAACTGTTATGATTTCGCGACCCATTTTGCTAGCCTTCATTGTTTTGTTCGCCGTATCGGCTCCCACCATAGTTCTTACGTTGGTAACCGTTGCCGTATCTACTTCGTTTGTAGCCATTGCCATAATTTTCGGATTGTCGTTACAAATGGGGTCGAGTCTGTAATTATTGTTACATCTGTACCGCTGGTTGCCATTCCTATAGTTGCCATTGTTCTTTCCGTCACTTGACTGCCAGTTAGCGTTTACCTGTTGGCTGCCGTGTATTTCGGCGGCCGGTGCGCGTGGCGTCTGATATCCGTAGTTGTGGTTGTCCTGAACACGCGCGTCTTTATAGATGAGGTCTAAACTGTCCAACACGGATAAGAACATCTCCTGGTCTCCCTTATCGATACAGGCAATTTGGCTTGAGAATCATCATTACATCTTTAGTGGTGATTGGTGTATCCCAAGAGCGAATCTTCCTCAAGTAATTCTCAAAATACCTCCTTAGCCTCACAAATTTGGCATGAAAAGCTTCAGCATTACTCACTTCTTTCCGAAGTCTCTGCCATACTCCTGAGCTCCAAAACTAATGCAAAAATTGGTGTTCGAATTCGTCATAGGTATGACATCTATCGACCATCTCTGTTCCCCATAATGCATTTACTTCTTGAATGAATCCGGTAACAAACTGTATGCTTTGGCTGTGTGACCAACTTTCCGGAAATACGCCAGAAAATTCTTTTAAAAATACGAGATGGTGAATGTTTCTTTTCTCTGGTATGAATATTTGAAAGACTCTATGCTTCAATACACACTCTTCTTTCAATAGATTCCTGAAGCGATACTTGAGCTATTTGTTCCGGCTGTAAAGGTTGGTAGTCCTGCTTCGGTACTGATCGTGCGGAAGTTTGTTGCTGGCGGTCGAAATATTCCGTCGAGTTGTTGACGGTTGGTAATTCGATTTGGGTTTCCCCATGTGCGTTATTGTTTTGGAGGTCATTTAAGCGGTGTAGCATTGTCTCAATTTGACCCTCAAGTTTGCGTTTCCACTCTTGTAAATCTCCCATGAAGACACGTCGAATGTATCTTAACTCGCTACAGACTGTGTCTCCTGAACTTCCGGGAGCAGCTAAGACTTCTAACGTGGCTGATTTTACGGTGTCCTTGAGCTCGTTCGTTACCTTGTCGGAAATTTCTCTGTCTTTGGTCTCCACCCAATCTTCGTATCTCTTATTCAGTTCTGTGGTGTACGTGTCTAAGCCATGCTTTATTTTACTTTCAAGTATTCAACTTAGACATGTCATCTGACAATTCTGTCATTTTATCGCCTATTTTCTTGATATTATCTTCAAGCTTGTTGACCTTTCCTGACACTTCCTCGTAGTTTTTAAGCGTCTTCGCCGTCTCAGACTGGCAAGCGGTACTTGAAGCTGTAGTTGGTTGGCGATTGATTTTATGCCATTTTCCAGCTTCACAATTTGATCTGCCACTGTGGAAATGTTACTATCTATTTTTGCACGTACGTCGGTTTTAATCGAATCTACTTCACGTTTGAGACCTTCTTTTAGTTCGTCCTTTACCGAATCTATCTTGATTTCCACTGTACCAAATTTGGTTTTCATAATACCCTTTACTGAGTCAATTTCTGTCCTTACTGTAACCATTTGTGATCCGAGTTTACCAGTAACTGATTTTAATTGGGCCTTCAAATTACAATTCATTGAGTCAAGTTTAGTTTGTACATCTGCCTTTAAGTTACTTCCCATAGAATAGAATTCAGTTTCCAGGTCCGATTTTAAGTTGGAGAACAACAAGGCTGGTTCCTCGTCCCACTCCTTCTCTTCGCGTTGCCTTTCCTTCTCATCACGTTCCCGTTTTTCTCTCTTGCACATTTCAGTACACATGTCAAGTTTATCCGATTGACTCATCTGAGATGTTTGTCCGAATCTTAGCTCACGCTCCTCGTCCTCTATATTTAACACGCCTTGCCGAGACTCCGGGAGATTAGAAATTACACGCGAGCGGACGTGGTATGTACCAGCGTTGGTTTCGGGAAGTTCATCTGCGGAATTATCCACTCGCTTGTCTTCTGCCGTGTTTGCAACCAAAGATTTCGCGATAGACCAACTGGTAATATTTTTAGATACACTACTGTACTGCTCATACGGGCTATCTATCTCTGAGTTACTAAAACAGTCAATTGTCACTGGCGGCAATGTAAACTGAATAGCACGACACAAAAGAGACGATTTGGATTCCATTAAATGTAAACAATTGAAGACAACGGTGCCGTCCCCCACCTACGCTCTGTTTCCACGTCTTGGATTTGAATGACAAGAATGACTACAAGAGAACATATACAGACAACTACAGTCAAACAATAAATATTTTGCACTTCAACAAAATTGACTTTAAAAATTTCAAAGAAAGGTTTGTAAGATAACTAATCTGAATAAATTTTCGAAATGAAGCGGGGTTTGGCGGGAAAGCTGGATTTTAAATGAGTGCAGCACTTGAATGTCAGAAAATGCACTACAGAAGCAGGGTTTTCACAAACACAAAGGATTCTACTCACTTTGCGTTGTCTTGAAACAGCGACTCGTAACTGTAATTACGGAAACCAGTTGTATTTTATCGTTCTGTAGCTAGTCACCAGAATATGATTCACGTCCGGTCCCACATGATATTAAAAACAAGAGGATCAGCTACGATTTTGATTCATGTCACTGTTCGGGCGCCACATCTGATGTAAGGAATTATTATTAGTATTATTATTATTATTAAGCATGAGACTGAGGAGGGGAAGCAACATATACTTGCGTGCCTCCCGTTCCCGTTTAGAAAGTGCCGCGTACCATTGTGGAACGGTGAGGCTTTGTGCGGTTGGAGAAGCAAAGTTTGCTAAGAAATTCCCAGACGTCACTCGCACTAAAAAGTACCTAAGGGCCACTTTAAAACTGACTTTGAGGAATATTACAAGGGGGGAATATAAGTAGTATGTTAACGTAAGACTGTTCTGTCTGCACAATGACACGTCGGACACGGTTGGCTCTGTAAAATAACTTAACACATAGAAAGTAAATAATTAAGCAAACACAGATTTAGAGTAATTGACACTATATTTACGAACTTGGACTTAACGTACATATAACATGTTAACATTTACCTCAATAACAATGACAGAACTTGAGTGGTTTGAAAAGTTTAAAAATCACGTAGAAATGTCCATTCATTAACCACTCTGCGTTTTTAACACATGCTAGTCCCACAGGCAACCAAATGACAATATTTATCTGCAGGGTTTAACAAATTACAAGTCCAATAATGACCCCTATGTAATGGTGCGTCCGTATTATACAGGAGATAAAAAGAGACTGATAGTATGTCTTTAATATCGATGTTTTACATGCTCGATGAGCTAGTCTATAGTTTCTTAGGAGCATCAGTTCTGCTGGCTTCATTTCTCCTTGTAAATCGTCAAAATACATCATTACAATGCATAGTTAAATATAATACATTGGCAAATTAATGACTCTTGGCCTCTTTCATTACTCAAATCAGTGTTTTGTGTGATGAGATGTGGTGGTGTGGAAATACATCTCACACCACAAGCTTCTATGCTCTTCATGTTTAAACTCTTTATAGCCTACGTTTCACTTCCATACATCGCTACACTCCACACAAATACTTTCAGAAAAGACTTCCTTAGACTTAAACCTATACTAGTTGTTAACAAATTTCTCTTCTTCAGAAATGCTCTTCTGGCCATTTCCAGTCTACATTTTATATCATCTCCGTTTCGACCATCATGATTCGTTTTGCTGTGCAAATAGCAAAACGCATCGACTACTTTAAGTGGCTCATTTCGGAATATAATTCCCTCAGCATCACCTGATTAAATTCGACTACATTCTATTACCCTGGTTTCGCTTTTGTGACTTTCATCTCATATCATTCTCTCGAGACACAGTCTATTCTGTTCTATTGCTCTTCCTACTCGTTTTCTTTGTCTGACAGAATTACAGCGTCATAGGTAAACCTCAAAGTTTTTATTTCTTCTTCCTTGACTTTATTTGCTCATACAAATTTTTCTTTGTTTTCATTTATTGATTGCTCAAAAATATAGATTGAATAAAATCGGGTATAGGCTACAAACCTGTCTCACTCCCTTCTCAATCCCTGCTTCCCTTTTGAGCAAGGATAGAAAATGTTTCAAGGACACTATTTTCCAACAAGTAAGCTGATCTAAGAACCTCTTGTAGAAGTTAGTATTGCTCCACAGTTAATAATTGTTCACTTGTAATAATCATCCGGTGTCTGCCTTAATATATAAGTGTTGTTGTGAGCCACTTGTTGCAAAAACGGTTAGTATCCTTCTGTGTTGTTCAAGCAAAACTTCTGTTACATTGCTTGATAAATTGTGCTACTGCTTGGTGTCTTATTTCCAAAACATAATTTCAGTACCAAGTAAAGTCGATCCTAATAGTTAACTCCCTTTATGAACAGTGCTCGCTCTTGATACCACTTTTCCTAATTAGGCTGGCGACCGTTTCCTTGCGTGTAATCGCAGTTTACTTTATTAGTAATAGAACCGGGATTCTAGTCTCGTTTATGCTGTTATTGCCTCCTTTCAATAGGAATGCTTAGAGAAACGAAAATAGTCCCATACCTTGACCATTAGACACAGTCACGGTCAAATTAAAATCCTTTGTCAGGAGGAACATTAGGGTATATTACTAATTGAGAAAGAACCGGTAGTGTTATGAACCTTAGGTTGCCTCTATAATCGTGTAGAAATTTCTGACGTTTTCGTCACTGGCGAACCAGTGCATCAGCAGGTGTGGCGATTCGTGCAAGGCGACGGTTCCACCTTGCTTAAAATGCTCTGGTCAGCGCTCAGTTTCAGGTGGGCCATGTGTGGTATCTCTCCATCAACAATACAACGTACAAGGGCCTACGCCACGTCGGGAAGGGTAACTGGTAGCTCACAGTGAACACACTCAGATCGTGTACGACAGCCTCCCATTCCACTAATATGCCCGGATATTCCGCCACTAACTCCAAGGTTTGCGGCATAACCGCCCATCGCTAAACAAAACTATTTCACAAGACCGTCACCACCGCCACTGGCATCCCAGTTGGAAAGAGACAGCCACCTGTCACTTTACAAATACGGCCCATACGACAATTCTTAGACAACATATATGTATGGAGATAAACAGCGATTAATTTACTTATAATCAATTATTCAAAATGACAGTCACAATCGCACTATTTATTTTGCCGCCAACCGGTTTCAACTCGCGTTGGGGTCATCTTCAGGCCAAATTACACCATTTGGTCGCTTGCCGCCAACCGGGTCGAAACCGACTCTATGACAATGATTAACGCCCCTCCCAACTCCTAGCGGCTATGGCAGGATTTAGGGTACAACAATGGAATGCGCTATCTGCGCTCACCAACGAGGATGTACTCACACAAGACCTTTGGACGTGGAAAACAGCACTGGCAACCATCTCTGATACAAGGTCTCAACCTGACACTGCAGCCCCCTTTGGGGATATCAGATATACTGAAAAGACAGAAAGGGAGACCGAGAAGGAGCTGCGCTCTTCACCAGTGGTGTACTGTGCCACACACCAGTACTGAAGTACCACGACGCTATCGCAGCTTTCAAGCGGTAGCGGTCAGGTTCTCGTCACCAGTTGGTCGAATCACCATTATGGCTGTCTGCTGTCGTATATTTCCACCGACGAGTCATATGCATGCACAGCAGCTGGAACCTCCTGCTACTTGGTCAGCGACCCTCAGCCGCCTACCTCGTTTTCTATTCCATCGTTCCTTGCATGGACTGCTATTCTCTTCCTGTGGGATCGAGACACGACACTCTTCTTGTATGAGTGTTCACACAGATCCCTGTGACGGTCAACAGGTCACGTCTGAAATGGCTCGTCCTGAAGGCGGATTGATCATGGTACTGTGCAGTAGTGGATGCACCATTTCCCTCGTTCCCCAGCGAGAAATCACCGCATGTAAGGTATATTATCAGACTAGAATAGTGGTTAAAAAACCAGGAAAAGCTCCCCCAGAAGCAATACGGATTTTCTAAGCGAGAAGTCACAGCATATAAGGTATATTATCAGCTTAGAATGGTGGTTAGAAAACCAAGAAAAGCTCCCCCAGACGCAATATGGATTTTCTAAGGGTAGAAGTATTGTTGACAACTTCACATCCCGTGCAATGAACACTGAAAAAATCTTTCTGACTTGCAGGTACCTTATGGCTTAATTTCTTGATTTTTCAGGAGCTTATGACTGTAATACTGCTGTACCTCGCACTTTTACGAATTATCTATGATTTACTAGCCTGTCATACTGTTTACATCAGTGACGATAAATAAGTGTCATATGGGCCTCGCGTGATGTCTTTCGGCATTCCACAGGATGCGATACTGAGTCCCTTACGTCCCTTACCATACACCCTTCATGTCACCGACCTGAAGACTACTTATCCCCAACGCCAAAGTTTTTCAGTACGTGGATGATATTGTATCTACGCCCATTCACCATGTCACTAACAAGAACAAGTGTTCTGCGAATTCTACATTCAATCGCATTGCATCCTCTTCATCAACAACTACATGGTAACAGATTGGTTACAGTTCTCTGAACATCATCTACGGAAAGTGCAAAGTGATCTGGCGTACCTACGCTAAATTGTGTTAAAAGATAAACATCGTTTTAAACCATGGGCAAGCCAATCTTTGCAATGTGTACTACTCGTCAGTTGAACTTCCACGCTAGCTCAAAAAAAAAAAAAAAAAAAAATCCAGTAAAACTGCCCTCTTGCTACATTAACGTTTGATGCGTGTTTCTCAAGACCTACGTTTTACTGATTTGCGTCTAAGTACACTCAACTAAGTCTTAAGCTGCTGCCCGCAAATACTGGAACACATTCCACTGAAAACAAGGCAATCAGTGTGGTACCAACACGACGGATGTCCCTCCCATTCTGGACGCACACTGAAGAGCCAAAGAGACTGGTACACGTGCCCATCCATGAGCTCGCAGAAGTGCCACGAGACCACATATCAGGGACTCGGCTGATGTCTGAAGTAGTGCTGGAGGGAATAGACACCATGAAACCTGCAGGGCTGTCCACACGAGAGGGTGGGGATTTCTTCTGAACAGCGCGTTGCAACGAATCTCACATATGCTCAATAATGTTCATGTCTGGGGAGTTTGGTGCCCAGCGGAAGTGTTTCAACTTAGAAGAGTGTTCCTGGAGGCACTGTGTAGCAATTATGGACGTGTGGGGTGTCGCATTGTCCTGCTGGAACTGCCCCAGTCCGTTGAAAAGCACAGTGGACGTGAATGGACGCAGGTGATCAGACTGGATGTTACGTACGTGTCACCCGTCAAAATCGTATCTAGACATATCGCAGGTCCCATATAACTACAACTGCACACGGCACACACCATTACAGAGCGTCCACCAGCTTGTACTGTCCCCAACTGACATGCAGGGTCCATGGACTCACGCAGTTGTACCCGTACCCGTCCGTCCACTCAATACAATTTGAAAAGAGAGTCGTCCGACACGGCAACATGTTTCCGGTCATCAACATTTCAACGTCGGTGTTGACGACCCCAAGAGAGGCGTAAGATTCGTGTCAGGCAGTCACCAACGGTACACCAGTGGGCCTTCGACTCTAAACCCCCTGTCGATGATGTTTCTTTGAATGGTTCGCACACTGACACTTGTTGGTGACCCAGCATTGATCTGCAGCAATTTGCGGAAGGATTGCACTTCTGTCACGTTGAACGATTCTCTTCAGTCGTCGTTGGTTCCATTCTTGCAGGATCTTTTTTCCGGCCACATCGATGGCTTCGACGTGATGTTTTACCGGATTCCTGATATTCACAGTACACTCGTGAAGTGGTCTTAATGGAAAATCCCCACTTCATCGTTGCCTCGGAGATGCTGTGTCCCATCGCTCGTGCACCGACTATAACACAACGTTCAAACTCACATCTTGATAACCTGCCATTGTAGCAGCAGTAACCGACCTAACAACTGCGCCAGACACTTGTTGTCTTATATGGGCGCTGCCGATCGCAGTGTCGTGTTCTGCCTGTTTTCATGTCTCTGTATTTGAATACGCATACCTATGACAGGTTTCTTTAGCTCATCAGTGTACAATGACACACGTTTCTAAGAGAATATTTGGAGAGCATCGGAACGGTTGCTCAGGAAACGGAAATTGGCCTGCGCACCCACCAAACTTCTATACATTTATCCGTGGCGAAAATTAGAGCGAAACGTCTGTGATGAAACACTGACTTAAATGCTTAATGACATGGATGCATACTGCCGTTAACTCCAGATGAAATTCTACCTGCGGTATTGTTTCTCCAGAATCACTTTATTACGTGTAGTAGCGCTCAAGGCCTGTCTTAGCAGCTTCTCCCTGTATAGAGGAGATATCCCAGTTCATCACGCCAGACCAAGTTACCTGCGTCGGCCGACTGCCCATGCGTTCGCCTGCATGGAGCACGGAAACGCGAAGCTTCCTTTGATCGTTCATGAGTCCACTTTCTCCCCTGTCGGTTCGCACCAAAAAAGCAAATTTTGTTGCGCTTTGTGGCCAATGACGGCAGAATAAATTTCCTAGAGACTCTCAAAGCTCTCTACCAGAAGAGTCTGTCTTGCAAACTCTCTGCACAACTCCTTTGAATAAACTGGTGGGATTGCTAAAGGTCTGTAAGAATGAATGTGGACTGTGGTACCACACTGATAGGGGAGGAAGAATGGGGAAGATACCTTCAAGTCCGTCGAGAACCAGTAATTTCTGCAACTACGTAGAACTCTTTTGCTGTTGTCGCATGTGGTAGCTTAATGTGGCTCGGGTTGTGCAACCTTCGACTATTAGTGACTGATGTGTTCCATCAAGCCAAAACACCTTAAAAATGAGCAGCGGATGCATTCATAAATCTGACAGACTGGCGATTGCAAAGCACTTTCGTAATAAGCATTTTGAGGGATGAGATTATAGGAAAGGTGGTGCACATATGTGGCTATTCATCGAACTAGCTTTACATACCCGAAAAAGGCGGTTCAGCTTTACGTAACCTGATTCATGCGCATATTCAACTGCTTCCGTGGCACATATTACAAAAACAATAAAACTCCACACAAGAACTGTAATATGTATATGAATGTTTCTTTATTTGTCCCTCCTTCGATTCTATACTACTAGATCATATGCGATTAAACGTTGCTGATTTGTTGTGTGTCAACAAACGGAGATTTCTGGAATGTATTAAAGTTGTCGAAGGAAAATCTAGAAACTGGAAATGTCGAGAATAAAAGCAAGCCAAGAAAAAACAAGAGCAGTTAATGAAAAAAATGAAGCAAACATTTTAGCAGCAGTAACACACAATGGAAATGTAACTGACAGGCATCTCGGAAGTTGCTGACTTTCAACTGAATGCAAGTGGCGGCAGGCGAAAACGCTATCCGTGTGTGCAGGTACGTCAACATTGAGGCGTTACCATAGACATGTACTCAAATTTTATTGTCGAATAGATGGTGCACGTGTCCTTTTAACATATTTGTGTGTGTCACATTCTTCAGCGGCAGTTCTTGCGTTTCCGTATGTATGAAGTATGTGAAGTGAGTTGAACACAGATATAGACATTTCTGTCCGTGTGTGACGTAACAGGTGGTGTTAATTATAAACTTCAAACTGCAACTCGGCATAGCACAACTGACACAATTTTCTCTGGTTTTTTCAAACTAATTGTAATAGTTTCCGCGAAGCAATACTTTCACTATCAAGCGAACCAGATGATACAGTCGTTAGCAAATGTTCTTATTCAGGAAGATGAAGATTTCGAACCTGTGCATCCAGATTTAAGTTTTCGTGACTACCTTGTCGCTCCTGGAAAATACTGGAGTGGTTCCTTTGAAAGGGAACTGCCGGATTGGTTCCCCGTCATTGAAACATTCCGACCGTGTGCTCCGTCCCTAATGACCTAGATCTCTACGGGTTTGAGCCCCAATTTCCTCCCTTCCTGCTTTAAATCAGTTACGCCATCTTTACAACGAGCTGTTGGTCAATGTAGACCTCCAGCTCGGATGAAAAAGGCATCACGAACCGCACAAACAAACGAGCAACTTGAAGTAAGACTGGAAAGCTGTCGACTACGCGTTTTTCGATTCAGACGAGCACTGCATATCGATCTATATCTTGATCCATTACACTGTGGCGCTAATTATGATTTGAGGCATCACACAGGTGGGGTTATTGTAAAAACTGATAATTAAACTTGCAATGCCCTCTAAAATGAAACACCAGCAATGCACTGAGCAGGTGGATAAGAGAAGTGGACGAAATTACATTCATCACCCTCAACATTATCAACGTTAGTACCAGGTGACATAAACCTATCGAATATTTGTTTTTGCAGAAATGGTCACTCAGGTTACTTTAACATATCCACATGCAGCCATTCATGGGATGAAGTAAAAGAACTTAGGTTCACTGGAGGGTCATCAACTGAATGCCATAATATTTTCTACGCCTGACTTTATAGAAACATTAGTACAACTCACGTTTCCAAATGACATTACCCGTTGCAACATGTATCATGTGTGAAAATTCTATCACAATAATCACAGTACAAGGGAAAATATGTCATCTTACAGGAACTCTACTAGCGTAGACAGTTAAAGATACAAATTATTTCGAATATACTTCATGGCAAACACTCATGAATATATCGGTTAACGTTCAGTTCAGTATAGGTGCTAAAGGAGAAATTGTCACTGCATTACAAGTTATATTCGATCTACAAACGAATTAAAACTATAGTTCACATCTGGTCTTGAATAAATGCCTGCTGATGCGTACAAAGTTGTAGCTAGAGCTGGCGGAACACCTGTCAGCCAACGCGAAACAGAAGACTAAACTCCAACAATTAATGAAATGATGACAGTTACCGTTGACGCAGAGTTAAAATCGCGTGTTCGCAAAGAATTTAACTAACGTGACGTAATTCTTCTGGCGATGTTCATCGAGTATCCAAATCCCATCTCTCATACGAAGGATTGCAGTATCGGACTGTATTTTGACGAAGAGAACATGGATGTCTTCACAACATTAAACTAAGAAATTCAGAGAGTGCTAAGGAAACAAATAAGGAAATGAGACCTACGAATCACTATTCACATCGATTGATGATTCGTGAAAAAGCTGAAAATCAGATCTTAAAATGTCGACAAATGTTCCAATACTACATTCGATTAAATATGACCAAACGGCGTTCCAGATACAGTCTGTCGGTAAACTGAAGAGCGAGCGAGCGAGTCCCCACTCTGCCAACCCAGCTACGTCACAAGTGGCTTCTACACGCTGTTTCACAACGTAGTACCGGCCGTGCCGTGGCGCGCGCTGTAAATCTGTGCCGACGCCGTGTACAGAATTACGTCTCGGCTGCGTTCATTTTTATACAAATGCATTAAGACCATAAGGAACACAAAAACGATAGCTTCTTCTGAAACACAACATTATAGTGTAAATATTATTAACATAAGAACGGAAGTCAGTATTAGACTACAAACATAGAAGCGATTGGTTGTTCATGTGAATGTATGTTCCGCTATTGCTATTCGTAAAACGAACCCCATATAATGTAATCAATCTGTAGAATTTAAGGCTTGTTCTTATTTTGTGTTTCTACTAAAAGGTAGAAGTTTTCTTTGAAGCGCTGCATTGAAACTAAACAACTCTTGCAACACAAAGAGTGTTTAAAAAGTAAGCAGAAATTTATAATTTTGTGTCTTGTATTAGTCCGACTTGCACTACTTTTTTGTCACTGTCTTTGTAAACATGCCTCAAAAGTATGTGTACAATGTTAAGCATATTGGGTATTTACTGTGTTGTCAGCTGTCAGAAAGGTTACATGTGTTTCGGTAGCATCAATCATTATTTGTTTTGTATAAAAATAAATTAGAGAATCTGTATTAAATTTGGTTATAAGACTGGAATAAAGTGTATGAAACTTTTGGAAATGGTAAATATTGCTGTTGGTGAGACTGTTATGAGTAAACCAAGGGCAGACAAGTGGTATAATCGTTTCAAAGCAGGCCTTAAAGGGCAGCGGTTTTACAAGCACGGATGAGAATAAAAATGCACAATTAACAGACGTATAAACTGTCCCGAAGAAAGAGCTCCTGAAGTGTTTTGGAAATTGGAAAAAGCACTGGCATAACTGTATAGCATGTATTGGTGAATATTTTGAAGAGGATAACATTGCTGTAGATTAACAAATGAAGTTCTTACCAAAAAATAAAAATGAATATGTGAACGCACCTCGAATGTCAAGATTTTTATCCAGAAGTCCAGAATCGGTGTACATGTTTCGAATGAAATTTCAGCAAGGTTTAGAATAGCTATTGCGCACATGTTTTAAGTAGTATGTCTTAGAATCAGGCGAATAGTGACCGAGATATAGATTTAGTGTTCCATAAGCATCAAAGGTTTTGTGTGATTTTGAAACTGTCTATAACGATGGCTTTCCTCCCAAAATTATTAATTTTCCTTCGTGGCGATTCCAGTAAACGAAGCAGCTTATTTTTCCGTTCCTAACTTATGTGTCCTACTGGGTGAGGCTGACGTTTGCATAGACTGCAGCCCTTTAATTGGGACTGGTAATGTTAGCCAACAGTTCTTTTTGGGCCGCCTCTTTAATACACGCAGTAATAACATTAGAGACTATCGAACGCTCGTTACTCCGAAAATACCTCCACTTCTTCGTATTCTGCATATTTTCTCGCAATGCTAGACTACTATCCATCACTTCCGGATATCGAACTACATCAGTAAGTATACAAAGTTAACTCACTGATGCTAACAACTAAGATTCCACGAACAGAAACGACGTACATCACTGCACGCCGATCTACACCACTAGACAGGTAACGGGCAACAGATTTTGGGTGCCCCTGTAGGCCGGTGTCAGAGTTCTTCCGGGAAAGGCCACTTCCCCCACCAAAAGCGCTGCTCGCTCTTGGGTTTACAGACTATAATTCCCTTATTTACGTCACTCAGTTGTTAATGATGTCAACGGAATGCCAATGAGCTGGGAAAAACAGTTATATTAGTGACAAGGCTTTCCACAGCACATGGATGATACACGCAAGTTACAATGACATTTGTTTGCACAAGTGGCCACTCAGGTTATTTTAACGTATTCACATGCAACCATTCATGGGATGAAGCAAAACAACTTAGATTCACTGGAGGGTCATCAGCTGAATCTCATATTATTTTCTGCACCTCACTTAATACAAACACTTGAATTCTGAATAACTTTCTTGGCCAATCATCATGGTTTTCGAGAGACACGCTGCTGGATGTATTCCGTTGAGCGGCAAAGTAGAGGAGTATCATACGAATACATTTTGATTTTATTGACCACAAAATCCAGGCCACTTCAAACTCATCAGCAGAAGCACAAATACCAGAAATCGACATTGACCCATATCTAATGGAAGTCTTCAACAAAAACATGATTCATAGTCCATATGACTTCTGCAACACCGGTTCCCCTTACATGCCCATCGGGAAATGCAGGAAAAGTAACGAAAGGTGACTGTCGGCGAGACTACACCTGACAATGACGGATACCAATTTTGTCGTCGACCATTGACTAAAGGTACCTGAAAATCGATCACTTTAAAACTATGAAACAATAATACTGAAGTAGTTAATCATTATGATATACTACATTCACCGTCTTCCGCGGAAATGTGCAAGCCTCACACCAACAGCAAGAAGTGGAATTTGGCGAAATGGATCATTTACATTTGCGAACCAGTCTACAAAAGGAGTGATAGGGCAGTGGAAAGCATATATCAATGAAACCGACCAATATTAACTGGTACCCTGTAGCACTGAAGCTGTATGGTGTAAGTTTTCCATGGACAATATAAATATAGAAAGCGTGTGATTGTTTTGGAGCTCTCTTTTTGTGGTACCTAATCTTGAAACTACAATCACTGAGACTGTACAGTGTGATACAATTTTATGAAGTTTAATAATGAATAACAGTTGCAACTTTGTCCATGTTGAAGTAGTTTCTTTGCCAGCAAAAATGGTGGACTGTCATTGGCTGAAAAGTAAATGTGACAAACAGTGGCGGATAAAAAATTTTGCACCCCTGGTGGTGCAACTAGATTGTGAAGAAATTATTAGTAAGTTAGTAGCAAGACGTAAAAGGCTAAATATAATACTTTAAATTAACGTACTACCTGAAGTTGCAGCAAAATGCCAAAGTGTCACAATTTAATACAAAGACTAATATATTAATATTATTGCTTAATATTAATGATTAATAATGATATTCAAAAATATATAATTACCTCCAATGTTAGCTTAGAATTAGTTGCTTTCTCATAAATAAATACCTCAACAGCTACAATACATATGTTTCATTTAAAGACACTTGCATCAATTAATGTTTCTCTACAGTTAAACCCGCATGTAATATGGATGCTAACGTATTTGTGTGTTTTTTAATTTCTGCTTGATTGACTATTGGCGTTAATAGCAAAATCATTTTACGTGGTTGGGCGAAGAGAGGTTTACCTTCCCTAAATGATAGTGTTACACCCCCCCCCACCCCCCCCGCCCATGCAAAAGCTGTAGGTACGTTCCTGTCTCAGTACATTGTGATGTGCACCAGGAACAGGGAACTCGCTACTTGAAATTTACTGAAAGTCCAATGTGACCCCCGATTGCAGATAAGGGCTTCTTTTAGTCAGTGTATAGTGAATTATTTTGTGGGTTTCAGGCACTTTGTTCCCAGAATGCAGCAGAGTCTCACTGAAAAAGAAATCTGTGAACTGTTATTAGACGAAAAATATTCAGATACAGAATCTTTAAGCGATTTTGAACCTTCAGATTAAGAGAACATAAGTGACGATGACATAAGTGACGATGAAAATAAACAACAAGAAATTGCTTCTCATTCAAGTAATTCATAGTCTGGTGATTCAGTAGAGAGAGTTAGCCGGCTCTCAAGTAGTTCATATTTTTGAGGTAAAAATCGATTAAAGTGGTCTACCCATCCACCAGCTAGGTCCAGAGCAGAGGTCACATCATCATCACTCACCTGCCTGGTCTCATCGATACAGTTCCTGAAAAACGCATCATGTCACCAATTGAATCACGGCAGTTGCTGATATCAGATGAAATGATCGCACATATTTGCACTCACACCAATCAGAAAATAGCAGAATATTCAGAAAAGTATTAAACTAATTCTACTTCCACTAACAATGTGAGTGTTATGGAAATGAAAGCGTTCTTTGGGTTGTTACTGTTATCAGGTGTATTGAATTCTGACCATGAAGACATACAGGGTTTATGGGCAACTGCTGGAACAAGCCGAGATATATTCAGAATAACGATGTCGGTGAAGCGATTTATGTTCCTGTTATCAGCTTTGAGATTTCAAGATATGAATTCTAGGGAAGAAAAAAGAACTAATGAACGCGCTACTCTCACTCCAAAATACTTAGAGTATTTGACAGTTGATGAATTGCTTTGCTCTTTTAGAGGGAAATGTTTTTTCAGGGTTTATATGAACTCGAAGTCTGCTAAATATGGCATCAAGCTAAATATGGCATCAAGATTAAGTGCCTTTGCGAGGCTAAAACACATTGTTTATACAATGCTTTTATCTATGTGGATCACGAAAAAGAGGAAAATATTATTTATGTGGTCATAAAACCGACAGCAAACAATCACAAAACTGTGACACATATTTTAAATTCATCTGCAAATGGCATGCAGGAAAAGAAGTGTTGTGTACCAAGTGTCATTCTTCGTTCATGTACTGATATAGATAAATTTGGACAGTTCCATGTTTCGTTTTCATTATTTTTGTTTCTGACTGATGGCATGTAGAGTCGTTATTATGTTAAGTGAATGTTATGAAAAACCCCATAGTGTATCTAGGTTTTTTGATGTAAGCCTTTTTTGTAATCATATAGCATTCCAAAGTAACATACTAAAAATCTCATAAAACATGAAACATAGGTCTTAAAGCTAGACAAATAATACAATGTAAAATTTTTACTCAATAAAAGTTTATTTATATTTGAAATAAAATTTATTTTAATACAATCATTATGTATTGTCATATGAATTATATCTTTTATGGAGATCATGTTGAATTTTTATTTAAGGGTCCATTTGGACCCACGATTATAGTTATGTTCGATAAAATATTGCTTCCAAGGTTAACATCCATGCATTCTAATAATCAAAATCCGAACATTCGATTCACGCCAAACCTCTATAATGAGGTACTGGTTTCGATGGACGACGTATGCTTATCAGTCCCTAACAAACTATTGGGAATGGCTGCCGCGAATCGAGCCTCAAAAACGGTTTCCTTCACAAAAATATGACGTTGACTAATTAGCACATTTGTTGAAACGAATGTTCTGGGATTGGTTCCAGAACAACGTATAGGCTATGACACAACCATGCAGACAGTTACAAGTCAATGTCGTTAATAGTATATCCTACATGCCCCAGGAGGCAAAATCAGAACGTTGTCATTTCATTTATTTTGAAAAACATATGGTCGGAATAAAGTCGCACCCTTGCAGCTACGTCATCTGGAACTGCAGCAACTCCTTTCGATAGTGGCCAAACATCACATTCAGCAACAAAACTACTGTCGACTGTTCAGTCACTGTGATATCTTGTAAGGGATCCGTGATGCCACGAACACTGATGCTAGTATCCGATGCCCAGGTTGATAGTAGACAGGAGTCGATTGTCAAGCGCTGCAGTAGGCAGTGGGACTAGTGTCGAGTGCGGAGTACTACTGGAGAATATCGAGTGAGAAGTGGTGCTGGAAAGACGGACAAGAATGGTGGTCGCATAAAATTCACCAGAGTATGACGAGTGAGCACGTCCCCCTGATCGTCGTAGGGTTGACCCTCACTAATAGCGGTTCGCGAGTGATATGGAACAGAAAGTAACAAGTGCCGAATTACGTGTTTCGCGTCAACCACGTCGGCCAGCAACAACCATGGATTGCAGTGAGGATTGTTGTGAATGTTAACCATCAGCATTGCGTGTGACGAAGTACTGAAAATCAACAACCAATAAAAAGATATAACTGTGATTAGACGTGTAAGGCATTTGTGTGTTAGTAGGAAATATATATATCAGTTTGTACATCGCAATCTTTGTGGTCCTTAATAATAGACAAACTTTCTATCATTTCCACTATTCAATCTCAGAACAGCCGCACTCGGTTGAAATGCCCCTGAAACCAACAGAAAACCGATAGCCTTTCTTCCATTAAGCACACGGTCATGTAATTGTAATAATTAACTGTTTGGCGGCTTCGGTAAATTATACAAAATCCAATAAGGAATTTTAATCGGGGGTGTTTCATCTTGGCTCCCATGAAAAGGACAGTTGCAATCTTTGGATCCGAACAATGATTTATTAAGCACCAATTTTTTGGTTTCAGTGGAAAGACATTTGCAATTATCGGACGATTTTAGTGCAAGAATAATTCGGTATTGTCGTTACCGTGACAAAAATTATTGTATTGCAACTAGAAACAGTGAAATGTAACGTATTTATGGTGAAATTAGAAATCGCGGGAACGAAGCACATTATTTATACAATACAGTGCAAAATTGACTGAAAAACAGTAAACAGTTTATTTTTACGAGTTGAAATGACAAAAGAAGTGTTAATTAATATTGTGTTGAAGTATGGACACGAAAACCTGCGTGAATTACTATAAAATTCATACTCTCAGAAAAGGCGCGTTTGTGCATAATAGCGAGTGAACCAGCCAAAATTCCTTTACAAAAGTATCAGGAACATGTTTTCAAGTGACTTTGTATCCGAAATTGTTTTTTGAACGGGGTAAATCCCTCAATTTGATGTGGACCCATAAACTGTTACCGCATTCGCGAGTGTTGTCTTTGGCGTAATTGTTGGATGACGTCACCCAGAGTGTGAGCGGCTAACGAAAGCATCTGAAGCAGTGAAGAGGTTCCACACGCCGCGACATCAAGGATTTAGACAGCGGAGATGTACCACACTGACCAGTGACTACAGCGGAGCCAAGTGGCTGAAGTAGAAACAACGACGACGTGGAGTTCGACATCTAGTGGCGTACCCCGGAAGTATACGACACCTGCGCCACCTACCCGCCCACGAACGAAATACATGACAACAGCTCCATCCCGTCGCCAACCACAGAACTACGAGACTGCGTCAGCGCGATTCGCCGCGAGCTTCGCTTGCACACGGCACCACACCAGCTACAACGACGCTTCGCCTGACAGCCGCCGCTCCGGAGGAGCCAACGCCAACACGACTAGTAGCGCGACTTCAAACGTCAAGACATCGCGACTTCGACGAGCGTCGAGGGGTGAGTGGGGACGGGTTGCTTTAGCGAGACTAATTAATATTGCACTATCTTCATAGCGCGGAAGGAACTTCAAATTAAATTTGACAATTGCAGAAATTATAAGAACAATATTTTTTAACATTTTTTTGCTAATTTTCAATGAAGCTCTGCCTCATTTGCATTATTTATGGTAAACTACATAGTTATAAGTCTTCTAAGTTGTGTGTATGTTACTTCGAGATTTTGTGTATAAATGCAGTCATTGATGTTTGATGTGGATAGGCTTCTGTAATGTATGGTGTTCAATGGAGAGGTCTATTTTGTCAGTCTGCGTTAACCTAATACAGTGAAGGATTATTTCGTTATTAGCTAATTAGTAAGTGTTTGGGTTACGTGCAGGTTATTTTAATTTTATTTTATTTCTCTTTCTTGTCTGTGTAAAGTGAATAGTTAGAATGGATCTTGAATTGAAAGAAAAGGTTGTGGTGAAGGTAGTTAGAAAAATGGAGATAGGGCAGGAGGACAAGGATGAGTCAGGAATTGGTAGTAGTGGAATGTCAATGGACAGCCCATTGGGTCATTCAACCGGTTACCCTGAGACACCGGTAGAAACAATTAGAAAGGAACTGAGTCTTGAGGATGGACAATCGCAGTCAGTAATACTTAAGGTGCTCCAAGGAATCGACAAGTATATGGGAGAGATGCTCCAAGAAATCAACAAGCGAATAGAAGGGATGTCCAAAGGAAGTGAAGAAACCAACAAATGTATAGAAGAAATGTCCAAAGGAAATGAAGAAATTAAGAAAGAGAACAAAGAAATCAAGAGAAGTATAGCAGAGTTGTCCCAAGAAAGCCAAGAAAACTTAAGGAAAGGACTGCAGAAATTCCAGGAACAGATGAGAATAACTCTTCAGGAGAGAGATGACAAGCTACAGGTTAAGATAGATCAACTCCAAGAAGAGATGAACGATATGAGAATAGAGATAATCGGAAAAGCTGAGGGAGATGTGAAGGATGTCAAAACTGAATTGGAAGGGAGAATGCGATAAATGGAAGCATACCAGAACCAATGGATTGAAGATGTGATGCAAATTCAACAGCAGTGCCAAGTGAATATTGGTAAATTGGGAAATTGGCAAGTGAAATTGGAGGAGGCTGTGGAGCAGGTAGTCACAAATGAGATCAAACAGCTGCAGGAGGGAGTCCAACAGGTAGAAACTAAAACTGAAGAGATTGATAGGAAGATAAATAGATAAATAGATAACAGTAGGAGAGGGCAAGTTCGTTACATTAGTAAATGCTGATAATAGGTATACCCAGACCAACATGGGGCAAAAATATAAACCCAAAGGGGCATTACATCCAATGATATTTACTAAGTGGTTACGAGGAGTTTTCCCAGCACACTTATGAGATTCAGATAAAATTCAGTTCGCAATAGGCAGAATTGAAGATGAAGCTTTCACCTGGGGAGTTAGGAAGAAAGAAGAAGTTACCAGCTACAGTCAATTTCAGGAAGAATTTTTAAAGAAATACTGGTCCAAAAGTCACCAATGTGCGACACTTGAAGATTTACTGCATCACAAGTCCCTTAATATTTGGAGAGGTACCTTGAGAGAATTTGCTGAGCATCTATGGGAGTTGAATGAAACATTGGAGCAGCCATTGAATGAAGACATAATGATATCAGCAATTAAAAGGAGGTTAAGTCGTAGGATGTAAGAAAACTTATCTGGAAGCCTGATTAAAGATAAAGATACTTTAATGGAAGTATTGGAGCAATTAGAAACTATTCGTTCACAGGAAAACAATCAGATATGTGATCAGAACCAAGGTGCAAATAATTACCGTCAAAATCAACTTAATGGCCCACCGAATTACAGAAGTAGAGGTGGAGGTAATGGACATACGAACCATGGCAATGGTCGACAGTTTTACCACAATCATGGGAGAGATGATGATGATAATGACAGGAATTATGAGAGGGGAGAAGGTAGACGATGGGATCATGTGATACGAATTGAAGAAAGTTAGGTGTAGGGAACCAGCAACTCTTTTGCTGGTATACCAAGTGGCGATTGGTACACTCCCAGCCGGGTGAGACTTCATTTCTCATTTCAAGTTTCACTCCTCTACCATCTTTCTCTATCCCTACATTAAGAAAGTTATAGTACTTAGAATAGGTAGTGGTCATCCAAATAATACAGTCAGTAACCATATAGCAAATTTATAGTTCACTCATATATGGACAAGTAGTTAAGGTGTAGGGAGCCAGCAACTCCTTTGCTGGTATACCAAGTGGCGACTGGTACGCTCCCAGCTGGGTGAGACTTTATTTCTCATTTCAAGTTTCACTTCTCTACCATCTTTCTCTATCCTTAGGTTAAGAAAGTTAGTGTGCAATAGTTAGGATTGGTGGTGGTCATCCAAGTAATTCAGTCAGGAACCATGTAGCAGATTTATAGTTGACTTAAAATAAGGATGAGTAGTTACTGTTGATGTAGAGTATGAGATGTCAAAGAATCAATAAGTCAAAAATCAGCTTAGTGTCAGTACATTGCAAAATTATTAGTTCCAGAAGTAATAAAATGAGAACTAGATCAGAAAGCTAATGTTTATAAAATGTGGTGGGAAGCTAATTGGTCAAATAAGAGTTTGTGTAATCTTACAGAGTTGTTTTATGCGGCATGAAAAGGTCAAGCAATTGTAAGAGAATTGAAGTAATGTATCAGCTTGTAAGTAGATGAACATATAAAGAAACAAATACATGAGGAGATAGTTGTTCGAATAAATGATGTGAAATATTATGTACAGAGAGACTATGGAGTAGTATTTTTATGCAGTTATTGCAGCGAATATGGAAGATTGATGTAGGTTGAAGATATATATTTATTTGCAGTTGAAGTTGCTGTGAATTTGAGGGAGTTATGTGTAATGAAGTGTATTGAGTATGAGATGTTTGAAGTATTGAAGTATATGGAGGATTGATGTAGGTTGAAGACATATATTTATTTGCAGTTGAAGTTGCTATTAAGTTGAGGGAGTTATGTGTAATGAAGTGTATTGAGTATGAGATGTTTGAAGTATTGAAGTACATCATTTAGCACATGACAACATCAGTTTGCAAGTTACTTGTAAGTATACATGTTGACCTAAAGTGTGCTGATAAAACAGAAAGTGTAACTCATGAGTAATGATTAATTCACGTATCCAATTAGCTATCAGAGTCAATTATGGTTGTGCTTAGGTCAAGCTTTAGAAGCAGAAGTCTGGCACTGTGTAATGAATAATAAATATCCATATAGCAGATTTGAATTAATGTCAATATAACAGGATATATTGTACCTCTCATGTAAGCTTTAGTGATAACAAATCACATATGGCAGTAATGTTTGGCAAAATGAAATGATCAGTAATTTAAAATTTTTCATTGGGTGACCACATTAGTTATGGCGATGCAAATAGTTGTGTAAGACATATTTAGTGGTATAATGGAGCATTTAATATTATTGAATCTGTAGAGGTATGAGGAATTGTAAAATAATTGCATAAGTCAAGGCGTAAATGCTATATTTTGTTTTGATATTCAATTTTGCTTGTGTTAAAGACTCAAATGAATAAGTTGTGAATTTCTTCCCTAAGTTTGATGTGTGTTGCCCAAGTGAGTTATAAGTTAGAGTGATAGTAGTATGGACGGCAGGAACCCTGCTAAAAAGGACGGCATACCAAAAGGGTAGCTGGCATTCAACCAGTTTGTTTTCTTGTCTTTGCTGTAGCTAGTTATACGAGATTAACCAGTAACAAATATGTAGTTAATGGCCCAGACAAACCTTCGAAAATGAAGATTTTTGGTAATTGAATGTAAGACAGTTTTCTAAAAATATTTACCATGCTATGTTAAATAAGATATATTGATGTTGTATAATGTTTCCGTAGGGGCAGTTTGCTACCAGAGTCAATAGGGTATTATTTGTGATACGATGTAATTTTCAGTGTTTGAGCCAGAACTTAAATGTTCCTCATTTTCATTTATATACTATGTGATATTTTTCCTATTATTCTTTTCCACTGTGGCTACAAAGAAGGTTTTTAGGGCATCCGCAAGGGATCCGTGATCCCACGAACATTGATGCTATTATCCGACACCCAGGTTGATAGTAGACAGGAGTCGATTGTCAAGCGCTGCAGTAGGCAGTGAGACTAGTGTCGAGTGCGGAATAGTACTGGAGAATATCGAGTGAGAAGAGGTGCTGGAAAGACGGACAAGAATGGTGGTCGAGTAAAATTCACTGGAGTATGACGAGTGAGCACGTCCCCCTGATCGTCGTGGGGTTGACCCTCACTAATACCGATTCGTGAGTGATATGGAACAGAAAGTGACAAGTGCCGAATTACGTGTTTCGCGTCAACCGCGTCGGCCAGCAACAACCATGGATTGCAGTGAGGATTGTTGTGAATGTTAACCATCAGCATAGCGTGTGACGAAGTACTGAAAATCAACAACCAATAAAAAGATATAACTGTGATTAGACGTGTAAGGCGAATGTAGCAACTGCCTCAGCATTTGTGTGTTAGTACGAAACACATATATCAGTTTGTACATCACAGCCTTTGTGGTCCTTAATAATAGACAAACTTTCTATCATTTCCACTATTCAATCTCAGAAGAGTTGCACTCGATTGAAATACCCCCGAAACCAACAGAAAAAGCAGTAGCCTTACTTCCGTTAAGCACACGGTCATATAATCGTAATAATCAACTGTTTGGCAGCTTCGGTAAATTACACAAAATTCAATAAGGAATTTTAATTGGGGGTGTTTGAATCTCCATTGATGAGGGGGTTAGGTTAGTGGAGGTAGGCCAAATGTACAATCCTACACCATATGG
The DNA here is from genome assembly GCF_021461395.2 of Schistocerca americana. Lineage (NCBI taxonomy): Eukaryota > Metazoa > Arthropoda > Insecta > Orthoptera > Acrididae > Schistocerca > Schistocerca americana. Next base: position 86,303,768 of record NC_060129.1, read on the forward strand.
TGGGTACTCTGGGTCCAGCCATCTTGATTGACATCACGGTCGCCATCTTGGATGATGTCACAGTGTCGATCTCTGGTGGCGACGATATGAACTAAGTCAGTTGGAGTCCAGACTCAGTGGCGCATGCACTTGTTTGAAACTGGTTAAATATTAAAGACAAGTACATTTTTCCCACAATTTTAATAGATGTGACGAATTATCATGTTGGAATTTGAACTTCCCGCCATTTCCTGGGGGAGGGGTGGTTGGGTTAGTGGAGGTAGCCCAATTGAACTTCTTCCCGCCAAAATCCGCCATCTTGGATAACGTCATCATGGCGCTCTCAGGTGGCAACGATATCATCTATACCAGTTGTGCTCTAGAGCTCGTGGCGAACACACATGCTACAAAGTGGTTAAATAATAAAGAGAAATTCCTTTTTCCCGCCATTTTTCCTGGTGTGACGCATTATCCTGCTGGTACTTGAATTTCGTGCCAATTTTTTTTTTTTTTTTTTCTGGAGGGTTAGGTTAGTGGAGGTAGCCAAATTGACCTATCGTCCTGCCAAAATTCAAACTTCCCGCCAAAATCCCCCATCTTGGATTATGTCACGCGCTGTTGCCAAGTGTATAGGCCGCCATCTTGGATGACGTCATGGTCGCCATCTTCGATACATCTGGCACAATGGATAGTGTGGCCACAGCAGCCGTGGTTCTCTACTGCCCTGATACATTTGGACACGACTCTTGACAGGTGACATGTACATAAGCTTCCTGTCTGATCGCCTGCATCCATTCGTGTCCATTGTACATTCCAACAGACTTGGGCAATTCCAGAAGGACAATGCGACTCCCCACGTGTCCAGAATTGCTACAGAGTGGCTCCAGGAACATTCTTCTGAGTTTAAACACTTCCACTGGTCACCACACTCCGCAGACATGAACATTATTGAGCATAAGTGAGATTCCTTGCAATGTGCTGCTCAGAAGAAATCTCCACCCCTTCGTACTCCTGCGGATTTATGTACAGCCCTGCAGGATTCATAGTGTCAGTTCCCTCCAGCACTACTTCAGACATTAGTCGAGTCCATGCCACGTCGTGTTGCGGCACTTCTGCGTGCTCACGGGGCCCTACACGAAATTTCCTTGGTTCTTCAGTGTATATAACATTCAAATGCTTAATGTGTGTAGTTAGTTATACGTACAGATCGTTCACCTTCCTACATGTAGACATAATGTAGACATACATTGTGTAATGTGTATAACTGCAGATATTTCTGCTGCTGACTGAGAACAGTGTACTAAACAATATTATATCAGTACTTGCGCCATTTGCAGACTAATAATTATGGCTGTTAGTGGTCATACGTTTTAGATGGGTTATTATTTGCAAGTACAAATGGCACAAGCAAGCCATTGAAAGTGTACTTTTCTATGGGCAGAAGATGAGGTATTGAAGGGTGGATGTGTAGAGGCAAATTGAAAGTCTATAGTGACAGGAGTAGTCCATTTTTAGGTACAGTTACGACAGTGAAGTACACAAGATATATAAAAAAACTGAAAAATGTATATATGGTTGCTAAAACCTTAAGTGCCCATACAATTTAAGTTAATCTTATTAAACTTTATTTTGTGTCTCAAAAATCTTTAATTTTTGTGTCAGAAAAATCTGATTAAAAACAAATGTAATATGCATACAGGAGAAACGTCTTTCGTTATTCTGGAATGAGACCAGATATTATAGATAAACCGTAGAGTATTAACAAAATGCACACAGCAGTATAATGTTCACTGACGAAAGAGAGACACTGGAGCAATCGACTGTTCTCTGTTGACCACACAGGGGCAGAAACGAAAGTAGGAGAAGAATTGTGAAAGCATCACGGTTTTTGAGTATCGAGGAACAGGGTGTGTAGTCTCCAGACGGACTTGCATTTAGAGCAAAACATCTTTCCAACTCTGATTCCTTGGCCACCAAGTTGTCTTGGCGTGGAATACGAGGACCACGGTGAGGTACAGCTATCTGTCCTCAGCAGGGAGCAGCCTCAACGACAACAACATTTAATGTGTAAGCACTGTAAGTTGTTTGTGGATATATGTACAAAGAGACATAACCAACGAAATGTTTGACAGAACACAAAATATAAACATTTCCTTGTGGTTACAAGTGTGTGAAAGGAAAAGCCAACAGCCAATGCACAAAAGATGTGTATGTGAGTATGCAGTGATTCTGTATACCTGCTTCAATATTGCCTATATGTGAAAGGGAAGTCCATGGTGTAAGCTGTTCTGACTCAGCAGCTTAAATGTCCAAACGCCACCTCTATTAACCCTTTAGCGACAGGTAGATGCGAGTGCATATTTCGTCCAAGCTATCCCTTTCCATGATGTTAGACCTGGCGCACGGCTCAGCTCCAGAAACAGGTGTTCCTCCTGCGGCAGTGCGTGTCTGCGGCCAATCACTGGCACTGAAGACAGTTGACAGTGATCAAGGAACAGCGACAGGTCATACATAAAGCACGCCAGCGGCGAGATGCAATCAATACATCCACTGCACGATTAACAACAGTGAAGTCATTGACGACAGTGCCACTAAAGCAGTTATTAAACACGTTTTCGGAAACTAATTCACCAAAGAAGACGAAGTAAATATTTCTGAAGTCCGATAAAGAACGACTGCCTAGATGAGAAACATAGAAGTAGAGACATCCACGGTATAGCATAGCAGGTTAAATCACTTAATAAACGCAAGGCCTCCGGTCCACATTGTATCCCACTCAGGTTCCTTTCCGATTATGCTGATGCTGTAGCTCCATATTTAGGAATTATATACAACTGACTGCTCACTGAAAGTTCCGTACCTAAATTCTGGAAAATTGCTCAAGTCACACCAATACCCAAAAATGGAAGTAGGAATAATCCGCCGAATTCCAGACCCACATCAATAACGTCGATTTGCAGTAGGGGAACATACACTGTGTTCGAACATTATGAATTACCTCGAAGAAAACGATTTATTGACACATAGACATCACGGATGCAGAATACATCGTTGTTGTAAAACACAACTACCTCTTTATACTCATCAAGTGATGAGTGCTATCGACAGGGGATGTCAAACTGATTCCATATTTTTAGACTTCCAGAAGACTTTTGACACCTTTCCTCACATGCGTCTTCTAACCAAACTGCATGAATATGGAAAATCGCCTCAGTTGCGCGACTGGCTTCGTGATTTCCTCTCAGTAAAATCACAGTGCGTAGTAATAGACGGAAGGTCATCGAGTAAAACAGAAGCAATATCCTGCGTTCCCCAAGGAAGTGTTATAGGCCATCTGTTGTTGCCGAGCGGGGTAGCCGCGCGATCTTGGGCGTCTTGTCACGCTCCGTGTGACTCCCCCCGTCGGCGGTTCGAGTCCTCCATCGGGCATGGGTCTGTGTGTCGTCCTTAGCGTAAGTTACTTTATGTTAGATTAAATAGCGTGTAAGCTTAGGGATTGATGACCTCAGCAGTTTGCTCCCATAAGACCTTACCACAAATTTCCAAATTTTTCCCTCCGTTGTTTCTGAACAATATTAACGACATAGGAGACAATCTGAGTAGCCCTCTCAGATTGTTTGCAAATGATGCTATTATTTACCGTCTTGTTAAGTCATGAGATGACCAAAACGAACAGCAAAATGATTTAGATAAGATATTGTATGGTGCGAAAAGTGGCAATTGAAGCTGAATAAAGAAAAGAGTGAAGTTATTCACATGAGTGCTAAAAGAAATCCAAAGAAATTTTGATTACACGATAAGTCACACTTAATATTAAGGCTGTAAATCCAACTAAATACTTGGGGATTACAATTACAAATAACCTAAATTGGAACGATCACATAGATAATTATTTGCTTAGAGCAAACCAGAGACTGCAACCAAGGGGCATGAAAGGAAAACAGTGGTTGAGAATAGAGTGAGACATGGTTGTAGCCCATCCCCAACGTCATTCAGTCTATGTACTGAGCAAGCAGTAAAGAAAACAAAAGAAAAGTTCCGACTAGGAATTTAAATTCGAAGAAGAAATAAAAGCTTTGAGGTTTGCCAATGACATTGGAATTCCCTCAGAGAGAGCATAGGACCTGGAAGAGCAGTCGAATGGAACGGACAGTGTCTGCAAAGGCGGATAAAAGATGAACGTAAACAAAAGTGAAACGATAATAATGGGAAGTAGTCGAATTAAATCAGGTGAGGCTGAGGGGATTAGATTAGCAAACGAGGCACTTAAAGTAGTAGATGACTTTTGCTATTTGGGGAGCAAATTAACTGATGATGGTCGAAGTAGAGAGGATGTAAATTGTAGACTGGCAATGACAAGGAAAGCGTTTCAAAAGAAGAGAAATTTGTTAACATCGAGTATAGTTTTAAACGTCAGGAAGTCGTTTCTGAAAGAATTTTAATGGAGTGTAGCTATGTATGGATGTGAAACATGGACGATAAATAGTTTGTACAAGAAGAGAATAGAATCTTTCCAAATGTGGTGCTACAGAAGGATGCTGAAGATTAAATGGGTATACCACGTAACTAATGTGGAGGTACTGAATAGAATTGGGGAGAAGAGAAATTTGTGGCACAAATTGATTAGAAGAAGGGATCTGTTCGGCTGCCTTTTTTTGAGGCATCAAGGTTATCACCAGTTCAGTATTGGAGAGCAGCGTGGAGGGAGACCAAGATATGAATACATTCAGTAGATAGCCGTAGGTACTTTGAGATGAAGGAGCTTACATAGGATAGAGCAGCATCAAACCAGTCTCTGAACTGAAGACCACAACAACAACAACAACAACAACATTTTTACGATAGAAATCAGGAAGGAAAGTTATTCATACAGGGTGACAATTCGAGATTGAAATTTTCACACCGCAGCAGAGTGTGTGCTGATATGAAACTTCCTGGCATATTAAAAGGGTGTGCCGGACCGAGACAAGAACTAAAGACCTTTGCCTTTTGAGGGCAACTGCTCCACCATCTGAGCTACCGAAGCAGAACTCACGTCCCCTCCTCTGGGCTTCAGTTCTACCAGTACCTCGTCTCCTACCTTCCAAACTTCACATAAGCTCTTCTGCGAATCTTGCAAGGCTAGCACTCCAAAAAATAAAGGATATTGCGGTGACATAGCTTAGGCACAGCCTGGGGGAATGTTTGCAGACTGAAATTTTCACTCTGCAGCGGAGTGTACGCTGATATGAAACTTCCTGGCAGGAGTGCTAGTGAAGTTTGGGGGGTAGGAGACGAGGTACTGGCAGAACTGAAGCCCAGAGGACGGGACGTGAGTCATGGTTGGGTAGCCCAGTCGACAGAGCAGTTGCCCGCAAAAGGCAAAGGTCCTGAGTTCGAGTCTCGATCCGGCACACAGTTTTAATCTGCCAGGAAGTTTGAGAGTGACAATTATTGACCTACATGAAATGAAATCGTCATAGCTTCTGAACGGTTTGCTTTATGACATTCAAATTGCACTGTTGGCTGCGGGGGATGATGGGAATTAGTTTGCGTATGCACGTGCACCTTGTTGTTGTCGGCTATGTGCACGAGAAAACGTCACGGTACAGCGTACCTGAATATATACCACTTGTGAAGGCCTAATACACGAGCAATAACAGCCCAAATGCGGCTCAAAGGAAGTGAGTGGTGTGACCGAGATCAAGATGAAGACAACCGGTCCGTGTGTGCTAAAAATCAAGAATATGATTCGCAAGTTTGAGAGAACGGGTAGCTTTCGTGCTGACAGTGTTCGCAATGTCGGTGGACCGAAACGGATGGAAACGCCTGAAAACATCAAGACGACAAGCGCTGTGTTTCAAACCAGCCCCAGGAAATCTATCAGACGAGCTGCACAACAGCTCGGAATAAACTGGGAGGCACTGCGACGTATAGTTGTTGAAGACATGAGTCTTTTCCCATACAAAATTCAAACTCCTCAGCCATTAAGCCAGAGGGCCATGGAACAGCAGTTTTGTTTCGCCTACGCTCTTGTCTCCAGAATATACGAACAGGACTTTGATGTGAATATGGTTTCGTTTCGCCCCTAAGCCCACATTTATTTGGATGGGTTCGTCAATAAGTGAAATTGGCGCATTTGGTGGACTGAGACTGTGCATTCGGTGATCGAGAAGTCTCTTCACCCTCAACGGGTGACTGTGTGGTGTGCAGTCTCCAGTCACGGAATAATCAGTGCAATACTCTTTTGGTGACTACCGAACGGTACATAAAGGTTTTGGAAGATGATATCATCACGATTATCCAAAGTTACCCTCATTTCGATAAGATGTGTTTCATAGTGCTCGACCCCTTCGAAGCAGGGAATTGTTTGATGTACTGGAGGAGCATTCTGGGGACCGCATTCTGGCTCTGGTGTACCCAGGAGGCACGGGCATGGGCCTCGATTGGCCTCCAGGTTCTCTGGATCGGAATACATCGACTTCTTTCGGTGGGGCTGTATTTAGGTCAAGGTGTACAGCAATAGCACAGAGACTGCTGCTGAGCTGAAAACAGACATTCAGGAGGTCATTGCCAGCATCGATTTTCCTACACTTCAACGGGTCACGCAGAATTTCGCTATTCATCTGCGCCACCTCATCGCCAATGACGGCAGGCACATCGAAGATGTCATAACCTTAATCCGAATATATGTAGTGACGTTTAAGCACACCATAAGGAACGAAAACTATTACTTATGTGTTTATTTTACAATTAATAATTCATCACATATGTTGTACAACTTTCAGCTTAGCATACGGTTACTTTAAGTGTTAAAATGTTTACAGTCGGCGGCTATACACATAGCAGAATGACGAGCGGTCGTTAAAAGTCTCTAAGCACTATGGTACTTAACATCTGATGGCATTACTCCCTTAGACTTAGAACTACTTAAACCTAACTAACCTAAGGACATCCCACACATCCATGCCGGAGGCAGGATTCGAACCTGCGACTGTAGCATGAGCGCGATTCCGGACTGAAGCACCTAGAACTGTTCGGCCACAGCTTCCGGCTCGTCGCAACTATGTCAGTCACTGTTACAGTGGAGAATGCTGCACATGTCGCTGTAATCTCCTGGCGAAGTTCCTCCAGCGTGCGAAGTTCCTCCAGCCCCACAAGAAAAAGTCCGTAGGTGTTAGATCTGGCGACCGTGGAGGGAACTCAATGGGTCTCCTTCATCCAGTCCAATGCGCCAGCCGCGGGACACGATGGGAATTAGAATGGCCATCGAACACCCCATATTGTTGTCGGCCACTTTTATTTGTATGGATTCGTTAGTAAGTGAAATTGGCACGGTTGGGGGCTGAGAGTCAGTATTTGGCGATCGAGATGTCACTTCACCCTCAATGGCAGACTGTGTGGTGTGCAATGTCCACTCATGGATTATCCAAATTCACCCTGGAGGTGCACTTTTGGGGCCATTCTGGTTCTCATGCACACAGAGGCCACTAGCATGGACCTAGATTGTATTAACTTTCAGATAAAACAGCTATGCCATGCATACCTGCTCTGTTCTCCTGTATTACTACATGTAACACTTCTCCCCCTTCCTAAGTACCTGTTCGTTGAATAGATTAAAGGTAATTGTTTATAGTACACCACCCAGCCAGACTCATTTGTGAACATGCGTAGAACCTGAGTGCACTCCAATGGAAGTCTTCTCCTATATTATACAGCTTCCACATAACATATCACTCTCTATGCATATTCCTACTCTCTCCTGTATCTCAAACTTTATTTGGCCATTTTACATCATGAGACGTTTCCTGTATACCTATCAAAGCTATGTATTTACAATTTCAAATTAAGTTTAATGATATTAATCCTTCTTGGATTCTTCGTTTTTTTCAAAATCCAAACTGACATTCTGATTATCGTGTGTCAACTGTTCGAAGACAGTGGAAGCCTTTATTTGATAAGGCATTCACAACTAAGCTAAGACTTCGGTAATTTTCGTATTTTAAGACATTCCTCCTTTAAGGACAAATATCGTATAATGTTTTTTTCTAAAATCTGATGGCAAATTCCCCTGTTTCTCTATGTTACGCTAGGGAGTATATAACAGATTTCTAATTCCAATTCTTCCACGTTCGACAAATTCAGCTAGAATGTTGTCTTTCCCAGGGCTTTCTTGTTTCTCGGATTTTCAGAGCTAGCTGATAGAAAATAAGTGCAATAAATAATAGTAATTTAAAATGTCATTTAAAGGATCAACCTGATCGTCTAACGTAGTAACTGGAACTGTGACTATTTTCAGCGCTAACAACAGCTTGTAATGAAGAACTCACACCAACAAAGGTCAGTTATCAGTACCATCTGCAACAATTTGGTAGGGTGACATCAATTACGAAATGATGGAAAGAATGTGTGTTGAAAATACGGCCTATTCTCTATGACTGGCCCTGACATATCCCCCTACAGTAATGGCTCCCAACCTTTCTGAGACCATTATCCCAGAGTGCAAACAGACACTAGCTAGAGCTCCACCTCCCCCACCCCACCCCCCTACCCACCCAAACACACACACTAAGTCATCGTCTTTAGCAATTAACTAAACTCCACTAAGAAGATTATTTCCTTTGAAAATTTTTATTTTGAAGGTGATGAAAGGTAAATGATACTTAGCTTTTGTAGACGTTTTATTAAACCTCAGACTAATGTGTCAATTATACAATTGGTACTTCTTATTTGTAATGATGTAGCCATTCTCATTGTGTCTAAGACTACTCAAAAATGGAAGTTAGCTAACTGTCTGCAGTGAAGTTATGCAGTTGTTACAAAACTTGTTTCCTCTACACCACTTCTCTCTCTATTGACACTTGTGTCACCCTCACCCTGCGCCTTTACTTAAATTCAGTCAAGTGAAAATTCGTGCACTCTAATTACTGTTTCTGTATCACTTGATTGCTGGACTCCTTACTTCTGAAGTGTCAGAAACCGAACGATTTTAACTTGCCAACGCTTTGAGTCTGACTAGGTGCCACAAATAATAATAAAAATAAAGTACTGTACACATCTTACACTACAATAGTAGCCACTACATAGTAAGTGTTGAGTTGAAGTTTAGTATTTTTTCATTTGTTATTATGAACTGAGTGATGACGAAATTTCTGGTCATTTGCTAGAAATTTTTATGAGATATTGAAGCATATGTGATCTATATGTCTCGATTTCTCCATCATGGTACAAAGTGAAAACTATTGTGTGCAGCAGGAGGATTATGTGTGGAAGATGAAGTTCATACATTCGTTTGACAAGCTGTAGCATGCACCACATTGTGTCATTCATTAATTCTAATATTTGAAATTAAAAATTAATTAATGTTAACTTATGTAATAACTATTACATTGTTGTGAAATAGTAATGATAAACATGATCTTTTAGAAATAATTTAGTATTGTGAGCGAAACACAGTTGGACACAGTTGTTTGTACCCCACATAAAATTTAATTTTATCCACTGGGTGAGGGTGAGGAGGGGGCCGTTGTGCCACTACCCTACAAAATTTTGGGTGTTGTCATGTTGGAATATGTGAGAAGTTGCCATCAAGTTATGTCAGGCACCTCTATATCATGTTTCTAGAAAGTCATTCCAGACTGTGACAGCAGTTAGTTGATCCCCTGTGTCAGTTCCTGGAGAGAAACATGCTGGGCTAGCGGTTAAGGGCAGAGGGATACAGATTTCAGACATAAAATATCATTGTTTTCTTAAATAAGTGCAGATATTGGGACTGTGTGTTGAATAAAATATGCTCTTAGTTTTGTGCTAGAGTAAGTATTGTACAAAGAGACAAACGATAGGAGGCCTGTATTCCTTCCGTGGCATTTTTTACACGCAAATAGGGAAGTTTTAAGAGGAGATGTAATAGATTTTCAAAAGTACTATTTCCTTCATTTACACACTTTAATCTATGTTGTGTGTGAATTTTATCCTGATGGAAGCTTTATAAATGCCTTTAAATTGATAAAATTATTAATTCTGCACTGGCAGCCACTCCTACCTCTTACTTTGGGAAACTATGTTCCAGAATTCCTCACAGTGGGATGAGTTCAGGAGGCTGAGGAGGCCACGGCCGTGGATCTGGGTGCCCTGCTGGACGCCGGGGACGGCGCTGTGGTGACTCTGCTGGCCGGGGACACGCGGCTTGTGGCTCACAGGACTGTCTTGGCCGCCAGGAGTCCCGTGTTTGCGGACATGTTCCGTCGCGTCACTGTAGAGGGCAGCAGCAGCCAGCTCGTACTCTCGGACACAGAGGGTCCTGTGCTGCGCCAGGTGCTGGCATACCTCTACACCCTGCAGGTGCCCCAGCTGCCCAACATGGCCCCACAGCTGCTGGCCGCCGCCGACGTATACGGCCTGTCGGTACTGAAAGCGCACTGTGAGCAACAGGTGGTCGCCCAGCTGTCTGTCGAGACTGCGGCAGCTGCAGGTGTTATCGCGATTAGACATTCCGCGAACAGGCTGAAGCAGGCCGCCGTCGCCTTCATAAAGGCCCACATGCTCCATGTGATGGCGACGCAGGGCTGGGCTGAGGCTGTAGTTAACGACCCACAAACTGTTGTGGAGTTGACTCATCTGATTGCAGAGACACCGACAGACACCAGGTAAGCGTGAGACAAGTTACAATTCTACGATACACAACGATAAGTGTGTGTACTGCCAGGCCTACAATGTCCACCACAAAGTTTAATTAGATGTGCATGCACAGTAAAATACACTACTACTGATATCCATTTTCTTGTATACAGTATGTGATCAAATGTATCCAGACACCTGGCTGAATATGACTTACAAATTCAATGAAGCCCTCCATCAGTAATGCTGGAATTCAGTCTGGTGTTGGTCCACCCTTAGCCTTGATCTCAGCTTCCGCTCTCGCAGCCATACGTTCAATCAGGTGCTGGATCGTTTGTTGGGGAATGGCAGCTCATTCTACACGGAGTGCTGCACTGAAGAGAGGTATCGATGTTGGTCGGTGAGACCTGGCACGAAGCTGGCTTTCCAATATATCCCAGATGTGTTCTGTAGCGTTCAGGTCAGTAGTCTGTGCGGGCCAGTCCTTCACAAAGACGTTACTGTCATGCAACCACTCGGCCACAGCCCATGCATTATGAAAAGATGCTCTTTCATGTTGAAAGATGTAATCGCCATCCCCAAACTGCTCTTGAACAGTTGGAAACAAGAAGGCGCTTAAAACAAGAATGTAGGGCTGTGCTGTGATAGTTCCACGTAAAACAACAAGGGGTGCAAGCACCTTCCATGACAAATACGGCCATATCATAAAACCACCGCCTCCGAATTTTACTGTTGCCACTACACATGCTGGCAGAGAGAGTTCACAGGGCATTCGCCATACCCACACCTTGCCATCCGATTGGCACATTGTCTACCATGATTAGTCACACCACACAACGTTTTTCCACTGTTCAATCGTCCAATGCTTACGCTTTTTACACCAGGCGAGGCGTCATTTCACATTTACCACCGTGATGTGTGACTTAAGAGCAGCCGCTCGACCATGAAATCCTAGTATTGTCATCTCCCGTCTAACTGTCATTGCACTTGCAGTGGATACCGACTCAGTTCCGATTTACCGTGTGATGTTCTGGATAGATGTGTGCCTATTACAGATTACGACCCTCTTCAACTGTCAGCAGTCTCTGTCATTCAACAGATGAGGTTGGCCTGTACGCTTTTGTGCTGTATGTGTCCCTTCACGTTTCCACTACGCTATCACATCGGACCTATGCATGTTTAGGAGTGTGGAAATCTCGCGTACAGGCGTATGACAAGTGAGACATCAATCACCTGACCACATTCGAAGTCCGTCAGTTCCGTGGAGTGCCCCATTCTGCTATATCACGGTATGTAATGTCCACTGAGGGCGCCAATATGGACTACCTCGCAGTAGGTATCAGCACAATGCACCTAATATGAATAATGAATGTTTCTGGGGGTGTCCAGATACCTTTGGTCACATAATGTATGTCATACAAATACCGGCGTTGTCTGCATTGGATTGTCACACACTAACTGAATAGCTTGTCTAAATGCTCTCAAGGAACACGCATGCTCGAAGTAAGCCAACATAAAGACATTGTACTTCGCAACTAAGCAGGTTGAATGCCACAAACAAGTGCCGATGTCGAACATTTCAAATACGGTATCTCGTAAACGACTCGTACTTGGATCCCGCAACAAACACCACTGACATTCTGAACTACGCTACTCTTCGTTTATTAACGTCAATAGGAGTAGGTCTAATTAGAAAAGTGTATCTTGTCACAACAAATACACTTCCTCGGTATTAGTACAATCTATGGATTGGCTAACAATACGAGCTCCAGACTACCAATCCACTGTATGAAAACAGCAGATGAATAGCACTTTCAATACCCGCAATATTTCTGGAGGAAGCATTAGGTGATTTACCCTATATATTGGCAAAATAGTAAAATTTCTTCCATACTGACACTCTAATCTGGATCCTGGAAGTTGTTAAGGCCACTGCCCGCATAAAGTGGGAAATCCAGGTTCGGGTCCCAGTCTGGCACAAATCTTCTGATGTCATGAGTAAATTGTAGAGTGAGAATCTCATCGTATTTTAAACTGCAAACACATTTCTTATGCTAAATACAGCTGTGAACTGCAGCAGGGTCTGTTCCTTCAGACATGCATCCTTGTCTGAAGGACATGCCATAGGAGGTTTTTAAACACAGGCACTGTAAGTAGTATTCATATGCCCAGGCACAGGTCGTGGCAACAATAAGTAAGTTTCTTCCTGAGTGAGAGTTACAGTGATTGTCCTACAGCAAGACATGGAAACTCGCGGTGATATGTGGAGTTTTAGGTCGGTCACTGAAGCATCCTCGTATAGACGACGTTGTTCGGCGATCATACTTGCACATTGGAAAATTCAGATTCCAGTCCAGGTCTGAGATCAAGCTTTTGACATCACCAGTAAACTGTACAGTTGGAGTCTCATCGTATTCACGATTGTGAATACGTTTCTTGTTCTTCACGCAGCTGTAGCTCAAGCAGTACTTGTTTCTTCAAACGTGCATGGATGTCTGAAGGCCATTTCACAGTAGAGCCATAAACACAGACACTGGAAATAGAAATAGCACTTTCTGATGGCTCACAATGCTTTCGTTGAATTCTAATAACATTTTCATCAAATCTTTTGTTGGCAGATAAGTTAGCAAGAAGTGAATCATGCAATAGCCAAGATTTCCATAGCTACGTGGATTATTTAGGTCTTATTTGCAGTCAACATTTCTATTGAATTGCATGTGTACAACAAGCTGTTATTTACGTTAGCTCCTGAAATGTTTGAAGAAAAAGGAAAATTAGCTGTGGCCACTGCAGGGTTACGTTCTAGTGATGGACACAGTGATGGACTGCTCAGATCACAGACAGACACCACAGTGACAGGTGCTGTTGGCAGCTAGGGAAAGCCCGCTCTGTTCTCTGTGCTGTACATGCCACCCTAAACCTCTTCCTTCAAAGTACCCTCTGTTCTCGTTTGTTGTATCCCCTGCTTCTGGGAATGAGATACCTATAAATGGCGTTATACTGTGTAAAGTGAAGGTGAAGAAGCGGAGCAGGTCTGTCGCTCCTTACCAGGACCAGGGAAACATCTACAGTATGTGGCGAAAAGTATCCGGACTCCCCATAAAACATACGTTTTTCATATTAGGTGCATTGCGCTACCACCTACTGCCAGGTACTCCATATTAGTGACCTCAGTTGTTATTAGACATCGTGAGAGAGCACAATGGGGCGCTTCGCGGAACTCATGGACTTCGAACGTGGTCAGGTGATTGGGTGTCACTTGTGTCATACATGTGTGCGCGAGATTTCCATACTCCTACACATCCCTAGGTCACTGTCTCCGATGTGATAGTGAAGTGGGTACGTGAAGAGACACGTACAGCAGAGAAGCATACAGGCCAACCTCGTCTGTTGACCGACACAGACCGTAGACAGTTGAAGAGGGTCTTAATGTGTGATAGGCAGACATCTATCCATATGATCACATAGGAATTCCAAACTGCATCACGATCCACTGCAAGTAGAATGGCAGTTAGACGGGAGGTGACAGAACTCGGATTTCATGGTCGTGTGGCTGCTAATAGGCCACACATCATACCAGAAAAAGCAAACAATGTCTCGCTTGGTTTAAGGAGAGTAAACATTGTACGACTGAACCGTGGAAAAACGTTGTGTGGAGTGACGAATCACGGTACACAATGTTGCCATCCGATGGCAGGGAGTGGGTGTGGCGAATGCTTAGTGAACGTCATCTGCCAGTGTGTGTAGTGCCAACAGTAAACTTCGGAGGTATCAAACACCTGTTCTTAATGCACGGCCTGAGGCGGAGTGGTTACACCTCAGTAACATCCCTGTAATGGACTGGCCTGCACAGAGCGCTGACCTGAATCCTACAGAACTTCTTGTGATGTTTTGGAACACCAACATCGTGCCAGGCCTTGCCGATTGACAAAGATACCTCTCCTCAGTGCACCACTCCATGAAGTATGGGCTGGCATTCCCCAAGAAACCTTCCGGCACCTGATTCAACGTATGTCTGCGAGAGTAGGAGCTGTCATCAAGGCTAATGGTCGGCCGACACCATATTGTATTCTAGCATTACCTACAGAGGGCGCCACGAACTTGTAATTCAATTTCAGCCAGGTGTTTGGATACTTTTGATCACATAGTGTATCTTAGAATGCTGCAGCACAGTTCGAGGTGTGCAGCAACGTATTTTAAATTCCCTATTCGTGACGTTTCCATTCTGTAAATCCTGAAATCTTCGTTGTAGTGGAGTAGTCAGTCGCATTAGTCGCTACACCCAAATCAGTACAACAGTTTTGTGTGTTTTGTATCTCCCTTTTACTTTCTAGATATATATATGTGGGATTCGCTGACAATTTCTGTAACAAAATTCATCAACTCTAACGAACTATTCGAGGGGAATTAGAAAAAACGTTTTTGAAGTTTACTAAGCTCTAGGGAAAATGTCATTCTCAATCGGAACATATATGGAAAATTTCTCTTAAAGAAGGTGATATAAAAACGTAATTCTTGAACACCACATGACCACCTCACAAGAAAGGCGACAGGGTTTCACAACAGCTCTGCCGCTTCAGGCAGTTCCGCATAATTCTCTGTCTTCCTTCACATTTCCTTCCCACTTCTAGTCTGTGGTTTCTCGTGATATTGCCATACTTCAGTGCACTCCCTTGTGCAACACAAGAAGGAATGCGCTTTTTTGTGTGAAAACTCCGTACTTGGCTCTTAGAGGAGGGTCTGTCAAATATCAACTGACCATTCTTTGCTTAATTTTCCCTGTGGCTTTTGTAAATATTAGTCTTGCAGTGTTTTCTTCTGGTAGAACTTAGTGTTTTCCTTTTCTGACCTGATCCAGTTATTGGTCCATCCCCAACCACGTCAAAATGAAAGAGATCTTTATATCCTTCTATTCCTTTTTATGAACATATCACATTATAAATACTCACTATAATGTTACTGACTAGTAATTACCATAAATTACTTTCATTTTTAGATATATCTGAATATTTATGCACCACTTACTGAGCTGCTTCAAAAACTGGAATTCATATCCTTCCCATAATAATCCTTACACTCAATGATTCGTTTCTCATTTACTTTTATTGTTACAGAAATGTATTCCATAATTATAAACGAAAATCAATGTTTGAATGAAAATGCTTATCGCCACAGCCATGTTTTCAAGATGCCTACTATTTACACATTAACCTTAAATATGTAATTCTATCTGAATTATTTAGAAGTAAATTTGGGAAATCCACTTCTTAACTTAAATAGCGTGCATGTCACAATACCTAACCAGTATCTTCTTCATTGCCTCAAGCTATGTACACTATTGCATTGTACCTATTCATCTGCTTACCATGACAACCAGTTCACACACAAGTATCCATCCACGTTACGTGTATATACATGAAGCCTCTCTTCTTATGTCAATCGTAAATTCATCGCCCAGTTTCTTCGTGAGAAATCACAAACGTTAACCAACACACACACACACACACACACACACACACACACACACACACACACACACTGCACTAATATAACACATACACACACACACACACACACACACACACACACACACACCTTAATCACAGTCTGATGAATATCATTACACTGAACACAGTAAAGAATCAAAATTCTTGATTTCAGTGAGTGACAACCTGTGATCAGCACTTAGGTGTAAATATGTATTATATAATTAATGTGTCTGCTTATTTTACTGATCATACTCATAGACTCGTTCAGCCTCCCAGTCAGGTACCATTCAACGTTCACCTGTTCCGTGTGAGTACTCATTGGCCAGTGTGAATCAAATAAATCTTTTGGCCGAACTTTTAATTCTGGGATAAAGGTTTTAATGGAAGTTAAATTTTTACTGCAGTAGCTTCGTAATATGACAAATACTGTGCTCCATTTTTCTCTGAATTTCCTTCCCTGGTCATTTCAGAAGTATCTGTCATCATATTTACTGTTGTTCCCCCTACCGCCCAGTCTGTAGCATATGACCTACGAACACCATCTGATGGACATAGTAGCGAATTAAGTACATTAAACGTTTTGCCAAACTAACTTCTGAGTGACTGTAACTTGGTATGTTAAACTGCTAGTATGAGGAACTCAAGAGAAGCAGCGTGTGAACTGATTGTCTCACTAGTAAGTCATTTATCTTAGTGGGTTAGTGGACTCACTGTTGCCTTTGACTGTATTGGTCCCATTATATGTGGATGGATAGCTGCCCTGTGGTCC
Source organism: Schistocerca americana (assembly GCF_021461395.2). Classification (NCBI taxonomy): domain Eukaryota; kingdom Metazoa; phylum Arthropoda; class Insecta; order Orthoptera; family Acrididae; genus Schistocerca; species Schistocerca americana. Next base: position 86,320,601 of record NC_060129.1, read on the forward strand.
CTGTGTGAATACATGTATCGAAACAGTCTACCTCTGCACTGTGGGGCAGCCACTGGACACAGCAGGACCAACCCCCAATATACAGCCACACAGTGAGCACAGCGAGTATGGCTGGACCCTTGTCACAGCTGTGCAGACCACAGGTCCCCACTCAGCCCCCGTCTGTGGCATGTCGTGAGTTCTGTCACTACATAAGCATATCTTTAAACAAATTAGAGGAGGGTGGCGTTAGCGAAGTGTTATGGTGAAAAAATCGAATTTTAGTTTCTAAAAAGCAGAGATGGTGATGGTTAACAGTAAACTTATTGTGTTAATCGATGTCGACATCTTTCTTTGGATTCAGAGAGAAAATGGCGTTCAATTTCTAGATTTAATATCAGGACTTTGACTTTCCACTTATTAATCTGGACTGACGGAGTAGATTATTTTTATGCTAAATGTTCATTCAGTGTAGTAGTATGGGGATTGTTTCCTAAGCTAAAATTCTTTTCCAGAGTTTCTGTATATATTAATGCAGTGGATGGAGCATCTAGTTTCAGTGTTGGTTATTTCATCATCATCATCATCATCATTTATGACTGATTATGCCTTTCAGCGTTCAGTCTGGAGCATAGCCCCCTTATAAAATTCCTCCACGATCCCCTATTCAGTGCTAACATTTGTGCCTCTTCTGATGTTAAACCTATTACTTCAAAATCGTTCTTAACCGAATCCAAGTACCTTCTCCTTGGTCTGCCCCGACTCCTCCTAACCTCTACTGCTGAACCCATGAGTAACCTTGCTTCTCCCATGCGTGTAACATGACCCCACCATCTAAGCCTGTTCGCCCTGACTGCTACATCTATAGAGTTCATTCCCAGTTTTCTTTGATTTCCTCATTGTGGACACCCTCCTGCCATTGTTCCCATCTACTAGTACCTGCAATCATCCTAGCTACTTTCATATCTGTAACCTCAACCTTGTTGATAAGGTAACCTGAATCCACCCAGCTTTCGCTCCCATACAACAAAGTTGGTCGAAAGATTGAACGGTGCACAGATAACTTAGTCTTGGTACTGACTTCCTTATTGCAGAAAATGTTGGTTATTTATCTCCCAAAGTAATCTTGAAGGGAATGGATGTGGAAGTAGGTTGCTGGTGCATTGCTATATGAGTATCATACATGAACATAAGTTTATGGACTTTGTCAGCTGCAAAAGAGAAAGGTAGAGTCTGGTGAAAGTGAAGCATGTAAGACTGGAAAGATAACTTCCACGTAAGAGTATGAACATCGCTTATGTAGAGTTTATGTTTAAATATACATTGCATCAACAAGAACTGAAGTATTCGGAAGGGCTGACGAAACGAAATGATACTTCACATGTTGATACAGTATGTGACATTATATCAGTCATTGAAAAATCGAGTCAAATTTACACATAACTTAGTGGTATGAACCAATTTATGGTTTGGTATTGCAACCACAATTACCTGGACACATGCGTTGGCTCTGTTGGGAAGTAAATCTTAAAGTCATTTTATCCTCTCCTGACGGAAAGTGGGCCATAACCATTGCAACTCGTCCTTGATATCGCAGTTACTAGCACTGCGATGGGTTGACACCCGACATGTTAGATCTGGATGTCTTTCGGGACATGGGGGCATTTCAACATCAGGCAGACAATTTATGGAGATACATCCCATGTGTGGGTGAGCATTTTCCTGTTGAGTGTTGATGTCACAATACTGTTGCATGAGAGGTAGCAAACAGGGACATGGGATGGCAGTGGCATACCATTGTACCAACAGCGTCCTCAGTCACTATGAGTCTTGAGCTGAGGTCATACCCAGCGGATCCACATACCATGACCCCAGAAGTAACACTGCTGCATGTCTCCAGAAAACAGAAAGAATGCGACCAAGGTCGCCGCCATAGTGCCTGACGATACTCATCTGGGCCAGTACAAAATGTGATTCATTGCTGTAATGCCAGTAGTCTATGCATTATATTCACAGCACCACTCCAGTACTAGCCTTTTCTGTGTTGGTAGTAATGGCAGCTACACGTGGCTGAATAATTCCATAGTCCATCTGCTAGTGGTCTCTAACACCAATGCAGGGACGATGAAGACATGTTCATGGTCTTAGGGACTGTGAACCAAACAATACATTACTACGATTGGCTGGTCCAATAACAAAAGTGTTAAGCGCTGACCACGAGGGTATCTAAGAAGATTAGAAAAATGAGTGAAATACAAGTGATACACTTTGATCGGTTGCAATGCTGTCTCCAGGCAGTAAAATATTGCCGGACATGATGGCGTGGCCCATCTGGTTCCAAACCTAGAGAGACCTTAGATACTTCTGTTAGTACAGTGTGGAGCAAATGAAAGTGGCCTGGGAGGTTGGATACGATTGCACGTGAATATATGCATATAGCCACACCCTGTGACATGCACGCCATGTGATCCACCACGTGATCCACATCAGTTCAGATTGCAGTGCGGGCTGTGCCAGTGTGAGTGGAGCAGAGCAAAGGGGGCGATGGTACTCGCAGTGGAGCAGCAGGCGTTCGTTGTGAAAAGTTATGTGAGAACGAAATCATGGAAACGGTATGGTCAGTTGTTTTCTGCGAAATTTAGTGGTGTTAAAGTGTGAGCAACGAGTCCTATGCAACGCTTAATCCGAAAGTGCTGTCAAACAGGATCTGTTTTGAACCAGTAAAAAAAAAGCCTTAACTGTCCTGCACACCACAAAACATGGCTGCAGTGCGCCATAAAATGTTTCAGAGACTTACCAAATCAATCCAACACCTGTCACAAGAGGCCAGGATGTCACACTGATTATGCTGACCTGCATATTCAGGGTGGTCCATTGATTGACTGGGCCAAATATCTCACGAAATAAGCGTCAAATGAAAAAACTTGTCTAGCTTGAAGGGGGAAACTAGATGGCGCTATGGTTGGTCCGCTAGATGGATCTGCTATAGGTCAAACGGATATGAACTGCGTGTTTTTTAAATAGGGACCCCCATTTTTTATTACATATTCGTGTAGTACGTAAAGCAATATGAACGTTTTAGTTAGGCCACTTTTTTCACTTTGTGATAGTTAGCGCTGTAATGGTCACAGACATATGGCTCACAATTTTAGATGAACAGTTTGCAACATGTAGTTTTTTTAAATTAAAATACAGAACATAAGTACGTTTAAACATTTTATTGCGGTTGCTCCAATGCGATACATGTACTTTTGTGAACTTATCATTTCTGAAAACGCATGCTGGTACAGCATGATTACCTGTAAATACTACATTAATGCAATAAATGCTCAAAATGATGTCCGTCAACCTCAATGCATTTGACAATACGTGTAACGACATTCCTCTCAACAGCGAGTAGTTCGCCTTCCGTAATGTTTGTATATTCATTGACAATGCGCTGACGCATGTTGTCAGGCGTTGTCGGTGGATCACGATAAAAAATGTCCATCAACTTTCCCCACAGAAAGAAATCCGGGGACGTCACATCCGGTGAACGTGCGGGCCATGGTATAGTGCTTCGACGATCAATCCACCTGTCATGAAATATGCTATTCAATACCGCTTCAACCGTACGCGAGCTATGTGCCAGACATCCATAATGTTGGAAGTACATCGCCATTCTGTAATGCAGTGAAACATCTTGTAGTATCATCCCGTAATTTCTCTTGTGCCCAGGGCAGAACTGTACAAGACGTTCAAAGTCGTCACCATGCAATTCCTGGTGGACCGAAATATGGAATGGGTGCAATCGATGTTGATGTAGCATTCTCAACACCGACGTTTTAGAGATTCCCGTTTTCCGCGCAATTGGTCTGCTACTGATTTGCGGACTAGCCGCGACAGTAGCTAAAACACCTACTTGGGCATCATCATTTGTTGCAGGTCGTGGTTGACGTTTCACAAGTGGCTGAACACTTTCCTTAAATAACGTAGGCTAACTATCCGGCGAACGGTCCGGACACTTGGATAATTTCGTCCAGGATACCGAGCAGCATTCATAGCACACGCCCATTTGGCATTTTGATCACAATAGCCGTATATCAACAAGATATCGACCATTTCCGCAATTCGTAAACAGTCCATTTTAAGATGGGTAATGCATGACGAAGCAAATACCGTCCGCACTGGCGGAATGTTACGTGATACCACGTACTTGTACGTTTGTGACTATTACAGCGCCATCTGTCACAAAACGAAAAAAGTGGCCCACCTAAAACATTGATATTTCTTTACGTACTACACTAATATGTCATAAAAAATGTGGGTTCCCATTTAAAATACGCAGTTGATATCCGTTTGATCTATGGCAGCGCCATCTAATGGGCCAGCCATTGCGCCATCTGGTTTCCCCACTTCAAGCTAGACGAGTATCTCTTTTTGTAGTGTTTCCGTTTGATGCTGATTTCGTGAGATATTTGGCCTGATCACTATCAATGGACCACCCTGTATGTCCCTATCGCATGTGTGTTGGTCATGCATTAAAACCAGCAGATGTTCCTAACCACCTCCACATTTGTGGATGTCCATTCACTGAGATAACAATGAATGGCTTGGACATGGATCTTTTCTTTATGTCTGATGTAGACTAATTTCCGCTGAGTTGTTACGTCAACTAACAGAATCATAGGGCCCGGGTAGCAGAGAGTCAGCAGAACTTCCACGAAACACCTTTGCACGATAATAAGGTTGGATTTTGGTGTGCAAGGTCTGCACACAGCATTACCGGTTTCACCTTCTTCAATCAGTTGCTGACTTTGGCCCATCACATTGCCAACATTTGGGAGCTATTTGTGGCAGCATTAATGGAGGAGGGAAAGGCGTTCAGTTACTTCCAAGAAGATGGAGCAACTGGTCATACAGCAAGCCGAACCTTTGATCACAGGTACACAATTTCATGATTCACAGTTGTTAGCCTAGGTCAGTCTGGTTGGGGCCCTACCTGGCCACCTTTGTCACCTGATCTGTCAGTGTGTTATTACACTGCACGAGAGCCCTCAAGAGCAGAGTCAATCACAACAACCCTCATAGTCATCAAGAACTGCAGCAGATCACTCCAGATGAGACTGCAGCAATTCAAACATCCAACCTTCGATCTGCCTTCAGCAGCCTACCGACCAGGGCCCAAAAGCATCAAGAGATGAATGGTGGTCATTTTCAACAGCTGATATAGTCATCTTAGTGCTGCATTTACTTTCCTCTGTTGTATTGCTTTGTACTATAGAACTCTAATCTCTGGCTGCTTTTATTTGACCCACCTTCTAATAAATTGCATGTGTATGTGCGTCCACCTTAGACTACTGTACACGGAAAGAGCAAACCTATACAAGTCAGTAAGTTACTAACCTTTCTCTTTGAGTCAGAAAATATAATGTTATCTTTTGTAACTGCAGTATAAGTATTTGTATTAATGTTAATATTAGTAACAAGTGTTAGTAGTAACATAGTAGTAACAGTAGTAGTTGTAACTTCTAGAGAAAATTCATGGTGATGTAGTATTAATAGAGGTTTTCAATAGTTGTAAGAGTTATATTGTTTTTACTGCAATTATAGTATCAGTTATCATTGTAGTGTTAATAGCAATATGTATAATGAAATAGGAAAATTAGGCAAGATGATTTGAAATAACGAATGCCACTATGTAGAGCACCACATCGATATCCATATAAATGTTGGGGCCTACTAGTAGACAGAAATAAGGACAGTGAAAATCTTATATTTTAGACATACCATATTATAATGTTCAAAATAAGAAAGAAATAAGAGAAAAACAAGCTTGCATATTTGAGGTACCTAGTAGTTTCCCAAGAGCATGGCAGAGGATGTTCTGAGGTGGTATTGTGTACCAAAACCAGTAACCAGTAGGCTAAATGAAAACTGCTACTAAGGACTAAAACATAAACACTCATCAGCCAGAACATTATAATCACCTATGTAATACCTGATATGTCCACCTTTGCAATGGATAGCAGCAGTGACACATCATGGTCTGGAAGGGAATTGGCACCACACTGCCCACACAAGACACCTAATTCCCAATAATTCCTCACCGGAGGAATGAGCTCTTACGCCACGTCGAGGCACATCCCAGATGTGTTCGATCGCATTCCCATCTGGTGAGTTGTGGGACCAGCACGTTAATTGAAACTCGCCACTCTGTTCCTCGAAATACTCCATCACTTCCATTCCTTGTGATATGGTGCATTACCTGGTTGAAAACGCCACTGCCATCGTGAAACATGATCCTTATGAAGAGGAGTATGTGGTCTGAAACAAGTGTATATTACTTGTTGGCCATCATGGTGCCTTGAACAATCTCTACTGGACCTATGAACGTCAAGGTGAATTTCCCTACAGCACAATGGAACCAGCGCCAGTTTGTCTCTGTCCGACAGCATAGGTGCCCAGGAGCTGCTAATGGTCAAGTGCCCATTTCAGTCATAGTTGCTGATGTCATGGTGTTAACATTGGCAAATGTATGGGATGTCAGCTGCAGGGGCACACTGTTAGGAGTCTTGAGGGCACTGTGTGTTCAGACACACTTGTAGCCTGCACCATCTGTCGCGTTCTACCAGTCTGCCTGGCCTACAACATTTGCAATATGTAATGAGGGTTGGCCACCCAACCCCATGACGTCTGGACATAGTTTCACCTTGGTTTCGCCACATGTCGAAGGCACTCACCATAGTGCTCCTCGAACACTCAACAAGTCGTGCATTCCGAAATGCTCGTCATGAGCGTTCAGGTCGTCATAAAATTCCCTCCTTCAAACTGAGACATACAGCATACCTTCCCCATCTACAGATGGACAGCACATTTGCTGATCCTACATCGACTGTGCATGCGTCTGACTAACAGTCATTCCTTGTGAAGTGACGCTGCTATTGCCAGTACACGTTTAATCGATGATAGGTGGTCATAATGTTCTGGCTAATGAGTCTGTTATTTATAAATTGCAATGATCGCTGTTCCACCCGAGAGGGTATTGAGAAAATGACATAAATAAATAAATAAACCAATAAATGAATCTCTGAACCAAAGTGCGGGATAACACATTGCTGATAAAAGACCATTATTTGGACTCAGATGGTAGGTACAGTTGTAAAGGGGTCACTGTGAGCCCAGTGTGCAATATGGCATTCTTCCCTTGTCCTGACAAGACGTGACAGACTGTCACCTTGACAACGATAATGCCTGCCCTCGTGGTCATGTGCGATTCAACACTGCTACATTATAACATCTAAATCCCCAAAATCTTATTGCTGCACAATTAGACCTGCCATGCAACTGGAGATCAAGAGTGGAGCAGCTTCCAAATTATGTTAGCTGCAGATAATGCATGCGTAGAAAGTGTCTCTGTATCCTTCACAAGTATCACACAACATCTGACACTGTTCACAGGCATTTTATAAACGTGCTGTGGTGTCCAGTCTACCAGTCATGGAGATTTGAAACCTTGATCAGTTACACTGCAGCTGATGGCGTGTTTGTGTAAGAAGCCAGAATGACATCTCACCGCTTTTTCGGATCGCTTCAATTTATCTGTCATGCATCGAATTATATATTCTGAAACAGTGACTTGTGACAGTACACTTGTTTAAAACGGTGTATTTCACCCTTCTTTGGATTCACAGACTGAATAGCGTTCAGTTTTGAATTTGAATGTGACACCTTTTATTTCACAGATAAGAGAGACATCAGAAACTACCGACCTGTTTCACTGCTTCCATCATTTACCTAAATTTTTGAGAAGGTGATGTATTGTAGAAGATTATCTCACCTTGGCAACAATAATATTGTCATCAAATCACAGTTTGCCTTTCAGAAGGGGTGCTCTATTGAGAATGCCATTTAAATGTTCACACACCAGATAGTACAAGCATTAAATAACAAAACAGCACAGGTGGGTATTTTCTGTGATCTATCCAAGGCATTTGATGGTGTAAATCATAGTATACTGCTAGATAAATTTTGTAGGGTTGATGGTGTAGTCAGTCTTATCATATCTAACCAAAAGGTTGGAAAAAGCTGTATTTAGTAGTAACTCAACCAACAGAATTCAGGGACATAATTCTGACTGGGTGGAAATCACATATGGGGTTCCCCAAGGCTCAATCTTAGGTTCACTACTGTTTCTCATATATGTTAATGATCTACCGCCTAATGTACAGCAAGCAGAATTAGTTCTTTTTGCAGATGACAACAGTATTGTTATCACTCTCAGTATTAATACAGAACTGGAAGAAATGGTAAACAAAGTTCTCAAAAGTATCATTGTTTGGTTTTCTGCAAATTGTCTCACACTGAATTTCACAAAGACACATTATATACAGTTCTCCAGCTCTAGGGGGTACTGCATCAGTGATAAGTGTAAGACATGGTGGTGAAGTAATACATAGGGTGGAAATTTTTAAAATTCTTAGGTATCCATATTGATGAGAATTTTAATTGGAAAAACATAAATTCGGGAAATCCTAAAAAAAAAACTTAGTTTAGCTACATTTGCACTTAGAATCATAGCAAATTTAGAAAAGAGATAGCCGGCCAGAGTGACCATGCGGTTCTAGGCGCTACAGTCTGGAGCCGAGCGACCGCTACGGTCGCAAGTTCGAATCCTGCCTCGGGCATGGATGTGTGTGATGTCCTTAGGTTAGTTAGGTTTATTTAGTTCTAAGTTCTAGGCGACTGATGATCTGAGAAGTTAAGTCGCATAGTGCTCAGAGCCATTTTAGAAAAGAGATAAATCAGTAAGTTGACATATTTTGCTTCTTTTCATTCAGCAATGTCATATGGAATAATGTTCTGGGGTAATTCATCTTTAAGAAATAACGTCCTCATTGCCCAAAAACGAATTGTAACAATAATATGTCGCGCTCACTCGCGATCGTCTTGTAGCCATCTGATTAAGGAGTTGGGCCTACTGACTACCGCTTCACAGTATATTTATTCCCTCATGAAGCTTGTTGTAAACAATCTACTACAGTTCAAAAGGAACTTTGAGGTACATGATTACAATAAGAGAAGAAAAAATTACATTCATTACTGAACATTAAGGTTTTCTTTAGGTTGGTTTGAACAAAAAATTTTGACCACTTGCCCTGTGATATAGAATGTCTAACAGACAGTATGTTAAAACTAGGAAATAAATTGAAAAATTTTCTGCTTGAGAACTCCTTCTACTCTGTAGGAGACTTTCTATGTTTGTAATGTGTAAAAGGTTATGGGTGGGAACTGATAACTCAATCTGTATTTCTTGTTACCATTTAGGGGAAAAAGAATAGCAATTGTATGGTGATGTTTAGAGTACAAATAGACGTATAAATTAACTGGCAATTTGAATCTAAAATGACTCATTCCACGACATGACGATCTATCGTGCAATTTGATGCATGGAACGTGAAAGTAAGTAGCAAGCGTTTCTTTCTATTCACCATGAGTGGGCAAAATTCACTTAAACATCTGAAAATTCGGTAACTGTCTTCTATCGTACCTCATTCGTTTCATAATATGCAACATTTATCAACGACATTGTACCTTGTAGACATACTGTATTTGGCTATTTTGTCACTTCCTTGTGAGGCATTAAAATACCACAATACAGAAAAAACTCGCAGTGCTGCTGTTGCTCGGTAATGGCGTATGAGAACTCTGTCTAAGACTCATGGAAGTCTAACGACTTGATGGAACAGTAAAGTGACAAGAATTAATCCCTACATGTTATATGTCTACTTCTAGTACTCATACATCAACTTTTTCACTATACGATAAATACCTGACGCCTCAGTTGTCTTTGATGGCGAGTAGCGAGCGGCGAGGCGGAAATGACGTCCCTTGTGACAGTAGTCTGCTTGGCAAAGGAGCAGTTCTGCGCTTTCGAATTTCTCTCGCTGTACACCGACATATAGGTCGACTCCAGTTTTCGGCGCAGCATTGCCTCACCCAGTGGTGACCCCCAATACAGCCGCCGGGCTGTCTGCCGTTTACCCAGGGGGCGACGCGACGCCTGGGGCAGCTGGCGACTTAGGCTGTCGTCATCCTGAACCCAGCGCAGAACTGGCGCCATTCACCATGTCATCTCACGTCACGCGAGCGTTGCGGTCCTTGTGTTGTTTTGGGCCATCAATAATGTTCGGAAGCGAAATGCCACAGACTAACAACCTTGCACAACATCATATCACTGGCATAATTCAACTCCTTCTTCATTTATATCCCATTTCTTCGTGTTCTGGGATTATTTTCGCATCATTCTGATAGACAACAGCGACGAAAGAACCCAAAGAGATTTTTAGATACCTGTCTCCAATTTCTTCCCCCTATAGTCCGATTCCTGTCTCCTAAGCGGGTAGGAAGTCAAAAATTTTTAAAAAATCGACTTTTCGAAAATATGTCTGTTTTGTAGAGTACATCTTTCTGAATAGTTTTATGTATAAAACAAATATATTTCAGTGATTATAAGGCACGCTATTTGGTCCTATGTGTACCAAGGTGAAGCACTACACCCCTTACCACTGACGTCTGCTGTCATACATACGTGTATTTCACTGTGTAGAATTCGAATGTTTATATTTGCACCAGAGATGGACATACGTGTAACAAAGGACTATTGACATAGAAGAAATGTCTTGATGGCGGCACCCAAACCCCAATGCAAGCTTTATAGAATGTGTATGGAAAAGATAGCAAAAACAAATTTTTGTGTGGAAGAGATGCACTTGCTGTTGGTGTTTATGATGCAGTTACATGTTTTAATGATGGTGTGCAAAGCTGGATATGTACTTTAGAGAAAATGGGAATCAAGGGCAAAGCGAACTGCATCAAAGCTTTATATGCGATAAACAGAGAGCGTGTAGTGAAAGCACGTAAATCATTTTTGGAAGTGGAGGAATGTGGAAAAGACGAAAACGTATTTACAAAATGGGAAAACACCTCTTTATGGTGCTGAACAGTTCTAAAAGATGCCAAATGCAGCCAGAAACTTTAATGGCCATTTTCTGCAAAACACAAATTTCTGTTCTCAGGTACATGTAACATCCAAAATAAATATCCCATTCCTTTTCCAACGTGGTATCCTTATTAAACACAAACTCCTTAATGGAAAACTCTAGAATTTTCCATCTCTATTAAAAACTGTGGTAAAGTTTGAGATAATTAACTATAAAATTTGAGTGTTTTTCTAAACTTGAAGTTTAAAATGTAACAGGTCATTCATTTTCTTGTAAATTAAATAAAATCTAGAATTTCATACACCTTTATGTATGGATTGTATGCTGTGCAAAATTAATCGAAGAATCTCTCTCACTTATGAAGAAAAGTGTACCTATAGCCAATAGTAAGTGAAAAAATTATAAAGTTTCACATGTAAAAAGAATTCATTTCGTTATGTTTTTGATCTTTCACTGCTATGATTGTGAACCCTGGTCATACTGACAAAAATTCTATGAATTTATTTGTAAAAATATAGAGAGTAGAATTTAGTATCTTGTGGTGCCTCTTCTGCTCCATGTCGGCCCATTTGACGTCCAACCCGCTTAACATACGAGCTACAAACACCATCTCATGATGGTAGTACCACATTAAGTGTATTTATGGGTTACTGTCATTCAAATTTTTTTTGTGACTTACGCTGTTGTCTATTGAAATTATGTTGACCAATTGGTGTTGTAAGCAAAGTTATTGAGCTTTGTACACATCTTATATTTATGCTTCATTTTGTACCAAATATTGTGTAATATGCTAGGCTACAGGTATGAGAAAATGAGGAGGAGGAAGATGAATGATTACCTGAATGCTTTCATTCATCTTACGTGGGCCACTACTGTCGTTTGCAGTGTGTGTTCTATTATCTGTGTGTGGACATTACCTCAGCTGTACAGTCTGTGGTAATCTGCCCACTGGACTCGACGTGGAAACCCTTTTGGAAGCAGTGTTCCTTCTGTGCAGCACGCCAAGCGCTGGAGAGAGCAGGACCAGCCCCTCCTCACAGACGCACAGTGGCCACAGCGACGACGGCCGGAGGCCAGCCACAGCTGTGCCTCCCACCATTTCCCAGACGACTCCCCAGAATGATGACGTCGCCATCTCGCTCCTGCGGTGAGTTCAGCCACTTAACGTGTAGACTGTCCACAGTCACAGCGCAACACGTTAAGTGATAAAGTCAGGAAATCGAATGTCGCTATTTTACGTTTTTGACGAAGCAGAAGTTGTAGGTCTCGTATAAAGCTTTTCCTTTCATTAACTGTTACGTTCGATGAGGCAAAGATACAAGGGATCTCTACACATTCTACAAGTTTTTAGTATGACTTGTTTTCAGTTCCTGACACAGCTCACTTGTGTAAGATAACACTGGAGACTAAAACATAAACACTCATCCGCCAGAACATTATAATCACCTATGTAACAGCTGATATGTTCACCTTTGGAATGGATAGCAGCAGTGACATGTCATAGTCTGGAAGGGAACTGGCACCACACTGCCCACACAAGGCACCTAATTCCCAATAATTCCTGCCTGGGGAATAAGCTCTTACGACAAGTCGAGGCATATCCCAGAATTGTTTGATCGCATTCCCATCTGGTGAGTTGTGGGGCAAGCACATTAATTGAAACTCGCCACTCTGTTCCTCGAAATACTCCATCACTTCCATTCCATGTGATATGGCGCATTACCTGGTTGAAAAATGTCACTGCCATCTGGAAATATGATCCTCATGAAGGGGAGTATGTGCTCTGGAACCAGTGTATAATACTTGTTGGCCATCGTGGTGTCTTGCACAATCTGTACTGGACCTATGAATGTCAACGTGAATATCCCTAGAGCACAATGGGACCAGCGCCAGTTTGTCTCTGTCCCACAGCATAGGTGTCCAGGAGCTGCTAATGGTCAAGTGCCCATATCGGTCATAGTTGCTGATATTGTGGTGCTAACATTGGCAAATGTATGGGTCGTCAGCTGCAGGGGCACACTGTTAGGTGTCTTCAGCGCACTGTGTGTTCAGACACACTTGTAGCCTGCACCGTCTGTCGTGTTCTACCAGTCTGCCCAGCCTACAACGCTAGAGATATGTAATGAGGGTTGGCCGCCCAACGCCATGACGTCTGGACATAGTTTCACCTTGGTTTCGCCACATGACGAAGGCACTCACCACAGCGCTACTCGAACACTCAACAAGTCGTGCATTCCGAAATGCTCGTCATGAGCGTCCAGGTCATCACAGACTTCCCTAATTCAAAGTCAGACATTAGCATACCTACCCCGTATATAAATGGACAGCACATTCACTGATTCTACACAGGCTGTACATGCGTCTAACTAGCAGTCATTCATCGTGAATTGACGCTGCTATTGCCAGTACACGTTTAATCGATGATATTTCATACAGCTTTAAGTATGTATTGTATGCCGTGCAAAATTTAACTAGGAATCTCTCTTACTTATGAAGAAAAGTGTACCTATAGCAAAAAATGCAGACAATACTAAGTGAAATAATTATGAAATTTCACTTGTAAAAGAATTAATTTCGTTATGTTTTTGATCTTCCATTGCTAAGATTGTGAATCGTGGTCATGTTGACAAAACTCTATGAATTTATTTGTAAAAATATAGGCAGTAGAAATTAGTGTCTTGTGGTGCCTCTTCTGCTCCAAGTCGGCCCGTTTTACGTCGAACCCCCCTTAACACACGAGCTGCAAACACCATCTCATGACGGCAGTACCACAAGTGCATTGCTGGGGTACTGTCTTTCAAATTTGTCTGTGATTATGCTGTTGTCTATTGAAACTATGTTGAACAATGGTTGTTCTAAGCACAATTGTTGAACTTTGTACAAATCTTATATTTATGCTTTGTTTTGTACCAAATATTGTGTAATATGCTAGGCTACAGGTATGAGAAAATGAGGAGAAGGAAGATGTATGATTACCTGAATGCTGTCATTCATCTTACAGGGCCACTACTGTCGTTGGCAGTGTGTGTTCTATTATGTGTGTGTGGACAGTACCTCAGCTGTACCGTCTGTGGTAATCTGCCCACTGGACTCGATGTGAAAACCCTTCTGGAAGCAGTGTTCCTTCTGTGCAGCACGCCAAGCGCTGGAGAGAGCAGGACCGGCCCCTCCTCACAGCCGCACGGTGGCCACAGCGACGACGGCCGGAGCCCAGCCACAGCTGTGCCTCCCACCTCTCCCCAGACGACTCCCCAGCCTGATGACATCACCATCTCTCTCCTGCGGTGAGTTCAGTCACTTTACGTGTAGACTGTCCACAATCACAGCGCGACATGTTAAGCAGTTAGCCAAGTGATAAAGTCAAGAAATCGAATGTCGCTATTTTACGTTTTTGACGAAGCAGAAGTTGTAGGTCTCGTATAAAGATTTTCCTTTCATTAATTGTGACGTTCGACGAGGCAACGATATATGGGGATCTATACACCCTTCTACAGGTTTGTTGCATGACTCGTTTTCAGTTCCTAACACAGCTGACTTGCGTAAGATAACACTAAATATTTCCCCAAAATTAACGACTGTGCTGATGTTTTGGGAGCAATTTCAGTTTTCAGCGAATACTCTGTCCAGTAATCTCGGAGAAAGCCCTAAGATATTCTGGTAATACACTAAGCGCACTAGTGGGAAGAAGCAGTCAATAACCTTCACTGAGTGATAACAATGGTGAAGTCACTGGTGACAGTGCCACTAAAGCAGAGTTATTATACATAGTTTTCCGAAACGCCTTGACCAAATAAGAAGAAATAAATATTCCTGAATTCCTATCAAGAATAACTTCAAAGTGAGAAACATAGAAGCAGATATCCTAGGTGTAGCAAAGTAGCTTAAATCACTTAACAAAGGTAGGGCCTCCGATCCAGATTGTATATCTGTCAGATTCTTTTCAGAATATGTTGTCATAAAAGTATCATATTTAGCAATTATATACATCAGCTCGCTCACAAAAATATCCGCACCTAAAGACTGGAAAATTGCTCTTCTCACACTAATACTCAAAAAGGGAAATAGGAGTAATCCGCTGAATTACTGGCCCAAATCACTAACGTCGATTTCCAGTAGGGTTTTGGAACATATGCTGTCTTAACATTATGAATTACCTCAAAAAAAAACCGTTTTATTGACACATTATCAGCAAGGGCTTAGAAAATATCGTTCCTGTGGAACACGACTAAGTCTTTATACTTTTGAAGTAATTAGTGCTATCGACAGGGGATGTCAAAAGATTCCATATTTTTAAATTTCATAAAGGCTTTCCTAGTCTAACTGCGTACCTATTGAATATTGCCTCAGTTGCGCGACTGAATTCGTGATTACTGTCAGAAAGACATCAAGTAAAGCAGATGTAATATCGGGCGTTCCCCAAGGAATTGTTATAGGCCCTCTGTCGTTCCTGATCTATATTAACGACGTAGGGGACAATATGGGTAGCCCTCTTAGATTGTTTGCAGATGATGCTGTCATATACCTTGCAAAATGATTTAGACACGATATCGGTATGGTGCGAAAAGTGGCAATTGACTCTGAACAAAGAAAAGTATGAAGTTATTCACACGAGTACTAAAAGAAATCCACAGAATTTCGATTACGCGATAATTCACACAAGCCTGAAGGCTATAAATTCAATTAAATACTTAGGCATTACAATTACAAATAACCTACACTAGAACGATCACATAGATATTGTTGTGGGTAGAGCAAACGAAAGACTGCGAATCATTGGCAGAACACTTAAAAGGTGGAACAGGTCTGCTAAAGAGGCTGCTTACACTACGCTTGTCCGCCCTATTCTGGAGTACTGCTGTGCTGTGTGGGATCCGCATCGGGTGGGACTGACGGATGACATCGAAAAATTTTAAAGAGGGGCAGCTCATTTTTTATTACCGCGAAGTGGTAGAGATAGTGCCACGGATATGATTCGTGAATTGGATTGGCAATCATTAAAACAAACGCGTTTTTCATTGCGACAGGATCTTATCATTAAATTCAACTACCAGTTTCCTCCTCCGATTGTGAAAACATTCTGTTGGCACCCACCTAAATAGCAAGAAATGATCACCACGACAAAATAAGAGACCTCAGGCCTCGCACAGAAAAATTTAAGTGCTCGTTGTTCCCACGTGCCGTACGAGAGCGAAACGGTAGAGATACAGCTGGATGGTGGTTCATAGAACCCTCCGCCAAGCACTTTATTGTGAATAGCAAAGTACTCACGTAGACGTGGATGTAGATGGTTTCCTATCTTATGAATTAACTATGGGGGAAGAACCCTTAACTTGGATTTCCACGATTATTCTCCCAGCGGTATGATGAGAAATTCTCTCACATGATGTGTGGTAACACCGCAGCTGAGGGAGCGGAATCAGTTGAGATCCGTGGCTTATATCCTACTGCGAGAGACGTATGTGACAACGTCTAGTGGCAGTTTATGGAAACCATTCGTGGCAACAACAGCTTCAACGAAAGTGGTAGTCGGACCTGTTGGTGTCCTACTGATAAAGGCGGCCATTTTAGATCACGAAAAATTTTGTCAATCCTATTGTGTGGGCATGGTTGAGTGGAGATGGACACAGTAGCCATATTTCGCCAGCTGTAAAACCTTCTGTAGCTCAGGGAGTTTCATAGGCGAGCTGACAGAAATTTTCCTTTTTATTCATCGCAGACCAGTTTCAGTGTAAATTCGTCGTGACTTCACTTTTCTTATTTGAAATCATAGATCTGTAGTGGTAGTCACCGATGTTTGACTGACGCTTTGTAAAATAATCCTGTCTGATAGTGAACTGATATTGTTGCAGGACACATTTCAGTTGATGCCTGAATTCTACAGGCCTAAAAGTGGCAATTCAGAGTATTCAACATGCCTTTACAATTAATGAGAGCAGAATCCAACAAGTTATTGGACGATATATGAGTCTGACCTTACAAGGTATTTTAACAATGAGAATGGGATCAGTAATGTTTCAGTGGACTTATGAAAACATATTCTCTCCCAGTGATTCAAGGATTTCGGGCTTTAATTACCTATTATGGTCAGCCACAGATGTACGATGTCTTACATTTAATGTTTGCACCAAATTGAGCAAATACTTCTCACAAGGGAACCTCCCCATTCCACCCCCCTCCGATTCAGTTATAAGTTGGCACAGTGGAGAGGGCTTGAAAACCTGAACACAGATCAATCGAGAAAACAGGAAGAAGTTGTGTGGAACCGTGAAAAAAATTAGTAAAATATACAAACTGAGTAGTCCACGCACAAGATAGGCAACATCAAGGAGAATGTATGCTTAGGAGCGCCGTGGTCCCATGGTTAGCGTGAGTAGCTATGGAGCGAGAGGTCCTTGGTTCAAGTCTTCCCTCAATTGAAAATTGTACTTTCTTTATTTTCGCAAAGTTATGATCTGTCCGTTCGTTCATTGACGTCTGTGGTCTCTGTTCACTGCAATAAGTTTAGTGTCTGTGTTTTGCGACCGCACCGCAAAACCGTACGATTAGTAGACGAAAGGACGCGCTGCTCCAATGGGAACCGAACACATTTGATCACAAGGTCATAGGTCAACCGATTCCTCCACGGGAAAACAAGTATGATATATTCTATACGACACTGGTGACGTCATGTGCGTCACATGACAGGAATATGTTCTCGACCCATCTAACTTGTACACTTGGCGAATGCGTAAAAAGATTCTTCTACCTTGCCCGATTTAGGTTTTCTTGTGGATCTGATAATCACTTCCAAAAAAGTGATGAAAACATAAGAGTCTGTAACATAAACTGAAAATAAAAAATTAAACTTTTCACTCGAGGGAAGACTTGAACCTAGGACCTCTCATTCCGTAGCTGCTCTCGCTAATTACGGGATCACGGCTCTCCTTGACTGCAAGTGTCCTTGATGCTGCTTATCTTGCGCATGGACTACTCAGTTTGTATATTTTACTAATTTTTTTCATAGTTCCACACAACTTCTTCCTGTTTTCTCAATTGATCTGTGTTCAGTTTTTCAAGGCCTATCCACTGTGCCAACTTATAACTAAATCTGGGGGGGTGCGATGGGGAGGTTCCCTTGTCAGAATACTTTTCCCAGTCTAAAAGCTTTATTCACACAGGCAGTCAACAAAACTTCATCCATTGGTCTGATAATATAGAAAGATAGACAGAATCTACGCTGAAATTTTATAAGATAGAGAGCCTGATAGGTATTCACCCAATTTGTCGTATACAAATAGCATCAGCCATTTGACATAAGAAGACAACCAACGAGAAGTAAGTGTAGCAGGAAAGACTAAAGATAGAGAGTACAGCGAAGAAGACTATGTAGAAGAGCCAGAAACTCATCAATGTAAGATGATGCAGCATAATCAATAATAATTAATGAATATGATGTCAGGCAACGTCTGTAGATTATGTTGTACGTACTAGACATAAAATTGGCAGAAACTCAGTAGAAAATGGGCAGAAAACAAATTAGAAAATAAATTATTGTTGTTGAACAAGAGACAAGACACGGAAAGGAAAGAATGTTCCAGCATAAAAAGACTGACATAAAAAGAGGAGAAGCTGGCTAAAAAGCTACAGAGAAACATCAGCATTAGGAAATAAAATATTAAGATCAGGAAATGAAACATATTAAGACAATTCTCGATAATGGAGTGAAAAGTTTGTTGAGAGAGAGTTAAAAAAGCCAGGATGGATAGCAGATCATGCATAACATGGTAGTAATGTGAATAACAATGTACGGGGCGAAGAGAGTGATGGCTTCCTTTTTTCTTCGGCATCAGACGGCTGTGGTGACTAGTTAGAGGTCCTACATAAATATAGGCTTTGGAAGACTAAAAGCGAAAACTACTTTGAACAAAAATAGTTTACAGTCATAAATACACTGATTTAAAAGAATATAGAACAGTGGAAGGTCTGGAATACATTTGCCAGGGTAACATATTTAACTGATTAACACTGCAAGATCGCAAGTTAACGTAAGTGCGAGATAAGCCACTGGAAACGTGAAATGCTGGAGCACTGTAAGAAGGTCGAATGCAAGCGTGCAGACATGCATGCATTGTGTTGCTCAAGTATCGGATGTCAGTATTTGAAATGGAGTTCGATGCCTGATGCACTTGGTTGGTAAGTACAGGGACGATTAATAATGTTTGTGAATGATGCCAGAGTAATTGTATGATGATGTCCCATATCTACTCTGCTGGAAACAGACCTGGTGATCGAGCATGCCAAGAGACGTGTCAACACTCTCTAGAGTATGTTGGGTTAGAAGAGCGGTAAGTGAGCGAGCGTTATCCTGTTGAAAAACTGCCCCTGGAATGCTGTTCGTTAATGGCAGTAGAACGGGTCGAATCACCAGATTGAAACAGACAAGGTGTGTGGGATAACCACGAGAATGTTCCTGCTGTCCTAGATCATAACTCCAGATGTAGGTCCAGTGTGTTAACACACAGAAAGGCAGTGAATTTTTTTCAGCTGATTTTATCAATAGACTGGGGGATCTTCGCCTTAGCAGTGTAGACCTTCTAGTAAGTTTTGATGTGGTCTCAAATTTTACAAAAGTTCCTCTTGCAGATTCTTTGACACTGATTGGTAACATGTTACCTGTTGATATCACTGCTTTGTTCAGGCATGCTCTTTCCTCAACTTATTTTATGTTTAATCAAGAATATTTTGAACAGACTGACGGTCTCGCCATGGGTAGTCCCCTGTCTCCTTTGGTGGCCAACTTTTTTATGGAGGATTTTGAAGAGAGAGCGCTTGAATCAGCTGCCCTGGAACCAACAGTTTTTTGGCGGTATGTGGTTGACACTTTCATAGTGTGGCCTCATGGAGAAGAAAAATTAATGGAATTTCTACATCACCTCAACTCCATTCATAGCAACATCCTGTTCACCATGGAAATAGAGAAAGATGGTTGTTTGCCTTTCTTGGATGTCCTGGTTCGAAGGAAGAATGATGGTTCTCTAGGGCATTCAGTTTACCGGAAACCCACTCATACTGATTCGTACCTGCAAGCATCGAGTTGCCATTACCCATCGCAAACCATGAGTTTGCCTAAAACACTTGTTCATAGAGCTCATACTGTCTCAGATCTAGATAGCGTACCTCAAGAACTCGCCCATCTAAAGACAGTATTCAGTGAAAATGGGTATTCCATCCGGCAGGGCACTAACAGTTAAAACTAAGAAGCAGGAAGTGAATAAAGAGGAGAAAATGACGGAACAATCTTTAGCTTTTCTTCCTTTCGTTGGCAACACGTCGTTTAAAATAGCAAGAATCCTCCGAAAATTTCAGGTAAAAGTGGTTTTCCGCCCACCATCGAAGATTGCGGACCTTGTGGGATCAGTTAAGGACAATCTGTTACTACGAAAGGCCGGAATTTACAAGATACCGTGCCAATGTGGTATGGCTTACATAGGTCAAACCACACGCACCGTGAAAGAACGCTGCACTGAACATCAACGTTACACCCGCCTTTTGCAGCCAAGCAAGTCCGCTATTGCTGAACATTGTATTGCTACTGGACATTCAATGGAGTATGAGAAAACAATGATTTTGTCCACAGCAACGTCTTTCTGGGACTCCATTATTAAAGACTCCGTAGAAATACGACTGGCGGAAAATCTGTTAAACCGTGACAGCGGCTACCAGCTGGACAGTGCATGGAATCCCATCATCTCCGCGATTTGCTTAAATCGAAGACGACAGAGTGCGCCGACGGCCGTGGCAAACAGCAACGCAGATGGTGACTGAGTTCCGCTATTCTACCAACGAGGGCGCTGCCGGCGGGCAGTGTGGTTCAACTATCAAGTTTTCGACGCATGCGCAGAATAGTTACAGTACGCTATATATGGCGGAACGGAGGCCGTTTTCGCCAGTCTGCGACGGCTCACCTGAAGATGACTGGCAGGTGCCCATTTGAAATATCGTGCGAAGTATTGAACGATCGGCTGCAAGCCCGAAATTTGTTTGAACATGCAGAAAGGCTGGTTGTCGGCCCCGAAATGGCCTAATCAAAACATGGCCATTACTGCCACCGAGGCTGGTGGTTTGGCATCAGCGAAACGCATGTTACAGGGCACCTGGTCCGGATCTGTCTTTAAAGCAACCGATTTGTAATACGTCATTGTGTTACTTGGTGACACCTGCTGCTCAAACTGCTGCTGGAGATGTATTGCAATGCGCTAGAGTAATACGCAGAACACGATGGTATTCGCTCTCAGTAGTTCCACGTGGCCGTATGGAACCCAGTCTTCTTGCAACCGAATATTCTTGTAATCACCGCTGCCAGCAGGCATGTATAGTGGCTATATTACTGTGAAATATTTCTGCATCACGGAAGGAACAACCAGCATCTCGTAGCCCCATTACTGACTTCGTTTAATCCCTATGAGATGTTGATAAATGCGTCTTTGTCGTCTCAAAGACATTTTGGCCCTACATAAACTCACTGCGTCCAATCTCAAAATGTAACTAACGCTCGAGCCCGTTACAGCGTATAATTAAAGCAGGCTTCATTTGCTCCCTCACTGTGGTGCTACTAGCGCCACTCTTAAGCGACGTGACTGCCGCGAAAGGTCACCATCATTCAGATGTAGAAACACGCCTACCAACTTTCGTTTATATCGCACTTCTTTTTATTGGTGCTGCAATCCTTCATTGTATGTACTATTTCGAAAGTAAAAGACGTTGTAACAACGTTACCAAAATCTCAAAAAGTTCTTGAACGACTTACTTCACATTTTTACACGATACTCTAATAAACGTTTGGACAGTGGTCATGAGATCAGGAGCTGCAGGTGATAACATACTGTTAGTAAATGCACTTGCATTGGTCATCTTTTGCCGCAGCCCATTGACGCCAAATTTAGCCGCACTTCCGAACAGATACGTTGGTAGTACCTTCTACATTGATTTCTGCGGTTATTTCACGCAACCTACGTACAAGCCGCTGCTTTAGGTCGTTATCTGAAGGCTGTCAGCCACAGCATTGACCGTGGTGACAGGTAATGCCTGAAATTTTGTATTCTCGGCACACTCTTGACACTGTGGATCTTGGAATACTGAATTCCCTAACGATTTCCGAAATGTAATGTCTCATGCGTCTGGCTTCAACTACCTTTCGGTGTGAAAAATCTGTTAATTCTCGCTGTGTGGGCATATGGCCACAATCACGTCGGAAACTTTTCACGTAAATCACCTGATTACATACGATTGCTCCGCCAATGCACTGCCCTTTCATATCTTGTGTACACGATACTACCGCTATCTTCGTATGTGCACATCACTTTTGCACAACGTGTCACCTCGATGTAAGTCATTTAGGAATGACATAAGTACCATGTTCTAGGTAGCCAAGGCTAAATAACTGCAGAAAACCTAAGACAAAACTTTAAACAAACAGTCATAGGAAGAACTGACACACAATATAGAAAAGTCAAAACAATAATTACCATGGGAATTCCATTCCCAATGTCAGAAGAGAGAGCAGATAAATGGAAAGATGACATTGAGAGCCTCTATGAAGGAGGAACTTTTCTGATGACATGGAAGAGGAAGCAATCTGTGTTGCCGTGGAAGATATAGAGGATGTACGGTTAGAGGCAATATTTAAAAGAACTCTGGTCGATTTGATAATAAATAAAGCTAAAAGGATACATAAAATTTAATCATGACTACTGAGTTCATAGGGGAAAGTGGCACCCAACGACTATCCAAGTTAGAGCGTAGAATCAATGTACCGTCACACTTTCAGAAAAAAATCATCCACATATTTCCAGAGGTAACAAGGGCAGATAATTGTGAAAACAAAACCGCAATCGTCTTTGGAACTCATACATCCGAGCTGCTAATGAGAATGATATAAATAAGAATGGAACAGAAAATTGAGAAACTGTCAGGTGACGGGCAGTTTGGTTTTAGGAGAGGTAAAGGCGCCAGAGAGGCAGTTCTAAAATTGTACTTGATAATGGAAGCAAGTCTGACTAAAAGTCAAAATACAGTCAAAAGTTTTTTTATCTAGAAAAATCGTTCGACAATATAAAATTCTGCAGGATCTTCGAAAGTCTTACATAAATGTAAGTAAGTTACAAGGAAAGACAGGTAGGTTACAATATGTACAAGAACCAAGAGGGAAGAATACTGGAAAATAAAGAGCAAAGTGCTCAGATTAAAAGTGTGTAAGACAGGGTGCAGTCGTTTCCCCTACTATACAATCTAATCATCGAAGAAGCTATGATGGAAATATAATAAAGTTTCAAGTGTGGGATTCAGATTAACAGTGAAAGGACGCCTAAGAAAAAAATTGTTGATGACATTGCTGTTCTCAGAGAAAGTAAAGAATTATGGGATCTGTTGAATTGAATGGAGAGTCTGATGAATAAGGAATATTAATTGAGAATGAACCATGGAAATAAATTTCTAATGAGAAGTAGCAGATATTGGAATTTTTTACATTGAAATTGGTGGTCATGAAGTAGACGATATTAAGGAATTCTGGAAGTAAAATAACTCATGATATACGAAACAAGGACATAAAAAGCATACTAGCAAAGGCAATATTGGTACAACTAGCCAACGTAATTCTACTACTATGAAACAAAGGTCATAATTTGAGGAATAAATTTATGAGAATCTATGTTTAGAGAACTACTTTGTATGATACTAAATAGTAGACAGTGGCAAAACACTGTGACTGGGGAGACTACGGGCGTCTGAGATGTGGTGTTAGAGAAAAGTGTTGAAAATTAGGTGGGCATGTTGGATATTGAATGTGGGGGTACTTTTCAGAATTAGTGACATGGGGAAAGACTGACAAGACGAAGGGGATGTAGAAACTGAAGAGAAAGACAGATTGGCCTACATCCAGGAGTTAATTGAGCATGTAGTGTTTACCTGCTATTTTGAGATGAAGGTTGATGCAAGAGAGGAATTTGTGGCAGGCCACATCAAACCAAATGGATAACTACTAGCTAAAACAATTTCATTTGGCAGATTAATAGAAATTATTTGTACTTAATTGTCTTTAGTTCACAAAGAAAGTCTTACATGTTATTCCTGAGGCTGCAACACACAGTTTGTAATATCAAAATGTAGGTGTTGCTGTCACATGCAAATAACATAGCCCGTTTCTCAGTAGACATTCAGTTACATCGACAGTTTCTGGACACTCATTAGTGAACATTAATAAGGGATGTGTCAAAGTTTCATCTCTATGAAGGCTTTGACTCTGCTGAGCAAACTTTCAGTAATGGGTCTGAACTTCAGTGGAGAAATGAGAACCCATCCTTCCTCAACGTTGGACTCTTCAATCTGCAGCGAAGTCAGCTTCTAACTCATCCCAAAGCAGCTACATTGGATTCAGCTCAGAATTCATGGCAGAATAGTACATTCATGGAATGTTGTTGTCCACAAACTCTCACGTGACAGATAATGATTTATTACAAGGAGCACTGTCTTGCTAATACAAACAATGATACTGTATTGTATGCAGTACATAAAGCTGGAAAACGTGATTCATATGCTGTCGAATTTAGTGTTCTCTTAACCTCAATAGGGGAATAATAACATAACCATGGTTATAGCCCATAATGCAACGCCATCTTCTCACTCCTTCACTTTTGGCATTACACAAAATGGCAGGTAATAGTCATCAACCAAAAACAGAACCTTCCATCGGACTGCCACAGGTGGTTCATCTGTCTGGACCATTCGTTTCCACTCGTCCATCGTCCAGAGGCGTTACGCTTTACACAGCCGTAAGTGTTGCTTAGCACTGACTGCAGTTAAGTGTGGCTCATTGGGGGGGGGGGGGGTACTCGACCATTTTACCCCCTTCTTTTTACCTCCCTGTGGACAGTCGTTATGCTGGCTGCAGTGCTTCATGCGATTTTTTACAACGACCCTCCATAAAGATCCATGGTGCCTATTGGTCGGTACATGGATCCGCCTCTTCTACCTTTTGCTATGGTTGTTCCTTTGCATTTCCACTTCACAAGGGCTACTGTGTAAGGGTCGAAATATTACTGGTACATTTGTTACTCAGGTCCACATTCGAAATTACTGAACCTCCCTGATGGACCCATTCTGCTATTTCTGGTTCTCTGATAACAACACGTATGTCTCTGCCTCCTTTTATACTGGCGGATCGTCCTTTCATTACATTTGTTGGTCAGTCACACATTAGATAGAGGTGTTTAGATAGTTTTGATCCTATCGTGTAGCTTGTCCCAAATGTTATTCAATCTGTATACTGAGCAAGTGGTAAAGGAAACGAAAGAAAAATATTTGGAGTAGGAATTAAAAGAAATAAAAAGATGACATTGTAATGCTGTCAGGGACGGAAAAGGACCTACAAGAGCAGTTGAAATGAATGGACAGTGCCTTGAAAAGAGGATATAAGATGAACATCAACAAAAGTAAAACGAGGATAATGGAATATAGCCAAGTTAAATTAGGTGATGCTGAGAGAATTAGACTACGAAATGAAACGCTTAAAGTAGTAAATGAGATTTGCTATATGGGGAGCAAAATAACTGATGATGGTCGAAACGGATATGATATAAACTGTAGACTGGCAATCGCAAGGAAAAAATTTCTGAAGAAGAGAAATCTGGAACGGCGAGTAAGGATTTAAGTGTCAGGAAGTCGTTTCTGAAAGTATTTGTATGCAGTGTAGCCATGAATGGAAGTGAAACTTGGACGATAAATAGTATACACAAGAAGGGAATAGAAGCTTTCGAAATGTGGTGCTACAGAAGAATGCAGAGGATTAGGTGGGTATATAATATAACTGATGATAAGGTACCGAACAGAATTGGGGAGAAGAGGAATTTGTGACACAACTTGAAGCAGGGATCGGTTGCTAGGACATGTTCTGAGGCATCAAGGGATAACAAATTTAGTACTGGAGGGCAGTGTGGAGGCTAAAAATCGTAATCAGAGACCAAGAAATGAATACACAAAACAGATTCAGAAGGATGTAGGTTGCAGTAGTTACTTGGAGATCAATAAGCTTGCACTCAGTAGAGTAGCATGGAGAGCTGCATCAAAGCTGTCTCTGGACGGAAGACTGCAAGAGCCTCAACAGTGTATGTAAATGCTGTCAGGTCTTTAGTGTATTCACGCAGCCAAGATCCAGATTGCCTAGTAATTTGAATGGTATGAAAAGCGCATGAAATTCGATGTACACTGGTGTCCAAAATTAAAGCCACAAACTGAAATTTTGCGAGGTTGCGTTTATTTTGTCATAAAATAGTACAAACAGGTGTTAGTGAAGTAGGAAAAATGTTAAGAACAAAGAACATAAACAAGTACAATATGCATAAAGGTAGAAAAAAATGTTCTTCGTTTTTTCCAACTTACCAGATTTGCACACACAATCCAACAACTGGATTATGTGCTCAGCATGGGCTGTGACCACCTCTGGCTCATACAACCCTGACATCGACAGGGCAAGCTGTGAATGATGTCATCAATCTCATGTGGAGGCAATAACACCATTCCTCCTGCAGAGCTACTCTCAAGTCTTATGGAATTGTTGGTGGATGCTTGTGTGATGCAACCCATCTCACTACTACATATATTTCGTATGCGTACTACAAACAATTTACAATATATCCACACATTATAGAATAATCTGTCCTCTATAAAATTTACAATATTACAATGCTAATTTATAAAATAAAATTCATCGAAAACTATATACAGTATAATAAAATTTTATACAGTCTTTGTTTCACATGTCATTCTTCAGAAGTCTACATATGCCCTCGCTACTTTGCTGCACGCCATCAGGTCTTGGGCCGTGCACGCTCTTGGATGGTTTAGTAACGGACATTGAAGCAGGTGGTTCATCGTTTGGATGTTCCCACATGGACACAAAGCACTTTCACTAATTCCTCACTTGTGCAGATTTCTGTTACATCTGTCCATTCCTGAACATAGCCTGTTCAGGGTTTTCCATCTCTCCCACACAAGTTCCGGACCTGATGGCAGCACTACCTCAGAATCGTGTGCATATTCTTGTTGTTCCTGCGACAGTCTTTTTCTAGAAGTTTTTGGTGAACCTGTGAGCGGTTCGGTTGGGTGGAGAAAACTACTTCTTGACGTAAGGCGTTTTGGTACCATTTGGTACCCATGGAGCAGATGACGTTGATTTTGAACCTGTTTTGTTCGTTCAATTCTGCTCTGTATTGAACGTCGGACATTTGGCGGAGCAATTCCTGACAAGCAGTATACGTGTTCTACTCTTGTTGGATTAATACATCCAGTAATATGTCTACACATCTGGTTCAGGACAGTCTCCAGCTTGCAAACTCAGCAGCAGAGTACAGGAGTGTCATTGCAGTGGTGCGTAAAACTTTCGGATTAGGTCGAGATTTTGATGTTGTTAGCTTGCCAAGTAAGTTATTCCGTGATTGGATTTCTGCCCTGCTCTTCTCAATGTGCCACTTGAATGACAGTGTCCTATCAAGAGTAACTCCCAAGTTCACTGGGAGAGGGCAATGTGTTAATCTTGTGCCATTCCACTAAACATTCAATTCTTGTTTCGCCTCTCTGTTGTTAAGATGGAATAGGTGAGTCTGGGTTCTACTTGGATTGGGTTTCAACTGATTTTTATTGTAGTAATTGGTGAGATTTTCCAGATTCTCTGCTAGTATTTCCTCAATATCCTTGTAGTTTTATGCCTGAGCTGTTATTGCCCTATCATCAGCATAAATGAAAGATCTTGACCACGGACTAACAGGCTGCTCATTTGTATAAATATTGAATAACATGGGGGCAATAATACTGCCCTGTGGAAGCCCATCTTTTTGTAGTCTCTGTCTGCTCTTGTTACCTTGGAACTCAACAAAATACCTTCTGTTAAAAAGAAGTGATTCGAGTACAGCAGTCAATTGAGGGCTTTTTGTTGTTTTTTCCACTTTTGCAATGAGATTTCTGAGGTTGATGGTATCATATGCTTCCATAAAATCTATAAACACGATCCCCATAGTAACTCTTTTCTCAAACCCATCTCCAATATAGTGGATTAGGCTGAGAGCTTGACTGGTACAGGATTTGCAAGGCCGAAATCCTGCTTGCTCTTTTATTAGGGTGCCCTCAGTAAGCTCTTTGAATCTGCTTAGTATCGAACAGTTTGTGTGTTGTGCACAACAGAGAGATTGGCCGATAGCTCTTAGGATCTTCTGGGTCCCTACCAGGCATAAAAATTGCAGTTATTTTTGCCTGTCTCTAGATTTCAGGAATTCGTCCAGTTGACCAACAGCAGTTCATAAACTCCAGCAGCCACAATTTAGAGCGAACACCAAGACATATCATCTGTTCATTTTCAATATCATCTATGCCTGCAGCCTTGCCAGCCTTTAAACTTTTGATTGCTTCTTTCAGTTCTGATATTGTAAATGAATCATCGAGTGTATCATTATTTTCTTCTTGGAAAGCATTTAGTCTACTCATATGACCTTTCCTCAGTCTGTGTTTCACTTTACCGTTTTCAAGCAGTTGTGAGGCTATTTGGTTGGCCATAGCGCCAGCAAAGCCTGGTGTACCTGCAGGTATACCATCTAATTTTTGAGCAGTCTCTACGCTTTCTGACTACTGTGAGTCATGTTAATGCTTTCTACAGTGTGTTACCACTTCTGCCTTCTATTTTCAATCATTGTTGTTATGACTTCTTCGCCTGCCTCCATTGTTTATGGGGAGAATGGGTTGGCGTCATAAAGACCACAATATGTTTCGTATTTCTCTTTTGTCTCTTCGCTGTAGCCTTGAATGTACGATTTTCTACATCCTCTCGTGTACTCTGCCGTGCACAGTATTTTAAAGCTTTAACAAACTCACTGAAGTTTTCTGGTAGAGGTGTGTATCAGCGATATGCTCTATGGGATTCAAATTGGGAGATCGAGCTGAGCATCCCAGGTGTGCAATATCTTCCATTTCCAAGAAAACGTCATTCAGCTGATCTCTATGGGGCATACCTCTATCGTCCATCAATACAAAGTGGTAGACCACAGCTCCTCGCAACGACGGCATATGAGTTCCCCAGGTCTCGTTACGATACCTGACAGGAGTTAAGCCTTGCCAATTCACCCATACAGTGTCGTGAAGAGGTGTTCAGGTAGGCCACGTAATCGCTGAGGACACCATTAAAGAACCTCCCTGATATCAGTCTCTTTTGCACGATATTTGGGTCACGAAATCCTGTTACACGTTCCCTCCATATGAGAATCCGTCGAGAATCGCTCTTCAGACCATTTTCGGACTCACATATGAAAATAACATTGGCCCATTGTTCGGTCATTCGGTGGGATGTTGACGACTTCACTCTACACATTTCTTTCTGTGAAGTGTCGGAGGTACATAAACAATGGGCCCCTCACAATAAGTGGCACTCTAGTGAGATCTTCTGTATAACGTTTGCCTAGATACAACACATCCAGTGCATCCTGCAAGGTGAGGTGCCAGTTGCCGTGCAGTAGTAAGGCAGTACCATGATGCCCCTTTACCCAAATAATGGTCCTCCCTTTCTCATATCACACGTGGTCTACCCTCGTCTTCGAGATACAGTTTCCGTCTCTACGAACAGTCGCCACATCTGAGAAACAACAGTACGATTCACATTAAGCCATCGGGCCACATCAGGTTGTGACTGTCCTCCTCCCATTCTTCCAATGGCCCTCCACTGCGGAGAGCCTGGTATGCATCTTCTCTGTACCATACTGCACCATCTGTGACTGCGTCTACAGCGATTGCGGATGTGGGAGTACCCAGCAACCACTACCCCATTGCTACCAGCGCTGACTTTGTCGTGGGCGTGGTTGTCCTTTGACTGGAATGTGTAGAGCACGATTGTGCAGATATCTGTTGACAGTTTGCATGATTACATCGTGAATTGGACACAGGACGGGAAATCGCATTTAGAAGCTTTAATTTTCGACACCAGTGCATTGTGGTAACCTTCTCGACTTTTAGGGACTCATCACAGTTCTGCTTTGGCCATAGTGTTTCGTCCTCGGGTGCGTGTGTTTGGAGCAATTTGTAAGTATTCTCCTTTTGTTGCAGGGATCTTTCTGGAGAAGAGAAGGGCAAGATGCTGATTGCGGCAGCTAAGGAGGGGTCAGTGAGCAAGGTGTGAACGTTGCTGGTAGTGGGGGCGGACGTGGATGCGATGGACGAGAACCAGCAGAACTCACTGCACTGGGCAGCAGCCAAGGGACATGTGGAGGTGGCGAGGCTTCTGCTGGAGGATGGAGCTGATGTCAACGCTAGGGACCGCTGGCAGAACACGCCTCTGCATCAGGCTGCATGGAAAGGCCACGCACCCATGGTGCGGCTGCTGGCAGCATCCTGTGCCAACCATAACGCCAAGGATAAAAATGGAAACACATCACTGCACGATGCGGCACGGCGTGGCCACCCAGACGCGGCGACTGCGCTACTGGAGGCAGGGGCCGACAGAGAAGTCAGGAATGCCAATGGGGACACGCCGCTGGACCTAGCCAAGCGGAACAACTACCAACGGCTCATAGACATCCTAGGATCAAATATAGTGCAAACAACTGTGAAGTAAAATAAAAAAATCCTTCTATGTGAGCTTTGTTACTTATAAAATAAATAATACAGAAAAGTTTATCCTGCAACCTTGGTTTGCACCCATATTTACATAGTACAACCAACGACTCAAGTACCATTACTCCAAGAGTGCTTATAGACGACTATAAGTTGAAAGGGGGACTCTCCTTTTGCTGAAAATTCAAAACAAACAATAATTCTCGATTACCAACGAACACCAGTTTTCTACAATATTTTTTTACTAAAAAATACTTTTTAGGTGCATGTTTGGTGCTATGTGGAACTTATATAAAACTCTTATGAATTTCCCTATATCCAGATTGCTGACACATAAGCTCTGTACCTAAAATACATCTTTATTTAAGATCTTCCACTGAATTTACTTCTGTACCTAATGAGCTGACAGTCCAGCAACTTGTGTCTGCAGTTAAAAATTGGTATTATTACCAGTACTTACAACACATTAGTTCCGATTCCAGACTGAATTTTGTTGTATCCTGTCTAGTTGTTGAGTATGGGGTGCCTAGGAAATCTCCTTCTCGGATCGCTAGACAACAGTTCAAGCAAATCGTATTAGAGAGTTTTATTACGAAATGAATCAATGACAATACTTAACTCTGACAATAACTCAGAAGTGTTGCAAACAAAGGGTGACATGCAAGAAAGAAATCTCTTCAGTATTCACAATTCCTAAGTCACTGGTCTTGATGTGACTAATGTCTGCTGTAGAAGTGGCCGCGACAAGTTTGGAGTGGCGCTCTTGTTCTCTTCCCCTGAAGACCGCAGTTGTCGCGTTGTCGTCCTAGACAGAGGTCGGCCAGTGTGCTATTGGGTGACGTCTTCTTCACAGCCCTGTCTGCTCTATCGTTCCCGACCGGCGTGCCGGCGCTCGACTTTACGCCAAAACATTCCTCCCCCCAAAACGACGGACCGTCGTCGTATAAGGAGCGCGACAATGGGAGGGAAGGCAGGTGTATGGATGCTGCGATGGACTGGAAACTGTGGCTGCAGCAAACGTCATTCTTCCAGTTTTATCCCGCCATCTGGCCTGCGCTCAGGTGCAAACGTCCCCCAGAAAACGCACAGAAGGGCACGCATCCAACTCCTGAGACTAAAAACCAGATGGAGAAGCCTCAAGCTGGCTGGTCCAGCTCCATCGGTAGAACGAGAGGAGGCGGACGAGGCGACGACTCTGTCTCCATGAGGTCGTCCCGTGGTGTCGTGATGACAACCTTTCACAGCTATTGTGGTCACACCATCCTCGGGATCTGTAAATCTGTTGGAAGAGATAAACAAGGATCACTGTGCACATTACAGTGGCGAATTTGATCCTGATGACGGCGCTGCAATCCGCCTGGGCCTGAAATGAGACACACGCAAGCACCAAGTCGACGAACGATCTCGCCTCGCGCCCACTGTCTGCGTCCACACTTAGACGCCAGATATTGAGGAGGGAGGAGTAGATGGAGCAGTGTCCGCCAGCGATGGTCCATCTTGTGGATGCGTATGTTAGGAGGTGAGAAACCGTTGCTATAAGCGTATACCACCAACCAAAAAGATCCCACAAAATCTATGTGGACACGTTGCCATGGTGATTGCGACTTAGGCCAAGAAGAGAATTTTTATGGTGGAGCGGACCGAATTTCCCCACATGCGTCACGCTGTTCTATTTGGCTGTCCATACCCTCCCAAGTACAGTCTCGACGCGCTGTTTCGTAATTATCCCCCAGTGTCAGTCCACTATCATTTTGAACAAGAATCACCCCTCGCTTTATAGCGAGGCTATGCCGACGTGCAAAGTATTGGCGCGCTACGGTGTTCTTAATGCTATACTATGAGCGAGGCAAAATTGTGCGAATGTAGTTTAGCAGAATCTTGAAATCTGAATCAGCTTCCGTGGCCTGTGCAATGTTCCTGTTGTTCAGAGGCATAGGTTGAAGCAAATCAGAATACTGACGATCGATGTGCCAACAAAATGCTACAGAAGCGTCAAAGTCTGTATCAGGGTCAATCGTAAGACGTGAAAGTACGTCCACTTTACCATGTTGATCTGTCTTAACATTTACAATCCCGTACTGATATTGAGACAACAACAAAGCCCATCATTGCAATTTTTGGCCAGTAGGTACAATGACTGCAAAGGCTTGTGATACGTTACTAAGTAGAATTTCATGCCATACAAATAGTGGTGGAATTTGGTGACACCATGCACAATAGCTGGTGCCCCTCTCTCTATTCGTGAATAATTACACTGAGCCTTGAAAAACACTTTCGATGCGAATGCAACAGGCCTGTCTTTATCACAAAATCAATGTGAAAGAACTGCACCGAGTCCATAAGAGGAAGCGTCAACTGGCAATACAGGTGATTTGTCAGGATCAAAGTCAACTAAGCATCGATCACAGAGCAACGCATCTTAAAGTTCTCGAAAAGCTACTTGGCACTTATCCGTTCAAATAAAGGGGACATTCTTGCGACGCAAGCGGTCGAATAGAGCTCCAATTTCTGCAGCATTCGGTATTAACCGAGAATAATAGTTCATTTTCCCTAAAACTGACTGCAATTCTGTGACATTGCGAGGAACTGGCAGGTCTCGTATGACTAACAAATGCTACTGAAGAAGATGTAAACCTTGACCGTTTATGACATGACCAACATACTGTAACTCATGTTTAAAAAAGAATCACACTTGTCCAGTCTACACTTTAGTCCAGCATCAGGTAACACACAAAGCACGCAAACTTGCAGTGTGTTCTTCAGGTGTACGACCTGCTACAACAATATCGTCTAAATAGTTTGAACAGTTTGGCACTTGAGCAGTCAGCTGTTCCTAATAACATTGGGAAACATCATGTGTGGAAGCACTGCTATTAGGCAAACGCAAATATTTAAACAAGCACAAATGAGTATTCACTATACACATTTTTCGAGATTCTTCATTGAGCGTTATTTGAAGACGCACATCACACAAATCAATTTTTGAAGAGTAGCGACCAGCGCCTAATCTATCAAAGAGATCCTCTGAGCGAGGTAAGGAGTAAGTATGAATCATAGTTTGTGGGTTGACCGTGCACTTGAAGTCGAAGCAGAGGCGAATGCGACCTGAAAGTTTGGATGAAAAACCAATGGGAACAATAGCTCCGCTAGCTTGCAATTCTTTATTTCCAGCGGCTATTTCGTCCAGTAATGCAGTAGGAACGGTTCTAGCCTGGTAAAATTTACGTTGACCATAGAAATTCATAGTAGACCAATATGTGGAACAAAACTGTTAGCCTTGCCTAACTGTTCAGAAAAGAGTTAAGGGAATTCTTTTAGCAAACTAGATACACTGTCTTTAGCATTGAATGCATTGACTGCCAACACGTTGTACTGAATCTGAAAAGCAAACAGATCAAATGAATCAAGGCCAAATAAGTTCTCACAATCGCATGATTGTAGCACACTGAAAGTTAAAGTTCACGAATGTGAGCGATACGTGGCAGGCAAAGTACATTTTCTGAGAACAGGAATGTCTCATCTGTTATAAGCCATCAGGTACATGCTAGGTTTATAAAGGCGTGGGGAACCTAAAAGTTACGATTCAGCGATGTTACTGAGACACTTGTGTACAACTGAAATTTCACATTTTTTCCACTAATGTGCAAATTAACAATAAGTTTTCCCACAAACTTTTTGTGCCCACTGAAGAAACTGCACTGAAGAAACTGTTCGCTTGCTAGTTATGCTAATGCCTCCAGCAGGCTTTGACTAGACTGCATTGATTACATGGGCCTTGTGACTACAATTTCGTTTATGTTTGTTCTGTTGCATACATACGGATTGTATATGACCTTTCTTTCCCAAGCATAACACTGTGCTTGTCTAGACAGGCAGTCTTGGCGTTTGTGAGTAGCACCAAGGGCATGACTAAACTCTGTTGCCTGTGTAGAGAGCTGATTAGGCTGCATAGAGAACTGTTTACATGGCGTGGCGCTCGCAAGTGGATGCTGCCTAATGTGCCTGTCGGGAGCAAGGGAGTCAGCCTGACAGATTGGTGGCTGCTTACATTTATCAGCCGACATGGCACCCAAATTGTGCTGATCTAGTACTTGCACTACTTGCTGAAATGATGGATCAGACAGTTTCAAAGTCTGTCCTCTAAGTGAGACATCAGTTACATTGTACCCGATCGCATCACGTGACATAACATCTGAATATAAAGCACCACAAGCACTTTTGAATTAGCATTTCCTTGTCACACCATGCAAATCGGTTGCCCACTCACGGTAAGTTTGTTCTGACCGTTCCTTGCAACGAAAGAATTGATATCTAGCTGCTACTACTTTTACTTGTTGGTCTTAATAGTTAATTAGTGAATCTACAACCTTATCATAGGAAAGTTCACTCAGAGTTGCGGTAGGGAATAATCTCTGAATGAGACAAAACACAGCACTTCCTACTGTTGATAAGAAATAATGAAGTTCCACAGTACCTGGTATGTTGTGACCAATTATGTGGGCTTCAAACTGTTGCAACCCATCTAGCCATTCGTCTTGTTGTTAATTAAACTGGCAAAAAGGCAGTATGGCACTAGGAGTTAGAGGTGTGGTATTTTGCGTTTCATTAGTGGCTTGAGCGGTGAGTAGCTGCTGTACTGTACTCAGTAGAATTGCGATTTGCTGACTCTGAAACTGAAACATCTGTGTCAGCTGCGTTTCATATATCGCTAGCAGCTGTGCCGCTGGACCAAGGGGTGGGAGAAGTGGGTTGTTCGATTTCGAAGAGAGAACTGCAATAAACAGACAAGGAAGACAATAAAAATAAGTACAGAAGCAAAGAAAATCTCCGCAACGACCACCTGGAAACACTGATTAGCGAAAACAATAGGAGAGAAACTATTAACCCTTTGGTGCGTGAATTTGACTGCAGTGGACAACTTATAATGGTCAATTTTCTGGAATTTTCAATCAGTCATGCGGTTGCAAATGCATGCAGGACACAACACCAGTAGGGACTGCCGACTGCACTGAACCGTGTGCATTATCAGCCTCAAGACTGATTGAAAATGCCGGAGAAGCGACCATTAACAGCTGTCCACTGTAGTGGACGCTATGCGCCATGGGGTTAAAGCAAGTAAACACACCCTTGCAAAGAAAAGCCAAAGCAGAATTAAAGCGCCAGTAAAATAGAAAATGAAATCCGTGGTCGTCAGGGACTGAGTTCCTCTTAATACTCATCGCCAATGTTGTATCATGCCTAGATGCCCAATATATTGTGCCTGGGGAACCTCCTTCTCGGATCGCTAGACAGCAATTCAAGCAAATAGTATTAAAGTGTGTAACCTTCCCGCAGAAATTTTTTAAAAATAATATTATTGAAGACTGCTAATGATCATTGAGCTAAGTGTAACCTCCCCACCGAAAAATTTATAAGATATTGAAACGTCCCCTTTGAACAATTATACAAGACTGTGCTTAAACTGACACACAATATTTTGACTTTCAAAATTCCCTACAAAAGAATGGCCCTGACTAACATTAAACTATACCTTTCACAAATCACTTACCTCACAAAAATCTTCGCTGCTCAAGCTACTGCAATACAGCGAGCGCCACTACTGCCAGCTAAATAAAAGATTCAAACTATGGAAGGCACTAACTACTGATAGGGATAGTTAGCAAATGAAAGATATTAATAGAGAACAAACAATGTATTTACCTTGATATCATCATATACAAATATAGCAGTTCATGACAAATTTCAAAACTCCACCATCTCTCTCCCCACATCCACCACTGCTGGCGGCTCACCTCCAACTGCGCAACGCTACGCGCTGTTCACATCCAGCTGCCGCTGCCCAACACTACAATGGCAGACAACAATGCAAACTAGCCACAGACTGCACACAGCACAGCCAGTGATTTTCATACAGAGGTGGCGTTACCAATAAAAAACCTAAACAGCCTACTTACAATATTATTTTAATAGAAATGGGAGCCAAACGTAACCCCCCTGCAATGAAATGTACTGACAAAGGCAATAAAATGTGAAATTCGCAATCTGACTCTGGTGTAAGCTCCCACAAAAAGATTAATAAAGGATAATTCAGTGCTAATGAAACTTCAGTGACAATGAAAATTCAATTAAACCGAAATATCGGTCTTTGGCCCTGTGCAAAAATCAGAATTAATTTCTTACCTCAGTATAACTGCATGTCAAATTTCTGCTCTTATTGTTGGCCACGGCTTGGAGGAAATGCATTGCAAATAATATTTTTTTTTTAAATTTAACTGAAACTGTTCTTTAAAGGAAATGGAAGGAGATCGTTGGTTCAATTAAAAAGGTTCTTTTGTAAAAAATTGCTTTGAAATCAAAATTATTATTGGGGCGATTATTGCACAAATTAGTTACAGTTAATTTACATTATTAGCTGAGCGCATTTAAAAATAATATACCTCGTCCTGTATCTTGACCAGAATGCCATGTCGACACCCGCCGACTCCTCACTCACAACTGCACTCGACTGCTACTACCGACATACTGCACTGCTCACAGACTGCCCACTGACAGACTGCTCGCAACTGTACTGCACGACTACTGACCGACTACTGGACGCCACTGAACTGAGCTACTGCTACCGACAGAGTGCACTGCACGACGACTACTGGAGTACTGCTCGTAACACTCGCGCGGTCAAGCGCAGACTAACCACGATAAAAGGCTCTCTCGTCAAAGATTTTATCATGCCTCACCATCGCTGCTACGTTACATACGTGTTTCATAACCCTCCACTGGGGAGGGCAAAAATTTGGCAGCGATGGTGAGTCATTTGGACTTGCCATCGCAAGAAATTTTTACAATTTACAGAAGATTCAAATGTAGTACAATAATTAAATGTGGTGCACACGCACCAAGTACAAAATATCAGACAAAGACAAAATGTGAGTACAAAACATAATAGCAAATCAGAAAAATGTATATACAAATTATTTGACAGATAACAGAGTGCATACGCACTGAAAAAATTCTGTAGCATTTTCAGAACAAATAAACAGAATGGCAGAAAATCATGTTGACAAGTGACATGAGTGTACTCGCACTGGAGTTGAGAACATATCACCAAATGACGAAATGTATATGTAATGAGTAACTAATGACATAAGTGCATACGCACTGAAGTAATGAACACATCAGGAAATCATAAAAGGTATACAGAATGAGTACAAATCATATTGAAAAATGAGAAAAGTGCACAGGCACTGAAGTTCAGTAGAAAGCATATTAACACATAACATAAGTGCACATGCACTGTAGTTCAGAACATATCATCAAAATAATAATGTATATACAATGTAAAAGTCAAGAGTGCACATATACTGTACTTCAGAACAAATCGAAAAAAATGTCTTTAGCATTTTCACAACAAATAAACATAATGGCAAAAAAATCATGTCGACAAGTGACATAAGTGTACTCGCACTGGAGTTCAGCGAATCAAAAAAAATGTATAACCCATGAACATAAATGATGTTATCAAAAAATGATCTTCACTATGTGACAAGAATTAGGATAGGAAAGGGAAGGATTGCATCATGGTTGTAGCACTTTAGATTGCACACAGCTGTTCTGAAAGTCCATATCTTTCCATAGAAGTACAACACCAAGTGACACAATTTGAAGTTCTTTTCCCATCAGAATTTATCAGCGTACCCAAGACACTGAACTGTCGTAGTAATGTTCCATGTTTTCATTTTGGCAGTACACTAGGTACACCAAACAGTGGGACCATAATAACGTCTTCTTCGCTCAGGGTGGTGGACAGCATGTCGTGTCAACACCATGCTCTTACAAGGCACACCAACGTAGAATTAGTGCAAAAACCAAATATAGTGCTCCATGATCATGAGGATGGACAGGACAAATGGACATTGCAGTAATTCAGGGTAGTCAGCTCATAAGGTGAAGGACATTAAGTCACATAATATTGAGAATTACAGTAGTAGTTTGCGGCATTCATAGCCCAGTTATTGAACATTTCTGTACCAAGTATGTAGTATTACAGAATAATGTTCACAAAATTAAATTATTGGCATCATGGGAAATCGTATTACAATAAACAGTGGCATTCCTAGGCCAGTTACAAAGCATATTTAGTATGACAGAATAATGTTCATCAGACGTCTTAATTGAAAAGGACAGTCAATTATTGGCCTAGCATTGACATAATACATTGAGTGATACAAATAGTATGACAGAATAATGTTCATCAGACGTCTTAATTGAAAAGGATAGTCAATTATTGGCCTAGCATAATACATAATACATTAAGTGATACAAATTATTGGCACTCATTGGCCATTTGCCAAAACATGAAAAGTCAACATTGAAAATAGGAGCTAATTGATGACATAATTAATATATAATTCATTTAGTGACATTAATTATCATCATTGAAAACAGGAGCTAATTAATGGCATAATTAATAAGGTAATTCATTTAGTGACATTAATTATTGGCACTCAGTGGCCAGCAAGTATTGAATAGAATAAAACATTGCTCATCATTCAGTATTATTCAGATCATTAAGAAGTCATTATTAAAAATCAGTTAATTACAGTCATAGCATTAATAATCATTCGCATTATAAGTAGTCTCATTATAATAAACAGTGGCAGTTATTAGCCAGTTACAAAGCATTATTTTATATATATATATATATATTTTTTGTCTCATTAAGAAGTCATTACTCAAGTGACATACTATTCAGAGCTAATCAGTATTACTCAGAACTCTTTTAAACTGGTATCATCATTTGGGACTAGTAATACATTTTTTTGTTAGCAATGCATTGCGTTGGGATCGATAATTAATTGCTGAGGCATAACAATATTTGCTTTTGACCTATTGCTGCAAATGAGGATAGGTAACGTCATTCGTCATGAGTCAGCTGTAGCAAGGTTATGTAACAAGGCAGTATATGTGATCACATTTATAAATGATAGACACAAATGGGTAAAAAAAATAAAAATGCAAGTACTAGAACAGGTGTAATAAGTAACAGGTTTAGTAAGTATCATGAAAAGCTTCTCCTGGGAAAAAAAATACAAAATGGATTATTGAGCTGAAAGAAGAAACGCATACTATGCTGAAAAGTAGTGAACTTCGAATTAACGGGTAGTGAAATGTGTATAAAAATGTGTTCCATAGCTGTCCTTTCCAAAACTTTCCGTCATCATACTATGCAATATAACACCTGCTGTCAAAGCAAACTGCAACAAATACTTAAATAACTACATAGCATAAATACATAACTTCAACATTATCCTCATCTGTAAAGAAAAAACTTCATTATCAATCACTTCATTACCCGTATTATCATAACTTCATTATTATCATCACCTATAAAGAAAAATTTCATTATTCATAACAGCATATCCTTCATCATTATTCATCAGCATTCATTATCATCTGCAAAAATATCACTTCATTACTCATTATACAACTATTCCTTATCTCTAGCATATTTCATCACTAAAACTAAGATGTGTAGTTCTGTCTGACAGCCTGCATCAATCGCCTTGTATTCTGAAAGAAAAAATTAGTTAAGACTGCTATTCTACGATGAGTATAGTATATTCTTGTTAATGCTTGTTAATGCTGATCCATTTACTCTTCCTCATAAAGTTATTGCATCTTCTTTCGTTTATTCTGTAGGTGAAATTCCATTTCTGTTGAATTTATTTCTTACACGCATCATTTCTTTCTGAAATTGATGAACAAAGATTAACGTCTTGCATTTAAATCATACACCCACTAAATAATGACCGGTTTATGGTGACATAATTAACCATACAGCATAACATGACAGAAAACGTAATATCTCAAAGACATTGACAGTGTTCAGATGCAAAAATGTACACAGAATAATACAATGCAGCAGCAAAAAGAAAAATGTAAAACAGTCACGATGTTGAGATATCATATGGCAAAAAAAATGTCAAAGTCAACTGGTGTGTGTTATATCTTAACTATTTCACAGTGCATACAAACAAAACTGGAATACAATCATATACACAAAAAAATGGAAAATGTGCACTGTCTGATGTGTAACGACAAGAAAAGCGACCTGCTAACCTTACCTTGTCGGGCACTTGCCAAGAAAAAATACGATAATCATCAGTAATTAGTTATATGAATATAATTGCATAAGTAAATGGCATCATAGTGTGTTGAATAATACAGTGTCTTCATTCAATAAAGGGTTTAATATTTGACCAATGGTGGTTGCCTTTCGATTTTCTGGTTCTCAAAGTTTCGACGTGTACAACATTGGGGTGAGGGATGCTGCGAATCCGATATGGACCTGCATATAGAAGTTCAAATTTACTGCACTTACGTTTTAATTTGCTGTATAAATAGTGTGTACGCAC
This sequence comes from Schistocerca americana, assembly GCF_021461395.2. Lineage (NCBI taxonomy): Eukaryota > Metazoa > Arthropoda > Insecta > Orthoptera > Acrididae > Schistocerca > Schistocerca americana. The sequence continues at coordinate 86,361,597 of NC_060129.1, forward strand.
TAATATCTTCTGTCCAACGTGAAAGTCGCGGCGTGTACAAACCTGTTTTTGCTGTCTTCTCCGGCGCTCTGCGGCACGTTTGATGTTGTTCAGCGCAATGTCAATTATTTCGTGGTGTCTTAGTCGACGACATTTAGGGAAGTTTACTAATTCTTTAATTTTGTTTGGTGGTTCAACGTTTTTCAGTATAACAGACGGAGATAGCATAGTGGATTCATTTGGAATGGAATTAATTACATCTTGGAATGAGAGTATGTGTATGTACGGACTAACTGCCGGTTCAATAATTCCTTGGTCAAGCATATCCTGCAACTCTTTTTTAACTTGTTCTCTGTGAATGTATGGAATGGGATAATGCTTTGCTTTAAATGTGTCGTGCTGTTTCACTTGAAATTCATACATAAAACCGGACATAGTACCAGGCATGTTGTCGAAAACTGGAGCTTGCTGTAAAAGAATTTTGTGTAACTGCGTGCGTTCGTCGTCTGTATTTGCACTGCTTTGTTTAACTTTATCAGAAATCAATTGCATTACGTCGTAGTCAGCTTCGCCTAGAGTATTATAGATGTGTACGTACGTATCTGTGAACAATGTGGGATTACAGTCTATGTTACGTGTTGCGGAAATGACCTCTGTGCGGTTAATTGTTCTTCCGCAGATAGTGAGTGCTGAAATTCTAAAGCAAGTTGTACATTTTCATCCTTTAACATTAAATAAGAATTCTGAAAATCAATGACTGCGTCGTGTTGTACCAGAAAATTCGTACCTAAAATTACGTCTGTCGTCAATAAAGGAACAATCCAAAAATTAGAGTGAAAAGTATGACCTCCAATACAAAATGGTAAATGCGTCTGTAATTTAACGTCTACGCCTTTACTCGATACTGCTCCCTTCACTTTTGTTTTGCCTAAAGGTAATGTCGGATAAGTATTCTCTTTGTTGCACTCGTTGAAAGTTTCTTCATTTATTACTGATATAGGTGAGCCGGAATCGATTACTGCTGAAAATTTCGATGAACCAATTTTAATTTCGATAACAGGATGTGAAATAGTTTTCTGAATAACTGGTCTTTCCTGCAAGAGAGTGTCTCAGATATCGTCAAAAGTAATTACATTTTCGTGAACAACATTTTGCGTGTCTAAAGTAGTGCTTGTGTTACTGGAAGATGCGACCTGTACAGTATCTAGTCAGATTCTATTTGACGTGTTATTATTGTCAGGAGGGTTCTGTGGCATTTCTATTATTTGAACTGTTCTATTACTTCTTCCAGACGTATTACGCTCTGGATGATACCTACTGTCGGGTTCATTCATGAGAATAGGTTCTTGTGTATAATTTTGCTGTTGGTATGACCGACTGTTGTTAGATGTACGCTGAAAATTGTCCTCATTATTTTTACGTCTGTCGTAATAATCATTCCTATACGGTGCATTACGATAGGAGTTGAAATACTGCCTTCTTTGTACGTAGTTGTTTCCTTGCTGCCGTACGTTACTATTTCTTGTATCAGGGACTATACGTGCACGCGGCGAAACATTAAAGCCTGGTTGACCTTGTGCATTACATTGTTGGTTACGTATGCTAACCGGTTGACTTTCATGCTGTTGCGGTGGAAAACTTCTATTGTTACCAAAATGTGGTTCCTGTTGCTGATGATTTTGACGATATTGATAATCAGAATTCTCTCTGTGATTTAAGTTCTGGTAGTTATCGTTCCTAAAGCGTCTGTTACTTTTCCTATTGAAATTACGTCCCTGACCATAATTACTGTACTTTTGTTGACCTTGGGTATTATAAGAAAAATTTTTGTTTACAAAAGAATAATCAGATTGCTGCACTTCTAAAAGCTGCAAAAGATCTCTGAATGCTGAAATGTTTTCTTTTTGCTGGCCCGTTAGAAGTGACACTCGTAATGACCGTGGTAATTTGGAAATGCATAATTGTATAAGTGCAGATTCACTGTACGGTTCACTCAGGTATTGGTTTTGTTGCACCATATGCTCAAAAAATAGCGTCACACTGGGAAAATTTGAGTTCTCGTAATTCGGCAAACTAATTAACTGATCTTTAATTCCGCGCTGTGTCGTCTTCGACCAATACGCAGATAGAAAAGCATTCTGAAATTCCTCTACTGAGTAGCATTGCCTCGCGATCGGTCTCATACGAGTTGCCGGTTCGCCTTCCAAAAAACTGCAAATAAATTCAAGTTTATGCGTTACAGGCCAAGTCGGTGGAAGAGCAAAGCTAAATTGTTGAATCCAATCCAGTGGGTGAATCTGCGTTCTATCGTTTTTAAAAACTTTAAACTTTCTCACTGACAGAAAATGTTTGTAATCGAAATTATCATCTCTGTGTAATGGAACAGGTTCAGGATCGTAAGAGAATCTATTGAACTGTGGTTGATCGGAATCTAAGTCCCGTACTCTCTGTAGATTACCCAAATTATACGCGCTGCGTGAGTCTGACAAATGTTCATAAAGTGGCGTCTGTTGTGGCATGTTATTATTAACTGAAATGTTTTTCATCTCTGTTACTTCTTGTTGTAAACTCGACAATTTTCTACGCAACGTGTTATTAGACGAATCGATCTCATTAATTGTCTGCTGTAAATTTTGAAATTCAGGTGTTTGGTTAAATGAAATCGGTGCAGTATCGTCTGATTTATTATCATTATTACTTTCAATAGCATCAATACGACTGGCTAATTCATCATATTTTTCAGTCAGTATTTTTGCCTGATCATCGGTTTTAGAATCGGACGCATTAATCTGTCTTTGCAACTTACGTGTAGTTTCGCTCAGTTTTTTAACATCAGCTTTGATGACATCGCAATCCTGTGTTAGTTCTAATTGTTCGAATCTGTCTGTCACTGTTTGAATATTTACTGTGTGTGTATCTGTTTTTGATTTAAGATCAGAAATTTCATCACGTAATTCCGCGTTCAACTGTTCTATGGTATTAATTTTGTCGGACACTGTAGTAATATTATTGTCTACATACGTTTTCGCTTTCGCGAACATTTTACGTTTGTCTTCTTGTCTTTGGGCAGTGATTGTTTCCATGACTTGACGTTTGACTTTATTTTGATCCTGAATAAATTTGCGGAAACGCGTATCACTGTTTTGTATGTGAAGATTAAAGCGTTCGTCAATCTGAGTGTTCTGCTGTTCGAATTTCGCGTCTATCTTTGCGTCCACTGTGCGCGAAAGTTCTACCGTCATTGCTTTAAACTCGTCCCATAATTGTGTAGCTTTTTCAGAGCATTGTTTAGCGACTCCGCTAATTTCGTCTCTGAGTGTTTCTGTTGCAGCTGTTTGCAATTCCCTTAATTCCTGAGCAACAGACTTAATTTCTTCGCAACTTTTTTTTGAACAAGCCTCAATTTCCACGCGCAACTGTTCCTTAGTGTCATGACACTGCGCGGCAACGGCTCTAATTTGTTCACTAAGCTGTCTGGAATTGTCGTCTAATTTTTCATTCTGTTGTCTGACCTGTTCACTAAGTTGTTTGAGATTTTCGTCATTATTGTCAAGTTTTTCATTTAAGTGTTGTTTGAGTTTTTCATTATCTTGTTCGTTATCTACGCTCTGTTGTTTGATATCTACACTAAGTTCATTCTTAAACTGTAGCATTATTGTCATAAATTGATCCAAACTTAAAGTAGCTGTTGCATTCTCAGTACTCTGTGATGGAGTACATGCAATTGTCACGTTTTGTGTGACCATTTGGTCATTCTTTGGTTCACAAAAAGCTTTCCCTGTCAAATGTACACTCTCATTCACTATTTCGGAATTAAATAACTCCGGCGTACTTTGTGTATCTTGTTCATTTTCATTAAAAAAATTTGTCTGTACGTTACTTGAATTTTCCAAATCAGGTGTGTTAAGTTCGGCAGCGCTCATTACAATACAGTGTTCTGCGTCATCAATTGTCGTCAAATTAACAGAGGAGACAATTGAGTTCGTTTGTTCATCATTAAGATAAAAGTCATCATTAGTGGTTGGAATGCTCTGATTGTTATTGAACGCAGGATTGTCATCATTACACTGCGTGTCACAATTACCATCGGTTAAGTTGTTTAAGCCGGTAAATTCATTCATAATACCTCGCGATACACTATTCACAGTCTTTCGCGGCATTTTTACAATAGTCAATTATTCACAAAACAAATAATCAGAAATTCAAAAGCAACACACCAATACAACAGAGCAACGAATTGCCGTTGACCTGTAGAAAGAAAGTCACAATATTAGTAAAAGCGTTGCGCTAAATCTAATTATATCTAAGCAAATAAGAGCAGATATCTGACTGTTGTTCAAACGACTCTCAACGAAATTCGATCCTGGACTGGGTGTCGCAAAGTGTAACCTTCCCGCAGAAATTTTTTAAAAATAATATTATTTAAGACTGCCAATGATCATTGAGCTAAGTATAACCTCCCCACCGAAAAATTTATAAGATATTATTTTAATAGAAATGGGAGCCAAACGTAACCAAACGTAACCTCCCTGCAATGAAATGTACTGACAAAGGCAATAAAATGTGAAATTCGCAATCTGACTCTGGTGTAAGCTCCCACAAAAAAAAAAAATAATAAAAGATAATTCAGTGCTAATGAAGCTTCAGTGACAATGAAAATTCAATTAAACCGAAATATCGGTCTTTGGCCCTGTGCAAAAATCAGAATTAATTTCTTACCTCAGTATAACTGCATGTCAAATTTCTGCTCTTATTGTTGGCCACGGCTTGGAGGAAATGCATTGCAAATAATATTTCTTTTTTAAATTTAACTGAAACTGTTCTTTAAAGGAAATGGAAGGAGATCGTTGGTTCAATTAAAAAGGTTCTTTTGTAAAAAATTGCTTTGAAATCAAAATTATTATTGGGGCGATTATTGCACAAATTAGTTACAGTTAATTTACATTATTAGCTGAGCGCATTTAAAAATAATATACCTCGTCCTGTATCTTGACCAGAATGCCATGTCGACGCCCGCCGACTCCTCACTCACAACTGCACTCGACTGCTACTACCGACATACTGCACTGCTCACAGACTGCCCACTGACAGACTGCTCGCAACTGTACTGCACGACTACTGACCGACTACTGGACGCCACTGAACTGAGCTACTGCTACCGACAGAGTGCACTGCACGACGACTACTGGAGTACTGCTCGTAACACTCGCGCGGTCAAGCGCAGACTAACCACGATAAAAGGCTCTCTGGTCAAAGATTTTATCATGCCTAACCATCGCTGATACGTTACATACGTGTTTCAAGTGTTTGATTACTAAATGAACCAATGGCAATACTTAACTTTGACAATAACACAGAAGTATTGCAAGGAAAGGGCGACACGCGAACAAAAAAATCTCTTCAGTATATACAATACCTAAGTCGGTGGTCTTGAAGTGCCTAATCTTGACGCTGTGGCCGCGACCCGTCGGGACCTACCCTTATGTTCTCTTCGCCCAGATGCCGCTGCTGTCGCGTTGTAGTCTTAGAGAGGTGTCAGTCAGCGTGCTATTTGCAGACGTCTTCTTCACAGCCCTCTCTGCTCTCACGTTCGAGACTGGCGAACCAGCACTTGACTTTACACTGGAACTAATTGACTCATGTATGTGCGTAACTCAGTGATTTATCTGTATAACTGCAGTGTGCCATCTATAGCAATAATCAAACGAAATTATGTGCTAATCATTTGAAAAGTTAGCAGTTTATCTTAAAGATGAAAGAATTGTAGAATGACATATAATCACAAATACAACACACAGCTGGGACACTCCTCTTACAAGACGTATTACCATGTATCATGTAACATTGACCAGCACTATCACATTACAGAAAGTTACAGAAATTTTTCCCTTTTTCCCACACTTTGCTTCTGCCCATCTTCAGTGCATTTTCCTCTGTCAGGTATTACGTCTACAACGCGTCTGCAGGTGCTGCCCTGCTACCAGCTGCACAGCAGCCCTGGCCACACAGCCGCCCCTGCCGACAGCGTCTCCATTGCCACAGGCATCAGTCTGTCCAACTACTGCTTGCGGGAAGTGTACAACTGGATGAGGAATTGGTATAGGGAATTCTGTCAGAAAATTTAACATGTCAGATAGTGCATAAATGCCACTCCACTCTCAAGGGGTAAAACCCGAAACCGCTTATAATATTTAAAAAATGGCTGCAAAGATAAAGCGGTATTTCTTTACCTTCTGCCAAAACAGACAGTAGAAGATTACAGTCAACAGACTCAGTTCTCAAACAGAGGACTGCCAGTGACTGCCAGGTAATATCTAACAAGCTCCGATACAATGGCCATGTAAAATAATACTCTTTGAGACTATCGGAAACCACGTTATATTCAATAAAATATGAACAACAGATCAATTTGGTTAAGAGTAAAGAAAGATGAAGGAGTGACCAGATGCACTAATACAGGTTTTGTATATATTATGTGCTCTTGGAATGTCACTAGGACTGCTAATATAGATTTATCTTGGTTTAATGTACTAATCGACTGAGTATCTCCAAACATCTGACCTCATCCACGCCAATCTGTACAAACCTTGAGAACATTGATCATACAAATTCCAACTTACCGTTTCCTCGCAAGTACAGTTATCCAAGATAGGGGTGATTACATCATCCGAGATGGTGGCGATGACGTCATCCAAGATGGCGTATTTTGGCGTGAAGTTTGAATTTTGGCGCGAAAGTGCCAACCCCCCTCTCCCAGAAAAATGGCGGGAAGTTCAAATTCCAACATGGAGTAGTCGCCTTCCCTCCTACGGACACCTTGCGACAAAATAGCGCAATTGGGCTAGAGTCTAAGAAGAGTGTATGACCGTAAATCGTGTGACTGGAAGTGCAATCATCTCGGATTTGTAGAGTATAAAAGGATGCATGACATCTGCATCTAATCAGTCTTCTGTGGTAGTTGAAAGTGTCAACATGGATTCCTCCAAAGTGCTTAACATGCTTCAACTATTAGGGAGGAGGACGAGACCAACTGACGAACGCTTTGGTTTATGGTTACTACTGGGGAACCTCGACAATCTGGTTTCTGACACTGGTAACATAAATTACACCGAAAATGGTACGCTCCTTAGCAAGACGAACTTAAACGTGCTTACTCCTATTACAGAACCCTTTTGCGATAACATTGTGGTACTTAAAATCTGTGATCAAGAGGACTGTCAGGAGCAATTAGAGAAGGGACGATCTGTAATGTTAAAATAGGAGATGTGTGGCTCATTTAACTATTATCTACGTAGTAAATTCTCCAAGTTCGTCACTGCAAGACATAGTGTCAAGGCGAAGCTACCATTTCTCCTACATGGAAGCGACAGTGTGATAGCTAGAGGAATTTTTGACAAAATCGGCAAGGAAGCACTGGAGACGATTTCGAACAAATATAAAAATCTTGGGGCTATACCATATAAAGTGGAATTAGCGAACGTTAAATTGGATGTTCTAATGGAGGAGTTGCCCAGAATATTACCTTTTGGATTTAGACATAACGGTAGACTTTGCCGAAATTTTTAATGAAATGGAGATGTGCGAGTACCTAATATCAACCCACGACTTCTGCATGGAAGGAGATCATCAGGGAAGCAGCAATGTGATTGTAGACAACGATGTAACAGCTGTAAGAGACTGTTCAACGTGGATGAGGTCCAATTGTAGGGTAAAAGAATATAACAAATTTATAAGTCAAATCACAAGTCCAGGAGTAAAAAAAAGTTATAAGTGATCATCTTATAGATGTTACAGTGTCCAGACACACGACGACAGGAAAATTGTACGTCTTCTTTGGCTAAGGAGCATGGCATTACCAGGCTGGAGGCCACAATATACAACTACAGAATGGATCGTGTGTTCGACCCAGTGCTAAGTTGTTTAAATGTATTGGACACCAACAAGCAGTATTTATGATGTGCCCCACTTTATTCTATGCCAATTGCATCCATGTGGTGTCAGCTAACTAATAATTTACAGAACAGTTGCTGTGTGATGTTTAACAACGTTCTACAATTTTTCTACTGGGGTAAAAAGGACACCCGAAAATTGACAGGTGTGCAAGTAAGTCTGCCGGACCCTCAAGGCCGAGAAAAGGTTATAAATTATGCTCTGTTGCATACAGTTTTCATTATCTACCTGTAAACTACGTGGAGATTTTTAACTTTGACTCCAACAAAGACAATATAAGACAACTGCTATAAAGCTAGAGTATAAGCTGCAATTGGAAAAGGAAGAAGCTATTGCCGATGTGCAGGCCAGGTTTATGTATGGATTTAAATATTCTGTATTGAAAAATCTGACTGCGAAAGGGAATACAAAATATTGGCATTTATAGTAAACAGCCATAGAATCTGGTGAAGTGTTGGAGTACTGGCCAAAATCGGTGGAATCGAGAACGTTTACTATATTAAGAGATACACGAAAAATGTGTTTATTAATCTCTATTCCCATTGGGATCTGCTTAAAAAGGGTGGTTATATTCTAAGTGTGGCGAGCTGGATGTTGTCCACCAAGCAACAGAACAGCCATTTGCCAAGTTTAAAACTGATGGAATAACTACAGTTAATGGCCACTCGTTTGCAAAAATAGTAAAATTATAGTTCTATACAGAAATCCCGCAAGAATGTGGAGCAGAAGAGTTGCCGACATACACACAAGAGGGCGTGGAACGACTTAACAGCTGCGTCATCGAGGATATACGAGGAAATTTAAAATCTTCGAATGTTCTCGCCTAGAAGAACTGCAGGAAGGAACAGAGCTAGTAGTTAAATCCGTGAAACATGTATTTTATAGGAAGAAAATTAGATATGTATTAGAATTCGAGAATACATCTCCTCTGTGTTTGTCAAGTTAGTGGTTGGAGAAAGAAATAGATGATTCAGATGTGGATTCATGCTATAAGTTAAAAATTAAATTGGACATTATTAAAGCTACACCTAACAAAAATAATGAAAGAGATGTTTTCTGTGTGTACATGTATATACAAAAGTTAATAAAAATTTTGTAACAGAATATTTACGTGTCTTACTCGCTAACCTACCAAAAAATCATATCACATTTCCTACGTACATCGATCTATGTGCCAGTATTTCGGATGTGGAAGTGAGTGGTAGGATGACCTTGAAAAGTAGTTGAAAGCATATTGAACCCTTTTTCTTGCCTATATGAATATTTCGGCAGTTTGTGCATGCACATGAGCAAGTGATGGGTAAGATATGCATCCTGGCTCCATCCCTCTGCATTGCAGAAATCTGTTGAACAGAATTCTTGTACTTATTCCTCCTATACTCCTCCATTATCATACTCTTCCATATGTGATGTAGTGAACTGAGGTTACAGGCTTCCCTCGAATGTTTGCATGGAATGCAGCTATTGGAAGGTGCTCTATCATTCACATTATATCGGTCATCGAACACAGGATAATGGTTTGACAACGACGGCTCAGCAAAGACTGAATGTGCACCATCAATTCGAGTCATCTGAGTGGAGAAAAAAAAAATTGTCGCCATCTTGGATAACAGTACTCGCGTCATCAGCTGACATCAAGACAGCGTCCTCTGTGTACCAAGCCAAGTGGTGGATACACTGGGTGCAGCCATCTTGAATAACGCTGCTTGCATCATGATCTGACATCCCAGTGGTGTTCTCTGGTGGCGACGATATGAACTAAGTCAGTTGGAGTCCAGACCTAGTGGCGAACACACATACTTGAAATTGGTTAGATAATAAAGACAAGTCCATTTTTCCCGCCATTTTCCTAGATGTGACGCATTATCATGTTGGAATTTTAACTTCCCACCATTTTTCTGGGGAAGGGGGTTGTGGCACATTCTTGTAAAATTCAAACTCCCACCAAAATCCGCCTTCTTGGATGGCGTCATCGCCACCATTTGGATTACGTCATCGCCCCCATCTCGGATAACGGTAGTTTGTCCCAGTACCACTGTTGTTCCAATACTCACCGGTGTTGATGTAGAAATGTTGAGCTTCCCAGCAGAGCAATGTATGGTAAATGGTAGACTGGAGTAACGTTATCAGACACTAACGACCTAGATTTGCTAGCTAATTTAAGCAAAAGGCTTCAAAAATAGCTATGTGTAAGCTTTAAATATGGTAACAAATACTGTCACCAAGTTCTTACTGAACAATAGGCAACCATTTCTAAAGCCGCTGCTGGGACTCCCTGCTCTGCCGATCTCTCGTCTGCTGCTGCTCTTTCTCGCTGTATTTTAATTTCACCTGCTTCTAAACTATTAAGGCTATAGTGGTGACAAATATGAAAGAAAGCCTTTTTAGCTTTCCGTATGGTAAAATGGCAAACAGGCAGAAGACGTCGATTTTAAGGCAAATTGAAATAAGTTAGTTCAAGGTATGAATCTCCCAGAGTTTTTTTCGATAAGGCTTCTCAAAACTGGCCGTTACTAAAGTTTTGGTTCTTCAATGGAAACAGACTTTTATATCTTACATGCTCACACTTGGAATAGGAAGCGCAGATATTTAGGAGCACAAAGCTGGTACTGACATTTACTCTGACATTTGCATGTTAAAATATCGGTAACTAATCTAACATCTCTGAAAATTTTTCTTATTTTTCTGGAAACGAACAGCATCTTTCCTCCTGTCCTGATACACTGCTCTAGGTTGTTCCCTTAGTTTGCAGTGTGGCGAGCATGTTACACAATGGTCCGTTCTGCACAACAAATTCTCTCAGAGACAATAAGCTCAATTTTGCTACTAAAGTAGGAGGCATATTTCCTCACTCTCCTCAACAACACAAAAGTAATGTCCGCAGCTGGTGGTCTAGTGGCTAGCATTGCTGCCTCTGGATCATGGGGTCCCAGGTTCGATTCCCAGCCCAGTTGGGGACTTGCTCTGCACAGGGACTGGGTGTTTGTGATGTCCTCATCACTTCATCATCATCATCATCATCATTCATGACAGTGGCTAGATTGGACTGCCAAAAAAAATTGTACTGTGTAAAAATTGGGATTTTGTATGGGCCCTGATGAACATGCACTTGAGCGCCTTGAAACCAAACATCATCATCAACACCAAAAGTAATTTTGGCAGCACTGGCAGCGAACATCAGTCCAGGCAAACTTCACGCTCTGGCAGGCCATTACAGTGCTGGACTGGGTGGGCAGCAGCCCGCTGCTCTCCCCTCACCAGACGGCCTCTGGCTGTGGACCACTCCCTGATGCTGCTGTGGGCTTCAGTCCCAGCTCTAGTCCGATGCTGTCCTCCACACTACTCTACCCTCAGTAGGTCCCTCCATTTCTGCATAACTCTGAAACCTACATCGATTCGAGCCTGTTTCCTGTATCCAAGCCCTGGTCTCCCACTGCAGTGTCCATCACATCTCCCAGACCATCACAACTTTCCTCCATTACCAAACTGATGATTCTTGATCCGGATCCAATTTAGTACATCCTCACTAGTTACCCAATCTAGACACTGTAATAGTACTACAGTAATTGTTTATATGTCGGGAACAGTTTTAAGGATTACTAACACAGCCATTTTGTCGGCTATTCTACATGTATAGACTTATTTTCCCTAAATGGATTCTTTACTGGTCCCATTTTCTGTGACTTTTCATAAATACTTGTTAGGTACACGTCTGCAAAGAATTTACCCAATGGGACCATTCTGAAAAGTGTCCCAAACAATAGCTTTCGGACATGTCCCAAACTATTGGTTTTTATCTCCCTAATTTGATTATTGTGTTCTGCAGATTCATTGTCGAGGAGCAACGAAGCTTTGTTGCTCAAGTGGAGCAGTTTTTGTGGCCGACATTTCAGTTGTTTCGTAATGGTGGTTAAAAGAGACGGTTTGTCTGATGAACAAATTTTAAAATATTTGATCTCAATGTCAGATGGGAATACGAAGGAGAAGATCCTCATGATGTTTGCGAGGCTGGAGAATTACGAGAAGACGACGCTGCAAGCGCTGTTGATGATGAGGAATATATTCCGCCCATCAATGAAATAAGTAAATCTTGAGACAGCCATGTTGCAACTACTGGACAAGAGCAAGCCAAGCAGTTGCAAACCAGTGTTGCTTTACCTACAGCAGGTACTTTTGTATAGCCATTGTACTATAATTTTATATTCTATCGCAACTGATATTTCAGCAAGCGTTATATATGTGTTCTATTTTTCTGTATTACAATTTGAAATTTATCGTTTTTGTAGTGACAGAGTTATTCTATTATATACTGTATATTTAGGTAGTTTAAATAACACTGTGCGCTTACCTCCAGCTAACGGCACTAGACTCGTCCGTGGCAGAGTGAAAGGAAAAATTCAGATGGAAGGAAATCCTTCCATTGGGAGTAGTGATACAGCTAATGACGGAACAACATGGACTCTTACACATACGAAAGCTGTTCCAGGAAGACGTCCACAGTAGAACAACTTGAAGTTAGCACAGGGACCTACAGGCTATGCGAAGAAGATTGTCAGGAAAAGTGTATATTGTAGTGCATGGAGACTGCTAATTGGTGACAGAACGCTACAAAATATAAAGAAATGTACAGAACATAGAGCACACCAAGAGCTACATGATGATGATCAGACATTAGCGTCGACTCAATAGAAGACACAATATCCCTTACATATTTACAAGGTGTATATGTAGAAAAAAACTTTCTGAAGCTGTTGTGGTCGAATACATGGAGGATGGAGGCCAGCATTTTTTTCGGAACACAGAGATCAGAAATAAGTTCACCGAAATATTTTGGTTTATGCGATTTGACGAAAAGAGCACACGTCACATAGACTAAAGACAGATCGTTTTGCACCTGCTATCCCTGTGTGGAATCCTTTCATTGCCAATTCCTTCTTGTGTTATATTCCAATATAAATGTGAAAAGTGAAAATATCACTGTGGATGAGCAACTGTTTCCATGCATTCATTCAATACATGAGCAATAACATAAGGAATATGATTTCGGCTAGCAGTTATACGAATTCTAAGTATCTGGTGAAAGGGTTTCCTCACCTAGGCAAAGATGAGAAGCGTCCCACAGGTGTTCCACTTGCAAGGCATGTTGTAACGTGTCTTATGCAGCCCTCTGTTTCCGCAGGAAGAAACATAATCTGTGACAAGTTTTTCGCAACGAAATGCCGTGCAGACATTTATAAACGTAAGAGTACAAGCATTGTAGGCACAGTGAAGAAATCAAGAAGGGAACTACCTCGACCAGCAAAATCTACTGTGGCACCTTTGCACACAACTATTCTTTGTAAGTCAGGTGACATGACTCTAACATGCTATCAGGGGAAAAAGAACAAAGATGTGCTTATTTTGAGTTGAGTGCATGACACAGTAACTATCGATGAACGACATCTTAAATAGCTAGCAGAGTCAGTGGCCTATTGCAGTAGCACTAAGTATGGCGTTGACGTAAACGATCAAATGGCTCGGCTTTGCACGGTGAAGCATGGATGCCGCAGATGGCCCATTCACGTTTTGTTCAATTCCTTGGGCTTAACAGCTATAATTGCTTGGGTACTTTGGAAGGAAGTAACAGGAGAAAAATTAAGCAGACGTTAGTTTATATACAAATTGGCATATACATGCTTCAGCATGTAAAGACTCAAGGGTACAAAATACTCTTCTTCATATAGCATCACAACATCACAGCATTCGGAGGACTGGTCAAATTGGAGCGTTCAGAGGCAACAATAGAAGCAAGCATTTATGTATAATGTGTGACAAGTATGTTTGTGGACCATGTTTTGGCAATGCTGAATACAGTGTGAGGTGTCACAACGCTGGAGGTGGTTTTGAATGAGTAAAAGCAGGGTTATAAGTGTTTCCTCTGCAATATATTGTGGTTTTCAGATACTTGTGTTAAAACACATGGTTTTATTTTCTACAGAAAGTTATGCGTTCCACATTTTGCTTCATAGTATTTTGATTAATTTTTAGGTTGAAAATGTTCATTGTACCATGTGATTCTACAGAAATATCTAAAATTGTATCGTGGTAAACTGTGTAACTTGTCTGAAATAAATGGTCTTCTTTTAGTGTAAAGGCTTATTACATTTAGTGGTTGGGACAGAGCTCAGCATATTGCAGTGCTATCTCACATTGATTGGTTGGTGGCTGTAGTAACTGTCATTCAAGTAATTAGTATTTATTAATAAATGAAACATCATGGTTGAACATTCTAGAGGCTCTATTAGTTTACACCACGAACTGCCAATCATCATCAGGTCACACAAATATTTGCATAAAATGATTCAAGATAAGCGTTCGTTATCAAGTCAGATGAACAATAAAGATTAATTTTGGGTTAGCTCAGTATGTAGTATGACGACCATTTATTAATCTCTTGTTGTAATCAGCGAGACAGTTGTGAATTACACATTGTCGAAATGGTGTAACTCATGCTTCTAATTCAAATACACAACCTTATATCATGATCTACAAGATTCGAATTTTAGATCAAAGTATTCATACAATACTCGTTTGTAGTTGTGATCCCGGACAATGGAGCAGGGTCGGTGATAACCATGGGCAGCGAGTGCTTAATACTGTGCCCCAATTCAGTAACTATACTCTGGAATGCATCAAGCATTTAACAATATTTATAATATACTGTATGGCACCAGAAATCTTAAGAAGTCTTAAATTCAATGTACCTGCTGCCACTCAGCGTCAGAAATAATTTGGCTGAAGGCTATAAAAATATGTCTTTGTCATTATTAAGATACGTGTGACACTACAAACCTTAACTGGACTGGATATATACTTTTAACATTTACGATATTCTACTAGTGACAATCGCGGGGTTCAAGGTTGGATTTCACTTATTCCCTGGATTTACTGGAAATGTGCTCCCCATCTAGGCTAGTCTTAAGGAAAAATCAAAAGTCAAAAACCTCGGGCGAAATGGTACATCTCACCAAGGTTAGATCTTTGGGTGTCATAACGAGATATTGTTGTGATAATGAGTTCTTATTGGTTATTAGAACATTAAGACGGACAATATCAATTGTATACTTTATTTCGTTTTTCTTCAGTTTTGCGATGAGTGCATCAGTTTTACTTTCATTACGATGTAGGCAAAGCAGTAGACCATCTCCTCTGGGGATGGAAATACTTGTCTCTTCACATCACTGTGTCATCGGCGATATTGTCGGTTGGCTAATGTTTGAGATCGTTTGTTGAACATTCAGAAGAGCCATACTGGATCCTCAGCTACGGGTGTATGCCATTTTGTGACAGCAACACTCAGGGATGGACAACACAACTTTGAAAGATGCCATGCCTGACATGATGCTGTATTACATAAAAATTTGAAGATGAGTGCAAGCAAAAACTCATGCTAGTGTCCTTTGAAAAGGAATCGATTAATACATTGCAGTGGTGTTGCCTCTAACAATTTAACTTTGAAATGCTGTCTTCACAGGATTTACGACAAGAGCACTTATTTACATGAAATGATAGTTTCAGAATACTAATCATAACACTGTCCGATTTCAGCCATCATGCCGGCCGATGCAACCGAGCGGTTCTAGGCGCTTCAGTCCGGAACTACGCTGCTGCTGCGGTCGCAGGTTCGAATCCTGCCTCGAGCATGGATGTGTGTGATGTCCTTAGTTAGGTTTCAGTAGTTCTAAGTCTAGGGGACTGATGACCTCACATGTTAAGTCCCATAGTGCATAGAGCCATTTGAACCATTTCAGGCATCATGTTGAGATTGCCACACCAGTTACTTTCCTTCTTGAATATTTTTCGACCGTAACTGTCTCAAGAAATACGTAAAAGCTTTTTTTAAATTACCGCTTCCAGTCACAAACATTGTCAACTATTGTAAAAAAATGGTTCAAATGGCTCTGAGCACTATGGGACTCAACTTCTGAGGTCATTAGTCCCCTAGAACTTAAAACTAGTTAAGCCTAACTAACCTAAGGACATCACACACATCCATTCCCGAGGCAGGATTCGAACCTGCGACCGTAGCGGTCTCGCGGTTCCAGACTGCAGCGCCTAGAACCGCACGGCCACTTCGGCCGGCTCAACTATTGTATTACTTATTTATTTAGCGACATGTTTCGAGGGTTAAACCTCATCTTTAGACTAAATGGCAATACAAAAACAACTTTACAATAAGATCATACTGATATTACATAGTCTTTTCGTAAACGCTGTGGTCATCCTGTGGAAGAAGAGAAAACTTAGTAAGAAGAGATGACACTTTGGAAGCAGGAGTGATGTTTGCACGAAAATGTTGTGTAACGGTCACTCACTTTCTTCTTCTGGCGTGGCAGTCTCATTGTGATGTGTTGTGGTGCATCCATTTCCGTGAATCTTTTGGTCACTGTTCACAAATTGTCAGTAATATATAATAAATAACCTTTATATACTTTCCGTCTGCTCGATATTCAGTTTTAGTTTTGTGCATTTACGGTACAGACATAAGGGTCTTTCAAAGTAGCACAACATCTGAGGCGACTTAGAAAAGTTCTCAAATGAGCCACACTCACATTTCTCTTCTGTTGCTACAATACAGTTCCATATGAGGGAGTGTGCTCTCCGTCGCCGTTGGATAAGCAGCTGCCAGCAGCAAGTCGTATACTTCTAGCTTACTTATTTGTTACATAGTTTAATTCTTAATTTCTTTGAGTGTTTTTGGTACTTGCATTGTTTAATTCATAAATTCCGAACGTATTATAGTATTTGAGAGTTGTAGCATCGCGCTTTAGTGTTTACTTCGTAGATTCTTACTTAAATTGCGTGTGAGTTTCGTATAGGAGGTGTAATTTTGAGTTTTAGTTATGTAATCGTAAATCCAGGCAGATTGTAGCGCAGTCGTTAGACATTTGTACAGGTTAGTTCATACATTCTTTGCGTGTTTCCCTTGCGTTATCTAGGCACAGACTCGTGTTTCAGTAACTGTTGTTTAACATCGATTAGAATGGATAGGGACTGTGATTGCTGTGTTCGGATGACGGCTGAGTTGGCATCCCTTCACTGACAGCTGCAAGCGGCGCTGACTTTGGTCGCGCAGCTTGAGGCTATTGCCAATGGGCACCACTATGGGGAGCCGGACTTGGGTATCACGGGGATATCAACCTCGTCCCGTCTGTCCCCATATCGGTCTGCCGCTGTGGTTGCCCCGGTTGCTGCCTGCAGTGGGGATGAGGCCTCGCCTGTGGTTGATTGGGAGGTCGTTCCAAGGCGTGGCAGGCAGCGAAAGACGTCCCCGGAGGCTGATCAGAAAGCCTCCCCGGTGCGTCTGACAAACAGGTGTCAGATACTGGCTCTGGCTGAGCCAGATGCAGCTGCCTGCCCTATTTCAGAGTATGATTCTCAGCCCGGGCAATCGCAGAGGGTTGGCTTATTGGTAGTTGGGAGCTCCGATGTTAGGCGCGTAATGGCGCCCCTTAGGGATATGGCGGCTAAGGAGGGGAAGAAATCCAGTGTGCACTCCGTGTTCATTCCGGGTGGAGTCATTCCTGATGTGGAAAGGGTCCTTCCAGATGCCATGAAGAGCGCAGGATGCAGTCAGCTGCAAGTGGTGGCACATGTCGGAACTAATGACGTGTGTCGCTGTGGATCTGAGGAAATTCTCTATGGATTCCAGCGGCTATCTGATTTGGTGAAGGCTGCCGGTCTTGCTTACGAGATGAAGACAGAGCTCACCATCTGCAGCATCGTTGACAGAACCGACTGCGGACCTTTGGTGCAGAGCCGGGTGGAGGGTCTGAATCAGAGGCTCAGACGGTTTTGCGACCGTGTTGGCTGCAGATTCCTTGACTTGCGCCATAGGGTGGAGGGGTTTCGGGTTCTACTGAATAGGTCAGGAGTTCACTACACTCAGCTGGAGGCTACACGGGTAGCGGAGGCGGTGTGGCGTGGACTGGGCGGTTTTTTAGGTTAGAAGGCCTTGGGAAAGTACGGGGTGGGCTGCAATATCAAAGGGTGTATGGCAAATACAGGACGTGCTTTATCAAGGAACAGTCGGAATTGTAGTTGTAAATTGTTCTAGTTGTGCTGGGAAAGTTCCTGAGCTTCAAGGGCTAATAGAAAGCATGATGCTGAAATCATTATAGGTGCAGAAAGCTGGCTAAAGCCTGAAAAGTTCTGCAGAAATTTTTACGAAGTCTCAGACGGTGTTCAGGAAAGATAGGTTAGGCAGAATTGGTGGTGGAGTGTTTGTGTCTGTCGGTAGTGGTTTATCTTGTAGTGAAGTCGAAGTAGGTACTCCGCGCGAATTGGTATGGGTGGAGGTTATACTTAACAGCCGAACTAAGTTAATAATTGGCTCCTTCTAACGACCCCCAGACTACGATGATTCTGAACAGTTCAGAGAAAATTTGAGTCTCGTAATAAATAAATACCGCACTCATACGGTTGTAGTTGGTGGGGACTTCAACCTTCCCTCGATATGTTGGCGAAAATACTTGTTAAAAACTGGTGGTAGGCAGAAAACATGTTCCGAGATTGTCCTAAATGCTTTCTCCGAAAATTATTTCGTGTAATTAGCCCACGAACCCACGCGAATTGTAAATGGTTGCGATAACACACTTGACCTCTTAGCCACAAACAATCCAGAGCTAATAGAGAGCATCATGACTGATACAGGGATTATTGATCACAAGGTCGTTGTAGCTAGGCTCAATACCGTTTCTTCCAAATCAACCAGAAACAAACGCAAAATAATTTTATTTAAAAAAGCGGATAAAGTGTTACTAGATGCCTTCGTAAGAGACAATCTCCATTCCTTCCGAACTGACTATGCAAATGTAAACGAGATGGAGCTCAAATTCAATGATATAGTAGCAACAGCAATTGAGAGATTCATACCTCATAAATTGGTAAGAGATGGAACCGATCCCCCATGGTACACAAAACAGGTCCGAACGCTGTTGCAGAGGCAACGGAAAAAGCATGCGAAGTTCAGAAGAACGCGAAATCCCGAAGATTGGCTAAAATTTACAGACGCGCGAAATTTGGCACGGACTTCAATGCGAGATGCCTTTAATAGGTTCCACAACGAAACATTGTCTCGAAATTTGGTAGAAAATCCGAAGAAATTCTGGTCGTATGTAAAGTACACAAGCGGCAAGACGCAGTCAATACCTTCGCTGTGCAGTGCCGATGGTACTGTTACCGACGACTGTGCCGCTAAAGCGGAGTTATTGAACGCTGTTTTCCGAAATTCCTTCACCAGGGAAGACGAATGGAATATTCCAGAATTTGAAACACGAGCAGCTACTAGCATGAGTTTCTTAGAAGTAGATACCTTAGAGGTTGCGAAACAACTCAAATCGCTTGATACGGGCAAGTCTTCAGGTCCAGATTGTATACCGATTAGGTTCCTTTCAGATTACGCTGATACAATAGCTCCCTACTTAGCAATCATATACAACCGCTCGCTCAGCGTTAGATCTGTACCTACAGATTGGAAAATTGCGCAGGTCGCACCAGTGTTTAAGAAGGGTAGTAGGACTAATCCATCAAACTACAGACCTACATAACTGACGTCGGTTGGCAGTAGGGTTTTGGAGCATATACTGTATTCAAACATTATGCATCACCTTGAAGGGATCGGTTTATTGATACGTAATCAGCATGGTTTCAGAAAACATCGTTCTTGTGCAACGCAGCTAGCTCTTTATTCGCACGAAGTAATGGCCGCTATCGACAGGGGATCTCAATTTGATTCCGTATTTCTGGATTTCCGGAAAGCTTTTGACACCGTTCCTCACAAGCGACTTCTAATCAAGCTGCGTGTCTATGGGGTATCGTCTCAGTTGTGCGACTGGATTGGTGATTTCCTGTCAGGAAGGTCGCAGTTCGTAGTAATAGACGGCAAATCATCGAGTAAAACTGAAGTGATATCAGGTGTTCCCCAGGGAAGCGTCCTGGGACCTCTTCTGTTCCTGATCTATATAAATGACCTGGGTGACAATCTGAGCAGTTCTCTTAGGTTGTTCGCAGATGATGCTGTAATTTACCGTCTAGTCAGGTCATCCGAAGACCAATATCAGTTGCAAAGCAATTTAGAAAAGATTTCTGTATGGTGTGGCAGTTGGTAGTTGACGCTAAATAACGAAAACTGTGAGGTGATCCACATGAGTTCCAAAAGAAATCCGTTGGAATTCGATTACTCGATAAATAGTACAATTCTCAAGGTTGTCAATTGAACTAAGTACCTAGGTGTTAAAATTACGAACAACTTCAGTTGGAAGGACCAAATAGATATTACTGTGGGAAAGGCGAGCCAAAGGTTGTGTTTCATTGGCAGGACACTTAGAAGATAACAACAAGTCCACTAAAGAGACAGCTTACACTACACTCGTTCGTCCTCTGTTAGAATATTCCTGCACGATGTGGGATCCTTACCAGGCGGGATTGACGGAGGACATCGAAAGGGTGCAAAAAAGGGCAGTTCGTTTTGTATTATCACGTAATAGGGGAGAGAGTGTGGCAGATATGATACGCGAGTTGGAATGGAAGTCATTAAAGCAAAGACGTTTTTCGTCGCGGCGAGATATTTTTACGAAACTTTCTCTTCCGAATGCGAAAATATTTTGCTGAGCCCAACCTACATAGGTAGGAATGATCATCAAAATAAAATAAGAGAAATCAGAACTCGAACAGAAAGGTTTAGGTGTTCGTTTTTCCCGCGCGCTGTTCAGGAGTGAAATGGTAGAGAGATAGTATGATTGTGGTTCTATGAACCCTCTGCCAAGCACTTAAATGTGAATTGCAGAGTAGTCATGTAGATGTAGATGTAGATGAGGTGATTCTCAAGGAGCAGGGTAGACACACACAGCATCAGCTTGTAAGCAGTCAGTGAGCACTTCACATTTTTAATCCCATGACGCTGCCCATAATTTGTTCATCACTGATACCTCCTGATTTCACATCAGTTCATCAGTCCACCATATGTGATTTCAGAACTGTACCATGTGAGATCCCCTCCAGCTCTTCTACACAACTCATTGTTCCTTATCCGTTGCATACACCAGTCAGTTTCGACAACCCCCAAACCACTTATGAAACCCATTAGTTGAAGATACTGTAAGTGCAATCATGTTCTCCTAAATTCCTTTACAGATATGCCTATTATTTCAGTAGCATACGTCAACCTCTTTCTACCACACACTTGCCAGCCTCTCAGGCAAACGAGTGTAGTTGTTTGGTTGCTTGGCTACAGGAATGGCTTCTACAGAGAGCAATCTTTTTTCTGTACTCACTCCCATGACATATCATACTTGTATGGAGGTCATCAATTCAGACCCAAGTCAGCTCGCCTAGCATGAAAAAGTTCTGCATATCAGTTTACGAATAACAGAATATAAGATAGACAAAACTGTGTAGCACGACAAGATTCAGAGTGATTAGCACCTTCAACATACAGAAAAAAATTCTCTCTCTCTCTCTCTCTCTCTCTCTCTCTCTCTCTCTCTATATATATATATATATATATATATATATATATATATATATATATATATATATATATATATGGTGTTACAAAAAGGTACAGCCAAACTTTCAGGAAACATTCCTCACACACAAAGAAAGAAAATATGATGTGTGGACATGTGTCTGGAAAGGCTTACTTTCCATGTTAGAGCTCATTTTATTACTTCTCTTCAAATCACATTAATCATGAAATGGAAACACTGAGCAACAGAACGTACCAGCATGACTTCAAACACTTTTTTCCAGGAAATGTTCAAAATGTCCTCCGTTAGCGAGGATACATGCATCCACCCTCCGTCGCATGGAATCCCTGATGCGCTGATGCAGCCCTGCGCTGCGAGTGAACTGGAACAGCACATTACGTCCACATGCTAACACCTTTTTATTGGTCTTTTTCACTGACGCACCTGTACATTACCATGAGGGGTGAGGTACACGTACAGACGTGGTTTCCGTTTTCAATTACGGAGTGGAATAGTGTGTGTCCCGACAACTCAGGCCAATAGATGTTCAATGTGGTGGCCATCATTTGCTGCACACAATTGCAATCTCTGGCGTAATGAATGTCGTACACGCCGCAGTACATCTGGTATAATGTCGCCGCAGGCTGCCACAATATGCTGTTTCATATCCTCTGGGGTTGTAGGCACATCACGGTACACATTCTCCTTTAATGTACCCCACAGAAAGAAGTCCAGAGGTGTAAGATCAGGAGAACAGGCTGGCCAATTTATGCGTCCTCCACGTCCTGTGAAACGCCCGTCGAACATCCTGTCAAGGGTCAGCCTAGTGTAAATTGCGGAATGTGCAGGTGCACCATCATGCTGATACCACATACGTCGACGCGATTCCAGTGGGACATTTTCGGGCAACGTTGGCAGATCATTCTGTAGAAACGCGGTGTATGTCGCAGCTGTTTGGGCCCCTGCAATGAAGTGAGGACCAATGAGGTGGTCGCCAATGATTCCGCACCATACATTTACATTCCACGGTCGCTGTCGCTCTACCTGTCTGAGCCAGCGAGGATTGCCCACTGACCAGTAATGCATGTTCCGTAAAGTCATCACCATGTAATTGCTGATGTAGCGACACATGAAACGGGTGAAAGCGGTGACGATGCAGTATGTGCATGACACTACTTTGACTCAGTCCATCGGCTCTCGCAATGTCCCGTGTACTCAAGTGTGGGTTCATGGCAACAGCAGCTAACACACCAATTGCACCCGCTTCTCCTGTGACGGGCCTGTTACGGACCCGTTTGCGTTCTACGACCATACCTGTTGCATACAGTTGGCGGTAGATGTTTTGCAATGTGCTCTCTGTCCGGGTACCGTTCTGCATACACACTGCAGGCTTCAGCTGCATTTCGTCGACACTCGCCATATATGAGTATCATCTCCGCCTTTTCAGAGTTCGAATACACCATGGTCACAGTTCCTACAACACTACAGTATCACAGACGTCTGGTAACACGGTGTACTACAGTTGGTCTGCGTGCGGAGACGAATGCAGAATAACAATAGCAGCAAGCGCTACATGCGGACACTGCGACAGCTAGACCAAACCACAACAGTGCACTACGGCCACACTCGTAAACACGGTCGTCATCGTAAACATGTCCCTGCAGATGCTGCTCGCCGACCGTGGGCCGTGTTTGTTACAACACGCAACTGAACGTCGGAGGTTTCAAGCGTCAACTTTCGGTTACAATATCTCCGGATGTAATTAACATTTTAGAATGCAACAAACGTATTTGTTTATATGTTCAGATGTGCTAACAAAACTAACGTGGTTCCACTTAAAAAAACGTAAGTTTGTGTTAAAAATCATACTTCTGTGCATTTTTGTATGGTTTGTTTTAAACAATTACACTAGCCCCTCTCCTCACGTTCGGTCTGTGGAATCGGTTCGTCAGTATTTGATGTGCTTTACGAAATATATCCACTGGTAACGTTAGGTGACTCACCCTATATATATATATATATATATATATATATATATATATATATATATATATATATATATATATATATTACGGTATTTGTAGAGGATCTAGTATGAAACAAGGGAAGAAAAAATTCCTATATTACTATGAACATAGGTTGTGAAGCTTGTATCTTTCGAGTCTACAATCACTCATCTCAATGGTCACCATGTCTCTTCGCTAGTCTCCATAGTCGCTCTATGTGACCGCCACCTATTTCAATGCATCCTTCCATCCTACATCAGATGGAATCGTGTATTCGTAGGTACACTTCTGACTGTTGCCAAATTGTGTCATAGGCATTGAACAAGCATTCTCTTAGTGTATCGACATCATTTATGGGACTGCATATGGCAAGGTCCTTACATGTCTCCAAATCCAAAAGCTCACAACATTAAGGTCAAGAAGACAGGCAGGCAAAGGTAGTGGTCCTCCACAAACAATCCATCACTCCGCAAAAATTGATGTTAGGTATCACCTCACCTAATGCGTGTACCAACATTCTCCAGCAACACATGTAATTCGTTCCAAAGAAAGTGACGATTTCTAGCACAATTCAGTGTGTGGTGCAGAAAGTAAGGACCTAGCACTCTGCTCACATGGATGTCTGCCTAAATGTTGATACTAAATATCTGGTGGTGTCACCTCTCTTCAAGCTCACATGGGTTGGCAGTGGCCTATATGTGTGTATATTTTGACAATTTATGGTACCATCTCTCCTGAAGCCCAGTCCATTAGTTAACAACACGTTTGCTGTGAACTCCAGTACATTAATTCACCTATGTAAAAACCAATGGCAGAACTACCATCCGGCAGGCTGATCATATGGCAGCAAATCCTGGACTCAGTGGACTTGGTAGGGATGGAGCAACTGTCCGTGGATGATTGTCGAGACAACACACTTTGCAACACCTTCTGCCGCAGCCATTCTTCAGACACTCATTCCAGCATTATTCTCCGTGTTTCAGCATTATTTTCCACACATTCTAATATCCATTGCTCCAAATCAGGTGTGGGTTGTTGGACGTCTGCCACTGTCCTGATGCAAAGGATCACATTTTCGATTGCTGCTGGAACAGGGTAATCAACATATGAAATTTTTATCTGTACAGATACCATTGGCAATCTTGCAACTCTCGAAGATTGAAATTATAATGAAATCCAGACCTTTAGCTGCTTACAGGCGTTGATAAATATCAATGGAGACAGTTGAAAAACGTGTGCCCCAACCAGGATTTGAACCCAGGACCTCCTGATTACATGACAGACGCTCTCACCAACTGAGCTACGAAGCACACAGCAGTTTCTGGACAACAAGTTGGGAATGTGGGTCTCACGGGAAGCATGGCAGAGGTAAGTCCCTGCAGTCGCACTATCATCTGTGTCCTGGGTGGCTCAGTCGGTTAGAGCATCTGACATGTAAGCAGGAAATCCCAGCTTTGAATCCCAGTCGCGGACACACATTTTTCAACTGTCCCCATTGATATTTATGAACGCCAATAAAAGTTGAAGGTCTGGATTTCATTATAATTTTCAGGTGTAATAAACATCGTTACAAATGGTATACGATGTCATGCGTATTTGGTACCATAAAGGTTACATGCCCATAAGCTGTTTCCATCTACTTGCCAGAAGGAGAAGACCATTTGTGCCATCTCCTACGCAGAGTAGTAGGCCAGGCCTCCTTTGGATGCTGTACATACAGTGAAAGACATGCAAACAAATTACAGGAATGTACGGCCCTGTCACAGCAAACAATGCACCATGCGAGCCCTATGGGTACCCCAGATGAAAATAACATACCTGACCAATACATTACCTACTGTAGTATGCTGTGGAATACTGTAAATGTTCTTGTGTTGGGTGGATGCTTGATACGAATGCAAACACACTGTATTGCAAAAATGTGTAGTACATATGCTGTTTCCTTATTTGTCTTGTGTAAAAGTATATGGTGGGCAAGATATGCTCTTCGTAAACACACACAGAGCATGACGCTAAAGATAAATGTTTATGGGAACATTTTTTTCTTTTCTTGATGCATACTTCTGCAAATTTTGAACCTCTTTTCTGATCGACCTTTGTATACACATACTGGAAGTTAAGTTCTGATATTTCTATTGGTGGCTGGGTATGATGTACTGAACCCATTACATCAGTATTTACATCATTTGCTGACTAACAACTATAGCAATACCATATCGTATGTTTTTGGGTTGGGTAGTAACTGCAAGTACTTTTGGCAAGAACAAGCCATAAATGATTATTATCTCCTGAGGAGAAGGTAGGTGCTGAAGTATAGACATGTGGACCCAAAATGGGTAGTCATTATAGAGTAACAGATGTAGTTCGCTTAAAAGTGCAGCTACAACCATGTAGAAAACATCAGACAATAAATAATATGACATGTTTGTGTGACGACTGTGCATTGCAGAGGAAAAGCAATCACTTTACTGCTGTGTGTACGTATTAAGGCACCACATATAAAAGAATCTGCACTTATACACGTCACACCAAATTTCTAGAACTTGTGGAAGGGAGTGAGTATGTAATATCTTGAATGGGAATTCATATCCCGAAAAGAACTGTTTCTGTTCTATCACAGTTTCACTTCAGATGTGTAACGTGTCCACATCTGTTGAGGGGAATAGGAAAGTCTCAGAGCTGATTGTCCTGGTATGCAACAGGGTATACAGGATGACTTGTGCTACATCTGATGCTCACCTGATGTCATTAATGTCATATGCTAGGTTTGTTATACAACTCTCCTGTAGAGACAGAGGAAGATATGCTGGCACAAGTTCTGGTCACTGAACTAGAAATTAAAGAGACACTCGGTGGCAAGGAGAGTGTATACCGGAACATGCTACATAGGTACAATGTCTGTAACAATGTAGATGGTCTCCACGTCATGCACCTGTTGTAACACATCAGCAGTGTTCTGTGCATTCAGCATGCTGGGTTCCTTTTGTTTCGGTATAACGTAAACATTTAATGTTAAAGTGCTGATACAAATAAATGTACTTCAGTAATAAATCCATGCCTCGTTATGTTTCATTTCGAATTGTTACTTGATAACTATATTGTGTCACTAATCATTCAATTCGTGAAGTAGAAGTGGATAAATTAAATATCTGAACTGAAACTGTAATAGAAGAGAAATAGTATTTTTCCAGATGTGGCTTCCTATTCAAGATATTATGAACTCACTCACCTCTACGAGTTCTAGAAGTTTGTAACGGATATTTCCAAACACACTTTATACATATGAGCTACATTTCAGAGAAAATAATCAATAATTAACTATCTACCAACAAAACTTATTAAGAGTCTCTGTTGAAAAAAGAGCACAGTTCTCTTTACATAAACTATTAACTACACAAAAATGAGATATAAATTTGATGAGGCTGCCAAACCATTTAAATTCTTTTTGTGTCTTCACAACGCTGCATGGGCCTTAGCCTTCTTCGCAATATCCTTTCATTGTGCCCTCTGGTTTACTTTCCTTCTCCATACTCTGATTCATAGGGCCCTGATGTTTCTTTCAACACCATCCAGTCATCCCTTTGTCTCAACATCATAACAATAAACCCCTGTCACATGATTCTCTTAAAGAACATCTCGTTCTCATTTGTGAGATATAAAACCTCTTCAAAGGTTGCAAGGTAAACATCTTTTTGTCTTCACTCATGAGCCGTGGGACGAACTTGGTGGCAACAAGAAGCTTTCCAAGATGCTGTATCAGGATTTCATGGCATGATCCATCTGAAACGCTACATTCTTCTGCAATCTCTCGGACAATCAGTCTTCTATTCGTAGGTATAATTTCGTTCAAGTTACTGACGTGAACGTCGTCGGTAGGAGTCGAAGGGCGTCCTGGACGAGGGTCACCTTTAACTTCCGTCCAGCCGTTTTTAAACCGTGTTGACCATTCGTAACGCCGAGTACGGCTTAACTACTCATCAGCGAAGGCTTCCCGCGTCATTTGGTGCGTCTCTGTAAAGGTTTCCTGAGTTTGACGTAAAATGTAATGCAGACGCTTTGCTCCTCTAGCTCTGCCATCTCCCAATTCGCACACTGTGCGACACAACTTTCTACACACTACAGCAGTGAACCATAACTAACGGACATACAGCAATGAAACTTCCAGCAGTTACACGTTTAACATAGGCGTGATCAGGGATACCAACCCAATTCGTTCCAGCACAGCACTGGTCCGAAATTACAATTGTTAAGGAAAATTTTTAACAGACCTCATGCAGAAAACGACAGCTCAACAGAAACCTATGTCCCACTGTGTGTGTGTCGGAAGACACTACAGAAGGACCCCCAGTTATCTCGACTTACATAAACCATGTGTGAGACAATGCGGATTCCCAGCCCCCCAAATCTGACGGTTTTTCTTATTGACGAACCCAACCAAACGAGGTGGGCTTCGTCACTAATACAAACCATGCATGTGCATACTAATTCCCATCTTGCCCCGCGTAAACCGTTCAGAAGTTGTGAATACTTTGTTTCATATAGTCGAATAATTGTCACCCTGTACTTACATTTCCTTCGGTATCGACTCTACACTCTCAGACGCTTTTTCCAGGTCTGTAGGTCCACTGAAAGTGTGCTGTTTTCCTTTCCACTACTAAACTGAAAGCCAAAATACCCTCTGTGAAACTGTTTATCTTTCCTTTAATAACAAATTGTATAAATAAACATTTTTTAATCAAGAAGTTGAAAAGGGTCGTGGGATGAGCTCCTGACATCGGAAACGTGAAAGAAATCCTATAGTCAACTAACTAGTGTTCGTGTTGGCTCACCCAAAGACACAGAGCGCCATTCCCGGCTGTAAGGATCAGCTGCGCAGCCTCTGCCCGACAGTAGAGCACCGACCCGAGTGTGCGAGAGTCATACGGAAGGATGAGCGGGTGAGGCGGAGAAGATTCGATGAAGGGTTGCGCGTTTTGCCACGGGATCGTTCACTCGCAGCGTGAATCTCACAGAGATTCCCAGCAGACAGCAGTGGCAGTCGTTACAAGGCAGGTGCTTTGCTCCATGGAGAGGGCTCCTGTTGGAAGTCCGAGAGCGCGAGATCAAAGAAGAGACGGGAAACGTATCACTTCCTCCCACATGTAACTCAACACGACCAGAAAATCAGAGACGTCAGAACTCATACGAATGTTTAAAAGAAGTCATTTTGCCCACGCACCGTTTGCGAATGGAATAGGCGAGAGGAGCAAACATAGTGGTAGCAGAAATACCCTCCGCCACACACCGTAAGAAACTTACGGAGTGAAGACGTAGATATGGAATGGAAGGCACTGATAGTACTGACGCTCGAGACGGGAACGACTGGGCAGCCTTTGATATAAACCAGAGTCCACACGGAAAGCACAAACGCATTTAATAGGAGGAGCCTTATCACTCACTTCAAGAGTACTATTGAGGGAAATACCACACCTCATCTTACCCAATTTGCTAGTATCACGTCGTTATTTAAAATATTTATGTTGGTTTGACAAAAACAGCTGTTAAATGAACATGTGTTGCCTCTTCTTTCGGACATGTCGGGAAGAACAGGAACCACATATACACTGAAGCGACAAAGCAGTTTGTATAGGCATGCGTATTCAGACACAGAGATATGTAAACAGGCAGAATATGTTGCTGTGGTCGGCAACGGCAATATAAAGACAGCAAGAGTCTGGCACAGTTGTTAGATCCGTTACTGCTGCTACAATGGCAGGTTGTCAAGATTTAACTGAGTTTGAACATGGTGTCATAGTCGGCGCAGGAGCGATGGGGGACAGCATCTCTGAGGTAGTAACGAAGTGGGGAATTTCCTGTACGACCATTTCATGAGTGTATTGTCAATATCAGGAATCCAGTGAAACATCAAATCTCCGACATCGCTGCGACCGGAAAAAGATCTCGGCAGAATGGTAACAAAAACGACTGAAGAGAATCGTTGAATTTGACACAAGTACAGCACTTGCACAGATTGATGCGGATGTCAATGCTGGACCATCAGCACGTGTCAGCGTGCGAACCATTCAACGAAACGTTTTTGATATGAGCTTTTGGAGCCGAAGGCCCACTCGTGTACTCTTGACGACTGCCCAACAGAGCTTTACGTCTCGCCTGTACCTATCAACAACGACCTTGCACTGTTGATGACTGGAAACATGTTGCCTGGTTGGACGAGTGTCGTTTGAAATTGTGTGGAGCGGATGGACATTTACGGGTGTAGAGATAGCCTCATGAATCTATTTACCCTGCCTGTCACCAGGGGAATGTCGAAGTTGGTGAAGGCTCTGTAATGGTGGGACGTGTGCGCTTGGAGTGATATGTGACCCCTGATACATCTATATACGAGTCTGAGAGGTGATACGTACCTAAGCATTGAACACCTGCATCCATTCATGTCAGTTGTGCATTCCGACGGGCTTGGGCAGTTCCAGCAGGACAATGCGACACCCCACACGTGGAGAATCCCTACAGAGTTGTTCCAGGAACACTCTTCTGAGATCAGACAACATTCTCACCAGACAAGTTTATTGCCTTGCAACGTGCTGCTCTGAAGAGATCTCCACCCCCACATACTCTTACGGATTTATGGACAGCCCTGCAGGACTCATGGTGTCAGTTCCCACCAGAACTACTTCACACATTAGTCGAGTCCATGCTATGTCGTGTTGCGGCACATTTGCGAGCTCGCAGAGCCCTACACGATATTAGGTAGATGAACCAGTTTCTTTGTCTCTTCAGTGTATATGTTATTAAGATGAGATGGCCAATGATCTCTCGTGTGCAGATGCACGGCACTCTGGAACTCTTAGGGGAATTGGAAAAATGCCGTGAGTAATATTGATAATGAGGAAGGGCACTAAATTAATAGTACGTGAATAAGTTGAATATTTGGGTTGGAAAGTAGGCATGGTAAGTTAAATCGTGCAGTTGCAATGACCAGCGCATCTGGAAGGTTTAATGATCTGAGAATCTGCCTATAAGCTGCAGACCCGGGATCAAATCCCAGTCTGCTACAAATTTCCCACTTTTCTCATTGATTGGAATCAATACACGCTTGCACCCAAGGTCGGTAATTCCTTAACCCCTATTAAACTTAGTACCACAGTGCATATTTTCTGTCTGAAAGGGAAAGAATACATAACATGAATTACCAATAAAACAATATAGAAAGTGCTAAAGATTAAGATACCCTCAGAAACCAACTTATCTCTAACGGATATTATTTATCAACTGAGGACATGTGTGGAGTGTGTTATCTCTTGATTGGTGTGAGTTCACAGTAGAAATCAAGTCCAGCCGTACCAGCTATATCAGGAAATTTATCAGGTACTGAAGTGCGTCTAAGTACATTCCCGACGTCAGAATGACATGAGTTGGAATTGATATTAGCCACACAGTGCAGAGGTTTAAATTCTTTGCCTCTGAAAGCTGTTGTGGTCGTATGTTCTTGTGTTTAGCAACTGATGGTGAAAGAGCAGAATAAGAAGCTGTTTTGAAACCAATTAAAATCAAATGAAAACTACGAATTGTTAAGGACATGAAATGAGAAGATGAGTGAAGTCGTAGATGTGTCACTATTATTTAAAGTTAACATGTCTCCCACAAAAGCCTGGAAGGAACAGGAAAAAACAACAAGAGAAGATCTGGGCACATTCGGATTCAAACTGGGACTCGCTCCTTCGTAAGAGATAGTATGAAAGGCGTACATAAAGTAAGCTCCAATCACGTCCTAAGATGACTTCCGTCGTGTGATAGGGATGCGCACTCGCAGGAGTAGAGGGGAGACGCATGGGAATAATGCAGTGCAGATGTTGTGTTGTGGCGGCGGTGGTTACCGCACAGTGCTAGGATGAAATGGCTGCCCTAATATTGTCTCCCACCAACTTCGAGGTTCGTGCAGTTATCCGATTTTTGCACGCTCGGAAGCACAGTCCCGCACGCTCGGAAGCACAGTCCCGCAGAGATTCATCGCTAGTTGTGCCACGCGTGCAGACACGACACTGTGAGCGACGGTGTGGTCAGAAGCTGGCGCAGGCAGTTCGCTGAAGGTCGAAGAAGACCCCAGTGGCCGGTGGTCGGCCGTGCCTGGTGACACCAGAACAGCTGGAAATGTGTGCGGCGAGGAATTTTGCAGATTCGGCGCTTCAGATTTCCTGAACTCTCTCGTCAATTCCCGAAACGTCTCGCTCGCTGTTGCACGAAATTGTCTGCCACTGAAATGGCTGCCCTAAAATTGTCTCCCACCAACTTCGAGGTTCGTGCAGTTATCCGATTTTTGCACGCTCGGAAGCACAGTCCCGCAGAGATTCATCGCTAGTTGTGCCACGCGTGCAGACACGACACTGTGAGCGACGGTGTGGTCAGAAGCTGGCGCAGGCAGTTCGCTGAAGGTCGAAGAAGACCCCAGTGGCCGGTGGTCGGCCGTGCCTGGTGACACCAGAACAGCTGGAAATGTGTGCGGCGAGGAATTTTGCAGATTCGGCGCTTCAGATTTCCTGAACTCTCTCGTCAATTCCCGAAACGTCTCGCTCGTTGTTGCACGAAATTGTTTGCCACTGAAATGGCTGCCCTAAAATTGTCTCCCACCAACTTCGAGGTTCGTGCAGTTATCCGATTTTTGCACGCTCGGAAGCACAGTCCCGCAGAGATTCATCGCTAGTTGTGCCACGCGTGCAGACACGACACTGTGAGCGACGGTGTGGTCAGAAGCTGGCGCAGGCAGTTCGCTGAAGGTCGAAGAAGACCCCAGTGGCCGGTGGTAGGCCGTGCCTGGTGACACCAGAACAGCTGGAAATGTGTGCGGCGAGGAATTTTGCAGATTCGGCGCTTCAGATTTCCTGAACTCTCTCGTCAATTCCCGAAACGTCTCGCTCGCTGTTGCACGAAATTGTCTGCCACTGAAATGGCTGCCCTAAAATTGTCTCCCACCAACTTCGAGGTTCGTGCAGTTATCCGATTTTTGCACGCTCGGAAGCACAGTCCCGCAGAGATTCATCGCTAGTTGTGCCACGCGTGCAGACACGACACTGTGAGCGACGGTGTGGTCAGAAGCTGGCGCAGGCAGTTCGCTGAAGGTCGAAGAAGACCCCAGTGGCTGGTGGTAGGCCGTGCCTGGTGACACCAGAACAGCTGGAAATGAGTGCGGTGAGGAATTTTGCAGATTCGGCGCTTCAGATTTCCTGAACTCTCTCGTCAATTCCCGAAACGTCTCGCTCGCTGTTGCACGAAATTGTCTGCCACTGAAATGGCTGCCCTAAAATTCTCTCCCACCAACTTCGAGGTTCGTGCAGTTATCCGATTTTTGCACGCTCGGAAGCACAGTCCCGCAGAGATTCATCGCTAGTTGTGCCACGCGTGCAGACACGACACTGTGAGCGACGGTGTGGTCAGAAGCTGGCGCAGGCAGTTCGCTGAAGGTCGAAGAAGACCCCAGTGGCCGGTGGTAGGCCGTGCTTGGTGACACCAGAACAGCTGGAAATGAGTGCGGCGAGGAATTTTGCAGATTCGGCGCTTCAGATTTCCTGAACTCTCTCGTCAATTCCCGAAACGTCTCGCTCGTTGTTGCACGAAATTGTCTGCCACTGAAATGGCTGCCCTAAAATTGTCTCCCACCAACTTCGAGGTTCGTGCAGTTATCCGATTTTTGCACGCTCGGAAGCACAGTCCCGCAGAGATTCACCGCTAGTTGTGCCACGCGTGCAGACACGACACTGTGAGCGACGGTGTGGTCAGAAGCTGGCGCAGGCAGTTCGCTGAAGGTCGAAGAAGACCCCAGTGGCCGGTGGTCGGCCGTGCCTGGTGACACCAGAACAGCTGGAAATGAGTGCGGCGAGGAATTTTGCAGATTCGGCGCTTCAGATTTCCTGAACTCTCTCGTCAATTCCCGAAACGTCTCGCTCGCTGTTGCACGAAATTGTCTGCCACTGAAATGGCTGCCCTAAAATTGTCTCCCACCAACTTCGAGGTTCGTGCAGTTATCCGATTTTTGCACGCTCGGAAGCACAGTCCCGCAGAGATTCATCGCTAGTTGTGCCACGCGTGCAGACACGACACTGTGAGCGACGGTGTGGTCAGAAGCTGGCGCAGGCAGTTCGCTGAAGGTCGAAGAAGACCCCAGTGGCCGGTGGTAGGCCGTGACTGGTGACACCAGAACAGCTGGAAATGAGTGCGGCGAGGAATTTTGCAGATTCGGCGCTTCAGATTTCCTGAACTCTCTCGTCAATTCCCGAAACGTCTCGCTCGTTGTTGCACGAAATTGTCTGCCACTGAAATGGCTGCCCTAAAATTGTCTCCCACCAACTTCGAGGTTCGTGCAGTTATCCGATTTTTGCACGCTCGGAAGCACAGTCCCGCAGAGATTCATCGCTAGTTGTGCCACGCGTGCAGACACGACACTGTGAGCGACGGTGTGGTCAGAAGCTGGCGCAGGCAGTTCGCTGAAGGTCGAAGAAGACCCCAGTGGCCGGTGGTAGGCCGCGCCTGGTGACACCAGAACAGCTGGAAATGTGTGCGGCAGGCAATTTTGCAGATTCGGCGCTTCAGATTTCCTGAACTCTCTCGTCAGTTCCCGAAACGTCTCGCTCGCTGTTGCACGAAATTGTCTGCCACTGAAATGGCTGCCCTAAAATTGTCTCCCACCAACTTCGAGGTTCGTGCAGTTATCCGATTTTTGCACGCTCGGAAGCACAGTCCCGCAGAGATTCATCGCTAGTTGTGCCACGCGTGCAGACACGACACTGTGAGCGACGGTGTGGTCAGAAGCTGGCGCAGGCAGTTCGCTGAAGGTCGAAGAAGACCCCAGTGGCCGGTGGTCGGCCGTGCCTGGTGACACCAGAACAGCTGGAAATGTGTGCGGCGAGGAATTTTGCAGATTCGGCGCTTCAGATTTCCTGAACTCTCTCGTCAATTCCCGAAACGTCTCGCTCGCTGTTGCACGAAATTGTCTGCCACTGAAATGGCTGCCCTAAAATTGTCTCCCACCAACTTCGAGGTTCGTGCAGTTATCCGATTTTTGCACGCTCGGAAGCACAGTCCCGCAGAGATTCATCGCTAGTTGTGCCACGCGTGCAGACACGACACTGTGAGCGACGGTGTGGTCAGAAGCTGGCGCAGGCAGTTCGCTGAAGGTCGAAGAAGACCCCAGTGGCCGGTGGTCGGCCGTGCCTGGTGACACCAGAACAGCTGGAAATGTGTGCGGCGAGGAATTTTGCAGAATCGGCGCTTCAGATTTCCTGAACTCTCTCGTCAATTCCCGAAACGTCTCGCTCGCTGTTGCACGAAATTGTCTGCCACTGAAATGGCTGCCCTAAAATTGTCTCCCACCAACTTCGAGGTTCGTGCAGTTATCCGATTTTTGCACGCTCGGAAGCACAGTCCCGCAGAGATTCATCGCTAGTTGTGCCACGCGTGCAGACACGACACTGTGAGCGACGGTGTGGTCAGAAGCTGGCGCAGGCAGTTCGCTGAAGGTCGAAGAAGACCCCAGTGGCCGGTGGTCGGCCGTGCCTGGTGACACCAGAACAGCTGGAAATGTGTGCGGCGAGGAATTTTGCAGATTCGGCGCTTCAGATTTCCTGAACTCTCTCGTCAATTCCCGAAACGTCTCGCTCGCTGTTGCACGAAATTGTCTGCCACTGAAATGGCTGCCCTAAAATTGTCTCCCACCAACTTCGAGGTTCGTGCAGTTATCCGAATTTTGCACGCTCGGAAGCACAGTCCCGCAGAGATTAATCGCTAGTTGTGCCACGCGTGCAGACACGACACTGTGAGCGACGGTGTGGTCGGAAGCTGGCGCAGGCAGTTCGCTGTAGGTCGAAGAAGACCCCAGTGGCCGGTGGTAGGCCGTGCCTGGTGACACCAGAACAGCTGGAAAAGTGTGCGGCGAGGAATTTTGCAGATTCGGCGCTTCAGATTTCCTGAACTCTCTCGTCAATTCCCGAAACGTCTCGCTCGCTGTTGCACGAAATTGTCTGCCACTGAAATGGCTGCCCTAAAATTGTCTCCCACCAACTTCGAGGTTCGTGCAGTTATCCGATTTTTGCACGCTCGGAAGCATAGTCCCGCAGAGATTCATCGCTAGTTGTGCCACGCGTGCAGACACGACACTGTGAGCGACGGTGTGGTCAGAAGCTGGCGCAGGCAGTTCGCTGAAGGTCGAAGAAGACCCCAGTGGCCGGTGGTAGGCCGTGCCTGGTGACACCAGAACAGCTGGAAATGAGTGCGGCGAGGAATTTTGCAGATTCGGCGCTTCAGATTTCCTGAACTCTCTCGTCAATTCCCGAAACGTCTCGCTCGTTGTTGCACGAAATTGTCTGCCACTGAAATGGCTGCCCTAAAATTGTCTCCCACCAACTTCGAGGTTCGTGCAGTTATCCGATTTTTGCACGCTCGGAAGCACAGTCCCGCAGAGATTCACCGCTAGTTGTGCCACGCGTGCAGACACGACACTGTGAGCGACGGTGTGGTCAGAAGCTGGCGCAGGCAGTTCGCTGAAGGTCGAAGAAGACCCCAGTGGCCGGTGGTCGGCCGTGCCTGGTGACACCAGAACAGCTGGAAATGAGTGCGGCGAGGAATTTTGCAGATTCGGCGCTTCAGATTTCCTGAACTCTCTCGTCAATTCCCGAAACGTCTCGCTCGCTGTTGCACGAAATTGTCTGCCACTGAAATGGCTGCCCTAAAATTGTCTCCCACCAACTTCGAGGTTCGTGCAGTTATCCGATTTTTGCACGCTCGGAAGCACAGTCCCGCAGAGATTCATCGCTAGTTGTGCCACGCGTGCAGACACGACACTGTGAGCGACGGTGTGGTCAGAAGCTGGCGCAGGCAGTTCGCTGAAGGTCGAAGAAGACCCCAGTGGCCGGTGGTAGGCCGTGCCTGGTGACACCAGAACAGCTGGAAATGAGTGCGGCGAGGAATTTTGCAGATTCGGCGCTTCAGATTTCCTGAACTCTCTCGTCAATTCCCGAAACGTCTCGCTCGTTGTTGCACGAAATTGTCTGCCACTGAAATGGCTGCCCTAAAATTGTCTCCCACCAATTTCGAGGTTCGTGCAGTTATCCGATTTTTGCACGCTCGGAAGCACAGTCCCGCAGAGATTCATCGCTAGTTGTGCCACGCGTGCAGACACGACACTGTGAGCGACGGTGTGGTCAGAAGCTGGCGCAGGCAGTTCGCTGAAGGTCGAAGAAGACCCCAGTGGCCGGTGGTCGGCCGTGCCTGGTGACACCAGAACAGCTGGAAATGTGTGCGGCGACCAATTTTGCAGATTCGGCGCTTCAGATTTCCTGAACTCTCTCGTCAGTTCCCGAAACGTCTCGCTCGCTGTTGCACGAAATTGTCTGCCACTGAAATGGCTGCCCTAAAATTGTCTCCCACCAACTTCGAGGTTCGTGCAGTTATCCGATTTTTGCACGCTCGGAAGCACAGTCCCGCAGAGATTCATCGCTAGTTGTGCCACGCGTGCAGACACGACACTGTGAGCGACGGTGTGGTCAGAAGCTGGCGCAGGCAGTTCGCTGAAGGTCGAAGAAGACCCCAGTGGCCGGTGGTCGGCCGTGCCTGGTGACACCAGAACAGCTGGAAATGTGTGCGGCGAGGAATTTTGCAGATTCGGCGCTTCAGATTTCCTGAACTCTCTCGTCAATTCCCGAAACGTCTCGCTCGCTGTTGCACGAAATTGTCTGCCACTGAAATGGCTGCCCTAAAATTGTCTCCCACCAACTTCGAGGTTCGTGCAGTTATCCGATTTTTGCACGCTCGGAAGCACAGTCCCGCAGAGATTCATCGCTAGTTGTGCCACGCGTGCAGACACGACACTGTGAGCGACGGTGTGGTCAGAAGCTGGCGCAGGCAGTTCGCTGAAGGTCGAAGAAGACCCCAGTGGCCGGTGGTAGGCCGTGCCTGGTGACACCAGAACAGCTGGAAATGTGTGCGGCGAGGAATTTTGCAGATTCGGCGCTTCAAATTTCCTGAACTCTCTCGTCAATTCCCGAAACGTCTCGCTCGCTGTTGCACGAAATTGTCTGCCACTGAAATGGCTGCCCTAAAATTGTCTCCCACCAACTTCGAGGTTCGTGCAGTTATCCGATTTTTGCACGCTCGGAAGCAAAGTCCCGCAGAGATTCATCGCTAGTTGTGCCACGCGTGCAGACACGACACTGTGAGCGACGGTGTGGTCAGAAGCTGGCGCAGGCAGTTCGCTGAAGGTCGAAGAAGACCCCAGTGGCCGGTGGTAGGCCGTGCCTGGTGACACCAGAACAGCTGGAAATGTGTGCGGCGAGGAATTTTGCAGATTCAGCGCTTCAGATTTCCTGAACTCTCTCGTCAATTCCCGAAACGTCTCGCTCGCTGTTGCACGAAATTGTCTGCCACTGAAATGGCTGCCCTAAAATTGTCTCCCACCAACTTCGAGGTTCGTGCAGTTATCCGATTTTTGCACGCTCGGAAGCACAGTCCCGCAGAGATTCATCGCTAGTTGTGCCACACGTGCAGACACGACACTGTGAGCGACGGTGTGGTCAGAAGCTGGCGCAGGCAGTTCGCTGAAGGTCGAAGAAGACCCCAGTGGCCGGTGGTAGGCCGTGCCTGGTGACACCAGAACAGCTGGAAATGAGTGCGGCGAGGAATTTTGCAGATTCGGCGCTTCAGATTTCCTGAACTCTCTCGTCAATTCGCGAAACGTCTCGCTCGCTGTTGCACGAGATTGTCTGCCACTGAAATGGCTGCCCTAAAATTGTCTCCCACCAACTTCGAGGTTCGTGCAGTTATCCGATTTTTGCACGCTCGGAAGCACAGTCCCGCAGAGATTCATCGCTAGTTGTGCCACGCGTGCAGACACGACACTGTGAGCGACGGTGTGGTCAGAAGCTGGCGCAGGCAGTTCGCTGAAGGTCGAAGAAGACCCCAGTGGCCGGTGGTCGGCCGTGCCTGGTGACACCAGAACAGCTGGAAATGTGTGCGGCGAGGAATTTTGCAGATTCGGCGCTTCAGATTTCCTGAACTCTCTCGTCAATTCCCGAAACGTCTCGCTCGCTGTTGCACGAAATTGTCTGCCACTGAAATGGCTGCCCTAAAATTGTCTCCCACCAACTTCGAGGTTCGTGCAGTTATCCGATTTTTGCACGCTCGGAAGCACAGTCCCGCAGAGATTCATCGCTAGTTGTGCCACGCGTGCAGACACGACACTGTGAGCGACGGTGTGGTCAGAAGCTGGCGCAGGCAGTTCGCTGAAGGTCGAAGAAGACCCCAGTGGCCGGTGGTCGGCCGTGCCTGGTGACACCAGAACAGCTGGAAATGTGTGCGGCGAGGAATTTTGCAGAATCGGCGCTTCAGATTTCCTGAACTCTCTCGTCAATTCCCGAAACGTCTCGCTCGCTGTTGCACGAAATTGTCTGCCACTGAAATGGCTGCCCTAAAATTGTCTCCCACCAACTTCGAGGTTCGTGCAGTTATCCGATTTTTGCACGCTCGGAAGCACAGTCCCGCAGAGATTCATCGCTAGTTGTGCCACGCGTGCAGACACGACACTGTGAGCGACGGTGTGGTCAGAAGCTGGCGCAGGCAGTTCGCTGAAGGTCGAAGAAGACCCCAGTGGCCGGTGGTCGGCCGTGCCTGGTGACACCAGAACAGCTGGAAATGTGTGCGGCGAGGAATTTTGCAGATTCGGCGCTTCAGATTTCCTGAACTCTCTCGTCAATTCCCGAAACGTCTCGCTCGTTGTTGCACGAAATTGTCTGCCACTGAAATGGCTGCCCTAAAATTGTCTCCCACCAACTTCGAGGTTCGTGCAGTTATCCGATTTTTGCACGCTCGGAAGCACAGTCCCGCAGAGATTCATCGCTAGTTGTGCCACGCGTGCAGACACGACACTGTGAGCGACGGTGTGGTCAGAAGCTGGCGCAGGCAGTTCGCTGAAGGTCGAAGAAGACCCCAGTGGCCGGTGGTCGGCCGTGCCTGGTGACACCAGAACAGCTGGAAATGTGTGCGGCGAGGAATTTTGCAGATTCGGCGCTTCAGATTTCCTGAACTCTCTCGTCAGTTCCCGAAACGTCTCGCTCGCTGTTGCACGAAATTGTCTGCCACTGAAATGGCTGCCCTAAAATTGTCTCCCACCAACTTCGAGGTTCGTGCAGTTATCCGATTTTTGCACGCTCGGAAGCACAGTCCCGCAGAGATTCATCGCTAGTTGTGCCACGCGTGCAGACACGACACTGTGAGCGACGGTGTGGTCAGAAGCTGGCGCAGGCAGTTCGCTGAAGGTCGAAGAAGACCCCAGTGGCCGGTGGTCGGCCGTGCCTGGTGACACCAGAACAGCTGGAAATGTGTGCGGCGAGGAATTTTGCAGATTCGGTGCTTCAGATTTCCTGAACTCTCTCGTCAATTCCCGAAACGTCTCGCTCGCTGTTGCACGAAATTGTCTGCCACTGAAATTGCTGCCCTAAAATTGTCTCCCACCAACTTCGAGGTTCGTGCAGTTATCCGATTTTTGCACGCTCGGAAGCACAGTCCCGCAGAGATTCATCGCTAGTTGTGCCACGCGTGCAGACACGACACTGTGAGCGACGGTGTGGTCAGAAGCTGGCGCAGGCAGTTCGCTGAAGGTCGAAGAAGACCCCAGTGGCCGGTGGTAGGCCGTGCCTGGTGACACCAGAACAGCTGGAAATGTGTGCGGCGAGTAATTTTGCAGATTCGGCGCTTCAGATTTCCTGAACTCTCTCGTCAATTCCCGAAACGTCTCGCTCGCTGTTGCACGAAATTGTCTGCCACTGAAATGGCTGCCCTAAAATTGTCTCCCACCAACTTCGAGGTTCGTGCAGTTATCCGATTTTTGCACGCTCGGAAGCACAGTCCCGCAGAGATTCATCGCTAGTTGTGCCACGCGTGCAGACACGACACTGTGAGCGACGGTGTGGTCAGAAGCTGGCGCAGGCAGTTCGCTGAAGGTCGAAGAAGACCCCAGTGGCCGGTGGTAGGCCGTGCCTGGTGACACCAGAACAGCTGGAAATGTGTGCGGCGAGGAATTTTGCAGATTCGGCGCTTCAGATTTCCTGAACTCTCTCGTCAATTCCCGAAACGTCTCGCTCGCTGTTGCACGAAATTGTCTGCCACTGAAATGGCTGCCCTAAAATTGTCTCCCACCAACTTCGAGGTTCGTGCAGTTATCCGATTTTTGCACGCTCGGAAGCACAGTCCCGCAGAGATTCATCGCTAGTTGTGCCACGCGTGCAGACACGACACTGTGAGCGACGGTGTGGTCAGAAGCTGGCGCAGGCAGTTCGCTGAAGGTCGAAGAAGACCCCAGTGGCCGGTGGTCGGCCGTGCCTGGTGACACCAGAACAGCTGGAAATGTGTGCGGCGAGGGATTTTGCAGATTTGGCGCTTCAGATTTCCTGAACTCTCTCGTCAATTCCCGAAACGTCTCGCTCGCTGTTGCACGAAATTGTCTGCCACTGAAATGGCTGCCCTAAAATTGTCTCCCACCAACTTCGAGGTTCGTGATGTTATCCGATTTTTGCACGCTCGGAAGCACAGTCCCGCAGAGATTCATCGCTAGTTGTGCCACGCGTGCAGACACGACACTGTGAGCGACGGCGTGGTCAGAAGCTGGCGCAGGCAGTTCGCTGAAGGTCGAAGAAGACCCCAGTGGCCGGTGGTAGGCCGTGCCTGGTGACACCAGAACAGCTGGAAATGTGTGCGG
Organism: Schistocerca americana; assembly: GCF_021461395.2. Classification (NCBI taxonomy): domain Eukaryota; kingdom Metazoa; phylum Arthropoda; class Insecta; order Orthoptera; family Acrididae; genus Schistocerca; species Schistocerca americana. The sequence goes on from NC_060129.1 coordinate 86,402,774, forward strand.
CGAGGAATTTTGCAGATTCGGCGCTTCAGATTTCCTGAACTCTCTCGTCAATTCCCGAAACGTCTCGCTCGCTGTTGCACGAAATTGTCTGCCACTGAAATGGCTGCCCTAAAATTGTCTCCCACCAACTTCGAGGTTCGTGCAGTTATCCGATTTTTGCACGCTCGGAAGCACAGTCCCGCAGAGATTCATCGCTAGTTGTGCCACGCGTGCAGACACGACACTGTGAGCGACGGTGTGGTCAGAAGCTGGCGCAGGCAGTTCGCTGAAGGTCGAAGAAGACCCCAGTGGCCGGTGGTAGGCCGTGCCTGGTGACACCAGAACAGCTGGAAATGTGTGCGGCGAGGAATTTTGCAGATTCGGCGCTTCAGATTTCCTGAACTCTCTCGTCAATTCCCGAAACGTCTCGCTCGCTGTTGCACGAAATTGTCTGCCACTGAAATGGCTGCCCTAAAATTGTCTCCCACCAACTTCGAGGTTCGTGCAGTTATCCGATTTTTGCACGCTCGGAAGCACAGTCCCGCAGAGATTCATCGCTAGTTGTGCCACGCGTGCAGACACGACACTGTGAGCGACGGTGTGGTCAGAAGCTGGCGCAGGCAGTTCGCTGAAGGTCGAAGAAGACCCCAGTGGCCGGTGGTCGGCCGTGCCTGGTGACACCAGAACAGCTGGAAATGTGTGCGGCGAGGAATTTTGCAGATTCGGCGCTTCAGATTTCCTGAACTCTCTCGTCAATTCCCGAAACGTCTCGCTCGCTGTTGCACGAAATTGACTGCCACTGAAATGGCTGCCCTAAAATTGTCTCCCACCAACTTCGAGGTTCGTGCAGTTATCCGATTTTTGCACGCTCGGAAGCACAGTCCCGCAGAGATTCATCGCCAGTTGTGCCACGCGTGCAGACACGACACTGTGAGCGACGGTGTGGTCAGAAGCTGGCGCAGGCAGTTCGCTGAAGGTCGAAGAAGACCCCAGTGGCCGGTGGTAGGCCGTGCCTGGTGACACCAGAACAGCTGGAAATGTGTGCGGCGAGGAATTTTGCAGATTCGGCGCTTCAGATTTCCTGAACTCTCTCGTCAATTCCCGAAACGTCTCGCTCGCTGTTGCACGAAATTGTCTGCCACTGAAATGGCTGCCCTAAAATTGTCTCCCACCAACTTCGAGGTTCGTGCAGTTATCCGATTTTTGCACGCTCGGAAGCACAGTCCCGCAGAGATTCATCGCTAGTTGTGCCACGCGTGCAGACACGACACTGTGAGCGACGGTGTGGTCAGAAGCTGGCGCAGGCAGTTCGCTGAAGGTCGAAGAAGACCCCAGTGGCCGGTGGTAGGCCGTGCCTGGTGACACCAGAACAGCTGGAAATGTGTGCGGCGAGGAATTTTGCAGAATCGGCGCTTCAGATTACCTGAACTCTCTCGTCAATTCCCGAAACGTCTCGCTCGCTGTTGCACGAAATTGTCTGCCACTGAAATGGCTGCCCTAAAATTGTCTCCCACCAACTTCGAGGTTCGTGCAGTTATCCGATTTTTGCACGCTCGGAAGCACAGTCCCGCAGAGATTCATCGCTAGTTGTGCCACGCGTGCAGACACGACACTGTGAGCGACGGTGTGGTCAGAAGCTGGCGCAGGCAGTTCGCTGAAGGTCGAAGAAGACCCCAGTGGCCGGTGGTCGGCCGTGCCTGGTGACACCAGAACAGCTGGAAATGTGTGCGGCGAGGAATTTTGCAGATTCGGCGCTTCAGATTTCCTGAACTCTCTCGTCAATTCCCGAAACGTCTCGCTCGCTGTTGCACGAAATTGTCTGCCACTGAAATGGCTGCCCTAAAATTGTCTCCCACCAACTTCGAGGTTCGTGCAGTTATCCGATTTTTGCACGCTCGGAAGCACAGTCCCGCAGAGATTCATCGCTAGTTGTGCCACGCGTGCAGACACGACACTGTGAGCGACGGTGTGGTCAGAAGCTGGCTCAGGCAGTTCGCTGAAGGTCGAAGAAGACCCCAGTGGCCGGTGGTAGGCCGTGCCTGGTGACACCAGAACAGCTGGAAATGTGTGCGGCGAGGAATTTTGCAGAATCGGCGCTTCAGATTACCTGAACTCTCTCGTCAATTCCCGAAACGTCTCGCTCGCTGTTGCACGAAATTGTCTGCCACTGAAATGGCTGCCCTAAAATTGTCTCCCACCAACTTCGAGGTTCGTGCAGTTATCCGATTTTTGCACGCTCGGAAGCACAGTCCCGCAGAGATTCATCGCCAGTTGTGCCACGCGTGCAGACACGACACTGTGAGCGACGGTGTGGTCAGAAGCTGGCGCAGGCAGTTCGCTGAAGGTCGAAGAAGACCCCAGTGGCCGGTGGTAGGCCGTGCCTGGTGACACCAGAACAGCTGGAAATGTGTGCGGCGAGGAATTTTGCAGATTCGGCGCTTCAGATTTCCTGAACTCTCTCGTCAATTCCCGAAACGTCTCGCTCGCTGTTGCACGAAATTGTCTGCCACTGAAATGGCTGCCCTAAAATTGTCTCCCACCAACTTCGAGGTTCGTGCAGTTATCCGATTTTTGCACGCTCGGAAGCACAGTCCCGCAGAGATTCATCGCTAGTTGTGCCACGCGTGCAGACACGACACTGTGAGCGACGGTGTGGTCAGAAGCTGGCGCAGGCAGTTCGCTGAAGGTCGAAGAAGACCCCAGTGGCCGGTGGTCGGCCGTGCCTGGTGACAACAGAACAGCTGGAAATGTGTGCGGCGAGGAATTTTGCAGAATCGGCGCTTCAGATTACCTGAACTCTCTCGTCAATTCCCGAAACGTCTCGCTCGCTGTTGCACGAAATTTTCTGCCACTGAAATGGCTGCCCTAAAATTGTCTCCCACCAACTTCGAGGTTCGTGTAGTTATCCGATTTTTGCACGCTCGGAAGCACAGTCCCGCAGAGATTCATCGCTAGTTGTGCCACGCGTGCAGACACGACACTGTGAGCGACGGTGTGGTCAGAAGCTAGCGCAGGCAGTTCGCTGAAGGTCGAAGAAGACCCCAGTGGCCGGTGGTAGGCCGTGCCTGGTGACACCAGAACAGCTGGAAATGTGTGCGGCGAGGAATTTTGCAGATTCGGCGCTTCAGATTTCCTGAACTCTCTCGTCAATTCCCGAAACGTCTCGCTCGCTGTTGCACGAAATTGTCTGCCACTGAAATGGCTGCCCTAAAATTGTCTCCCACCAACTTCGAGGTTCGTTCAGTTATCCGATTTTTGCACGCTCGGAAGCACAGTCCCGCAGAGATTCATCGCTAGTTGTGCCACGCGTGCAGACACGACACTGTGAGCGACGGTGTGGTCAGAAGCTGGCGCAGGCAGTTCGCTGAAGGTCGAAGAAGACCCCAGTGGCCGGTGGTAGGCCGTGCCTGGTGACACCAGAACAGCTGGAACTGTGTGCGGCGAGGAATTTTGCAGATTCGGCGCTTCAGATTTCCTGAATTCTCTCGTCAATTCCCGAAACGTCTCGCTCGCTATTGCACGAAATTGTCTGCCACTGAAATGGCTGCCCTAAAATTGTCTCCCACCAACTTCGAGGTTCGTGTAGTTATCCGATTTTTGCACGCTCGGAAGCACAGTCCCGCAGAGATTCATCGCTAGTTGTGCCACGCGTGCAGACACGACACTGTGAGCGACGGTGTGGTCAGAAGCTGGCGCAGGCAGTTCGCTGAAGGTCGAAGAAGACCCCAGTGGCCGATGGTAGGACGTGCCTGGTGACACCAGAACAGCTGGAAATGTGTGCGGCGAGGAGTTTTGCAGATTCGGCGCTTCAGATTTCCTGAACTCTCTCGTCAATTCCCGAAACGTCTCGCTCGCTGCTGCACGAAATTGTCTGCCACTGAAATGGCTGCCCTAAAATTGTCTCCCACCAACTTCGAGGTTCGTGCAGTTATCCGATTTTTGCACGCTCGGAAGCACAGTCCCGCAGAGATTCATCGCTAGTTGTGCCACGCGTGCAGACACGACACTGTGAGCGACGGTGTGGTCAGAAGCTGGCGCAGGCAGTTCGCTGAAGGTCGAAGAAGACCCCAGTGGCCGGTGGTCGGCCGTGCCTGGTGACACCAGAACAGCTGGAAATGTGTGCGGCGAGGAATTTTGCAGATTCGGCGCTTCAGATTTCCTGAACTCTCTCGTCAATTCCCGAAACGTCTCGCTCGCTGTTGCACGAAATTGTCTGCCACTGAAATGGCTGCCCTAAAATTGTCTCCCACCAACTTCGAGGTTCGTGCAGTTATCCGATTTTTGCACGCTCGGAAGCACAGTCCCGCAGAGATTCATCGCTAGTTGTGCCACGCGTGCAGACACGACACTGTGAGCGACGGTGTGGTCAGAAGCTGGCGCAGGCGGTTCGCTGAAGGTCGAAGAAGACCCCAGTGGCCGGTGGTCGGCCGTGCCTGGTGACACCAGAACAGCTGGAAATGTGTGCGGCGAGGAATTTTGCAGAATCGGCGCTTCAGATTTCCTGAACTCTCTCGTCAATTCCCGAAACGTCTCGCTCGCTGTTGCACGAAATTGTCTGCCACTGAAATGGCTGCCCTAAAATTATCTCCCACCAACTTCGAGGTTCGTGCAGTTATCCGATTTTTGCACGCTCGGAAGCACAGTCCCGCAGAGATTCATCGCTAGTTGTGCCACGTGTGCAGACACGACACTGTGAGCGACGGTGTGGTCAGAAGCTGGCGCAGGCAGTTCGCTGAAGGTCGAAGAAGACCCCAGTGGCCGGTGGTCGGCCGTGCCTGGTGACACCAGAACAGCTGGAAATGTGTGCGGCGAGGAATTTTGCAGATTCGGCGCTTCAGATTTCCTGAACTCTCTCGTCAATTCCCGAAACGTCTCGCTCGCTGTTGCACGAAATTGTCTGCCACTGAAATGGCTGTCCTAAAATTGTCTCCCACCAACTTCGAGGTTCGTGTAGTTATCCGATTTTTGCACGCTCGGAAGCACAGTCCCGCAGAGATTCATCGCTAGTTGTGCCACGCGTGCAGACACGACACTGTGAGCGACGGTGTGGTCAGAAGCTGGCGCAGGCAGTTCGCTGAAGGTCGAAGAAGACCCCAGTGGCCGGTGGTAGGCCGTGCCTGGTGACACCAGAACAGCTGGAAATGTGTGCGGCGAGGAATTTTGCAGATTCGGCGCTTCAGATTTCCTGAACTCTCTCGTCAATTCCCGAAACGTCTCGCTCGCTGTTGCACGAAATTGTCTGCCACTGAAATGGCTGCCCTAAAATTGTCTCCCACCAACTTCGAGGTTCGTGCAGTTATCCGATTTTTGCACGCTCGGAAGCACAGTCCCGCAGAGATTCATCGCTAGTTGTGCCACGCGTGCAGACACGACACTGTGAGCGACGGTGTGGTCAGAAGCTGGCGCAGGCAGTTCGCTGAAGGTCGAAGAAGACCCCAGTGGCCGGTGGTCGGCCGTGCCTGGTGACACCAGAACAGCTGGAAATGTGTGCGGCGAGGAATTTTGCAGATTCGGCGCTTCAGATTTCCTGAACTCTCTCGTCAATTCCCGAAACGTCTCGCTCGCTGTTGCACGAAATTGTCTGCCACTGAAATGGCTGCCCTAAAATTGTCTCCCACCAACTTCGAGGTTCGTGCAGTTATCCGATTTTTGCACGCTCGGAAGCACAGTCCCGCAGAGATTCATCGCTAGTTGTGCCACGCGTGCAGACACGACACTGTGAGCGACGGTGTGATCAGAAGCTGGCGCAGGCAGTTCGCTGGAGGTCGAAGAAGACCCCAGTGGCCGGTGGTCGGCCGTGCCTGGTGACACCAGAACAGCTGGAAATGTGTGCGGCGAGGAATTTTGCAGATTCGGCGCTTCAGATTTCCTGAACTCTCTCGTCAATTCCCGAAACGTCTCGCTCGCTGTTGCACGAAATTGTCTGCCACTGAAATGGCTGCCCTAAAATTGTCTCCCACCAACTTCGAGGTTCGTGCAGTTATCCGATTTTTGCACGCTCGGAAGCACAGTCCCGCAGAGATTCATCGCTAGTTGTGCCACGCGTGCAGACACGACACTGTGAGCGACGGTGTGGTCAGAAGCTGGCGCAGGCAGTTCGCTGAAGGTCGAAGAAGACCCCAGTGGCCGGTGGTCGGCCGTGCCTGGTGACACCAGAACAGCTGGAAATGTGTGCGGCGAGGAATTTTGCAGAATCGGCGCTTCAGATTTACTGAACTCTCTCGTCAATTCCCGAAACGTCTCGCTCGCTGTTGCACGAAATTGTCTGCCACTGAAATGGCTGCCCTAAAATTGTCTCCCACCAACTTCGAGGTTCGTGCAGTTATCCGATTTTTGCACGCTCGGAAGCACAGTCCCGCAGAGATTCATCGCTAGTTGTGCCACGCGTGCAGACACGACACTGTGAGCGACGGTGTGGTCAGAAGCTGGCGCAGGCAGTTCGCTGAAGGTCGAAGAAGACCCCAGTGGCCGGTGGTCGGCCGTGCCTGGTGACACCAGAACAGCTGGAAATGTGTGCGGCGAGGAATTTTGCAGATTCGGCGCTTCAGATTTCCTGAACTCTCTCGTCAATTCCCGAAACGTATCGCTCGCTGTTGCACGAAATTTTCTGCCACTGAAATGGCTGTCCTAAAATTGTCTCCCACCAACTTCGAGGTTCGTGTAGTTATCCGATTTTTGCACGCTCGGAAGCACAGTCCCGCAGAGATTCATCGCTAGTTGTGCCACGCGTGCAGACACGACACTGTGAGCGACGGTGTGGTCAGAAGCTGGCGCAGGCAGTTCGCTGAAGGTCGAAGAAGACCCCAGTGGCCGGTGGTCGGCCGTGCCTGGTGACACCAGAACAGCTGGAAATGTGTGCGGCGAGGAATTTTGCAGATTCGGCGCTTCAGATTTCCTGAACTCTCTCGTCAATTCCCGAAACGTCTCGCTCGCTGTTGCACGAAATTGTCTGCCAGTGAAATGGCTGCCCTAAAATTGTCTCCCACCAACTTCGAGGTTCGTGCAGTTATCCGATTTTTGCACGCTCGGAAGCACAGTCCCGCAGAGATTCATCGCTAGTTGTGCCACGCGTGCAGACACGACACTGTGAGCGACGGTGTGGTCAGAAGCTGGCGCAGGCGGTTCGCTGAAGGTCGAAGAAGACCCCAGTGGCCGGTGGTCGGCCGTGCCTGGTGACACCAGAACAGCTGGAAATGTGTGCGGCGAGGAATTTTGCAGAATCGGCGCTTCAGATTTCCTGAACTCTCTCGTCAATTCCCGAAACGTCTCGCTCGCTGTTGCACGAAATTGTCTGCCACTGAAATGGCTGCCCTAAAATTATCTCCCACCAACTTCGAGGTTCGTGCAGTTATCCGATTTTTGCACGCTCGGAAGCACAGTCCCGCAGAGATTCATCGCTAGTTGTGCCACGTGTGCAGACACGACACTGTGAGCGACGGTGTGGTCAGAAGCTGGCGCAGGCAGTTCGCTGAAGGTCGAAGAAGACCCCAGTGGCCGGTGGTCGGCCGTGCCTGGTGACACCAGAACAGCTGGAAATGTGTGCGGCGAGGAATTTTGCAGATTCGGCGCTTCAGATTTCCTGAACTCTCTCGTCAATTCCCGAAACGTCTCGCTCGCTGTTGCACGAAATTGTCTGCCACTGAAATGGCTGTCCTAAAATTGTCTCCCACCAACTTCGAGGTTCGTGTAGTTATCCGATTTTTGCACGCTCGGAAGCACAGTCCCGCAGAGATTCATCGCTAGTTGTGCCACGCGTGCAGACACGACACTGTGAGCGACGGTGTGGTCAGAAGCTGGCGCAGGCAGTTCGCTGAAGGTCGAAGAAGACCCCAGTGGCCGGTGGTAGGCCGTGCCTGGTGACACCAGAACAGCTGGAAATGTGTGCGGCGAGGAATTTTGCAGATTCGGCGCTTCAGATTTCCTGAACTCTCTCGTCAATTCCCGAAACGTCTCGCTCGCTGTTGCACGAAATTGTCTGCCACTGAAATGGCTGCCCTAAAATTGTCTCCCACCAACTTCGAGGTTCGTGCAGTTATCCGATTTTTGCACGCTCGGAAGCACAGTCCCGCAGAGATTCATCGCTAGTTGTGCCACGCGTGCAGACACGACACTGTGAGCGACGGTGTGGTCAGAAGCTGGCGCAGGCAGTTCGCTGAAGGTCGAAGAAGACCCCAGTGGCCGGTGGTCGGCCGTGCCTGGTGACACCAGAACAGCTGGAAATGTGTGCGGCGAGGAATTTTGCAGATTCGGCGCTTCAGATTTCCTGAACTCTCTCGTCAATTCCCGAAACGTCTCGCTCGCTGTTGCACGAAATTGTCTGCCACTGAAATGGCTGCCCTAAAATTGTCTCCCACCAACTTCGAGGTTCGTGCAGTTATCCGATTTTTGCACGCTCGGAAGCACAGTCCCGCAGAGATTCATCGCTAGTTGTGCCACGCGTGCAGACACGACACTGTGAGCGACGGTGTGATCAGAAGCTGGCGCAGGCAGTTCGCTGGAGGTCGAAGAAGACCCCAGTGGCCGGTGGTCGGCCGTGCCTGGTGACACCAGAACAGCTGGAAATGTGTGCGGCGAGGAATTTTGCAGATTCGGCGCTTCAGATTTCCTGAACTCTCTCGTCAATTCCCGAAACGTCTCGCTCGCTGTTGCACGAAATTGTCTGCCACTGAAATGGCTGCCCTAAAATTGTCTCCCACCAACTTCGAGGTTCGTGCAGTTATCCGATTTTTGCACGCTCGGAAGCACAGTCCCGCAGAGATTCATCGCTAGTTGTGCCACGCGTGCAGACACGACACTGTGAGCGACGGTGTGGTCAGAAGCTGGCGCAGGCAGTTCGCTGAAGGTCGAAGAAGACCCCAGTGGCCGGTGGTCGGCCGTGCCTGGTGACACCAGAACAGCTGGAAATGTGTGCGGCGAGGAATTTTGCAGAATCGGCGCTTCAGATTTACTGAACTCTCTCGTCAATTCCCGAAACGTCTCGCTCGCTGTTGCACGAAATTGTCTGCCACTGAAATGGCTGCCCTAAAATTGTCTCCCACCAACTTCGAGGTTCGTGCAGTTATCCGATTTTTGCACGCTCGGAAGCACAGTCCCGCAGAGATTCATCGCTAGTTGTGCCACGCGTGCAGACACGACACTGTGAGCGACGGTGTGGTCAGAAGCTGGCGCAGGCAGTTCGCTGAAGGTCGAAGAAGACCCCAGTGGCCGGTGGTCGGCCGTGCCTGGTGACACCAGAACAGCTGGAAATGTGTGCGGCGAGGAATTTTGCAGATTCGGCGCTTCAGATTTCCTGAACTCTCTCGTCAATTCCCGAAACGTCTCGCTCGCTGTTGCACGAAATTGTCTGCCACTGAAATGGCTGCCCTAAAATTGTCTCCCACCAACTTCGAGGTTCGTGCAGTTATCCGATTTTTGCACGCTCGGAAGCACAGTCCCGCAGAGATTCATCGCTAGTTGTGCCACGCGTGCAGACACGACACTGTGAGCGACGGTGTGGTCAGAAGCTGGCGCAGGCAGTTCGCTGAAGGTCGAAGAAGACCCCAGTGGCCGGTGGTCGGCCGTGCCTGGTGACACCAGAACAGCTGGAAATGTGTGCGGCGAGGAATTTTGCAGATTCGGCGCTTCAGATTTCCTGAACTCTCTCGTCAATTCCCGAAACGTCTCGCTCGCTGTTGCACGAAATTGTCTGCCACTGAAATGGCTGCCCTAAAATTGTCTCCCACCAACTTCGAGGTTCGTGCAGTTATCCGATTTTTGCACGCTCGGAAGCACAGTCCCGCAGAGATTCATCGCTAGTTGTGCCACGCGTGCAGACACGACACTGTGAGCGACGGTGTGATCAGAAGCTGGCGCAGGCAGTTCGCTGGAGGTCGAAGAAGACCCCAGTGGCCGGTGGTCGGCCGTGCCTGGTGACACCAGAACAGCTGGAAATGTGTGCGGCGAGGAATTTTGCAGATTCGGCGCTTCAGATTTCCTGAACTCTCTCGTCAATTCCCGAAACGTCTCGCTCGCTGTTGCACGAAATTGTCTGCCACTGAAATGGCTGCCCTAAAATTGTCTCCCACCAACTTCGAGGTTCGTGCAGTTATCCGATTTTTGCACGCTCGGAAGCACAGTCCCGCAGAGATTCATCGCTAGTTGTGCCACGCGTGCAGACACGACACTGTGAGCGACGGTGTGGTCAGAAGCTGGCGCAGGCAGTTCGCTGAAGGTCGAAGAAGACCCCAGTGGCCGGTGGTCGGCCGTGCCTGGTGACACCAGAACAGCTGGAAATGTGTGCGGCGAGGAATTTTGCAGAATCGGCGCTTCAGATTTACTGAACTCTCTCGTCAATTCCCGAAACGTCTCGCTCGCTGTTGCACGAAATTGTCTGCCACTGAAATGGCTGCCCTAAAATTGTCTCCCACCAACTTCGAGGTTCGTGCAGTTATCCGATTTTTGCACGCTCGGAAGCACAGTCCCGCAGAGATTCATCGCTAGTTGTGCCACGCGTGCAGACACGACACTGTGAGCGACGGTGTGGTCAGAAGCTGGCGCAGGCAGTTCGCTGAAGGTCGAAGAAGACCCCAGTGGCCGGTGGTCGGCCGTGCCTGGTGACACCAGAACAGCTGGAAATGTGTGCGGCGAGGAATTTTGCAGATTCGGCGCTTCAGATTTCCTGAACTCTCTCGTCAATTCCCGAAACGTATCGCTCGCTGTTGCACGAAATTTTCTGCCACTGAAATGGCTGTCCTAAAATTGTCTCCCACCAACTTCGAGGTTCGTGTAGTTATCCGATTTTTGCACGCTCGGAAGCACAGTCCCGCAGAGATTCATCGCTAGTTGTGCCACGCGTGCAGACACGACACTGTGAGCGACGGTGTGGTCAGAAGCTAGCGCAGGCAGTTCGCTGAAGGTCGAAGAAGACCCCAGTGGCCGGTGGTAGGCCGTGCCTGGTGACACCAGAACAGCTGGAAATGTGTGCGGCGAGGAATTTTGCAGATTCGGCACTTCAGATTTCCTGAACTCTCTCGTCAATTCCCGAAACGTCTCGCTCGCTGTTGCACGAAATTGTCTGCCACTGAAATGGCTGCCCTAAAATTGTCTCCCACCAACTTCGAGGTTCGTGCAGTTATCCGATTTTTGCACGCTCGGAAGCACAGTCCCGCAGAGATTCATCGCTAGTTGTGCCACGCGTGCAGACACGACACTGTGAGCGACGGTGTGGTCAGAAGCTAGCGCAGGCAGTTCGCTGAAGGTCGAAGAAGACCCCAGTGGCCGGTGGTAGGCCGTGCCTGGTGACACCAGAACAGCTGGAACTGTGTGCGGCGAGGAATTTTGCAGATTCGGCGCCTCAGATTTCCTGAATTCTCTCGTCAATTCCCGAAACGTCTCGCTCGCTATTGCACGAAATTGTCTGCCACTGAAATGGCTGCCCTAAAATTGTCTCCCACCAACTTCGAGGTTCATGTAGTTATCCGATGTTTGCACGCTCGGAAGCACAGTCCCGCAGAGATTCATCGCTAGTTGTGCCACGCGTGCAGACACGACACTGTGAGCGACGGTGTGGTCAGAAGCTGGCGCAGGCAGTTCGCTGAATGTCGAAGAAGACCCCAGTGGCCGATGGTAGGACGTGCCTGGTGACACCAGAAGAGCTGGAAATGTGTGCGGCGAGGAGTTTTGCAGATTCGGCGCTTCAGATTTCCTGAACTCTCTCGTCAATTCCCGAAACGTCTCGCTCGCTGCTGCACGAAATTGTCTGCCACTGAAATGGCTGCCCTAAAATTGTCTCCCACCAACTTCGAGGTTCGTGCAGTTATCCGATTTTTGCACGCTCGGAAGCACAGTCCCGCAGAGATTCATCGCTAGTTGTGCCACGCGTGCAGACACGACACTGTGAGCGACGGTGTGGTCAGAAGCTGGCGCAGGCAGTTCGCTGAAGGTCGAAGAAGACCCCAGTGGCCGGTGGTCGGCCGTGCCTGGTGACACCAGAACAGCTGGAAATGTGTGCGGCGAGGAATTTTGCAGATTCGGCGCTTCAGATTTCCTGAACTCTCTCGTCAATTCCCGAAACGTCTCGCTCGCTGTTGCACGAAATTGTCTGCCACTGAAATGGCTGCCCTAAAATTGTCTCCCACCAACTTCGAGGTTCGTGCAGTTATCCGATTTTTGCACGCTCGGAAGCACAGTCCCGCAGAGATTCATCGCTAGTTGTGCCACGCGTGCAGACACGACACTGTGAGCGACGGTGTGGTCAGAAGCTGGCGCAGGCGGTTCGCTGAAGGTCGAAGAAGACCCCAGTGGCCGGTGGTCGGCCGTGCCTGGTGACACCAGAACAGCTGGAAATGTGTGCGGCGAGGAATTTTGCAGAATCGGCGCTTCAGATTTCCTGAACTCTCTCGTCAATTCCCGAAACGTCTCGCTCGCTGTTGCACGAAATTGTCTGCCACTGAAATGGCTGCCCTAAAATTGTCTCCCACCAACTTCGAGGTTCGTGCAGTTATCCGATTTTTGCACGCTCGGAAGCACAGTCCCGCAGAGATTCATCGCTAGTTGTGCCACGCGTGCAGACACGACACTGTGAGCGACGGTGTGGTCAGAAGCTGGCGCAGGCAGTTCGCTGAAGGTCGAAGAAGACCCCAGTGGCCGGTGGTCGGCCGTGCCTGGTGACACCAGAACAGCTGGAAATGTGTGCGGCGAGGAATTTTGCAGATTCGGCGCTTCAGATTTCCTGAACTCTCTCGTCAATTCCCGAAACGTCTCGCTCGCTGTTGCACGAAATTGTCTGCCACTGAAATGGCTGTCCTAAAATTGTCTCCCACCAACTTCGAGGTTCGTGTAGTTATCCGATTTTTGCACGCTCGGAAGCACAGTCCCGCAGAGATTCATCGCTAGTTGTGCCACGCGTGCAGACACGACACTGTGAGCGACGGTGTGGTCAGAAGCTGGCGCAGGCAGTTCGCTGAAGGTCGAAGAAGACCCCAGTGGCCGGTGGTAGGCCGTGCCTGGTGACACCAGAACAGCTGGAAATGTGTGCGGCGAGGAATTTTGCAGATTCGGCGCTTCAGATTTCCTGAACTCTCTCGTCAATTCCCGAAACGTCTCGCTCGCTGTTGCACGAAATTGTCTGCCACTGAAATGGCTGCCCTAAAATTGTCTCCCACCAACTTCGAGGTTCGTGCAGTTATCCGATTTTTGCACGCTCGGAAGCACAGTCCCGCAGAGATTCATCGCTAGTTGTGCCACGCGTGCAGACACGACACTGTGAGCGACGGTGTGGCCAGAAGCTGGCGCAGGCAGTTCGCTGAAGGTCGAAGAAGACCCCAGTGGCCGGTGGTAGGCCGTGCCTGGTGACACCAGAACAGCTGGAAATGTGTGCGGCGAGGAATTTTGCAGATTCGGCGCTTCAGATTTCCTGAACTCTCTCGTCAATTCCCGAAACGTCTCGCTCGCTGTTGCACGAAATTGTCTGCCACTGAAATGGCTGCCCTAAAATTGTCTCCCACCAACTTCGAGGTTCGTGCAGTTATCCGATTTTTGCACGCTCGGAAGCACAGTCCCGCAGAGATTCATCGCCAGTTGTGCCACGCGTGCAGACACGACACTGTGAGCGACGGTGTGGTCAGAAGCTGGCGCAGGCAGTTCGCTGAAGGTCGAAGAAGACCCCAGTGGCCGGTGGTAGGCCGTGCCTGGTGACACCAGAACAGCTGGAAATGTGTGCGGCGAGGAATTTTGCAGATTCGGCGCTTCAGATTTCCTGAACTCTCTCGTCAATTCCCGAAACGTCTCGCTCGCTGTTGCACGAAATTGTCTGCCACTGAAATGGCTGTCCTAAAATTGTCTCCCACCAACTTCGAGGTTCGTGCAGTTATCCGATTTTTGCACGCTCGGAAGCACAGTCCCGCAGAGATTCATCGCTAGTTGTGCCACGCGTGCAGACACGACACTGTGAGCGACGGTGTGATCAGAAGCTGGCGCAGGCAGTTCGCTGGAGGTCGAAGAAGACCCCAGTGGCCGGTGGTAGGCCGTGCCTGGTGACACCAGAACAGCTGGAAATGTGTGCGGCGAGGAATTTTGCAGATTCGGCGCTTCAGATTTCCTGAACTCTCTCGTCAATTCCCGAAACGTCTCGCTCGCTGTTGCACGAAATTGTCTGCCACTGAAATGGCTGCCCTAAAATTGTCTCCCACCAACTTCGAGGTTCGTGCAGTTATCCGATTTTTGCACGCTCGGAAGCACAGTCCCGCAGAGATTCATCGCTAGTTGTGCCACGCGTGCAGACACGACACTGTGAGCGACGGTGTGGTCAGAAGCTGGCGCAGGCAGTTCGCTGAAGGTCGAAGAAGACCCCAGTGGCCGGTGGTCGGCCGTGCCTGGTGACACCAGAACAGCTGGAAATGTGTGCGGCGAGGAATTTTGCAGAATCGGCGCTTCAGATTTCCTGAACTCTCTCGTCAATTCCCGAAACGTCTCGCTCGCTGTTGCACGAAATTGTCTGCCACTGAAATGGCTGCCCTAAAATTGTCTCCCACCAACTTCGAGGTTCGTGCAGTTATCCGATTTTTGCACGCTCGGAAGCACAGTCCCGCAGAGATTCATCGCTAGTTGTGCCACGCGTGCAGACACGACACTGTGAGCGACGGTGTGGTCAGAAGCTGGCGCAGGCAGTTCGCTGAAGGTCGAAGAAGACCCCAGTGGCCGGTGGTCGGCCGTGCCTGGTGACACCAGAACAGCTGGAAATGTGTGCGGCGAGGAATTTTGCAGATTCGGCGCTTCAGATTTCCTGAACTCTCTCGTCAATTCCCGAAACGTCTCGCTCGCTGTTGCACGAAATTGTCTGCCACTGAAATGGCTGTCCTAAAATTGTCTCCCACCAACTTCGAGGTTCGTGTAGTTATCCGATTTTTGCACGCTCGGAAGCACAGTCCCGCAGAGATTCATCGCTAGTTGTGCCACGCGTGCAGACACGACACTGTGAGCGACGGTGTGGTCAGAAGCTGGCGCAGGCAGTTCGCTGAAGGTCGAAGAAGACCCCAGTGGCCGGTGGTAGGCCGTGCCTGGTGACACCAGAACAGCTGGAAATGTGTGCGGCGAGGAATTTTGCAGATTCGGCGCTTCAGATTTCCTGAACTCTCTCGTCAATTCCCGAAACGTCTCGCTCGCTGTTGCACGAAATTGTCTGCCACTGAAATGGCTGCCCTAAAATTGTCTCCCACCAACTTCGAGGTTCGTGCAGTTATCCGACTTTTGCACGCTCGGAAGCACAGTCCCGCAGAGATTCATCGCTAGTTGTGCCACGCGTGCAGACACGACACTGTGAGCGACGGTGTGATCAGAAGCTGGCGCAGGCAGTTCGCTGGAGGTCGAAGAAGACCCCAGTGGCCGGTGGTCGGCCGTGCCTGGTGACACCAGAACAGCTGGAAATGTGTGCGGCGAGGAATTTTGCAGATTCGGCGCTTCAGATTTCCTGAACTCTCTCGTCAATTCCCGAAACGTCTCGCTCGCTGTTGCACGAAATTGTCTGCCACTGAAATGGCTGCCCTAAAATTGTCTCCCACCAAATTCGAGGTTCGTGCAGTTATCCGATTTTTGCACGCTCGGAAGCACAGTCCCGCAGAGATTCATCGCTAGTTGTGCCACGCGTGCAGACACGACACTGTGAGCGACGGTGTGGTCAGAAGCTGGCGCAGGCAGTTCGCTGAAGGTCGAAGAAGACCCCAGTGGCCGGTGGTCGGCCGTGCCTGGTGACACCAGAACAGCTGGAAATGTGTGCGGCGAGGAATTTTGCAGAATCGGCGCTTCAGATTTCCTGAACTCTCTCGTCAATTCCCGAAACGTCTCGCTCGCTGTTGCACGAAATTGTCTGCCACTGAAATGGCTGCCCTAAAATTGTCTCCCACCAACTTCGAGGTTCGTGCAGTTATCCGATTTTTGCACGCTCGGAAGCACAGTCCCGCAGAGATTCATCGCTAGTTGTGCCACGCGTGCAGACACGACACTGTGAGCGACGGTGTGGTCAGAAGCTGGCGCAGGCAGTTCGCTGAAGGTCGAAGAAGACCCCAGTGGCCGGTGGTCGGCCGTGCCTGGTGACACCAGAACAGCTGGAAATGTGTGCGGCGAGGTATTTTGCAGATTCGGCGCTTCAGATTTCCTGAACTCTCTCGTCAATTCCCGAAACGTATCGCTCGCTGTTGCACGAAATTTTCTGCCACTGAAATGGCTGTCCTAAAATTGTCTCCCACCAACTTCGAGGTTCGTGTAGTTATCCGATTTTTGCACGCTCGGAAGCACAGTCCCGCAGAGATTCATCGCTAGTTGTGCCACGCGTGCAGACACGACACTGTGAGCGACGGTGTGGTCAGAAGCTGGCGCAGGCAGTTCGCTGAAGGTCGAAGAAGACCCCAGTGGCCGGTGGTAGGCCGTGCCTGGTGACACCAGAACAGCTGGAAATGTGTGCGGCGAGGAATTTTGCAGATTCGGCGCTTCAGATTTCCTGAACTCTCTCGTCAATTCCCGAAACGTCTCGCTCGCTGTTGCACGAAATTGTCTGCCACTGAAATGGCTGCCCTAAAATTGTCTCCCACCAACTTCGAGGTTCGTGCAGTTATCCGATTTTTGCACACTTGGAAGCACAGTCCCGCAGAGATTCATCGCTAGTTGTGCCACGCGTGCAGACACGACACTGTGAGCGACGGTGTGGTCAGAAGCTGGCGCAGGCAGTTCGCTGAAGGTCGAAGAAGACCCCAGTGGCCGGTGGTCGGCCGTGCCTGGTGACACCAGAACAGCTGGAAATGTGTGCGGCGAGGAATTTTGCAGATTCGGCGCTTCAGATTTCCTGAACTCTCTCGTCAATTCCCGAAACGTCTCGCTCGCTGTTGCACGAAATTGTCTGCCACTGAAATGGCTGCCCTAAAATTGTCTCCCACCAACTTCGAGGTTCGTGCAGTTATCCGATTTTTGCACGCTCGGAAGCACAGTCCCGCAGAGATTCATTGCCAGTTGTGCCACACGTGCAGACACTACACTGTGAGCGACGGTGTGGTCAGAAGCTGGCGCAGGCAGTTCGCTGAAGGTCGAAGAAGACCCCAGTGGCCGGTGGTAGGCCGTGCCTGGTGACACCAGAACAGCTGGAAATGTGTGCGGCGAGGAATTTTGCAGATTCGGCGCTTCAGATTTCCTGAACTCTCTCGTCAATTCCCGAAACGTCTCGCTCGCTGTTGCACGAAATTGTCTGCCACTGAAATGGCTGTCCTAAAATTGTCTCCCACCAACTTCGAGGTTCGTGCAGTTATCCGATTTTTGCACGCTCGGAAGCACAGTCCCGCAGAGATTCATCGCTAGTTGTGCCACGCGTGCAGACACGACACTGTGAGCGACGGTGTGGTCAGAAGCTGGCGCAGGCAGTTCGCTGAAGGTCGAAGAAGACCCCAGTGGCCGGTGGTCGGCCGTGCCTGGTGACACCAGAACAGCTGGAAATGTGTGCGGCGAGGAATTTTGCATTATCGGCGCTTCAGATTTCCTGAACTCTCTCGTCAATTCCCGAAACGTCTCGCTCGCTGTTGCACGAAATTGTCTGCCACTGAAATGGCTGCCCTAAAATTGTCTCCCACCAACTTCGAGGTTCGTGCAGTTATCCGATTTTTGCACGCTCGGAAGCACAGTCCCGCAGAGATTCATCGCTAGTTGTGCCACGCGTGCAGACACGACACTGTGAGCGACGGTGTGGTCAGAAGCTGGCGCCGGCAGTTCGCTGAAGGTCGAAGAAGACCCCAGTGGCCGGTGGTCGGCCGTGCCTGGTGACACCAGAACAGCTGGAAATGTGTGCGGCGAGGAATTTTGCAGATTCGGCGCTTCAGATTTCCTGAACTCTCTCGTCAATTCCCGAAACGTCTCGCTCGCTGTTGCACGAAATTGTCTGCCACTGAAATGGCTGTCCTAAAATTGTCTCCCACCAACTTCGAGGTTCGTGTAGTTATCCGATTTTTGCACGCTCGGAAGCACAGTCCCGAAGAGATTCATCGCTAGTTGTGCCACGCGTGCAGACACGACACTGTGAGCGACGGTGTGGTCAGAAGCTGGCGCAGGCAGTTCGCTGAAGGTCGAAGAAGACCCCAGTGGCCGGTGGTCGGCCGTGCCTGGTGACACCAGAACAGCTGGAAATGTGTGCGGCGAGGAATTTTGCAGATTCGGCGCTTCAGATTTCCTGAACTCTCTCGTCAATTCCCGAAACGTCTCGCTCGCTGTTGCACGAAATTGTCTGCCACTGAAGTGGCTGCCCTAAAATTGTCTCCCACCAACTTCGAGGTTCGTGCAGTTATCCGATTTTTGCACGCTCGGAAGCACAGTCCCGCAGAGATTCATCGCTAGTTGTGCCACGCGTGCAGACACGACACTGTGAGCGACGGTGTGGTCAGAAGCTGGCGCCGGCAGTTCGCTGAAGGTCGAAGAAGACCCCAGTGGCCGGTGGTAGGCCGTGCCTGGTGACACCAGAACAGCTGGAACTGTGTGCGGCGAGGAATTTTGCAGATTCGGCGCTTCAGATTTCCTGAACTCTCTCGTCAATTCCCGAAACGTCTCGCTCGCTGTTGCACGAAATTGTCTGCCACTGAAATGGCTGCCCTAAAATTGTCTCCCACCAACTTCGAGGTTCGTGTAGTTATCCGATTTTTGCACGCTCGGAAGCACAGTCCCGCAGAGATTCATCGCTAGTTGTGCCACGCGTGCAGACACGACACTGTGAGCGACGGTGTGGTCAGAAGCTGGCGCAGGCAGTTCGCTGAAGGTCGAAGAAGACCCCAGTGGCCGATGGTAGGCCGTGCCTGGTGACACCAGAACAGCTGGAAATGTGTGCGGCGAGGAATTTTGCAGATTCGGCGCTTCAGAATTCCTGAACTCTCTCGTCAATTCCCGAAACGTCTCGCTCGCTGCTGCACGCAATTGTCTGCCACTGAAATGGCTGCCCTAAAATTGTCTCCCACCAACTTCGAGGTTCGTGCCGTTATCCGATTTTTGCACGCTCGGAAGCACAGTCCCGCAGAGATTCATCGCTAGTTGTGCCACGCGTGCAGACACGACACTGTGAGCGACGGTGTGGTCAGAAGCTGGCGCAGGCAGTTCGCTGAAGGTCGAAGAAGACCCCAGTGGCCGGTGGTAGGCCGTGCCTGGTGACACCAGAACAGCTGGAAATGTGTGCGGCGAGGAATTTTGCAGATTCGGCGCTTCAGATTTCCTGAACTCTCTCGTCAATTCCCGAAACGTCTCGCTCGCTGTTGCACGAAATTGTCTGCCACTGAAATGGCTGTCCTAAAATTGTCTCCCACCAACTTCGAGGTTCGTGCAGTTATCCGATTTTTGCACGCTCGGAAGCACAGTTCCGCAGAGATTCATCGCTAGTTGTGCCACGCGTGCAGACACGACACTGTGAGCGACGGTGTGGTCAGAAGCTGGCGCAGGCAGTTCGCTGAAGGTCGAAGAAGACCCCAGTGGCCGGTGGTAGGCCGTGCCTGGTGACACCAGAACAGCTGGAAATGTGTGCGGCGAGGAATTTTGCAGATTCGGCGCTTCAGATTTCCTGAACTCTCTCGTCAATTCCCGAAACGTCTCGCTCGCTGTTGCACGAAATTGTCTGCCACTGACATGGCTGCCCTGAAATTGTCTCCCACCAACTTCGAGGTTCGTGTAGTTATCCGATTTTTGCACGCTCGGAAGCACAGTCCCGCAGAGATTCATCGCTAGTTGTGCCACGCGTGCAGACACGACACTGTGAGCGACGGTGTGGTCAGAAGCTGGCGCAGGCAGTTCGCTGAAGGTCGAAGAAGACCCCAGTGGCCGGTGGTAGGCCGTGCCTGGTGACACCAGAACAGCTGGAAATGTGTGCGGCGAGGAATTTTGCAGATTCGGCGCTTCAGATTTCCTGAACTCTCTCGTCAATTCCCGAAACGTCTCGCGTGCTGTTGCACGAAATTGTCTGCCACTGAAATGGCTGCCCTAAAATTGTCTCCCACCAACTTCGAGGTTCGTGCAGTTATCCGATTTTTGCACGCTCGGAAGCACAGTCCCGCAGAGATTCATCGCTAGTTGTGCCACGCGTGCAGACACGACACTGTGAGCGACGGTGTGGTCAGAAGCTGGCGCAGGCAGTTCGCTGAAGGTCGAAGAAGACCCCAGTGGCCGGTGGTCGGCCGTGCCTGGTGACACCAGAACAGCTGGAAATGTGTGCGGCGAGGAATTTTGCAGATTCGGCGCTTCAGATTTCCTGAACTCTCTCGTCAATTCCCGAAACGTCTCGATCGCTGTTGCACGAAATTGTCTGCCACTGAAATGGCTGCCCTAAAATTGTCTCCCACCAACTTCGAGGTTCGTGCAGTTATCCGATTTTTGCACGCTCGGAAGCACAGTCCCGCAGAGATTCATCGCTAGTTGTGCCACGCGTGCAGACACGACACTGTGAGCGACGGTGTGGTCAGAAGCTGGCGCAGGCAGTTCGCTGAAGGTCGAAGAAGACCCCAGTGGCCGGTGGTAGGCCGTGCCTGGTGACACCAGAACAGCTGGAAATGTGTGCGGCGAGGAATTTTGCAGATTCGGCGCTTCAGATTTCCTGAACTCTCTCGTCAATTCCCGAAACGTCTCGCTCGCTGTTGCACGAAATTGTCTGCCACTGAAATGGCTGCCCTAAAATTGTCTCCCACCAACTTCGAGGTTCGTGCAGTTATCCGATTTTTGCACGCTCGGAAGCACAGTCCCGCAGAGATTCATCGCTAGTTGTGCCACGCGTGCAGACACGACACTGTGAGCGACGGTGTGGTCAGAAGCTGGCGCAGGCAGTTCGCTGAAGGTCGAAGAAGACCCCAGTGGCCGGTGGTAGGCCGTGCCTGGTGACACCAGAACAGCTGGAAATGTGTGCTGCGAGGAATTTTGCAGAATCGGCGCTTCAGATTTCCTGAACTCTCTCGTCAATTCCCGAAACGTCTCGCTCGCTGTTGCACGAAATTGTCTGCCACTGAAATGGTTTTGGTAGAGTGTGTGCAAGATAGTGCCAAGGCAACTGAAAGATGAACAAAAAATAGAAGACTGGCTGGAGCATTGGTATTCCTACAGCGGTATGCAGAGAATGTTGACTGGTTTCTCCACCATGTTGTCAATGGAGATGAAACATGGGTATCGCATACCACACCAGAAAAAATACGAGAATCCAATGATTGGCGGCATAGCGGTTCACCTGTGAAGACCAAGTTGCCAGAAACAGCGAGGGGAAACCTTAAATACGATGGATATTGTCAGGCATTGAAAAATCTAAGTGCGTGGTGCAGATCAAGAGACGTGCGATGTTGACAAGAGACACTAAGCTTGTGCCAATGCCGCATGAAATGCGTTGAATCATATTGGATGGGAGATCTTCTACCATCCACCCTAGAGCTAATATCATCCACCACAACGAAGCTGAGGTGCAGACTGGAGTGGCTCTGTGGCTCGTTATGTTTGGGGCTGAATCCTAAGGCACGGGTATACAGCTGATGGGGCACTGTTAGGAAAACCTCTCATCAGTGGTGATGACTACGGTGACAACTAACTAGTGAAACGGTAAACATTCGTATTAATATATTTTGATTGGTGATGATTTGGTATTCTGTGCCAGCATCGGAACTTACTTTCTGGGTACACCTTGCATTTCTCAAAAACTGCTTACTTAGCGCTTCTATTACCAGCAGACAGTAGCTTATTGTGGATATGGGAGTAGGTGGTTAATTGGAACCAATACCACAACTGGAGGCTAGTCATTTGTTCTTCTAGAGAGGAATGTACGTAATTATCGTTTCTGAAGTGCAACAACAGCATATGAGCAGCATATGAGCTGGTCAAGCCATTTATTTAACTAATGAAACATAGTTTGTTGTGGACTTCTTATATAATTACCGATTATGTTGTTGATTGGAAAATAAAATGGAATGGCTACTGATAGTATCGCTTCACCACGTGTAGCCAGGGGTCAGAGCCGAGGACCTTCACGAAATTATCAGTAGTAACTTCCCAAATCAGCCTACTAATTTCTTTAATTTTAATGTTCAATGTAGACCTTTTAATTCTCCATCGTATATATTGCCTACATCTCCAGTGTCTTAGTTTCCGTTGAAGTGAGAGATGGTGTCATGACAATTCTTTCGTGTCCGAGTAGTCTGAATTCTTCATACTTAGCAATGCTTAGAGATTTTCAGTGTGCTCTTAGAGTAGCAAACATAGCATTTGTTACTGAAAATATTACTTTCGAAAATTTACACTGTTTCAGTATTTGCGTCGTCTTCATTGAAGTATTTCTTAACCACCTTTCCTTCAGTGTCCTAAGCAGCTGATAAACCACAGACTCGCTGCCACACAGCGTAACTGAGCAACACGCGGTACACTTCATTACGTAGCTGAGTACGTACTGTGCTTGCATCTACAGCCGTCACCTGGAAGCTTGTATCTAGGGCAGGGCCGGCCGCGGCGTGCCAAACTTCACACGTGCAGTGTGTGCATGCCACGTGTGAGCCAAGGTTCATCTTGTCACTCGGATTTGCGCGACATTTCATTTAGGATTGTTGTGCGGCATTTTTCGGTCGGCACAAGTCTCTTCAGTTCGGCAGAATCATGCCGTAAGAGCTGTTTAACATTCTCTGCTTTTGGTTTCATGAAGGATGTTCAGATATCCAGTGTTTGTTTGCAAAATTGAGATATGAGTA
Source organism: Schistocerca americana (assembly GCF_021461395.2). Lineage (NCBI taxonomy): Eukaryota > Metazoa > Arthropoda > Insecta > Orthoptera > Acrididae > Schistocerca > Schistocerca americana. Next base: position 86,425,447 of record NC_060129.1, read on the forward strand.
TTCTGAATTTACATAAGCGACAACTGCTACATGTTTGTTATGAAACAACTTTACAATACCATGTGGAAAGAATTTAAAATTTAGTTGATAATGAAAGAGTGAAAAATAACAACGAATCGCAAATGGAATTCATTGTCCTGTACATAAAAAATGTGGTCTGTAATAAATTTTCAGGCCTGGAGAACATGAAAAATGGAAAATTTCTGAAGTCACATGCGTTGTCAGCTGCAACAGTTTTCAATGGAACTAAACGACAAGTACGGAGGCTTAATGCACTGAAGAGCCAGAGAAACTGGTACTCGCCTAATATCGTGTAGGGCCCAGGCGATCACGCAGAAGTGCCGCAAAACGACATGGCAAGGGCTTGGTTAATGTCTGAAGTAGTGCTGGGGGGAAATGACACCGTGAATCCTGCAAGGCTGCCATAAATCCGTAAGAGTACGAGGGGGTGGAGATCTCTCCTGAACAGCACGGTGCAAGGCATTCCGGCTTTGATCAAAAATGCTCATGTCTGGGAAGTTTGGTGGCCAGCGGAAGTGTTTACACTTAGAAGAGCGTTCCCAGTTCGAAATTGTAGCAATTATGGACATGCGGGGTTGTACCATTGTCATGCTGGAATTGCCGAAAGCCGCCGGAATGTAAAATGGACCTAAGTGGATGCAGGTGATGGGACAAGATGCTCACGTACGTGTCACCTGTCAGAGTCGTATTTAGGCTTATGAATGGCCCCGTATCACAGAAACTGCACACGCCCCACACCATTACAGAGCCTCCACCAGCTTGAACAGTCCCCTTCCGACACGCACGGTCCATGCATTAGTGAGAATGTCTTCACACCCGTACATGTTCATCCGCTCGATACAATTTGAAACGAGACTCGTCCGACCAGACAACATGTTTCCACTCATCAACAGTCCAATGTCGGTATTCATGGGCCCAGGCCAGGCGTAAAGCTTTGTGTCGTGAGTCATGAAGGTTACACGAGTGAGCCCTTGGCACCAAAATACTGTATCAATGATGTTTCGTTGAATGATTCCGACGCTCACACTTGTTGATGACCCAGCACTTAAATCTGCTGCAACTTGCGGACGGGTTCCTCTTCTGTCACTTTGAATGATTCTCTTCACTGCTCGTTTGTTCCGTTCTTGCAGTATCCTTTTACGGCCGCAGCGATGTCGGAGTTTTATGTTTTACCGGATTCCCGATATTCATGGTAAACTCCTGAATTGGTCGTATGGGGAAATACCGACTGCATCGCTACCTTCGGAGATCCTGTGTCGAATCGCTCGTGCGCCGACTGTAACACCACGTTGAAACTCACTTAAATGTTGATAACCTGCCATTTTAGCAGCATTAACCGAACTAAAAACTGCGCCAGACACTTTTTGTCTTCTATAGGCGTTGCCGACCGCAGCGCCGTATTCTGACTGTTTATTTGTCCATTTGAAAACTAGTTTATTTGGGGCTTCAGTGTATATTATTGAAAAGTACGGACTAACTCAAGAGGCAGGCCTAGGATGATTTATCAATTAAAATTCACTGTTGTTCAATTTATGAAGCAAAAGTGAATACAGGAACGAGAATTAGATCATCCGCAATGGATTTTTAGTTGACTCGACTGCAGACTGCCCGCTATAAGACACCACAAGTTAGCTTCCTTCTGGTTTCTTGAGTTGCCATTTAAAAAGAAAATCGCGTTGTAGAAGGGAGACGTTCCGACAAAGGCGGTTCAGTACCTTACGTTCACTGTCGTCAAAGAAAACGCGAGGTCTGAGGGATTATTAGTGACCTTGAAAGAATTATAAGGATAGTTTTAAAAATATTTTGAGGATGCTTTCCATGTAACATCTGTTTCGGAGATCCTTTCGAGACCATTTGCCGTTTCAGTTGAAAGCGACCATGTGCATGTGCCTCAATCTTGTTGCTTGTATTCAAGGACAGTTAGGATCTCACAGCGCCAAGTTTGGAAAGATACACTGAAAGCGTTCGGGCGCTGATAATAATAAGAGCTTTCCTACGGCTTTCACAGATGGATCAGCAGTAACAACATTTATAAATGTTAAAGATACTGAACGTACTATGAAACAAAAATTAAAAATTTTTACGCAAAAGAGAAAGGCCGACTGCCTTATTTGTTACGAGTCTGTTGTCAAGCATTGCGGGATGTATCTTCATGCCGACCGGGGTGGCCGAGCGGTTCTAGGCGCTACAGTCTGGAACCGCGCGACCGCTACGGTCTCAGGTTCGAATCCTGCCTGGGGCATGGATGCGCGTGATGTCAGTTAGGTTAGTTAGGTTTAAGTAGTTTAAGTTCTAGGGGACTGATGACATCAGCAGTTAAGTGCCATAGTGCTCAGAGCCATTTGAACCATTTACCTACAAAGGGCGCACCTGACAATCAGCACTCCCAGTAAGAGATAAGCTGATATACGAGTCCCCGTTATCTTAGCTCCCCACACAGGTGATGGCAGCCGACCACTGCGGCGTTCCACGTTTCTGTAGCAGTGAGCGTCGAACTGAGGGAGACGGAGCAGCCGAGAGGTCAGCGCCTGCACGAGTAGCGGCCGCACGCCGTACTCTCCGACACACGCGATATCCGGCAAACAGCAGACACAGGTACTCTGGCAATATGAACGTATGTCTGATGCTGCATCTCTTCTTACAATGGTTATTCACACGAAATCTTCTCAGATATATGTATACATGATACATTTAGCGACTTATACAGCCCAGTACATTATACAAACAAACAAACAAACAAACACCGTGTGGGCAGGCCTAGCCGCCCTCTCACAGGTACAGTAAGGCGCTCTCGACAAGTCCAACAGTCCAGCACGGCTGCTCGTGCTGTCTCGCTCACGCTCACACCGCATCAGCGATCAATGGCGTATCGCTTCAAGGTGGCTCATTAAAAACATTTCGTGGCAAATTTATTTTTATTACTGTTGCATTAATGAGACCGCACACTGATATTCAACGGCTTGTTTTAATATCTTGATGGTGAAAAGAACTGGGTACAGATAAACAAGAAACATGATATTTATTACGACTGTTGCAGCGTTACGATGACTACCGGTTTAGAACGAAATTTAAATTGACAAATCTGTATTTCGTTACCAACACACAGAAAATCTTGAAAAAAAAAAAACATTTTGTCAATGGAGTGAGGGATTGAGTTTTTTGTAAAATTTTTTTGTTTATTTATGATCTCTCCTGAACAGCACATTCCAAGGCATTCCAGCTTTGATCAACAATGCTCATGTCTGGGAAGTTTGCTGGCCAGCGGAAGTGTTTACACTTAGAAGAGCGTTCCCAGTTCGAAATTGTAGCAATTATGGACATGCGGGGTTGTACCATTGTACTGCTGGAATTGCCGAAAGCCGCCGGAATGTAAAATGGACCTGAGTGGATGCAGGTGATGGGACAAGATGCTCACGTACGTGTCACCTGTCAGAGTCGTATTTAGGCTTATGAATGGTCCCGTATCACAGCAACTGCACACGCCCCACACCATTACAGAGTCTCCACCAGCTTGAACAGTCCCCTGCCGACACGCACGCTCCATGCATTAGTGAGATTGCCTCCACACCCGCACATGTTCATCCGCTCGATACAATTTGAAACGAGACTCGTCCTACCAGGCAACATGTTTCCACTCATCAAACAGTCCAATGTCGGTATTCATTGGCCCAGGCCAGGCGTAGAGCTTTGTGTCGTGAGTCATGAAGGTTACACGAGTGGGCCTTTGGCACCAAAATACTGTATCAATGATGTTTCGTTGAATGATTCCGACGCTCACACGTGTTGATGACCCAGCACTTAAATCTGCTGCAAGTTGCGGAAGGGTTGCTCTTCTGTCACTTTGAATGATTCTCTTCACTGCTCGTTTGTCCCGTTCTTGCAGGATCCTTTTACGGCCGCAGCGATGTCGGAGTTTTATGTTTTACCGGATTCCCGATATTCATGGTAAACTTGTGAATTGGTCGTTTGGGGAAATACCGACTGCATCGCTACCTTCGGAGATCCTGTGTCGAATCGCTCGTGCGCCGACTGTAACACCACGTTGAAACTCACTTAAATGTTGATAACCTGCCATTTTAGCAGCATTAACCGGACAAAAAACTATGCCAGACACTTATTGTCTTCTATAGGCGTATTCTGACTGTTTATTTGTCTATTTGATAACCAGTTTATTTGGGGCTTCAGTGTATATTATTGAAAAGTACGTTGACTAACTCAAGAGGCAGGCCTAGGATGATTTATCATTTAAAATTCACTGTTGTTCAATTTATGAAGCAAAAATGAATACAGAAACGAGAATTAGACCATCCGCAATGGATTTTTAGTTGACTCGACTGCAGACTGCCCGCTATAAGACACCACAAGTTAGCTTCCTTCTGGTTTCATGAGTTGCCATTTAAAAAGAAAATCGCGTTGTAGAAGGGAGACATTCCGACAAAGGCGGTTCAGTACCTTACGTTCACTGTCGTCAAAGAAAACGCGAGGTCTGAGGGATTATTAGTGACCTTGAAAGAATTATAAGGATAGTTTCAAAAATACACTCCTGGAAATTGAAATAAGAACACCGTGAATTCATTGTCCCAGTAAGGGGAAACTTTATTGACACATTCCTGGGGTCAGATACATCACATGATCACACTGACAGAACCACAGGCACATAGACACAGGCAACAGAGCATGCACAATGTCGGCACTAGTACAGTGTATATCCACCTTTCGCAGCAATGCAGGCTGCTATTCTCCCATGGAGACGATCGTACAGATGCTGGATGTAGTCCTGTGGAACGGATTGCCATGCCATTTCCACCTGGCGCCTCAGTTGGACCAGCGTTCGTGCTGGACGTGCAGACCGCGTGAGACGACGCTTCATCCAGTCCCAAACATGCTCAATGGGGGACAGATCCGGAGATCTTGCTGGCCAGGGTAGTTGACTTACACCTTCTAGAGCACGTTGGGTGGCACGGGATACATGCGGACGTGCATTGTCCTGTTGGAACAGCAAGTTCCCTTGCCGGTCTAGGAATGGTAGAACGATGGGTTCGATGACGGTTTGGATGTACCGTGCACTATTCAGTGTTCCCTCGACGATCACCAGTGGTGTACGGCCAGTGTAGGAGATCGCTCCCCACACCATGATGCCGGGTGTTGGCCCTGTGTGCCTCGGTCGTATGCAGTCCTGATTGTGGCGCTCACCTGCACGGCGCCAAACACGCATACGACCATCATTGGCACCAAGGCAGAAGCGACTCTCATCGCTGAAGACGACACGTCTCCATTCGTCCCTCCATTCACGCCTGTCGCGACACCACTGGAGGCGGGCTGCACGATGTTGGGGCGTGAGCGGAAGACGGCCTAACGGTGTGCGGGACCGTAGCCCAGCTTCATGGAGACGGTTGCGAATGGTCCTCGCTGACACCCCAGGAGCAACAGTGTCCCTAATTTGCTGGGAAGTGGCGGTGCGGTCCCCTACGGCACTGCGTAGGATCCTACGGTCTTGGCGTGCATCCATGCATCGCTGCGGTCCGGTCCCAGGTCGACGGGCACGTGCACCTTCCGCCGACCACTGGCGACAACATCGATGTACTGTGGAGCCCTCACGCCCCACGTGTTGAGCAATTCGGCGGTACGTCCACCCGACCTCCCGCATGCCCACTATACGCCCTCGCTCAAAGTCCGTCAACTGCACATACGGTTCACGTCCACGCTGTCGCGGCATGCTACCAGTGTTAAAGACTGCGATGTAGCTCCGTATGCCACGGCAAACTGGCTGACACTGACGGCGGCGGTGCACAAATGCTGCGCAGCTAGCGCCATTCGACGGCCAACACCGCGGTTCCTGGTGTGTCCGCTGTGCCGCGCGTGTGATCATTGCTTGTACAGCCCTCTCGCAGTGTCCGGAGCAAGTATGGTGGGTCTGACACACCGGTGTCAATGTGTTCTTTTTTCCATTTCCAGGAGTGTATTTTGAGGATGCTTTTCATGTAACATCTGTTTCGGAGCTCTTTTCGAGACCATTTGCCGTTTCAGTTGAAAGCGACCATGTGCATGTGCCTCAATCCTGTTACTTGTATTCAAGGACAGTTAGAATCTCACAGCGCCAAGTTGGGAAAGTACACTGAAAGCATTCGGGCGCTGATAATAATAAGAGCTTTCATACGGCTTTCACAGATGGATCAGCAGTAACAACATTTATAAATCTTAAAGATACTGAACGAAATTTAAATTGACAAATCTGTATTTCGTTACCAACACACAGAATATCTTGAAAAAAAAACATTTTGTCAATGGAGTGAGGGATTGATTATTTTGTAAAAATTTTTTGTTTATTTATATAAGCAATCACATTATTATGACACAGTCATAACCGGTTTCGACTACACAATGACCATCTTCAGATTCTATAACAATACAAAAGAAAATTCTTGTTAAAACCTAAAAATAAGTGCTATATTTAACCAGGCTTATTAGTAATCTGCTGAATTTGTGCGAAATACAATAGTTCATACCTAAAGGCGGCATATATTGAACACAGGTTCATGCGTTGTCAAATTAGCTATAAAATTTAAAACCACAATATAGATATAAAATTTTTTTTGCTTGTGTTTCCTCTATGATAGATAAGCGCGTCCTCTATAAGATGGTCTTTATTTTTCAGAAGTCTAAAATATGACAAATTTACTATTAATATTTAGGTCAAATGTATGTAAAATTTAAAACTACAGAACAGATCGTTAAATCAGTGAAATAACATTTCAGAACAAAGAGAAAACATTGCTATAGACGCAAATAGTGCTAGCACTTGTAGTGTGTACTTCTGACGCCCGATGGCTGTTGCCTGTTTACGCCTCTGTCCATCGGTACTGCAGGGACGACACGGGCAGGGCGCCGAGTGTGGTGCTCTGCTGCAGGTGCCTGGGACGCTCCTCCGCCTCAGAGGTTGCTGACATCTGCTGCGGCCCGCACTGGCCAGCGCAATACTCGCCCGCCGGAAGGCTCAATCCTCAGCTGAAGCACGTGTGTGGTGAAAACGATTCGCTCAGGCGAACAGATCGTCGTAAATGTTGAAGTATGCGTCTGTTGCAAATTCTTACTGTTCACTGAGGAGTTTGTCAGGTTCTCTACATCTCGTCACAAAAATCTCCAGTTGTTCTACAATGTCTAATCGTTTACTTTTTGTGACTTCATGTAGAATTTGAAGCTGTTCGTCGATTTTACCAATATTATGACCCTCGTCTTGCATATGTAAGCCTAGCACTGTCTTATTACTGGCATACATGTGTTCTTTAGACCTTACATCAAAGTTCCTACCTGTCTGTCCGATATAGCTTTTTTCGCATTCATGACATTATATTTGGTAGACCTCCGATTTACTATATTTATTACTTTTCCGTGGCCAGTTTATAATAAAACAATTTACTCGCATTTTCAAGCGCCTACCATAGTTAGCTGAACTGATTACTTCCGCCTGGAAACAACAGTATAAAATTACTTTCTCAGAAATATTAATTTTTACTGAGATCTCCTTTAATCTGCCTTACATCCGCAACATTCGTCTATTTGAGTGTTCCAGTGCTTCGTGCACCCAGCTAGGACGGCTATGAACGTACGTGTTACGCGACTGCCAAACGCCGTGTCCACATTGATGACTCCCCATGGTTTGCCTCCCCCCCCCCTCCCCCTACTTCACGATAAGAGAACAAGTACTTGGCACCTCGTCTTAATCACTGTAAAAGCGGCCACCTGCTCGTAAAGGGTGGATAGCGAAACTTTTGTACAGAATTCTGTTAATATCAGTTTATTTCCTTGAAAGGTTTCCAATACCTGTCGAGCACTGAGCGCTGTAGATACCAAATACAGGTGGTTCACGACTTCAGCATACGTTGCTGAGTTGACATCGCTCCCACGTCAGCATTTCTGAAGAAGAGAAGCCTTAAGGGGAACCTCGTTTACGACTCTTGGCCAGTAGGGGTGCGTAAAACACTCAGTACACGTGGTCTAGGGGTAGCGTTCGTGGTTAGCAATCAAAAGATCCTCGGTCGCTAGTTCTAATCTCACCACTGCTTAAATTTGGATGAAAATCGTCAGTACTGACGGTAGATGGAATCTGGCATAAGAAGTCACCCTCAGTCAGCCAACGGCCTTTTCAATGATTGCGGAGGAGCGGAGAGAGGTTCAGGGCACTCCTTTGCACTTGGCGTGGGAAACTGCCCCTAAAGACGGAAGAATGATCAACGGAATGAGGATGCAGAAAACAATGAAAACCACATTAAAGCCACATAATGTGATCAACGGGACATTTGGAATGTAACTGAAAAAGTGTCATGATGGTCTCTACACTGGTAAAAGTTTTTGGAATGATGCCTCTTTCATATCTTGGGAAAGCGACTGGCAAGGGCGAGGTGAAAACTAGAAAAAGATTGAACAACCAAAGAAAGAATAACGTTCTACATGTCGGGGCTCGGAAAGTCAAAAGTTTGAACGTGGTTGTGAAGCTAAAAATCAGAAAAGGAAATGCTGAGGAAAATCTAGGCATTGTGGAGTGAAACGGTAAAGACCAGGATTTTTTTCCGATGAGTGTAGGGTAGTATCAACAGCAGCAGAAAACGGTAAAACGGGAGTAGGTTCCTTGATAAATAGGAAGGTGGGACAGAGAGTGGCTTATTGTGAATAGGCCAACAACGATAGTTCAGGTAAACATGACGACACTGACAGCGAAAGATGAAGAGGTAATACAGTACATGGAGGGAGACGAAAATCTAATAGTCAGGGGAACTGGATTGTGGTCATAGGGGAAGGAGTAGAAGAAATGGTTACAGAAGAATATGGTCTTGATAGTAAGAGTGAGAGAGAAGGAAGACTGATGGAATTCTGCAATAAATTTAAGCTAGTAATAGGGAATACTTCGTTCAAGAATCACAAGAGAAGGAGGTATACTTGGCAAGGGCCAGGTGATACAGAAGGATTCCACTTAGGTTATATCACGGCCAGGCAGAGATTCCGAAATCAGCTATAGGATTGTAAGATGTACCCAGGAGCAGATATGAATCCAGACCACATAATTAGTGGTGATGAAGAGTAAAATGAAGTTTAAGACACTAATCAGGAAAAATGAATGCTCAAAGAATTGGAATATGGAAGAACTAAAGAATGAAGATATACGCTTGAAGTTCTCCAAGGCCATAGATTCTGCGACAGGGAACAGTAGGCAGTTCAGTTGAAGAGGAATGGACATCTCTAGAACACCAATCACCGAAACAGGTAATAAAGACGTTAGTGCAAAGAAGATAACTGCGAAGAAACGATAGGTTCAGTAGATCGATGAAACAAGACAACACACAAATTTTCAGGATTGTTCAGCAAAACAGTATTACAAGTGACTCAGGAATGAAATGAATAGTAAGTGCAGAGAAACAAATGTGAAGCGGTCGCAAAAAAGAAAAAAAAAAAAAAAAAAGTTGAAGAAATCTGATAATAAATTATGGTCACAAGGACCACCTCATCATATAGAAAACTCAAAGGTTGCCTCTGTAGAATTAAAAGCAAGGGATGTGACATTAGGAGTGCTATGGAAATTCCACTGTTAACTGCAGAAGAGAGGTAGGTTGAAAGAGGACGCTGAAGAACTCAATGAGGGGGAAAACTTGTTTGATGATGTGATAGAAGAAGATGACAGCAGTCGATATAGAAAAGGTTGGCCATCATGTATTAGAATGTATATTAAAAGAGTTTTGTAAGACTTTAGGTCAAACAAGACAGATGGAATAGACAACATTCTATCAGAATTTCTATAATCAGTGAGGAACATCGGAACAAAACGACTATTCTCTTTGGTGTGTAGAATATATGTGGTCTGGCGATATACCACCTGACATACGGACAAACATCATCCACACAATTCCGAAGATTGGAAGAGCTGATAAGTGTGAAAATTGTCGCACAATCAGCTTAGAAGCTCATGGAGCTAAGTTGCTGTAAAGTATTATATGCAGAAGAATGGAATGTTTCTGATGACGATCAGTTTGCCTCTAGAAAAGGTAAAGGCACTAGCGAGGCAGATCTGACGACTCGGTTAATAATGGATGCAAGGCAAAAGAAAAATGAAGACACGTTCATAGGTTGCATAGTGTGATAGCCCTTTAGCCCTTTATCCCCCATCAATGAATAAGGTTTTCATTTTTACCTGAAGGGCGTACTTTTGAAGATATAAGGACTGGAAAGTACGTCCTCTAGAATTTTCTAGAAAATTCCTGAACAATTGCTACTCGAGAACATCCCAGAACTTTCGAGGGTATTCAGGAGCATTCGAAAACATTGCAAAATATACCGAAATGTTTCACAGTGATCCGGGACTGCCAAGGGCAAGGTGATCGTGAGAAAAAATTGAACAACCAATGAAAGGATGATGTTCTACATATCGGGGCTTGGAATGTCAGAAGTCTGAATGTGTTTATTTGACGGCAGGTAAGATTTAAATCATGAAAACAGTTTGACAGAAGTATTTGAGATATCAACTTTGACGAAGAAAAATCATAGTCTCATACCAGCCCAACCAGCTGCTCACCACTGGAGCGCCATCAAAGCTTTGCCCCATAAATACATCCATATCAACGTTACAAGGTATGAGTTGAGCTATAAACGTTGTTATCGCACCCCCTTAAACCCTCCCCCACTTGCCTCTTCCCTTATATATGTCCACACTCGTATGTGAAGTCATGAACGTCTCATCTGTCAACGTCAGGGGGACGCCATTGCTCCGCCGTAGTAAACACTTCAGATAAGCGGTAAGCAGGTACGTGACTCGGCCTTATCGGAATTCCACTCTTTCGATATCTCACGAGATATTTCCCGTCCTGCGTGCTTTGGGAGGAGTTCTGGGAAGGTTGCTCTGCACTCCGCCTGGTAAACTGTGTAGGTCAGAGCTGCGCGGTAGAAGGGGTGGGTGAGGGGGGGGGGGGGGACGGGGCAGCTGCGTTCACAGCGGCACCGACGACGGTCGTCAGACGCTGTCGGCAGGGCTCACCCGACAACATCGGCCGACAGCTTGGTCACGGTGCGTCTGATCTCCGTCAGCATTTGGCAGCGTCAAGGAGGTTAGGTTGGGTTATAATCTATTCTGTGTAAGCAATAGTGCCATATCTTAGTCTCTTAGGGTAGGGTGGATACCACGACTTCTCTTTGCGTGGATACGAATGCTGCGCAGCGGCTTCTGCTATTAAAGAGATGCCGAATGGATCTGAATGAGCTTTCCTGTCTCGTAAGGAATGTGGCGAGTACTAAACACTCTTCCTTCAGTTATCAGAGTAACGACATAGGTTTTACGGATATACGACATGACGGGAGGAACGTTCTGTTACCTACTCGAGATAATTCGTGGTGACTTTGAAAAGCAAGCTGCAAACACTCTGTTTCGCCGTATTTATGGAAAGTTGTGCAGACGTATCTCAATTAACCTCTAGTGTCTGTCATTTGCCACACAAGTGAAAGACAAGCATAAAGTGTAGCATAAGATACTCTGAAACGTTTAAAGCACTCACAAGTGGAAATACATACCGTATACAACATTTGTAAACCACTTCATAGTAGGAGAGTCACTATCCTACTGGCATAAAACGCCAGCAAACAGTAATAATAATTTGTGAATAACTAATAACAGCCTACCACAAAAGAGACCTAGTACCCTAGATATAATAGCATATAAGATACCTCAGCCATTTCACTTAAACAAATTCGATGTTGAGGTCATTAGATTCAAACCCAGAATGGGGAAAGGAAATGGCGATGTTACTCGCCTTGGATAGATTCCAGAGTGCATATAAATTGCTGTCTCCTCTTCTGACTCCCTCCCAGCGAAAGAGAGAGAGTCAGCCAAAACTGATTTAGGGAAACTAAGGATAACCTTAATTTGGGTCTTCTAACGGTGATTTGTACCGCCGTCCTCCTGAATAAGCGTCCACTATCTTATCACTACGAGTTCTTGTTCCGTGAAACACCAATCGTGGGGATACAGCAAATTTTTCACGCAGACCTGTCACACAAATCATTGAAACCAATGAACAGGAGGACTCCATCATCCTAGATTACTTAAAGGTATTCCACATTATAGCGCTAGCACGATCGCACGGAGTATCTTTGCAGATTCGTACGATCTCAATAAAATACTTCATTGAAGCTATACGAGGTCTGTTCAGATAACTCGAGAACTGCCTCCACAAAATTTATTTACTCTCATCTTTTACTCATTGCGCATGGGCTCCTTCGCAATACTCTCCTCAACAACTGAGACATCGCTCCCCAATGTCATTTCCGTTTCCGGAAGCAGTCTTGGTACGCCTCTTACAGTCTGCGAATTTTCTTTTATCTCGTCCGTCGTTGCAAATCTTCGTCCTTTCAAAGGGATTTTCAGCTTCAGAAATAAACAAAATCCATAGTGTTCAGGTCCGAAGAGTATGGAAGATGAGGCAACACGGTGATATGGTTTTTTGTGCAACAATCACTCACCAATAGGGATCAACGTGGGGGTGCGTTGTCGTGATGCATGAGCCATGAACTGTCGCACCACATTCCGGTACGTTTCTTTATCACATTTTCTCGCAGGCGTCGCAACACGTCCTAATAGTACCAGGGATTAACAGATTCTCCCTGTGGAACGAATGCATGATGAACTAATCCTTCAAAAGTCAAAGAAAACTATCAGCTTAGCTTTGACATTTGACCCCACCTGACGAGCTCTCTTTGGTCTTATAGAACTTTTCCCGACCCACTGTGAAGATCGAACCTTGGTCTCAACATCATAAACGTAAACCCACGTCACGTCAACAGCTATGATTGTCTTGAAGAATATCTCATTTGTCCAATGGAAAGTCTCTTCAGAGGCTGCAAGGTGAAGAACTTTCTTGTCCTGACTCATGAGCCGTGGGACGATCTTGGCGGCCACACGAGGCATTCCAAGATGCTGCGTGAGGCTTTCATGACATGATCCTTCTGAAATGCTACATTCTTCTGCAATCTCTCGGACAGTCAGTCTTCTATTGTCATGTACAATTTCGTTCACGCTCCTGACGTAAGCATTGTCTGTAGACGTCGAAGGGCCTCCTGAACGAGGGTCAAATTAACTTCCGTCAGGACGTTTTTAAACCGTGTGATACACTCGTAACACCAAATACGGCTTAACTACTCATCACCGTGGGCTTCTTGCATCATTTGGTGTGTCTGTGTAAAGGTTTCCTTGAGTTTCACGCAAAATTTAATATAGACGCGTTGCTCATCTAACTCTGCCATCTCGAAATTCACTCACTGTGTGACGCAACTACATCGCTGAACCATAACAGCAATGAAACTTCCGGCAGTTACACGTTTAACACAGACGTCTGCAGGGATGCTAACCAAATTCGTTGCAACACGCCAGAGGTGCGAAATCAGAAATGTTCTGAAAATTTTTTAACAGACTCCGTAGACTACAAAATGACAGAAACCTGAGTCCCAATATCTGTGTGTCGCAAGGCAATACAGAAGGACCCCCAGGTATGTCGGCTTACATAAACGGTGGGTGAGACAATGCGGATTCTCAGTCCCCCAAATGCGTCAGATTTTGTTATTGAAGAACCCAAAAAAATGAAGTGGACTTCGTCGCTAAACCTAACCATGCATGCACATACTAATTCCCATTATGTCCCGCTGCCAATCGTGCAGTTCGAACGTCGTAACGCTAACCGTTCAGAGGTTATGACGATTTTCTTTCATACTGACCAATAATTGTCACCCTAAACCTATATTTCTTTAGGTATCGACTGTACTCTTTCAGACGCTTTTTCTAGGTCAGCGAGTCCATTGAAAGTGTGCAGTTTCTCTTTAATTACTTTCCACAACTAAACTAAAAGCCATAATTCGCTCTGTGATACTTTTTATCCTTTCTTTAATAAAAAATTATGTAAAGAAACATGTTTTAATCAAGAGTTTGAAATAAGCTACTCACAGCGGAAACCTCGAAGAAAGATATGCCAACTAACTAGTGTTTGTATCGGCTCACGCGAACACAAAGAGCTCCATCCTCGGCTGTAAGGACCGCAATGAGCTGTGCAGCCTCTGCCTGACAGCAGAACACAGACCCCCAGCGTACGAGAGTCATGCGGAAGGATGAGAGGGAGAGGCGGAGTAGATTCGATGAAGGGTTGCGCGTGTTGCCACGGGATCGTTCACTCGCCGCGGGAATCTTACAAAGATCCTCATCAGACAGCAGTGGCAGTCGCTACAAGACAGGCGCTTTGTACCTTGGAGAGGGCTCCCGTTGGAAGATCGAGAGAGCGCGGTTAAAGAAGAGACGGGAAAGGCATCACTTCCTCCCACATGTAAATCCTGAAACCAGCACAACCAGAAAATCAGATAAATCTGCGCTAATGCGAATGTTTATAGGAAGCCATTCTGTCTACACAACGTTCGCGAATGGAGCAGGCGAGGGGACTGAGGGCAAAGGAGGAAATCATACTGGTAGCAGAAATACCCTCCGCCCCACACCGTAAGCGACTCACGGATTGTAGATGTGGACATGGAAAGGGAGGCGCTGATCTTATTGAGGCTAGAGACAGGAACGACTGGGCATTCTTTGATAAAAACCAAAGAGTCTGCAGGGAAAGCACAAACGCATTTAATAGAAGGACCCTTATCAGGCATTTCAGACCTAGTAATGAGGGAAATACTGCGACTCACCTTACTGAATTGCTAGTATCACGTGGTTGCTTGAAATATTTATTTAAGTTTCATAAAAACACCTTTTAAATTCTCATTATTTTGAATCAATACACGTTCACAGCCAAGGTCTGTAATTCCTTAACATCTGTTAAAGTACCACAGTGCATATTTGCTGTCTGGAGAGAAAGAAGATACAACGTCAGTTACCAATGTAACAAGGGAGAAAGTTCTGAAAAGTAAGAGAACCTCAGAAACCACAACCTTATCTGTAACTGAGGTTCTTTATCAACAAAGGAAATCCTTGCAGAGTGTCATTTTTAGATTCGCGTGAGCTGACAGTAGTAATCAAGTCTAGCGGTGCCAGCTAGCTTTATCAGGCCATCTACCAAGTATTTGAAATACTTCTAAGTACATTCATCACGTCACAATGACTTGACTTCAAGTTCATATTAGCCACACCCTGTAGAGATTTAATTTCTTTGCTTTTGAAAGCTGCTATGGTCTTAAGTTTTTGTTTCTAGTAAACCAGGCTGAAAGACCAGAATAAGAAGCCGTTTTAAAACATATTAAAATCAAATGAAAACTAACAATCGTGAAGGTCAGGAAATCGTAAAATGAGTAGTCGTGGATGTGTCACTGTTAGTCGTTGAAGTTGATTTGTCTCACACACAAAACGGGAAGAAACGGGAAAAATAACAAGACGTGGACATAGTGGGATTCAACCTGGGACTCCTTCCACCATAAGCAATGGTACAAGATGCAGGAGGTAAGTTCCTATCACGTACAGGGTTGGCTTGAGTCGTGTGATGGGGTTGCGCACTCGCGGGAGTAGAGAGCAGGTGTGTGGGAATAATGGAGTGCAGTTGTGGTCTTGTGACGGCTGTGGTTACAGCACAGTGCTAGGGTAAAATGCCTGCCCTATCACTGTCTCCCAACAACTGCGAGGTTCGTGCAGTTGTCCGATTTTCGCACACTCGGAAGCACAGTCCTGCAGAGATTCATCGCTAGTTCTGCCACGCGTGCAGACACGACATTATGAGCGACAGTATGGTCAGAAGCTGGTGCAGGCAATTCGCTGAAGGACGGACCAGTATTCACGAAGAAGACCTCAGTGGTCGATAGCCGGCCACTTCCTGGTGACACCAGATCAGCTGGAAATCTGTGCGGCAAGCAATTTTACAGAACCGGCGTTTCAATTTTTCTGAACACTAGTTTCACAAGCTGCGACATCGTCGCGAAAAAACACAGTGACCCGTATATGTTAGAAGTTTCCTTTAATTTACGTCTATGGTCACAATCTTTTCTGTTTAACAGATTACCTGTTTCGGTCTTTAATGACCATCATCAGATCTGTCTCATAAAATCAAAGTCCTAATGTACTGCAGCCATAATGGCATCGTCAAACGTTACATGCGGAATCAGCACCAGCATCGTCATATACATATAAATCACATCACAAACGTGTGTATCGTGCATGTGATGTGATTTATATGTATTTGACGATGCTGGTGCTGATTCCGCATGTAACATTTGACGATGCCACTATGGCTGCAGTACATTAGGACGTTGTTTTTATGAGACAGATCGGATGATGATCATTAAAGACCGAAACCGGTAATCTGTTAAACAAAACGATTGTGACCATAGATGTATATTAAAGGAAACTTTTCTGAACACTCTCGTCAATTCCCCAATCGTCTCGCTTGTTGATGCACGAAATTGTTTCCCACTGGCTTGTTCTCCGTAAAGTGTGTGGAAGACTGTGTCAAGGCAACTGTAAGATAAACACAAAACCAAACGTCAGGCTGGAGCGTTGATATTGCCACAGCGGTACGCAGATAAAGATGACTTGTCTCAACCATGTTGTCCCTAGAGATAGAAATGAAATGATGGTATGACATCGTTGGCTAGGAAGCCTCTACGTGGGGATATTCGGAAGCAGAGTGCAAGTCTTATTTCAGTCGGTGCCCCATTGGGCGACTTGCGGCCGATGGTGAGGATAAAACGATGATGAAGGCAACACAACACCCAGTCGCAGAGAGAAGAAAATCTCCAATCCGGCCGGAAATCAAACCGGGGGCAGTGCATGGGAGGCAAGCACGTTACTACCGAGCTAAACAGAGGAACTATCAAGAAATGAAAGGTGCGTATCCCATACCACACCAGAAACAATACAAGAATCCATGCATTGGCAGCATCGTGGTTCACATGTGAAGACGAAATTGCCAGAAACTGTCTGTCAAAAACTCCTGTGCACTGTCTTCTGGGATCGGCGTGGTGTCCTTCTGTGCAAGTTTTTACCGTGAGGGGAAACGTTAAATGTTGATCGATATTGTCAGGCATTGAAATATCTGAGAAGGTTGATCCAGAACAAGAGACAAGCGATGTTGACAAGAGGTACTAAGCTTGTGCCGACGCCACATGAAATGTGTCGAATGACTTCGGATGGGAGATCTTCGTCCATCCATCATGCAGCTCTCATCACACAGCCAGTGACTTTTATCTCGTCCACCAGGACGAAGTTCAGGTGCAGACTGGAGTGAGTCCGTGGCTCCGGATGTTTGCAGCTGAATCCTATTACCTGGGTGTACAACTGATGGTGCATCCTTAGGAAAACGCCTCATCAGTCGTGATGACTACGTTGAGATCTAACTAGTGAATCTGAAAGTATTCTTATAAATATATATAGCTTAGTGATGATTTGGTTTTCTATACGAGCAACAGAACTTACTTTCTGGACACCTCGTATTTCGCAAACACTGCCTATTTACCGTTTCTATTATCAACAGACAGTAGATCATCATGGAGATGTGATGCAGGTGGTTAATTCGAACCAATATCGCAATCGCAGACTAGTCATTTGTTCTTCTAGAGAGGAATGTACATAACCATCATTTCTAAATTACAACAACAGTGTTTGAGATAGTCAAGCTATTCATTTAAATAAGGAAACTTAGTTTTGTCGTGGACCTCTTATATAATTAATGATTACGACGTTCAATGGAAAATAAAAGTGAATGGGTCGCTGTATACTGATAGTATTGCATCACAACTTGTATGCAGTGGTCAGAGAAGTGGTCCTTCACGAAATTATAGTTGTAAACAAAATTTTTCCGTGTTGTTCGAAATTGTGAAGCGTATTAATAAAACACTAACTTATCATGACACTGTCACATACAATAAACTTGTAGATTAGACGTCCTGCACTGATACGTAGATGTTGATGTGTCTGACCACACTGAAGTTCCTAACCCAACCATCATGCTAGCTTTCATCCCTTTAAAAACAGCTAATCTCCATTTTAAGGAAGAATTCAACCTAGAACTACAATTTTATTCAGAAAAATTTAGTGACTACTCACACGTTTGAAGAATTTACTCTTAACTCCCAAAACTTTTAGGCTGTATTTGAATCACAAGTACGTCTCGGAAATGTCTGAAATACTGACTGTAACAGGATGTGGCACACCGAATGATGCCAAAGATAATTACTGATTTCTATCAGCATGAAACAGAACCGTCTTTACTTCCGCCTTAGCATAACTCAGACTAGAAAAAACAAACTGCAAGGTTTCCAATGAAACTGAAGTGAAACAATTGCCAGCCAGTCTTTGCAAATACGTTATTTGACTATTGAGTGTGTAAATTAAATTTAGGGAATCAGTGAAGTCGTGTTCAGTAGAGTCCATGAGTTCCAAAGAAATTGGTATTAACTTACAATCAGATATCGCTACCATTGCATCTCTTCAAGGAGCCTGTGAGTAGATTGTTATTCAGAAAACTCAAGGGAAATGTTACCCTAATCTTCAAATTACGAGAAGAAATCCCATATAACCAGAAAGGGAAACCGTTATTGTGCCAGTGAATTCTAATGAGTATTTCTCTTCTATAAACATTTATTTTTTTATAAAATGTTAACAAACATTTTTATTTTTCTAAGCTGAGTGCCAACTATTTTATTATAAATATTAACTAACCTGAATGAAATTTATGCAGGAAGTAGTCTTGGCATGTTTACATACTTCTGTGCAGTTATATTATTGAAAATACAATTTGCTTATTCCATTACCACATTTATGTGTCGATAAGATAAGAAAATTTAAAGCTGAAATATGAAATTATCGATGAGAACAAATTATTCATGTTTCTCATAAAATGGATCTACAGAACTGTTCAACTATGTTTTGCGAATGTATCTACGAAATCCGTCACGTGAAAATTGCGGCGTCAGTAACGAAAGTTGCTTTTGATGAACACCATTAAAATCACATTAAAAGTTCAGAACTCGAAAGTCTATGAAGCTGTATACTTCAGAACTTTGGTACTACTACATCTTCTCATAATAGAGACGGTTTTAAAATGTGGTTGCTATAGGGTAACTATAAGAGAGGTTATACTTTTGAATGTTTTGTGCCCTTAAGCACCGCGACATATAGACTTAGTGTTCATATCTAAGGCTACGCCGAACTTCACTCTACTCACTCCTCTGAAGGCAGCACAGTATTTGCGCCTTTCTTGCGCTACCAGTGGGCCGCGCTGCCAGGCGTAACGGCGTCTCGCCGTCCCATTTTACGGTGAGCGTTCACAGCCCACGCAGCGAAGAAGCCGATGCTCGCCTAGAGGCGTCTGGAACATGCCTGTTCTGGTGAAGCGTTACTAGCAATTAACATATCACCGTTCCAGAAGAACAATGGCATAACTGTCAAAATGAATACTTTACAGGAGAGGCAGAAAACCAAACGACATTTTTTAAAAACTTCATAAAACAACAGTACAATTATCTACGGTATTGAAAGTTGGCCTAACTGTGACACTACGTATTCTCTACAAAATACACAAATTATTTCCTTCTAACAGGATCCTATTCACCCCCTTGGAACCCTTTAAGGAAATGTGTCATTGTCCTTCCGACATTGTTATCACAATTTAACAAATACGGCTAAAGAAGGTGTGTGGGAAAAAAAGAAATATATCTCTAAACTATAATTCTTTGTTCATTCTTACAGTTTCATTGTTTTATTATCATTTTTATTATTTGCATCTTATAACCGACATAAAATAATACAATAAGTGAAATGAAGAACTTCGAAATGCCATAAAAGCAACAAAATACATTTATGTGGATACAGAATCATAGAAGGCCTTGTAATATTTAGGAATGATGTTGCTGTTAACCAAATTGTCTAACTCTTGAATTTTGTTTCCTGAGAGGGCTCACTTTTGTAGTATAAGCAGGTTTCAGATCCAGATTACTCCCATTTACATTCCCTGTTAAATGCGTGTTTCTCCCTTTGAACTGAACTTGTCCCCACTCGGACTGTTTGTAACTGTTCTTATACTGAAACCATCACTTCCATTCTCACATCGAAATAATTTAATTTCGGACACTTTTAAAATACTCCCGTCAGCGTCCTTGGCCATGTAAAGAGCTATCTCATCATGCAAAGCTTTCAAATGGTTCAAATGGCTCTGAGCACTATGGGACTTAACATCTGAGGTCATCAGTCCCCTAGACTTAGAACTACTTAAACGTAAGTAACCTAAGGACAACACACACATCCATGGCTGAGGCAGGATTCGAACCGGCGACCATAGAAGCAGCGCGGTTCCGGACTGAAGCGCATAGAACCGCCTGGCCACAACGGCCGGCTGCAAACCTTTCATGTCATTGAACTCTGAAAAACCCATTTCTCTGAGATGTAGCGTACTCCCATTCTCTTTTGCATTTCTGATGACTGATATGTACTGATGGGATACATAAATTGTCTCTGACTTCTTAGCACTCTTAACTGCTCTCTCAGTGATGCTGTGAACTCCGTCTCCCTCGTTCTGGGTGTGACCAGAATCCAGCCTTTGTGCTGCACACAAGTACGTTGCAATCATGTATCTGAAATAGAAGAGAATGGCATTTTAATCAATCTGGTTTTTACAACAGAAACATTTTGTTACATGATTTCTGCGAATCACAGTCTGAGTTTACAGTACTTACTTGTCCTTCTGTTGCCCTCCACAATTGTTGGGGTAAAATTCGACATCAACTCCAGGAAGGTTCTTGGATAACTCTTCAACATATTGTAAGACACAAGTTGGTACTTACACCACGCCTTTGACTCCAATGCCTGCAACAAACAACAAACATAAGTAGATCAGACTTCAAGAGTAATAACAGATAGTGAATATATGGATGTATGGACACTTACTGTGAAATTGTAACAGTTGAGCCTCGACTTGTAGAAAAGGCAGATGCTTGTTCCGTTGGTACCGGTAAGACGGCTTGTAAATCATAAACAGCTAGTTGTATTTTCTTATATTGAGCCAACTCCTTATCCAAGTTTTTTCTATGCGACTCAATTCTTTTTCTTCCTGATGTTCTTGAAATGCTTCTTGCAGCTTTGCCATGTCTTCATCTGTAGCGTTTATGTAAGCTTCACATTGGTTGCACTAATCCTTCTTTGGAACAAAAAATCCGATGTTAAATTCGGTATTGAATATATGCGTGTAGGCGTCATAATTTGTAGCTGGCAGGTTAGTGGAAGATCGCTCTGAAGAGTAATTTCTGTGCATTTCTGCGATGGGTAAGCCACCATCTGAATACTCTTGTTGTGTCACTTCTTTTACATAGTGACTCACAACATGGGGAACTGAGTTTATGTTATTCTTAACTGACTGCAAGATTTCTCGACCAAAATGGTTCAAATGGCTATGAGCACTGTGGGACTTAACATCTGCGGCGTAGAACTTAGGACATCACATACATCCATGCTCGAGGCAGGACTCGAACGTGCGACCGTAGTGGTCGCGTGGTTCAAGACTGAAGTGCCTAGAACCGCTCGGCCACAGCGGCCGGTTTTCTGGATCAGTCTTACACTGTTTTCCACATTGTCCCCTTTCGTCCACAGGTGCTACCCCAGTCCCAGTCCTTTTCACTTCGATAACGGTATGGATTGGCCTTTCAGTTATTCCAAAGCGTTTATCAGAAATGTTTTGCGCACACGAATCTTCTGCTCATCTTTCACCAATTAGAAAACGAAATTCGGCTTTCTAGTTTCTTGGGCAGTAATGCGACGATATTTGAGAACGAGCCTTGCAATGCAGTTTAGGAAATCCCATTGTCTTTGTAACGATCCCAGTGCCCAGTAATTCGTGAACAGCTGACATCTACAGTCTTCTGTTACTTTCTTTGTACATGAGAGGATACAATTATCAGTATACGGAGCACCCATTTTTCGAGCCTTGATTATTTTACCCGAACGTGATGTATAACCTTTCTCACTGTTTCTCAATGTTTTGGCTGTACTCTGTCCCAGTTGCTACAGTTTAGAATTCTTTTTTAGGCTTTTTAATGGCAGATTTTTTCTTATGGACTTATTTTTCACTTGAATTAGACGATTCATCGCTGCTTGATGGATGATAATTGTCACTTGAGCCAGACGACAAATCTGAAGTGATATCGAAAGTGCTGCTCAGCAAAGGGGTTGTTACTGGCATTCTGTTCAGAACTGATTTTGTCGCGCTTGCCCTTACAACCACATACACATTTCAAGCTTCCAGCAATTGTGTTACCTTGGATTGATGTTTTGATGATGATGCCTGTGGCTCCACCTTGCTCACTGGCTTCTCTGTTAGTTCACAGTGAGGGCTTAATGGGTGTTGCTCTATACTACTCACCCGTGCTTGTAGTTCAATTATCATGGAAGAGTTTATTTCCCTTGTCCCTTTGTTATCCTCCGCTAGCCCTTGAAGAGCAAGTCGCTTAATCTACTTTGCTGGGTCACTCATTTTACCCCTATAAAACGGAAATGAAATTGACGTAAGTGTATTTAAAAGCCGTTTTGTTCACATCAACAATGATGCGAAGAACAGTTATGACAAAAAAGATATTTAAAAGTTGAGGAAACAACAATGCTATGAACACTCACCAAACTGAAATACGCAACACACAATTACGACAATGTTCTTCCCAACCCAAGTCACAACAATCGATATTTCCACAAATAGCCATCTACTCTCTAGCGGCACCATGTATAACTACAGTTCTGAAGATCTTTCACTGCATGCGTTACCTTTTTCTGAAATTACTGGTGCAATAATCTCGATTGGTTGAATTTTGCAGTTGCGTCATTGTTCTCCCGGAACAGCGATATATTGAAGGGTTGCAAAACTGTGACCGGTCACTTTTTTATGATAATTTTTTTTTGTCTATAGGTGTTTCATGCTGGTTTACTCGTCTTCTAACGGAGAGACAAATTATGGATTTAATTGCTTGTCATTTGCCTGCGTTTCCGTAGAATAGATTTTGTATTCGGTGTCTGTCCACACAGATTTCGGTTGTAGGAACCTCTCAAGGCGAAAACTCGTATATTCCATAGAAAAGGCTTGGCCTTGGAGATAGTCTTGCCAGTCTTCATTATGCAGTAAAGTATTTTTCTACTTTCAAAAAACATTTAGCTCACTGTGTGCCGTTTCCAGAGAGACACCACAAAAAAATTAATCTCCTTTCGTCCCCATTAAATTTATTTACAAAAATTGGAATATTTACAAGATTGCTA
This sequence comes from Schistocerca americana, assembly GCF_021461395.2. Lineage (NCBI taxonomy): Eukaryota > Metazoa > Arthropoda > Insecta > Orthoptera > Acrididae > Schistocerca > Schistocerca americana. The sequence goes on from NC_060129.1 coordinate 86,448,701, forward strand.
ATGATCCCATTAAACTGCTTTTCAAAATTTACAAATTTTTCAATGCCACTGACGTTTTAGCGGGCTTTGTATCTTCTGTACATAGGCCACACAACAAAGAAATAATTTTAAGATCCCATCAGTTCGAAGTTTCTTCAAAGCTTTTTCAATCGTTTCGTCAGTTTCCATTGCTGACCTTTCTTCTTTTCGCATCAAAGTTTAAAATTAGTTGGTCAAACTGGTGTCCATTGTACTGTGCTTCTTTTTGAAGGTGTTTCACTAATGACGAAACATTCGGATGAACTTTTGATATTAATGTGTTTATTCTTCGGTTCCATTCTTCTGAGACGTTATTTTTGCGATGCCACCTTCCACTACCGTTCCAAATCTCTCTTGTCATGTGTCGCCACCTAGCCACTGGTCCACAAAATAGCTATAAGAGCCATGAAGCTTTTGGTTTTCAGAAGTGCTCTCCTGAATACACAGTAAACCATCATCCAGCTTTTCCAGAGGACGATGTGCTACAGCAGGATACATTTTTATTTGACACCTTATTTCCTCTCTCTCCTTACTGGATGCTAAGACACCACAACGCTGAACTTTTTTCCGTAAACATTAGTTTAAATGCTAACTGGAACCAAAAATCTCCGTTGCAGAAAGCAAACTGTTAGCAGCTAGGACGATGGAAAATTTCCAAACCCATCATTAGAGATGTTGGCTAACATCTGGGCGAGTTGCGAAGTTTCAGAGGTGAATCTCCGCAACACATCGCATTCATATTTCTACCACAACCTGCGTCTCCGGTTTAGTTCCGAAACTGACAAACATGGGGTGCCACAATTGGCATTTTGAATTTTGCCGTTAGAATATTTCAAGCCGCAAATTTTAAATTGTTCGAAGCATAACTACAACATACCTGTTTCCTCGTAAAATTCTCGCATCTTATCGCTTAGGTAATACAATTTTTGTAATCATCGAAGTTGATTTGGCCCCAGTGCATGGTCTGTGGAGCACGGGGCTGGGAATTGCGCTGTGGCACTGTGCGTCAGGAGGGCCAAAGATGGCAGACTTTGTGAAAACTTAATGGCAGACGTTTCATATTTCGTATAGGAATTAATAGAAGCCAGCTGAATCATGATACCTCAAAAAGAAACATGTACATTACCATTATTTGCACAACGATTCTGATGGTGTAATTGGATTTTCAATATATTTACTAGTTTAAAGTCTAGTATCTGACAGTAAATTGTAAAAGTAACACCCAGCAACGAATTTCCAAAATCTAAACAGTTCATCCGATTTCGTCGATCTACGTGTCTTTAGAAAGCTATTAGTGTAAACCTAAACTGGTATGAATTACAGACGTGTAACTTAAATAGTACACGAGTTATTGGAGGTGAAAGTGGCCGATTACTATCAATCACGTCAGGCCATAAGTACTCCACAGTTACATGAGAAAACGGTAGCACCATGCTTATAAATATAGTTATTCATCTATGTCTTTGATTATATCCGATATATGCTATTCACGAAGAAATTGGTCAAATATTTACTGTGTTTTAGAAAGCACTGACACATCAGGTTACTGGCCTACCTTTTCTCCTATTCCTTTGATATATGTTTATCTAATTTGTTTATGTATCTAATAATGTGTGTTAGAGGGTGTTTATGGTCCAGCCTTAGGAATATTTATGTAATTTCAAGCTATTTAAATGTAAATCAAGTCCTTCGAATGTGTTTCATTACGTTTTTTGTGGGTGCGTTGGGATGAAGACATGGCGCGAGCGCTCTAGCCACAGCGCTCGTGAATGGGGATACTGGATGGAAGCGAGTTCGGGTGAAGGGTACTACAGGACGCTACGGGACACGGAGGTGCTGGACACGACGGCCCGACAGACGGACAGTCGCGGCAGAGGCTTGGAGAGTGTGGAACGGTCTGCGCGTGGTCGCGGCAGGTAGAAATACTTCGGAGTGTCGACTTGTGCACTTGTCAGATTTCCGTGGCTTCTACAGTGAAGACGTAATGTGCGTTTAGAAGTGAAATCTCACGAGCTATGTTGTTGTTCATAGCTTATTATGTGCAGTAAGAATCTATTGTTTCCCTGTTATTCAACTTATATTTTATTTAATTGCTGGACCATCGACACCAATAACTGTTTTGCAGAAATATACCGCATTTTCAAAAGTACTTCTACTATCGTACTCATCATTTAAAGTCGTTAAGATAGTACCTGCAGATTTTATTTAACTGTAATCTTTCAATCATAAAATTTGCAATTGCTGAGTGATAGGAACCTTCGACAATTCGATTCATGTGTATGTTCATATCGTATACTGTAGACTCAGCAGTATTAGGCGTGTAATGCGGCAAATACGTGTCCCAGCCCCTAGACAACGAAACCAGCCAAACCTTTAATATTGCAACGTTGAGTCTGAGGGTGCGTAGTTGAGGGCCACCGCTCATGTGCGTACTTATTTGAAAGCCCGCATCTTTGTTTGATACTAGGCTGTTGTGACACCCGAAGTGGAATTCACCTTTAGGTCAGGATCGCATTGACACCTGTCGTACACACTACGCCACATGTGCCTCAATCATAATTCTTGTAATCAAGGACAGTTCGAATCTCGCAGAGAAAGGTACACTGAAATACTTCAGAACTGTCCTACGGCTTTGACAAATGAATCAGCAGTAACGTAATTTATAAATCTTAAAGATATTGAACGTAATGGGAAACAAAAATTATATTTTTTTACGCAAAGGAGAAAGATGAAGTACCTAATTTTTTGCGAGTCTGTCGTAAATTTTAGCGAGATTTATCTACAAACGGCGCACCTGGCAATCAGCACTCCTGGTAAAAGATAAGCTGATGTACGAGTCCCTGTTATCGGAATTCCCCACAGGTGATATCAGCCCAGCACTGCGGCGTTACACGTCCTTCTGTAGCAGTGTGTGTCGAACTGAGGGAGACGGAGCAGCCGAGAGGTCAGCGGCCGCACATCGTACTCTCCGCCACACGCGATATCCGTACAGGTACTCTCGCATTATGAACATATGTCTGATGCTGCATCTCTTTTTACGATGGTTATTCACAGAAAAGCTTCTCAGACATGTGTGTACGTGATAGAATTAGCGACTTACACAGCTCAGTACGATACAAACGAACAAACACCGTCGGAAGATGCCTTGCAGGTGTAACGGTACCGACCGGCCGCCTTGTCATCCTCAGCCCTTAGGCATCACCTGATCTGGATACGGGAGGGTGGGGTTGGAACACTTGCACTGAGTGACTCTCGCACGGAGCCTGGGACTCTTGCTGGTCTAACCGGCCTCCCACAGGTACGGTAAGGCACTCTCAACAAGTCCAGCAGTTGAGCACAGCTATGTAAAGAACATATACAGCTAAGCTAGTAACAGGATGTTTCCTACTACTGCCAGTTTAGGACGAACTTTAAAATGACAAATTTATATTTTTTTAGAATTTTATTTGCACGTTAAACATAAACACAGAAAATGTCAATGACTAATACATATATTGCTGTTCACTAAAGGATCGAATGTCTGTTACCACTTGTCTAGTATTGCTAATTCGAAGACAAGCTCGTAAGTTGAAGTCTGCCAGTGAGCCCCTGTGGTGCATTTCGTTCTCTTTACAGTGTAAAGAAACAGCATGCACACGTAAGCCTACACAGCGACATAATCATAGCTACGGATTTGCAATCTTGTAAAAAAACTTCTTTGGGGTAACAGCAGTCAAGGAGACCACTTTCGCTTTAGAATTACTCACGCTAACGTCACGTCTGCTGTAGCAGAGTTTCCACACTGTCAACATAACCTCAAAATCAGAGAAACTGCACAATCCTTTGCAACTTCAAATAGAGCATTGTAACTTGATGTGACTGCAGATTCACTCGCTGAGTGTGCCTTCTGAAAACAAAAATGTATTTTTGTAGTGAAAGTGTTGGGCAAATAACTGAAACGTCCTTTGTCTACTCCCATATGCACTTTCTTCAATCATACTGCTTAGAACCGGTTCTTTTTTTTTTTTTTGCTTTCCAAGTGTCCTTAATGTTTTGCACTGAAACCTATTGTAATGTAGTTGTAAGCTTAATTTTTTGTCTTCTTCAGAGTTTTGAAACGTCTTTATAAAACACAAACTTTTCAGACACTGTCGCATATAATAAACTTATAGATTAGGCATCCTACACTGATACGTAGATGCTGATGTGTTTGACCTCTTTGAAGTTCCTAACCCAAACATCAGTCTAGCTTTCATGCCTTTAAAAACAGCTGCTCTCCGTTTTAAGAAAGAATTCAGCCTAAAAGTTGAATTTGATTTATACAAATTTAATGGCTACTCACACCATTGAAGAATTTACCCTTGAATCCCATAACTGTTTGGCTGTATCCGAATTACAAGGACGTATGAGAATTGTCTGAAATATTCACTGTGTAAGGGGCTGCGGCTCACCGAAACATGCCAAAAATAATTTCTCAGTACTATCACCATCGAACAGAACCATCTCTACTTCGGCCTTGGCATAACTCAGACTCGGAAAAATAAGTTGCAGGATTTACAGGAAAACTGAAGCGATACAATTGCCAGCCAGTGGAAGTGAGTTACTTTGCCTATTGACCGAGTAAATATAAATGTAGGGAATACATTGGACTCCTGATCAGCGGAGTCAGTAAGCTTGAAAGATATTGGCATTAGCTTACTATCAGATATCACCAGCATTGCATCTACTCAAGAAGACTGTGAGTAGACTTTTATTCAGAAAATTCAAGGGAAAGTTTACCTTGATGTTGAAATTAAGACAAGAAGTCTCATATCACTAGAAAGGGAAGCAGTTACGGGGCAGGTGAATTTTAATGGGTATATGTCCTGTAGTAACACTTTTTTTTTATAAAATTGTAAAATAGGTTTTTGTTTTTTGTAAGCTGAGTGCCAAGATTTTTATTTTTAATGTTCACCATCGTGAAGGAAATTTTTGCAGGAAGTAGTCTTGACGTGTTTGCATACTTCTGTGCATTTATAGTATCGAAAATGTAATTTTTTTATTCCATCATCATATTCATGGGTCCAAATTAATAATACAAGTGTAGAACAGATGTGGCTTCAATCTAAAGAAATAGTATCGGCAGCAATTGAGAGATTTATACCAAATAAATTAACAAACGACGGAGCTGATCCTCCGTGGTACACAAAACAGGTTAGAATACTCTTGGAGAAACAACGAAACAAACATACGCAAAACCCCTAAGATTCGCGATCCTTTACAGAAGCTCGAAATTTAGCGCGGACTTCAATGCGAGTTGCCTATAACAGTTTCCACAACGAAACTTAGTCTCGAAACCTGAAATCCAAAGAGATTCTGGTCGTATGTGAAGTATGTTAGCGGCAAGAAGCAATCAATGCCTTCTCTGCGCGTTATCAATGCAGATACTATCGAAGACAGTGCTGCCAAAGCAGAGTTACTAAACACACCCTTCCAAAACGCCTTCACAAAAGAAGACGAAGTAAATATTCCAGAATTGGAATCGATAACAGCTGCCAGCATGAGTAACGTAGAAGTAAATATCCTCGGAGTAGTGAAGCAACTTAAATCACTTAATAAATGCAAGTCTTCCGGTCCAGACAGTATATTAATTAGGTTCCTTTCGGAGTATGCTAATGCATTAGCTCCATACTTAACAATCATATACAATCGTTCGCTCGACGAAAGATCCGTACCCAAAGACTGGAAAGTTGCACAGGTCACACCAATATTCAAGAAAGGTAGCAGAACTAATCCACTAAATTACAGGCCCATATCGTTAACGTCGATATGCAGCAGGATTTTAGAACATTATGAATTACCTCGAAGGAAACAGTCTATTGAGACACAGTCAACGTGGGTTTATAAACACAACTAGCTCTTTATTCGCATCAAGTGTTGAGTGCTTTGGATAAGGGATTACAGATCGATTCCGTATTTCTGGATTTCCGGAAGGCTTTTGACACTATACTACACAAGCGGCTATTAGCGAAATTGCGTACTTATGGAATATCGTCTCAGTTATGTGACTGGATTTGTGATTTCCTGTCAGAGACGTCACAGTTCGTAGTAATTGACAGAAAGTCATCGAGTGAAACAGATGTGATTTCTGGCGTTCACCAAGATAGTGTTATAGGCCTTTTGCTGTTCCTTATCTATATAAACAATTTGGTAGACAATCTGAGTAGCCGTCTTCGGTTGTTTGCAGATGACGCTGTTGTTTATCAGAAGATCAAAACAAACTGAAAAACGGTGCGAAAAGTGGCAGTTGACCATAAACAACGAAAAGTGTGAGGTCATCCACATGAGTGCTAAAAGGAACTCGTTAAACTTAGGTTACACAATATATCAGTCTAATATAAAAGCCGTAAATTTATACTAAATACCTAGGTATTACAATTACAAACAACAAAATTGGAAGGAACACACAGAAAATGTTGTGGGGAACGCTAACCAAAGACTGCCTTTTACTGGCAGGACACTTAGAAAAAGTAACAGACCTACTAAGGAGACTGCCTACACTACGCTTGTCCGTCCTCTTTTAGAATACTGCTGTACGGTGTGGGATCATTACCAGATAGGACTGACGGAATACATCGAAAAATTTGTATTATCGCCAAATATGGGACGGAATGTCACAGAAATGATACAGGATTTGGGCTGGAAATCAGTAAAAGAAAGGCGTTTGTCGTTGGGACGGAATCTTCTCACGAAATTCCAATCACCAACTTTCCCCTCCGAATACGAATATATTTTGTTGACACCGACCTACATAGGGAGGAACGATCACCACGATAAAATTAGGGGAATCAGAGGTAGTACGGAAATATATAGGTGTTCATTCTTCCCGCGCGCTATACGAGATTGAAATAATAGAGAATTGTGAAGGTGGTTCAATGAAACATGTGCCGGGCACTTAAATGTGATTTGCAGAGTATCCATGTAGATATAGATGTAGATAATTAAAGAAAATTTAAAGCTGAAATTTAAAATAAACACTGAAACCAAATTATTAGTATTCCTCATTAGGTGAATGCACAGAACCGTTGGACTATGTCTCGTGAATGTACGTACAAAATCCAGCATGTGAATATTGTGGTGTTAGTAACAAAATTTGTTTCTCAAAAACACTATTAAAATCATATTAAAAGTTCAGAACTCGAAAACTAATGAAGCTGTATACTTCAGAACTTACGTGTTACTACAACTTTACATAATACACGCCATTTTAAAATTCGGCTGCTATCGGGAGAGTGGTGGAGAAGTAAAATTTTTGAGTGGAGTGAGCGGGTAAGCACCGCGCCGTGTAAACTGTGTGTTCATCTTTAAGGCTACGACAACTTCATTTTACTCACTGCTCTGAAGGCAGCACAATATTTAGCCAGCCGCAGTGATCGAGCAGTTCTAGGCGCTTCAGTCTGGAACCGCGCGACCGCTACGGTCGCAGGTTCGAATCCTGCCTCGGGCATGGATGTGTGCGATGTCCTTAGGTTAGTTAGGTTTAAGTAGTTCTAAGTTCTAGGGGACTGATGACCTCAGTATTTGCACTCCTCCTGCGCTACCAGTGGGCCGTGCTGAGGCCCGTAACGGCGTCTCGCAGTCCCATTCTGCGGCGAGCGCTCACAGCCCACGCGGCCAGCAAGCATGAGCGCCCTTGCTCGCCCAGCCGCGTTCTCAACAGGCCTGTTGTGGCCAAGTGTTACTAGAAATTAGTTTTAACGTATGTTGAAGGGTTGAAAAATTGTGACTGGTCACTTTTTTATCATAATTTATTTTGTCTTTACGAGTTTCATGCTGGTTCACTCATATTGCAACGGAGAGAGAAAGTATGGGCTTAATTGTTTGTCATTTGCCTGCGTTTTTGTAGCACAGATTTTGTATTCGATGACCGCCCACACAGTTTGTTGTATTGGACTGTATTGTATTTTAACCGGGGACCTAGAAACGACGGAGAGCCTCCGTCCCCGCCGTAGCCGCAGTGGTCCGCAACCCCACGACGACTACCGCAGTCCACTTCACCCCTCCGCCGGCCCACACCGAAACCAGGGTTACTGTGCGGTTCGGCCCCCGGTGTACCCCCCAGGGAACGTCTCACACCAGACGAGTGTAACCCCTATGTTTGCGTGGTAGAGTAATGGTGGTGTACGCGTACATGGAGAACTTGTTTGCGCAGCAATCGCCGACATAGTGTAACTGAGGCAGAATAAGGGGAACCAGGCCGCAGTCGCCGAGGCAGACGGAAAACCGCCTAAAAACCATCCACAGACTGGCCGGTTCACCGGACCTCGACACAAATCCGCCGGGCGGATTCGTGCCGGGGACCAGGCGATCCTTTCCGCCTGGAAATCCGTGCGTTAGACCGCACGGCCAACCGGGCGGCCTACACAGATTGTTACTATCATTCCTCAATAAATTTCTTTCTTGGAAGACTACTCTTCCTGAATCTGTGTTCTTGAACAGGTGCCACAATTCTAGGTAAACTGACGAAAGTGCTGCGTCTGTTTCTTCTGCCCTCGTCTTTGCGCTGACAAAATTTTTTAGCACATTATTTGCTGTTTCACCTGGAATACAAACATGGCTACCTTTCCCTAATATTGTGTTATTCTTTGAGGATAATGTTCTTCAGCACTTATTTTTTTAAAGTTCATACAATGCCAGTAAGTCACTTCTTGTTGTTTGGATGGTACACTGTATGCCGATGTCTGTTATAAATCACCAAAAGTTTCAGTATGGTGGTCTCAGTGGGCTCCATTATGCAAGCACTAAAGCACGGAATACTACTTGCCAGTCAGAGGTCAGCTGCAGTACTGAACGTAGGGAGGATGCCACGCACACTACGAACTGTTGCAGGGACAGGGAACTCTGTGCATGAAATTGGGTGCGGCATTCCTCAGAACACGTCGCAGGTAGCGGCGGGCGGGCTGGTGTATCCTTTCTTCTAGAGCAGCCTGCAGTGTCCTCGGATCCGTGCAAATGTCTACGCATTCCCTCTCCGTACAACTTTCACTCCGTGCTTGTCTCACAAACAGGGATAATGAGGGCCACGTGGTCAGCACACGGCTCTCCTGGCCGTTGTCAGTTTTCGTGGCCGGTGCCGCTACTCCCCATTCAAGCAGCTCCTCAGTTGCCCTCACAGAGGCTGAGTGCTCTCCACAGCATTTGCCAGACCTGGATGCATCCAAGTGTTGGCCAAGCCCGACACCGCTTCACTTCGGTAATCTGACGGGAACCTGTGATACAACTACAGCAAACGCGTTGCCGTTGACCCCTGTACATTATATACACACCGAAACCTTAGTAGAAACTAAAATCTTACGTGCTTCACAAAGAGGTATAAGATGATGCTATTTTTCTCAGCGTATTAACCGGTTTAACAGAGACCACCAGCTGCAACCTCAGACAACGTTCTCGTCTACAAGGATCAGTAACATTTGGATGAAGGAAATGTGGAACAGATCTGACGTTTCCCTCTCATTTTTTTCCTAACAGAAAGCCTCTACTTAACTATGTAGCATTGCAACAACAGCATAATATCTACTATTAATAGAAGAAATATCATTTTATCCAGTTACTAAAACTGGGGAGCTAGAGATGATCTAGAGATGATAGTACGAGGAGCTGCTCACATGGTAAAAATGGGAAATGGCAGAAAACGTGACGTTAAAAGACGGAAGAGATAGTGCTCTGGAAATGTGTAGAACATATGTTCAGGGCACCATACATGCTCAGTTCGTTGATATGGGATATAAATTGACCAAACTACATGGTCATCAGTCTCTTTTTCCTCAAGCAAACAAGTCCCAAGGTAATACAATTAAATGAAAATGAACTTCGGCAAAGTGAAAGGACATACAAGTAATGGGGAACCACACGAAAAGAGCAAACGAAAGAAGCGAATCAAGGGGAAAACTACACTAAAATAATGTTGAGGAAGGAAATAAAATCATATAGCAGATGGCCTGGGCTGGCTGATCACAAGCGTAGCAAAGGATGAGCCAGCCACTCTGCAACACACTTATATCGCCAGCCTAGAAGACAAGGCGAGATGAACACACACAGGGAGAAGACGAACACCAAGGCAAACAAAATGCGAGGAAAGAGTTACGAAGGGATAGAATGGAGGGAGGGTGGAGGCATGGGAGAGAAGGCCAGACACCCACCCTTAGACTACATGATAAAAGCCCCCTCACGTATAAATCGTACAACTAAATCAGCCTTCAGGCATTGTCGCCCAACACAATAGGTAGGGAGCTGGGAACGGCACTCCAACAAGATGTGGACGTCAGTCATGTTGGAGCCACAGCGACGTTGTGGTGGGTGCTCGCAGCGGAGGAGGTGACCGTGTGGTGGCCACCTGTGGCCAATGCAGAGCCGGCAAAGGGGGACAGAGTCACTGCGGGTGGCTCGCATGAATGACCGCCCCACATTCGTTGTCGCCAAGGAGTTTATTTGGCGTACTCGGGGTGTGCCATTCAGTATCCCAGTTCGCGAAAACTTTGCGGTGGAAGCGGCTGAGGTAGGGGCCACGTTTTCGTGGTTGTAGTAGATTAATGCTGATAATATAGGTAGACAATAAAACGAAGTAGTCAATTCTATTTTAACAGTTTATTTTACAGTCTTTTTCAGGCTTTAGTTGTTGCAAAATGACGAAGGAGTACCGTTAAATGTATAGTTGATGTGGCCTTGTTTTCGATTACTATGAGTGCAAAAAGTCGGAGTCGAGCTAGACCCACACAGTTCCTTAAATGAGTTTTGATTATTTTCAGTTTTCTGAGTGATCATTTGACTGTTGCACAGGAGACAGGTATTGAGTAAAATAATAAAACTGTGGTAATCATTTTCGTAATGTCACTTTCTCGCATTCCATATTAGTTATAATTTTCTTATCCAAGTTGGAGTCAATTTAGGTAGAACAAAGTGGTATTTGTTGATAAATTGAAGATAAATAGGAGACATATTATATTTAAAATATGTACAGGTCACATTTTTGTAAAGAAGTTGTTTCATCCACAGTGAGGGGAAATGATGGTGTCAGGAAATTAAATATTTGACAGACTGCTCTCATGCAAGTAAAACGTGTATTTAACTAAGATGTTATTGTGTCCAGTGCATTTTTGAAAATAATAGCTTTAAATATTTCATACCTGTTTCAAAACTGGTGCTCTGAAGCTGGTACATTCAAATGGTTTTCAACTTTCTTTTGCAGTTTTCCGTGAAAATTCGGATCAGTGTCATACCATTTTGTAGTTTCACTGTCTTTGCACTTGAATGATTCAAAATCATTTCTAAAAAAATATCAATTTTGTTTTGACATCTGCTAAAGCTCTACTTGCCTCATCCAAATCGATATCGCATTTTTGCAAAATTTTGGAAGCATAATTGATTTCATTCAATATTTGGTGAATGATTTCACTAGGGAATACGGACTCGAAACTTGGTTTGAATACTATCATGCTTCGGTATGGTCGTCTTTACCGGAACTTTTAAATACTGTCTCTGACAATTCCTTGATTATATTCAAAAATGAAATTTTATTGGAGATAGCGTATTAACTCCACCAGACAATTTGCTCCGATTTAATTTGTTTTCAGTGTGCTTTCTCACGCCCCAGTGAATTTAGACACTAGATCCCAACGCTAAATGCTATTCCCAAAAATCTACGTGAGTTTTGCATTGCTGCGAAAAATGTCTGTATTTCCACACAACTGCTAACGGCATCATTTACCACTAAATTCGAATTACGACTGGTGCAATGTACGTACTTGACTATTCATAATCTGCTTTTTTAAGCCATTATAAATACTACTCGTCACACTGGCCCCATCGTAACCTCGTCCCAACACATTTAATATCAATATTTTTGTCATTAAAAAATAATTCTGTCATCTGCTTGTCTAAATCTGCCGTGTCATATTTGATGACTGCATAAAGACCTAGAAATAATTCTTTTACTTCTGTATGCACTGTGAATCCATTTTCCGATCTGGTTAGTACAGCATATCTGAGTACAATGCGTAGCTGATTTATCTTCGATGCATCCAGTGTAGTGTCCATTACGATGGCGAAATCGTTGATGCTCTAATTTGTTGTAGCGACTTATTTTGAGGTTCGTTCCCTAAGCATCGATCACTTCGTTTTGTGCTGCTATGGTATCCTTCCTCCTGAAAAGTTCTCTCGATGTCCTCTCAAAGCGAATGAATTCCTTGTTAGAGTCACCGTGATTTCGAATAACCTTGTGAGAACCATTTTCCAAAATGATGCTTCTTTACAAATTTCAGTTTCAGTTTCCTTCTCGATGATATCATTATTTTCCAAAATTTGTACACGCCACATGCTTCTTTATGGCCACATGACAAACTGTTTCCTTTAATTCTATCTGGTAAGTACCTACAGTCCGGATTATCTGTTTACCTGTACACCTTACATTATTCCTTTGCAAGGCCAACAACCAGCAAGGTTGACAATAGGCATCATTTAGAATTGGGGAATTAACAGCCAAAATCAATTAACTGGTTCATACATAGAAATTGAAACATAGTGGGATGTGAATAACACCTGTTGATCTGGTGGAGATCTTTAGGAAATGGTCCTTAAAGCCATGACGGTCCCATGTCAAGAATTAGACGTTTTTATTTGTCACTCAATGTTTTCTTCATGAAGTTTCCCACATCATGGGAAGCTTTATTTAGCTTTTTGAAGAGTTTACAGGTGGTCGGTTCTTTCCCTGTTTTCTGTGCCGTGGTGATTCCGTCAACATGATCGTTGACGTCTTCGTGGCTGGCGATATTTTTAAGTGCAATTATTATCGGATCGTCCAATTGGCTTCTGGACACATACCACATTGAGTTACAATCCACAAAAATGATTGGAGCGGAAGTACTTGTAGAAGACTGAGCAAACGATTGGTCAGTTTTGGTCAAGGAACGTAGAATAAGAAAGTTATGCCACATAGGGTTAGCGTATTCCCATTGGTCAGCGACTTGTTACATCAACCTGCAACCAGGCGGCAGCAGTGTTGGCTTGTAGTGTATGGCACATTACAACATAAATTTCTTCACGCCCCTTCTCTTTCCCTTTAACTTAAAGTTTTGCGCTGAATGGGTTCACAGCACTTTGCGTTAATGTTATATTACAAGTTCCCGAAAGAAATGCGTTAAATATTGAGGGCAATGATACACTCCTGGAAATGGAAAAAAGAACACATTGACACCGGTGTGTCAGACCCACCATACTTGCTCCGGACACTGCGAGAGGGCTGTACAAGCAATGATCACACGCACGGCACAGCGGACACACCAGGAACCGCGGTGTTGGCCGTCGAATGGCGCTAGCTGCGCAGCATTTGTGCACCGCCGCCGTCAGTGTCAGCCAGTTTGCCGTGGCATACGGAGCTCCATCGCAGTCTTTAACACTGGTAGCACGCCGCGACAGCGTGGACGTGAACCGTATGTGCAGTTGACGGACTTTGAGCGAGGGCGTATAGTGGGCATGCGGGAGGCCGGGTGGACGTACCGCCGAATTGCTCAACACGTGGGGCGTGAGGTCTCCACAGTACATCGATGTTGTCGCCAGTGGTCGGCGGAAGGTACACGTGCCCGTCGACTTGGGACCGGACCGCAGCGACGCACGGATGCACGCCAAGACCGTAGGATCCTACGCAGTGCCGTAGGGGACCGCACCGCCACTTCCCAGCAAATTAGGGACACTGTTGCTCCTGGGGTATCGGCGAGGACCATTCGCAACCGTCTCCATGAAGCTGGGATACGGCCCCGCACACCGTTAGGCTGTCTTCCGCTCACGCCCCAACATCGTGCAGCCCGCCTCCAGTGGTGTCGCGACAGGCGTGAATGGAGGGACGAATGGAGACGTGTCGTCTTCAGCGATGAGAGTCGCTTCTGCCTTTGTGCCAATGATGGTCGTATGCGTGTTTGGCGCCGTGCAGGTGAGCGCCACAATCAGGACTGCATACGACCGAGGCACACAGGGCCAACACCCGGCATCATGGTGTGGGGAGCGATCTCCTACACTGGCCGTACACCACTGGTGTTCGTCGAGGGGACACTGAATAGTGCACGGTACATCCAAACCGTCATCGAACCCATCGTTCTACCATTCCTAGACCGGCAAGGGAACTTGCTGTTCCAACAGGACAATGCACGTCCGCATGTATCTCGTGCCACCCAACGTGCTCTAGAAGGTGTAAGTGAACTACCCTGGCCAGCAAGATCTCGGGATCTGTCCCCATTGAGCATGTTTGGGACTGGATGAAGCGTCGTCTCACGCGGTCTGCACGTCCAGCACGAACGCTGGTCCAACTGAGGCGCCAGGTGGAAATGGCATGGCAAGCCGTTCCACAGGACTACATCCAGCATCTCTGCGATCGTCTCCATGGGAGAATAGCAGCCTGCATTGCTGCGAAAGGTGGATATACACTGTACTAGTGCCGACATTGTGCATGCTCTGTTGCCTGTGTCTATGTGCCTGTGGTTCTGTCAGTGTGATCATGTGATGTATCTGACCCCAGGAATGTGTCAATAAAGTTTCCCCTTCCTGGGACAATGAATTCACGGTGTTCTTATTTCAATTTCCAGGAGTGTATATCGCTATGCAAAACTAGTTTCCCGTTTACACTTAGGTATATTTCAGCATTACTTCATATTTACAATTTTCTGCTGAGTTTTGATGTTCTAATATTTTCCTTCTAATTCGTCTTTCTACTACTTCTGATTTATTAGATTCACAGTACGCTCAAGTAACATGACGAGATGAGTCGTGCTGCAACGACGCCCATAAGACCGAGAAAACTCTCACAACAGCACAGATATTGCCGGCATATCGGCGCTGGCTGGCCAGCCGCAGCAGCTAACTCATAGTTATGTGAACAGCTGCAGATAATTTATAGAAACGACGACTGACAGGGAAATAACAAAACAGCAATTGCTAACTGGTTTTAAGACAGTGAATCAAACTACTTTAAAACTTCACAAACAGATATTTTAACTGCCAGTTAAAAGCATATGTCAGTTGAGAAAAAGACCAGATAAAGAAAGTGAAGCCACTGAGGTCAGTACTCACCGTCATTGACTCAGCCAATAATCTTTCAACGCCCTCGATATCTGCATCCGATCGAAACAGCCCTACAGCCACTCGAGCTGTTATTTACTGAACTGATAACGAAACGATCACTCAAACAATCCACAAAACCACCCATGACCAACTTCCACATTTTCTCTTCTTCTTTTATCAAATTCACAGTACATCTGTTTACAATACTTTATCGGGATCTATGATGAACGATCATTCACTTAGTGGAATTCCCTACACAAACAGTTAAGTTGCCATGCTTATTGCCATATTATTGCTTGCGTGTTACAACATGGGCCTCGATGTCATGGACGATTCTGAGACCATATGGAGCAAAGCTTTCGCAGACATGGGGAGTGTGGTGGCCAGCAGAAGTGTTTAAATTCAGAAGAGTGTTCCTGGAGGTACTGTGTAGCAATTGTGTATGTGTGGTGTAGTATCCCATATCACTCCAACTTCACGCAACCCACAACATTACAGAGCCTACTGCAGCGAACAAAATAATATGTTATTCATGCCGAGAGGAAGCCGATATGGTGTTTGTGTACAGGCAAGCAGATGAAAACGGTCGAGGGACAGTATGTCTTACGCCCTCCAGATCTGTTGTATGCACAGTCCGCTATATCCCTGCACGTTTGTCAGTCTGAAAGGACTCGTGATCACACAAACGCCCAAAATGGATTTCAAACGTTGAGTGATGTGTTGGGTGTCTATGAGGGTACTCGTTTTGGTATAGCTGTGCGGCCCCTCGGCCGCCTACATTTTCTTCGCGATGCACAAACACCATGTTGGCTTGTTCCTGACGTGAATACCAGACCATTCTGCTGCTTATAGTACGCTGCGTCAATCACACAGCCCCATCACAAGCAACACACGGGACATGGTCAGACGAAGTGCCAGTCACCAGCGACAGCTATCATAGCAACGACACATTTCCAGACCCCTATTCGTGGGGACATTTTTCTTCCATTTCTAGTCAGAAACCGTCCCAGTAGTTTGCCAGTTTCATTAATCTTCACCGTGTAGAGAGTGCTGTGTAAGGGCAAAGCTCTTCTGAGTTAGTCTGTGTTTCAGAATCGTCCACAATGGAAGCAGTGCAGGAGGTCAGCTTGGGCGCCCTGCTGGACGCTGGGGACGGCGCCGTGGTGACTCTGGTGGCCGGCGACACGCGGCTGGTGGCGCACAGGGCCGTCCTGGCCGCCAGGAGCTCCGTGATTGCCGCCATGTTCCGCCACGGCACACCGGAGACCAGCAGCGGCCAGCTCACAGTCCCTGACGTGGAGGGCCCAGTACTGCAAGAGCTGCTGGGCTACCTCTACACCCTGCAGGCGCCCCAGCTGCCCGGCATGGCCCACCAGCTGCTAGCCGCCGCTGACAGATACGGAGTGTCCGTCCTGAAGGCAGAGTGTGAGCAGCAGGTGGCTGCACAGCTGTCTGTCGAGACTGCGGCGGCCACCGCTGTCCTCGCGATTAGGCACTCTGCTGACAGCCTGAAGCAGGCTGCCGTCGCCTACATTAAGGCCCACTTGGTCAGTGTGATGGCCACGCAGGCCTGGGCAGATGCAATGCATAGCCAGCCTGAAGATTTGATCGAAGTGTGTCGCCTGGTATCTGATCCACCAGGGGAATCCAGGTAAGCACAAGACAAGCCACTCATCTGTGTTGCTCAGTTTTAAGTAATATGTATATCTGAGTCTTAAAACTTTCCTACAAAGATTGCTTACCTGGATCTATGATGTTAAATTTATCGTTAGCAATGGCCTGTCTCTGGTAGTTTATGCAGCCTTCATTAAATTCTCATAACAGGTTAATCGAAAGTCTAAGATGAACTATGTTGATTAGCAGATAACTTAGCTAAAACAGGTCTTGGGAGATACTAATGTTCTGTAGCTTCTTAAATTAGTTTTAAATTACTGCCATTCAATCTTTCTGTTATTTGCGTAAGTACAGGAAGATGTAAAGTAGGTTTGTTAGTTAATTGGTTACATGTTCTGTAAATCATTTGAATGATTCTTTTATTGAAATGATTTGAACGAGTTAGTTTACAGGATGTGTATACATGACTAATGCTAAGAGTAAGGAGTGCATTGCTCCTGCTCGTGCACCTACAGTTAGAGAAATATTTTTTGTCTTACATGCTAATAGTTTTCAAGTACAAATTCAGCCATGGAATGGCGGGAGTTATCTTCTTGTTTTTGGCCCAATGGTATATGCTGTATTATATTTGTCTCAGTATGTGGTAGATTTACCAATCTTGCCGTTTTTCGCATTCTGTTCACATATCTACCAATTCATAATTTTGATGCCAACCATACCAAGTACACATTAACTCTTGCAATGTTCTAGATGCTAACATAGTACTCCAAACCTTTGACAGGAGATCATAAATTCCGTGCCTGTAGTTTTGAGACCATTCTGATAAGGTTCCTCGTATTTCAACCACAACAACTGTAGTAGGTGAGGGTCTGTCATTCGCATTACTGCTGATTGGTCTTGTAGGTCAATTTATACATATAAGGATCTGAGTACATCATCCACTGGATGCTTGACATATTTCCTGATTGAAACTTCCTGCAGGAGAGCTTCTGTAAAGTTTGGAAGGTAGGAGATGAGGTACTGGCAGAAGTAAAACTGTGACGACGGGGCGTGAGTCGTGCTTGGGTAGCTCAGTTGGTAGAGCACTTGCCTGCGAAAGGCAAAGGTCCCGAGTTCGAGTCTCGGTCCGGCACACAGTTTTAATCTGACAGGAAGTTTCATATCAGCGCACATTCTGCTGTAGAGTGAAAATTTCATTCTAGATATAGTTCCTGATTATTTACTAATGCTGTTCCAAAGGACTAGATATTTTAACATACAGTTTAGATAAACCAAGAACTTTATAACAGGGAAGTAACTACCGATAGTATTTAATAATTCTTGCACTGACGTGGCTAAATAAGAGAGGAACTCCCCTTCTGGCATGTATAACTTCTCATGGGATCGCGATTAATTCCAATTTCAAACAGAAGTGGGCAGTAATATAGATTGTGATTCCAAAGCATCTCAGCCACCAAGTCCAGATACCACGGGAAAGGACGGAGCACAACCACAACACACTACTTGCAGCTGCACCAACTAATACAGCCAGTTATTCCCAAGTCTTCGCGTCAGCATGCTGCTCCCTGGCTCTCAGCAAACAGTGTGTTGTCACCACTCTGGAACTGCCTTGGCAACAATGCTCTCCTGGTGACCTTACCAACCTTAGTCAAACTTGCTCATGGATACTGGAATCTGCAGACATAAATTCAATCTCTAATTACAGTATCAATTCCTTGCACAGTCGATTCCTTCTCTCAACGCAATTAGTACAAAATTCTGTAGTCAACGTAAGCATTTTCATCCAAAGTCCCTGCTATATCTCTGGACGGCACTAATAAAATAAAAGAGAATCATACATTCATATCGTTTTACTCCAGACACAATGGTAATGTTGCACTGTAGCCACTGATACGATACATACACAATTTGCAAACACAGACAGATGTATAGATCAGTGACCATCTTTCAGGATTCAGTGTTCAGCCTGTATCTTTTCCTCACTAGCTGAAGTCGCACCTGACTTCAACCGCGCTTGTTGTTGTTGTTGTTGTTGTTGTTGTTGTGGTCTTCAGTCCAGAGACTGGTACGATGCACCTCTCCATGCTATTCTATCCTGTGCAAGCTTCTTCATCTCACTGCAACCAACATCCTTCTGAATCTGTTTCCTGTGTTCATCTCTTGGTCTCCATTTACGATTTTTACCCTCTGCACTGCCCTCCAATACTAAATAGGTGATCCCTTGATGCCTCAGAATATGTCGTTCCAACCGATCCCTTCTTCTAGTCAAGTTGTGCCACAAATTTCTCTTCTCCCCAATTCTATTCAATACCTCCTCATTAGTAATGTGATCTACCTATCTGATTTTCAGCATCCTTCTGTAGCGCCACATTTCGAAAGCTTCTATTCTCTTTTTGTCTAAACTATTTATCGTCCACATTTCACTTCCATACATGGCTACACTCCATACAAATACTTTCACAAAAGACTTACTGATACTTAAACCTATACTTGATGTTAACAAATTGCCAGTCTAAATTTTATATCCTCTCTACTTCGACCATCATCAGTTATTTTGCTACCCAAAGAGCAAAACTCATTTACTACTTTAAGTGTCTCATTTCCTAATCTAATTCCCGATTTAATTCGACTATTATCCTTGTTTTGCTTTTTTTTATGTTCGCGTTACATCCTCGTTTCATGACACTGTCCATTCCATTCAGCTGCTCTTCCAGGTGCATTGCTGTCTCTGACAGAGTTACAATGTTATTGGCGAACCACAAAGTTTTAATTTCTTCTCCATGGATTTTAGAACATACCCCGAATTTTTCTTTTGTTTCCTTTACTGCTTGCTGGTCATAGTGCCACACGAAATACATCTGATTGTTATTGGCCTTCTGATTTGTGCATGATTTTTGTTATTATGTACTTAGAGCTTGCGCTCCAACAATTTTTGTATCACTCTAGGCACAATATCTTTCATTCGTGCTTTGTTTGTACGATCTGTATTTTGATATGCTAAGCTACAAGGAGTTGAAACTCAGGACAATATGTATATAAACACATTAGTTCAATACTAACTGAATATAAATTTTGTTTTGTGTATATTTGAAATACTTTCAATTGTAGTACAGAATATATCGATTATTTAAATTTTATTTCTCAGCGTACAGTGGAATAGCTATATATTGGACTTTATGTTTCAGGCTGAGAAAAAATATCGTTGAGCTTGGTAACACGTTATTAGAAGAAACATGGCTGCAAGAACTGACTGTTGATAATCCGAAGATCATTGCAGACGAATCAGCGCATTTTGTCGGAAATAGTGTTGAAACACATGTATTTTGTACCCAGGAGAAGAGATCGTACGCTACAAATATCTGCAACTTAGAGGAAAAGGAGTATCAAGACTTTGGCTGCAGTACACGCAAGCAGAGCTTTTCGTCAGATAAGAAGCTCAATACTGATGATGTTCAGTCAACAGCACATAACTGTACATTGTCTGATGAAGTATCTCTCAGCCATAGCAGCTTCAGCACTTATTGTGTGACGATGCCAGGGATTAGTAAAAAGGGAGATCAATGTGGCAAAATCACTGATAAACTTCCAAGAAACCAGTCCCATGAAATAATGTGTGCTGATGAGAGACCACACAAATTCCATTCTTCTACGAAATCCTTCACTACAACTGATAATCTCAGTCCACAAAGATCTGTCGTTAACGAAAAATCAGTAACTGAATCAAATCTTCTCAAAAAACCAACTTCAGTACATGACAGTGAGGAAATCAAAAAATGTGAAGTTCATGGGAAATCCATTAATCAGTCTTGTAATCCGAAAACAAGCAAATTAACTCACACTGGCGAGAGTTCACACAAATGTGATGTCTGTGGAAAATCTTTTAGTAAGTCATTCCATCTCAAAACGCACACCATAAGTCATACTGGCAAGAATCTACACAAATGTGATGTTTGTGGAAAATGCTTTACTAGGTCTGATAATCTGAAAGTCCATTTACGAACACATACTGGATACAGACCACACAAATGTAAGGTTTGTGGAAAATCATTTACTCGCTCTTGTAGTCTTAAAAAGCATTGCTTAATCCATGTAGGAAAGAAACCTTACCAATGTGATGTTTGTGGAAAATGTTTTACTCAGTCAGCCCATCTCCAATTGCACACATTAAGTCATACTGACCAGAAAGTGTACCTATGTGATGTTTGTGGGAAATCTTATGCACGGCCTAATGTTTTCAAGTCACAATTATTAATACATCATAAAGAGTGACAACATAAATGTGATTTTTTGTGAGAAACTATTTATTAGGACTAGTAATGTCAAAAAGAAAATTAGTGCATACTGTCGAAAAAACTCACAAATATCGTGTTTGTGGGAAAATGCTTTCCTACATCTGAAAATCTCAAAAAATATTTACTGACACATACCGTACAGCGAAAAGAAAAATGTGAAGTTTGTGGAATATCATGAATTCTCTCTAGTTATCTCAATATGCAATCCTTAATACATATAGGTAAGAAACCCTACAAATGTGATGTTTGTGGGAAATCTTTTACTCAGCTAATCTCCAATCGCACACTATAATTCATACTGGCCAGAAACTGTACCAATGTGATGTTTGTGGGAAATCTTTTGCTCGGTCAGATGTTTTAAAAGGGCTTTAATACATAGTAGAGACCGAGCACACAAATGTGAAATCTGTGAGAAACCATTTACTTAGCTTACTTATCTGAAAAAGCAGGCATTAGTTCATTCTGGCTAAAAACCACACAGATATCCTATTTTTGGGAAACCCTTTGCTGTGTATGATGCCCTCAAGAAGCAAACCTTAATACATAACATCAAGAAGCCATCCAAATGTGGAGTTGTGGGATATCATTTGCTATGGCTAGCAGTCTCAGGACTCATGCCCTAGTACATATGGACGACAGATCACATACAAGTGTCATTTGTGGGACATCCTTAATTAAATCTATTGATTTGAAGTAGGGTATCCTTATACATACCAGTAGGAAACCATCCAAAATCATGGAAACTGGATACGAAAGTGACATAGTTCAAATGGGAGACAGACCTCACATGAACCTGCCAGTAAGCTTAATTAGATCAGTAGAAATTGGCAGAGAGATTTTATAAATGAGTGTTAGTTGACATCCATAGCCCATAGATCAGTACTCATTTCAGGGAAATTAACTTAATTTTCTATGTAAACCTTATATCGATAATTGTAATTTTTGTAGCAGTGCCATTGTGTGTAGTGCAGAAGATTCAAGTATCTGGTTCTTTTGTAACAGATTTTATTGACTATGTTCTAAAAGTGACAGATTTGTATGTACTGCACAATGCTCACATTTCTGTATTTGTATCATGTTAAGTGTGGCAAAGTATATTCCTTTCCACTTGTGTGAGCTTTTCTATTGGTTAACTAATAAAATTACATCTGAATTTGGCATAATGTATACAAACTCTCCAATTTACCTATATGCACAAAGTTTTCAATGTCTGATAACTATAGCTGTTTAATATACTCTATTAAAGAACGAAAGTTATTCACTATTCACATATGTCTTCCATATTTACCAAAGCTGGAGTGGAACAATGTGAAGAAGATCGACTGCGATATAAAAGGAGACCAGATAGAATAAAAGAGGATACTGTGCTTCTTGTGGCACATTTGGCTAATGTATCAAATTATAGTTTCTGAATTTTTAAGATATGATTATGACATTTTGAGATCAGTGATCTAACCTTATATGTCTTAGTGTTAATGTTTTATGGATTATTTTCAACTTTTACCTATTGATTTTCATAAATTTGTATTTATAGTTTCACCAGTTTGTTCCTAAAAGCTGCTTTGACATTGAGCCTTGTGGAATTATTGTTATAACAATTTGAGGTATCGTTGTTAGCATTAGTATGAGGGATCCAATGTTGCTGTCAATTTACTTTAAACCGTTGAGCTACTGTTCTTTTAATCATGGTGGTAAGAGGCATAAATAACTATTCCCTTTATATAAAAACAAAAGTAAGCATAATTTTGTGCTGGATACTTTTCATATAATTTGGAAATATTGGTACACTTTAAAACATGAGTTTGTAGTTTTGAATTTCTCGTAGTTTCTCAGTTGTAAAACAATTCTTTTTGTGTCAACTGGGAATGACATATGTCATCAAAGCTGGAAAATGGAAACGAAAATGATGTGTTCCTTCCAACGATTTTCTCGTTATCTATGAATGATACATTGCTATCTGTCCATTGTATACATTAATCATTTACAACTGGCTCTTCCTAAAAAGTGTTAACAATTCTTACTTACCATATTATATTTGCATATAATGTAACATACTGTAGTAATTTATATAAGACTGATAAAGGCGCTTCAGGGAACCTGAAAAACTGTTGAAAGAACCAAACAATTTTGATACCAATACTGGAGTTTTTATTTTATTTCTCCTCCGTTGACGCATTTCACCAAAGCATCTTCAGACTGGCCTAAATACAACTTTTCATATAAATGCCAAGGCCTCAATCATCAAAATTCGACTAGCAAGGGAAAAAATAAGTTGTTACTGTCAAAATATGGTGTTAAGCACATATGATGCCATGCATACAAATGTCCCAGCAGGAAACTACTGTGGTCAGGATTTCAAGAACGTTGTGCAGTGTTCTATAAGTTAAGAGCAAACTATACCAGAATATGCATAAAAAGTTCTCGGTTAACTTGCCACATCAAATTTGAATAAAATCCTGAGCTTTCAATGACTATCTCCATCATCTTTGTCAGGGGTCCTGTCAGTTTTACCCCTGACGAAGATGACGGAGGTAGTCATCGAAAGTTCGGGATTTCATCCAATTTTGACATGGTAAGTAAACCAAGCACTTTTTATGTAGGATTCCATCACAAAAGTCTTCATAGTTATACCATAATACGGCTAATAAAATGTTCAGAACCCAGGAAACAGTCTAGTGCACTAAGAGACCAAAGCACACTCAAATAAAATTTTAAAAAATAAGTAAAGGAGCTTACTGATATAGAAATTTAAAATATAGAGGACTGCATCTAAACCACATGAAAGCCTGAGGAGGTAGTTCCTCTTGTCAGTTACTTAAAATAGTTCACATGGCGTCCAAATGAAACTCGTCAGCTCGAAAATTGTCAGGAAGTATTCGAAAGCAAATAACTGACTTCATCTGCAAGATGTATGTATATCTGTGTACAGAGGCAGCAGATTGCCTTTTGAGATATGCGGGGCCATCTACATCCACTAAAACGGGATGAAGCCTGCATGGATCCATCACGCAGTACAGGAGACACAGCTGCTCATGCTTCCAGCTGCTTACACAGTACTCGGTAGAGAAACACACAAAAAGTATATGGCTAGTACATGCAGCCCACAGCATATGGCACAAGAGGGTGATGGTTGGCGAAAGTATTTTCACAAAGAGGAACATGAGAAGTAGTAGACCCTTATAAGACAATTTGCTTAAAATTGGAGATAAAATATTTATACAAATGGGTTATAATAAACAAGAGTAAATAAGGTTGTAAAGAATCGAAAAGTATAAAATTATGTACTGGTGTGGCACAAACGAGTAAGACAAGCCCGAGGGATCCTAGAGAACTAATTTTGTAAAAGAATCATTTCATACACTTTCATCCTCTTCAGTCTGTTGTGACCTACCTATGCTAGCCATTTGATCTCTAATGTTGTTACCACTGATTGCTCCACCACACTGGTCTGTAGTGGAAAAAGAAATACTGGTCCCCAAAACTATAGTGGTTTATCGGTAAAATCAGTTGACACTATAGTAGTTAGCTCAGTTAATAGGTAATTTTTGTTGTGTATCATCTACATACTATAGATGTATCAGTTGGTACGCACCCATACACATGTTTGATATTGTTATGATGTGTGCTCGGCTTCATGACCTCTCTGTACCTTGATACACACATACATATGACTCTACAGATTCTCCTGCAAGTTCAGCCTAACATACCATAGGAAAACTTGTGATTCACGTCATCCATCAGTTTATAGTTAATCACAGCTTCAGTAAACACAGTATAGCGATGCGAGCTTTTCTTCTACGAAGCCAAGATGCCTTTAAAGAACTGTTAAAAAAGAAGTGTGGATAACGAAGAACAATTGATGAACAGGGAAGGGCAATCACACAAATTCGTTTTGAGAATACATTTAATGTCAGCTGCATCTGTCACAGTTCCTGTGTCCTTATCAACATAGTACATCTGAAAATGAGTTCTAGTGTACATCTTGATCATTCAAGATACTCAGCAGCTTATAGTACCATAGCTATTGCTCACTAATTTCGAGAGAACCACAATACCATATCCAAGATAACTTTACATTCTTCAGGCCTTTAGTACTTTTGTGTAATGGTGTTTATTTTGAAAATTATTGTGTATTTTCGTCAACTTCCAGTTTTTAATCTGCATACAATACTCACTTCAACTCCAGACCATTATTTTTCTGACCAATTTATCACCATCATGAGTGCTATCAATAAACTCATAGATGCATTCTTTTTAACTTCATGACTTCTTTCTGCAGTAAACCTGTGCACACACTTCAGTTTACATGAACAATACAGACCATACACGCAACAGTGAAAGTGTAATATTGAAATGTGTGCTTTTGTGTCGGTAATTTCTTCACTCCATATGCGTCTTCTGGTGAACACACTTCTACATTTCCATAATGCATAATGTGGTTTGATCGCAAAGACTCAGTTGTCCAGGCAAATATGGCTGGTCTGTTACAAGCTGTGATATGATCTTAATATCAATGCTTTGTTGCCTTCATGTCAGTGGACCTGCGACATTTCTTCATTTTCGTTTTATTTTCTATTTCTGTAGACTTGACAGTATTATTTCTTTCTGTGGTTCCTGTAAACTCTATCGTTTCTTCTTCTCAAATTTATTTGATAAAGTGACATTTCTGTATGACCAGTCTGTGAATACATTGAAATTTGGACTTCTACACTGATTGTTCTCACAAATGCAAAACGATTCATTTTGTGTGTGTCATGTTTCCTACAGCCTTTACTTTGTACACCTGCTGCAATATGGATTTAAAATAGTTCCCATCACTTACGTCATAGTTGAAGAAACAATGCATATCACATTTTCGGTGATGATTTTACCTTCTGATGTCGACATATCTTTCTTAAAGAGTTGCACATCTTTGTGCAATCCACAAATTGAAAATACAAGCTGTTATGAAGTGACATAATTGTGATGTATTGTATGAAATATATTTTGGTAGCAGAAATATTTAAAAATTACTAGAAATAACTGTGGATTTATTTGTATGTGGGCAATAGCTTATTTTTTACATACTCAAAGGAACATACAAACAAACTGAAATGTAATGATGTGTTTAAGTGCTAATAAAATTGTTTGAGAGTGCAATTTGCTAAGTTGGCTGTTTTATTGTGGTCGCTTACTGACTTGTACAAGAGGTTTCATATCATGCAGGTGTATCCGGAGGTGTATTTAAGGTCTGATGTTCCATGAGGCAACAACTGACAGAAATCAAACTTAAACGTAAGTTGTTGGTGACAACAGGCTTTATTAACTTTGACCTCTGTTGGTGCTTGTGTCAGTTTTGTTCGTCATTACACCCTGGACAATGTGATAGACAATTTAGGTAATTTGGGATATTGAACCTGAAACAAGCCTGAAGGTGTACCTGCATGGTTCAAAACCAGTTGTACTAGTATCTAATGGACTACAACATAACAGCGAATGTGGCAGATTGAACTCTCAGTCAATTTTAGCAGCATTTCAACATGTCAGTATATTCTAACTTGTTTTAGTGTTCTTTTCAGTATTTATGATCATTTTATCTGTTGATACCCTACTCAGGTTGTTTGCAATAAAATTTTTTGCACTGTTGCACAATTGACACTGTATGGTTCATCTTTCTTCATTATGAAGCATACTGTTCATTACTATTTCCTTCAGTTATTTATTACACATATTAACATTTTAAGAATCACCATGTGACCCACTGTTAAACCCTTGACCTTCCAAATCACTGATTTCACCGCCACAAGCTTTGAGAATTTTCTTAGTACCGATTAATACAAAATGAATGAAATTTCAACAAGAATGGCACTGCCACCCTCATGCCAGGGAAGAGTGACTCGAGTTATTTTCAAGTGATAAAGAAATAAATGTATTGCTGCAGCAATTTCTGAGAAGCTATATTGTGGTAATGGCTCACAAGATGCCATCAGAATATTACATGGCTCACACCTGGTAAAAAAGCATTCAGGCATGGAACTACAGTGAAAGGAAAATTTCTCTGTGTGAGTGGAACTGTAAAATTTTGAATTTCTGATAGGTGGAACACAGCGTCACACATGGTAATCATGGTTGTAAAGAGTAATCCTCAACGAAAGTAAAATAAGGGTAACACAGTGTAGTTACCATCAATAAAGCTGTACTGAGAAAGTTAGAAAACGAAAGAGAAAACATAGTAGATCTAGTTTACTATTTGGTAGCCATTTAATGGATGATGGGTGAAACAAAGAGGGTATCAATTCAGGTTAACTATTGTAAAAAAATCATTTCCAAAAACGAAAATTCTTTAACTTCATACTTAAATTTACGTAGAAACTCTTTTCTTAAAGACTTTCTCAGGGCTGTTGTCTTGTACAGAAAAGAAATGTGGATCATATTCAGAGAAAAGAGAATTTTTTTTGAAATTTAGTGTTATGGAAGTTAACTAAAAGTTTAACAGTAAATTGAATAACTATTGAGGAGCCAGTAATCTGATTGGAAAGAATAATTTTTCGACACAGCGAGACTAAAAGGAAGGCTCTATTGATAATACATATCACGACACTTCAAGGAATTACCAGTTTTCGGATGGAGCAAGAACTTGTGTGCAAAAGTTGTCGAGGGAGACCAGGCTTCGAACTCAGTAAGTAGGTATGCTCTGTCGTATGTAAATTGCAATGGTTTTCCAGACATGAAGATACTCACATGAAATAAGGTAAAATGGAGACTTGCATCAAAACAGTCCTTAGACTGTGGGCCACACAAGAATAAAGGGCTGCACTCAAATTATGTAAATATGGTGCAGTCTACAGCTTAGCTCATCGATACATCTGTAAACACAAGTCAATACGTATCACATCTGCAGTATACATATGGTGAGGCAATGGTTACTTCCATGCACCACATAAAATTTTCTAGCACATGATCACTTTATTCTTTTTCACAACATAAATAATGTGATATTACTCATCTGAGACATTCTGTTGTCAAGCCCCATTATAAGGAAGGCAGTAGGAGATGTCAATAACTACTACATTTACATGTAGTACTGCAGAAACTTTTGAGAAGCTGTGTTGTCGCAATGGCTCACAAGATGCCATCAGAACATAATATAGCTCACACATGACAACAAATTATTTAGCCATGGAACTGGTAATAAGAAAAGATATCTGTGGCAGAGGAACTAGAAAATCTTGAATGTCTGTAGGGTGGAACTTTGCATCACACATATTAATCATAGTTATAAAAAGTAACCCTCAACAAAAGTAAAATAAGAGTAAAGTTTCTGAGATGATGACGTAGTCTAGGATAGTATCTCACCTGAGCAACAATAATATCCTCAGAAAATCATAGTCTTGATTTCAGAAGTATTTTCCTAAGGAGAATGCCATTTACATATTCATGCATCATTTTCTAGAAGTAATAAAAAATAAAATAATGTCGGTTGGTATTTTTTTGCATGCTAATCTAAGGAATATGACGTGCAAATCACAGTATTCTCCTAAACAAATTGAAGTTTTATAGACAGATGTTACAACCAACAACGTGTATTGCCATATCTAACCAAAAACAGCAAATCTTGTACTTAGTAATTCAATCAGTGCAGTCTGGGAACATTGTTCTGAATGGGGGGAAATCACGAAGGGGCATCCGAAGACTCAGTCTTAGGTCCACTATTGTCCCTCTTATAGGTAAACTATGTCCAGTCTAACACACACCAAGCAGGATTATTCCTTTTGCGGAAGTAACTAGCACAACATTTAATCAAATCATGCATACAGAAACAGAAGAAATAGTCTACAATGTTCTTAAAAGTATCATTGATAAGTTTTCTGCAAATGCTGTCACTCTAATCTTTAAAAAAAGGAAAACCTATTTAACTCCGTAGACCCAGCAGTCTAAACCAATAATAACTGTAATGCATGATAAATAAATGATAAATAGAGTAGAAACCCCAAAATTCTCAAGTGTCTATATTGTGGAAAATTTGAACTGGATAAAGTACATTTTGGAACCGCTAAAACAACACAGATTAGCCACATTTATGCTTTGAATAACTGCAAATCTTTGACAATAGAAATCAGTAAGCTTACAAATTTAGCATATTTTCATTAAGTAATCTGTTATGGAATAATGTTCCATGGGAAACTCACCTTTATGAAACAAAATCTTCATTGCTCAAAAACAGGCTCTAAGAATAATATTTGGTGCTCACCCACAATCATTTTGTAGACATTTATTTCAGGACTTGGCCATTCTGACCACTGTTTCAATATTATTAACTTGTTGTAAATAATCAACTGAAATTCAGGAGTAACAATAATGTACATAATTATAATACCAGGAGGAAGAAGACATTCATTACTTTACATTACGATTATCTCTAGCACAAAGGCCAGTGCACAATGTAGCAACTAAAATTTTTGATAACTTAACAAACTGAGAAAGATTCTCCTTCAAAATTCCTTCTGCTCCATAGAAGAATTTCTGTTATTGCAGTGTGTAATAGGTGGTGGGTAGGAATTTCTGTTATTGGAATGTGTAGCAGGTGGTGGGTAGGAAATACATCTGCATATTTAAATAATGATGATAATACTATCTTAGAAATGTTCAATATGTAAGCAAATATACAAATTAATGTGAGCTCTCAATTGAAAATTATTCATTTCACATCATAAAGATTTATCATGCAAAATGATCCATGAAACATGAAGCTAACCATCTAGATAATCTGCTTACTAATATGCAGGATTTACTATTATACACAGATACTAAATTCTGTTGAAGCTGTGAAAATTATTCACAAGTAGCGACCAGTAATGTATGTCTATGTTGAGACACCACAATAGTATCGTATGACAACCCCAAAAACTTCCTGATGCATCAGTCTATATATTACTGATAACTGTATCCCTAAAGTAGGCCATGAAATTAGCCATTGCACACAGACAGTAAAATACAATGCTGGACTTTAATTTATAATATGTATTCATATAGACAAACTTTCTTACTATTATTGAAAACCATATCAAAATCCTTACAGTAGTTCCTGAGATTAGCCTTCAAATACAGACAGAGAATGCAGTAAGGGATTTTAAGTTATGGTATGAGTAGACGACATGAACCTTTTTGTCTGTTACTGCAACCTTAAAAGGTAGTGAATTTTAGTTTTTAGGTGAGCATAATGTTACACCGTTTTATACGTTCAGTCTTATACTCCTTCAAGACATCTTCATTCTCATTCCCATTTGGTGTCCACTACATCTCAATAAATTCATTTCACAAGCTGTTAGTGTTATTGCATCTTCTACATTAATTGTCCAGGCTTCACTAATATAGTACAGCACAGGTCATCATAAGGTAAAGAGGTATCCTTATGTGCCAGTGGACTAGGGAAGATAACATTATCCATACCGCCAATTATTTTGTTTACATGTGACTTCCACCAAGGAAAGTTTATAGCCTATATAAGAGTTCATTCTGTCTAAAACTTTACTTTTCAAACTGCTCTGACTCTGCACACCTTCTTTAAACCAAACTCCAAGATAAGAGAAGGAATTATCAAAATAGGACAGAAATCGGTAGATATGATGTACAGACCCTATGAAATTGCTCTGTACGTCTCTATGCCTAGTACAAAAGTATGTAACACAAACAAAGAAGGATGTCCCCAGTCATGCAATCCATGGTGCTTATATTTCTAACCATGTAAACACTTAAAGGTGTTGCTGTATTCCACAGCCACTTACAATGTGCACACATTATGGGAATGGGAATCGCAAGCATGTAATCAA
This sequence comes from Schistocerca americana, assembly GCF_021461395.2. Lineage (NCBI taxonomy): Eukaryota > Metazoa > Arthropoda > Insecta > Orthoptera > Acrididae > Schistocerca > Schistocerca americana. The sequence goes on from NC_060129.1 coordinate 86,479,497, forward strand.
ATTCAGGTGTTTTTGGATGAATTGGTGAGTCTTTCATAAGTGTCACTGAAAGATGTGGTCATGTTACAGTTTAGATCAAGATTTTAACTCTGCCAGTAACAGAATGAGAGCCCAAGTAATTTGGACTGACGACAGTAGAGATAAGAATCATATGAAATCGTTATATGTGCTTTATCAAAAAATCACCTTGACTCACTAATCAGAGAAACATCTTGTGAAGATAATATTTTACACCTACTGCTGACCATCAGCCCAAACTTTTCGACTTATTTAGCATAGAACAGGAAATCAGTGTTTATAAGGCAGTTACATTATCAGTGACTGCAGCTATAATAGAAACACAAACCCATTATGTTGTTTAACCTGTTCTAGAAGCAGTAAGTCTTATTACAACTGCAGTCAGTATAATATCAGACAGAATAACTTTAGATGAGACACCATTATTTGTCTGATCCATTGCTATTACAGTCCTTCTCCCTCATCTTTCACTTCCTGTTCTAGCAGGTACTATTACCGTACCACTTACTTACCAAAATTGAATACATTATTCCTTGACTCTGAAGGTGGAAGTGACCCCATTCTGTATGAACATGTATTCTGATTCTTTGGACAACCAGTCTATTACATTTTAATTGTACCACAATTTGGTGTTATTTTAGAAATTATATGTCAAGGTAGTGGAAAAACTGAATCATTTGGAACTTTGGAGATTTTATGGTATGTTATCAATTGGACTAATATGATTTATTATGTGATTATACCACTTATTCACAGTGGGAGTGGATACTGATGCATTAGCATATTCTACATCAGCAACAATAATTATTGCCATATCAACAGGAACTAAGAAAATTCAGATGATTAGAACACTATCCAAAAAAAATTTCAAATTTAACCCACCATTACTGTGAGTCCTATGGTTCATTTTATTATTTACAACTGGAGGATTATCAGGTTCAGTATTAGCAAATTCCTCCATTAATATTGAACTACAAATTACTGTAAGTCCTATGGTTCATTTTCTTATTTACAAGTGGAGAATTAACAGGTTTACTATTAGCAAATTCCTCCCTTAATATTGAACTACAAAACACTCATTTTGTAGTTCCACTATGTATCAATTGAAGGGGTCGGAGAGATATAGTCATAAGCCACATCGAACTAGTTTTGAGATACAGCGAGTTTAAAGTTCCATAGAGGTCTGAAAATGTTTAATACACAATAGAAACCTTATTTCTACTGCAAACACTTGCTTAATACTTGCAAAGCATGTTGCTAAATAGTCAACTCTCTGCATGCTATAAAATATTAATTTTAGAATGATTCTAATTAAGATGTAGTCAACAGTGGCTTATGACTATATCTCCCAAAAAATTGTTTAAAGCATAAAGTATGAATTTGTAAGGATTTCTTTTAACTACTTCTACTTAGCAAGCAGAATATATAATTTTTAGACATTAATATATACATATCAGGTATCTGTGATGTATAAATTACTTTTTCATTTACACAGTTACATCAAGGAAGTTCCTCTACCTCATTATTGTACACGTTATTTCCAGTACATGACCAAAAGAGAGCTTGATTTGCTGCAGGTATGTATGGCATAAGAGACAGTACATCATCAATATTTTTCTGGATAATTGGTAGTGGCTTTCTGTACTTTATTGGCAGCTGATATGGATTTGGTTCAACTAGCTTTTCTTTTTGACACGAATATCCACTGAATGAAAGCTCCTATGTCTGAATAAGAGTGCTTTACATTTAGAAGGGATCTTCAGACTCAAACTTAAATTGAGTAGCTTCACTGAAATGGTGGGGATCTTTAGACGTGGATTCTGTACGTTTTGAGGTCAATGTCTTCAAGCTTTCCAGACTTCTGAAGTCTTCTCTTTCCATTTTAGTTACAATGAAATATTTTGGACTCGCAGATTTTATTACTTCTGCCCATTCATCTGGAGTGTACACTATTGGTCGTCTGTTTCTGGCATACCGTTTAATGAAACCAAAATCACAATCGCTAGGTAGCATGGTGTGACCTACCACAGGGAAGTAATGCTGGACAGAATCAAATCTTTTGGTAGCAACAAGGGACCTTTCCAAAGCAATAATAGTCCAATTCTTTGTCTGACCCTTGCAGTTGTCTATGATTATTTGGAAATCTTTTGTCTGATGATTAGTTATCTGCAAGTACTTCAATAAGCAGCTCCCAACCTCATCTGTACCCCGTCCTCCATCTTTCTCACTCCACAGAAACATATAATCATTATTTGATCCACAGTCGTGGATACCATAGTTGTATGTCCATATTTTCCTCTTGTAAAATGCTGGACCTGCTGTTAGTTTAGGTGTGGGGAATGTTGGCTGCATGTCCTTTGCTATCGTATGATGCTCTTTCGAATTTTCTTTAGCCATAACAGTTAAAGAAGCAATCTTATTTTGTCCTCTGTCAGCCTTTTTGAGATGCAGTTCATATTGTTGTTTCTTTTCTGTGACTTCTTCTGCACATAATTCTGGGTTGTTTATAGCAATTAGAAATCCATCACATTTTGAACAGGTGTCACTTTTTGGTAGTTTGAAGCCTACATTAAATTCAGATACGAAAATTTCTCTGAATTTACTTTCAGATACTGCAGGAACCTGCTTTTCCTTGCAGTATTCTGAGTATTTATCTCGAAATAAGGAAGCAATTGTGAGATCACAATCCAAATACATTTTATTGGGGTTCTGTTGCCTACTGTAATGACTGATATATTTCGGTATGGCGTTGAGAAATTCTCTAACACTTTGTACAGCTTTGTCTTGAAATTTACATGGGTAGTTTCCATGTTTTCCTGAAAGAAAAAAAAGATGAGCTTATATCCTCTTCCAAATAGAAATATTTGTATAGTACTCAGTTTGAGTACATCCCTAACTTATAACACAGAGTGACATACAAACCTCTTCCATCTTCTTTCGGCACTGCAAATCCCTGCTTTATTTGATGTTGCAAATTCCTCACTCTTCGTGAATGTATCTGTAAGCCATGAACCCTTAGGAAAGCTTCCTTGCAGATCATGACTTCTGTTCCGCATACCCTCACATTATAAGAAAATGTAACATCCCTGGATGATATTTTCTTGGAAGTCTTTTTTGGATAGCTTTGAAAGAAATTATGACAAATATAACAAAATGAAATAAATGTACAAAATATTAAACCATTTGTATTTAAATAGTGAACAAACCTCCGCTTTTTCGGTTCCATTTTCATACAGCTCATCAGGCAAGTATTTGGGGCATTAAAGTTTCTTATGTCCCAAAATGAATGAAAGATGTTTTCTTCCTCTGCAAGCAGTTTTGTGAAGCATTTAATTGAACAAGTACAGGGACTTCCTATAGTAGCAGCCTGAACAGTCTTGTGTGCTTTTAAAGACTTATACTGCTGACCAGCATTTCGTCGACGTTTTGCTTTATTTTTCTTCCACTGATCAATATTTCGCTTTCTCTGCCGTGAAGGCTTTGGTTTTTCAGATGATTCTTCATCTATTCCACTTATTTCAAAGTATAATATGAAGAGCAAAATAGTCTAAGAATTTGTGTGAGACATAGTAATAACCCACACAAAACATTAAATTTCGCTAAAATCACATTAATAAGAAAATATTTTTTACACATCTTTTGCCTTTGAAACTACATTATTGCACCATTAAGCAGTAATATAAATGTGCCCATCAAGTTTCATCATTAACACACAGGATGGCTGAGAAATGCGTTGCCAATGTTGAGAGAAACAAAGTCACAAGCCACAGGAAATTAATCACCAGAAATGAACCGTTTTATTTCCTTATCGAAACATCATCTGAGCTGGAACTGCTGGTCAATGGATGCCAAGATTCATCACTGTCAGGATCCAAAGGGTAAAGCTCTTCACTTCCACCACTGTCTGTGTCAAATATGCATTGAAGACCCGAAGACGCTTCAGACGTTCCTGACCCACCCGCCATTTTGCCGTGGCTTGTGACTATGTATCTTCTGAAACTACCACCAAATGGCACAGCATAGAACTGCACTCCATCATAGCCTGCCATCTGTTGCAGTAACACGGAACTTTTTCAACTTATTGTGAAGAAGACATGGTTAAGAGTGCCGCAACATGAATAACTCAATTTCGTGAAAGTTGTGGCTTATGACTATATCTCCCCAAGCCCTTCAATTATTAAGAACAGTATTTGTAATTATAGGAAGTGTCTCTTAAATGACACCCTTTATTTACAGTATTAACAATTAATAATAGATGATTAAATATCCACTTCACAACTGTACTTATTCAACTATACCCTACTTTCTTTCCTGAGCACTCCCTATCATTAGCAGGGATACCACGATAATACAATGCTTACCCAGATGTATGTACATCATGAAATGTAGTATCAAGCATTGGATCAACACTCACAATTGTTGGAATCAATATATTCGTTATAATTACATAAAACAGAATGGTTGCAAGTCCACCTATTATAATATAAGTAGATCAATCGACTAATTACAAAGCAACCTTGGAACACAGTTTTTCAGAACTACCAGTAATTTCTAGAGTTTAATATGGCAGATTAGTGCAGAAGATTTTAGCTCTGCAACAGGTCTGCCGTTTGCTGGAAATAATTGGCGGCAAGCGACAAACTTTATCGCTTTAAGACAGATCTTCACCAATTATGGAACAATTACCATTGTTCCATCGCCATATTATATTTGTACTATTATTAATTACAGTAATTGTATGCTATGCTTTTAGTTACATACTAGCTATTGCCTATACAAGCTGAAATACATTTCATGTGCAAGTAATTGAAACCATTTGAACAGCATTACCAGCACTACTCTTTATTCCATTACCTTCATAATGACTTATACCTACTTGATGACTCAGTAGGTACAATAACTACGATCAAAACAACTCGATCTACAAAGATACTGGAGTTATGAATATTCATATTTTGTAGATTTAGAACTTGATGCTTTTACAACTTCAGAAGAACATCCAGAAGAGATGGATTTCGATTACTAGATGTTAACAATCGAATATTTTTAACTATAAATGTTGAAGTATCAGTATTAACAACAGTGTCAGATGTCCTACACTCATGATCAATACCAGCATTAGGAATTAATATTCACACTACACGTGTTGGCTAAATCAAGGAACATTAACAATAAATCAGCTTGGGTTATTCTTTGCTCACAAATTTGTTGGACAAACCATACATTTATATCAATTGTAACTGCAAGAGATTCAGTAAATTTACTTATCAAATTATTATTTAAGATAATATACGGAGTTTGTTAAAAAGTGACTGCAGAGTAAGTGAACACTTAGTACACCTAGGAACATGAGATGGCTCAAAATAGGTAAAGGCCTCTTAATAAAAATAATAGTAAATTAAAGGCTACTTCAGATGGGGAATTTCTAATCTGTCTCAGATGCATTATTTAACGAAATAAACTTTTTATTTTTGTACCAAATCTTACTGAAAGAGAACAAGGGGTAACTGAAAGGAAGAACCTAATCTGTAAAAGATAACAAATTTATTCTCCACAATTCATCCATTTGTCACATCTCCAATTTATCATGAAATTGAACTAGAACAATCGTAGTATTACTATTAATCCCTTCACTATTTTGCTTACACTATCACAAATCAACATTGCCTGAAGTAACATAACCTTGATGACAATGAAGTCCCATACTCCTTGACAGAGCATAGGGGATGCACTGCTGAACTAGGCAAGGTCCTAGCAGAGGTGGTTTGCCATTACCTTCCTCTGACCATAATGGGGATGAACGAATTATGATGATGAAGATGGCACAAAAACACCCAGTCATCTCAAGGCAGGCGAAAATCCCTGACCCCACCATTCATCGAACCTGGGACCCTGTGCTTGGGAAGCTAGAATGCTACCATGAGAGCACGAGCTGCAGACAACATAACCTTACAGAAGGAATATAAAACTCATTAGGACCAAAATTGTTTAATGAAACAACATTTATCTTCATCTCAATTTTTGTTATTATACTGTTCCACTGTTTCATGCCTACTATTTTCAGCAGTATGAGACATTTAGCACTACCATTTGCAGTTGCCTTACCTATATGGTTAATATTACACTTTTAGGATGAATAAATAACATCAGTCATATATTTACTCTTGTGGTACCCCAAGGTGCACCACCTTCACTAATATCATTTATATGAGTAGTTCTAATTGAAATAGCTAGGAATGCCTTACAACCTGGAACATTAGCGATATGATTAACCATGAGTATAACTGGACACATACTATTAATTTTATTAGGAGAAACAGGATCTTCAATAGCAATAAATTTAATCTCATTGCTAATTGTTGGTCCAATACTAATGCTGGTTCTGGGATCAGCAGTAGCTATATTTGAAGCTTATGTCTTCTCAGTTTTAAGAACTATATATTTTAGAGAAGTATACTAAACTTATGATAACAACTCACTCAAACAATCCATGTCACCTATTACATTATAGACCCTGACTATTGATGGGGAAATTGGAGTAGTAGTTCTAGTATCAGGTTTAGCAAAGTATTTCCACTTATTTAACAATATCTTGTTCATCACCGGAATTGGAATTACATTTCTTACAATAATTCATTGATGATGAGATGTAGACTGTGAATGCACATACTAAGGACTACATACAGAATTTTTCTCAATTTAATTATAGCAAGGGATAATTTTACTTATTGCATCATAAGATATGTTCTTTGTAACATTCTTTGGCACTTTTTTTAGTACAATATGAGCACCAACTATTGAATTGGGAACATTATAAGGGCAAATAGCAGGTTAGCTTTTTAACGTATAAAATTTTTTCTTGCATCAGGAGTAAGAGTAACACGAACACACCACAGACTTAAAGAATCCAGTCAAACTCAGGTGTTACAAGGATTATTATTTATATTACTATTGTTATCATCTTTTGCTACAGTTCAATCATACGAATATTGGTAAGCATCTTTCACCATTGCTGATATAGTTTATGGATAAACATTTTTGTTGCCATAGGATTTGATGTGGTTTGTATAGTTATTGGAACAATTTTCCTAATAACACTTAGTACACCTAGGAACATGAGATGGCTCAAAATAGGTAAAGGCCTCTTAATAAAAATAATAGTAAATTAAAGGCTACTTCAGATGGGGAATTTCTAATCTGTCTCAGATGCATTATTTAACGAAATAAACTTTTTATTTTTGTACCAAATCTTACTGAAGGAGAACAAGGGGTAACTGAAAGGAAGAACCTAATCTGTAAAAGATAACAAATTTATTCTCCACAATTCATCCATTTGTCACATCTCCAATTTATCATGAAATTGAACTAGAACAATCGTAGTATTACTATTAATCCCTTCACTATTTTGCTTACACTATCACAAATCAACATTGCTTGAAGTAACATAACCTTGATGACAATGAAGTCCCATACTCCTTGACAGAGCATAGGGGATGCACTGCTGAACTAGGCAAGGTCCTAGCAGAGGTGGTTTGCCATTACCTTCCTCTGACCATAATGGGGATGAACGAATTATGATGATGAAGATGGCACAAAAACACCCAGTCATCTCAAGGCAGGCGAAAATCCCTGACCCCACCATTCATCGAACCTGGGACCCTGTGCTTGGGAAGCTAGAATGCTACCATGAGAGCACGAGCTGCAGACAACATAACCTTACAGAAGGAATATAAAACTCATTAGGACCAAAATTGTTTAATGAAACAACATTTATCTTCATCTCAATTTTTGTTATTATACTGTTCCACTGTTTCATGCCTACTATTTTCAGCAGTATGAGACATTTAGCACTACCATTTGCAGTTGCCTTACCTATATGGTTAATATTACACTTTTAGGATGAATAAATAACATCAGTCATATATTTACTCTTGTGGTACCCCAAGGTGCACCACCTTCACTAATATCATTTATATGAGTAGTTCTAATTGAAATAGCTAGGAATGCCTTACAACCTGGAACATTAGCGATATGATTAACCATGAGTATAACTGGACACATACTATTAATTTTATTAGGAGAAACAGGATCTTCAATAGCAATAAATTTAATCTCATTGCTAATTGTTGGTCCAATACTAATGCTGGTTCTGGGATCAGCAGTAGCTATATTTGAAGCTTATGTCTTCTCAGTTTTAAGAACTATATATTTTAGAGAAGTATACTAAACTTATGATAACAACTCACTCAAACAATCCATGTCACCTATTACATTATAGACCCTGACTATTGATGGGGAAATTGGAGTAGTAGTTCTAGTATCAGGTTTAGCAAAGTATTTCCACTTATTTAACAATATCTTGTTCATCACCGGAATTGGAATTACATTTCTTACAATAATTCATTGATGATGAGATGTAGACTGTGAATGCACATACTAAGGACTACATACAGAATTTTTCTCAATTTAATTATAGCAAGGGATAATTTTACTTATTGCATCATAAGATATGTTCTTTGTAACATTCTTTGGCACTTTTTTTAGTACAATATGAGCACCAACTATTGAATTGGGAACATTATAAGGGCAAATAGCAGGTTAGCTTTTTAACGTATAAAATTTTTTCTTGCATCAGGAGTAAGAGTAACACGAACACACCACAGACTTAAAGAATCCAGTCAAACTCAGGTGTTACAAGGATTATTATTTATATTACTATTGTTATCATCTTTTGCTACAGTTCAATCATACGAATATTGGTAAGCATCTTTCACCATTGCTGATATAGTTTATGGATAAACATTTTTGTTGCCATAGGATTTGATGTGGTTTGTATAGTTATTGGAACAATTTTCCTAATAACATGCATACTTTGACATTCAATAAATTGGTTCTCACCAACACAGTGCTTTAGATTTGAAGCCACTACATGATAATGGCTGTTTGTATATTTATATACATACCAGTTTATTGATGATGTAGGTATTGATGATGTAGGTAATAGTTTTCCTTCTATAAATAGTACATTTCACTTCCAATCAGAAAGCTTGATTATCAGTCAAGTAAAACAATCCTAGTATTACCTACAAAAATTTCTATTAGTTTTATCACTCCAATAATTGTTATAATTATTGCAACAATTCTAACAAGAAAGTTAATTAATGATTGAAAAATCACCATTTGAATATGGATTTGATCAAAAAAGTATTAGCACAGATTTGTTTCTCCCTTCTATTTTTCTTAATTGCTATAAACTTTCTGATCTTAGATGTAGAAATTGCATTAATTTTAGCAACTGTAAACATTATGAAAGCACCAGATATTATAATCTGTACAGTATCAACAATATTCTACATTTCAGTCCTTCTAGGAAGATTATATCACAAATAAAATCAAGGAGCAGAATAAAGGGTGGTAGTTAAACCTTACATTTGGGTTGTATACAGAATGTATAAATATAATCAGTCAACTTCATACTGAATAAGAAGTGAGTTATTGCTGTCAGTTTCGACCTGGAAGGTTGATAAATACTTAGCTTCATTCTATATTTATTGAGGATAAAAAGAAGTCTACTGTTGTCAATCATGTAACTGAACTATTGAGTTCCAATGAAGAAAATGTAAAGTCAATATGAAAACTGCTAATTAGCAGTCAAATGCCATTAACATTTCTAACATTTATATAGTGAAAATAAAAAATAACCTTTCCACTGCAAAAATTATCTATTTATCCTTATAAAATTTACCTAAAAATAAAAGTATTTCCTTCACATCTTCAGTGTTAAAATTTTATTATAAGCTATTTGTGTACAAAAAATGAAATACATAATATAAATATACAAAAAGCCGTATTTTAAAGACATACATAACAATAGCTTCATGTTGTTGTTATTGTTGTGGTCTTCAATCCAGAGACTGGCAGCTCTCCATGCTACTCTTTCCTGTGCTACCTTCTTCATCTCCAAGTACCTACTGCAGCCTCCATCCTTCTGAATTTGCTTAGTATATTCATCTCTTGGTCTCCCTCTATCGTTTTTACAGTTCCTATTGCCATCCAATACTAAATTGGTGATGCCTTGATGCCTCAGAACATGTCCTACTAACCGATCGCTTATTCTAGACAAGTTATGCCAAAGATTTCGCTTCTCCCCGATTCTTTTCAGTATCTCCTCATTAGTTTCGTAATCTACCCATCTAATTTTCAGCATTCCTCTGTAGCAATACGTTTAAAAAGCTTCTATTCACTTCCTGTCTAAACTAGTTATCATCTACATTTCACTTCCATACATGGCTACTCACCATTCAACTACTTCCAAGAAAAGACTTCCTAATACTTAAATCTATGCTCAAAGTTAACAAATTTCTCTTCTTCAGAAATAGTTTCCCTGCCATTGGCAGCCTACATTTTATATCCGGACTTCAACCATCAACGGTTATTTTTCTACCAAAATAACAATACTCATCTACTGCTCTGAGTGTCTCATTTCTTAATCTAATTCCCTCAGCACCAACTGATTTAATTCAACTGGATTGCACTATCCTCATTTTGCTTTTGTTGGTGTTTACCTTATAACCTCCTTTCAAGCCATTGTCCACTACATTCAACAGCTATTCGACGTCCTTTGCTGTCTTTGACAGAATAACATCATCAGCAGCAAACCGCAAATTTGTTACTTCTTTTCCTCGGATTTTCATTCCTGGTCCAAATTTATCCTTTGTTTCCTTTACTGCTTGCTCAATATACAGATTGAATAACATTGGCTGTAAGGTGCAACACTGTCTCACTTCCTTCTCAACCACTGATTTCCTTTGGTGCCATTTGACTCATAACTGCCATCTGGTTTCAGTAGAAATTGTAAATAGCCTTTTGCTCCCTGTATTTGATCCCTGCTACATTCAGAATTAGAAAGAGAGTATTCCAGTCAACATCGTCAAAAGCTTTCTCTATCTACAGATGCTAGATATGTAGGTTTTCCTTTCCTTAATCTGTCTTCTAAGACAAGGTGTAGGGACAATATTGCCTCACATGCTCCCACAATTCTATATAATCGAAGCTGATCTTCCCTGATGTTTGCTTCTACCAGTATTTCCATTTGTCTGTTCAGAATTCGTGTTAGTATTTTGGAGCTATGACTTAATAAACAGATAGTTCGCTAATTTTCACACCTGTTAACACCTGCTTTCTTTGGGATTGGAATTATGATATTATTCTTGGTGTCTGAGGGTATTTCGTCTGTCTCATACATCTTGCTCACCAGTTGTAGAGTTTTTTCATGACTGGCTCTCCCCATGCTATCCGTAGTTCTAATGGAATGTCATCTGCTCCAGGGGTTTTATTTCGACTTACGTCTTTAAGTGCTCTGTCAAATTCTTCACACAATATCATATCTCCCATTTCATCTTCATATACAACCTCTTCTATTTACAAAATGTTAGTCTCAAATACATCGCCCTTGTATGGACCCTCTATATACTCCTTCCACCTTTCTGCTTTCCCTTCTTTGCTTAGAACCGATTTACCCCTGAACTATTCATATTCTAACAGGTGGTTCTCTTTTCTATATTTAATTTTCCTTTAGGCACTGTCTATATAATCCCTAGTGCCGTATACCACTACATCCTTACTTTTGTCCACTAGCTATCCCTGCTTAGCCAGTTTTCAATTAATGTCGACCTCTTTTTCGAGACATTTGTATTCCTTTTCGGCTTTTCATTTACTGCATTTTTATATCTTCTCCTTTCATCAATGAAATTCACTATCTGTTCTGTTACCCAGGAATTTCTACTATCCCTCTTTTTTTTGTCTGTTTAGTCCTCCGCTGCCTTCACTATTTCATCTCTGAAAGCTAGCCATTATTCTTCTACTGTATTTCTTTCCTCTGTTCTTGTCAATCGTGCCCTAATGCTCTCTCTGAAACTCTCTACAACCTCTGGCATTTTCAGTTTGTCCAGGTCCCACCTCCTTAAATTCTCACCTTTTTACAGTTCCTTTAGGTTTAGTCTACAGTTCATAACCAATGAAGTGTGATCAGAACCCCCATCTGCTCCTGGAAATTTCTCAAAATTTAAGACATGGTTCCTAAATCTCTGTCTTACCTTTATATAATCAACTTGAAACCTTCCAGTGTCTCCAGGCTTCTTCCACATATATAACCTATGATTGAGTTATGTTCTGTGCAAAATTGTACCACATGCCTTCCTCTTTCCTTTCTTACCCCCATTCCATATTCGCCTCTTACTTTTCCTTCGCTTGCTGTCCCTTCTACAGAATTCCAGTGCCACATGACACTTAAATTTTCGTCTCCCTTCAGTATCTGAACAATTTCTTATATCGCATCAGACATTTCTTAAATCTCATCATCTATGGAGGTGGTTAGCTTGTTCTACTGTCGTAAGCACGGGCATTGTGTCTACAATAATGCGTTCAATATACTGGTCGTAGTTGCTTACCCACTCTCCTATTTTTATTCATTATTAAACGTACTCCTGCATTACCACTAATTGATTTAGTATTTATGATCCTGTATTCACCTGAGCAGAAGTCTTCTTCCTCCTGCCACCGAACTTCACTAATGTCGAACTTTAAGATATCGATTTCTTTTCCTCTTTTTTTTCTAACCTACCTGCCCAGTTGATGGATCCGACATTCCACTCCCCAATCAGTAGAATGCCAATTTTCTTTCTCGTGGTAACGACGTCCTTCTGAGTAGTCACTTCCTGGAGATCTGGTATATTTTACCCAAGACGACGCCATCATCATTTAACCATACAGAAAAGCTGCATGCCCTCAGGAAAAACTATGGCTGTAGTTTCCCCTTGCTTTTAGTTACCACAGTACCAGCAGAGCAAGGGCGTTTTGGATAATGTTACAAGGCCTGATCAGTAAGTCATCCAGACTGTTGCCCCTGCAACTACTGAAAAGGCCGATGGCACTCTCCAGGAACTGCACGTTTGTCTGGCCTCTCAACAGATACCCCTCCATTGTGGTAGCACCTACTGTACAGCTATCTGTATCGCTGAGGCACAGAAGCCTCCCCACCCATGACAAGGAAGAATAGAAACATATTCATCAATCTTTTGAGAATGGTTAAGGGGAGTTATTAGACCGTCTTCATTTATGTTGATCATTTATTTGTTTAACTGGTTATATAAAAGGCTGATATAATAGAGTCACATCGCACTACGATAACCCAAATGGGAACCTTAAGCATCAACAGTAATTGTTAAAATCTTCAAATTAAATGATGGAGAGGAAAAATTAATGAATACGTCTACCACCAGAAACAGCAACGAATAATAAACCTGTTACTCCAAAAGAAATATGATAACCACTGTCATCAAAACAAAATCTTGAATAAAAACTACTATCACGAGATATTAAATAATAAAACGAACGAAAGAATAAGAAGCTTTAAACCGGTCTGGCGGTTTCCAGCAACTAGAGGAAGCAATGTGGTGCTGGTGCGCAAGATTCACACGTCCCCTTCATCACTCGACTTACTTGGAGGTGCTTTGCCGATCTTCTTCACAGGATAGCCGGCTGCGACGATCTGCCCAAATTTTTCTCCGAAGATATGACGCTGTTTGGAGGAATTTTCTGTTCTCTTAAAATGATTTCGTACACTCAGGATACTTTTAAAACAACCCTACTATATTCCACTTCCACAAACAGAACACCACACAACTATTTCACATCAATGAATCATATTTCGTAAATCCGATGACTCCCGGTCCGGCAGAAACTATTGATTACTTTTACAATAAATACAGTTCCAAAAATCTCTGAAATTTATCGTAAGTCCACCATCCACGACTCTAGAGAGTCGGTAAGTAAGTAAGTAAGTAAAAGCGTCTTTTCGTTTCTTTTACACAGTTCAACTGTTCACAATAATTACTGACGTAGCACCGTCACGGAGTAAGGCGCGCTTGCTGCTAGTGCTGGGCGCGTAACTTCAGTGACGAGCGAGGCAACCACTTGCCCGCGTCGATCAGCCGTTCACCTTGTGGCATTCTCTTGACACACGTCCACCCTGCGCACACAGAAAACCGGAGCGAGGTAGACACTCTTCCGTCTCTCACACTCGTACGAAAATATTGGGTGTTCAAGATGGTGGAAAGTGGAAGGTCTCTAGAATTTGCGTCGAAATTCTCGAGGCACTATACAGGCTTCCCCTTAGCTTGAACACTCGATATTTTATAGATATTCAATATGTACGAACAGGAACCTATATCTTAAATGGGTTGATCCTAGTAGTACCCTTTCTCCTTCCATTTTGGTAGGTACGCTCCTTTAAACTTCCTAATCTATAGTACAGGTCGATGCCCTTCTTAGTGCCCCTGTCTGCATAGTATAAGTCAGCCTCTCTCTTGGGTCTGCCTATCTGCCCTTTTCATCCAATAAATGATAGATGCGCCCTCCTCGTCGTTCCTCAGTAGGCCTCCCGGTTCATTGCCCGTTCATACATCTTTATGAATACTATTCTTAAATACTCTCTGGTAGAATTACAGATCTACTTTACCCTCATATTCCACTTTCTAATACATCATCTTATGCCCTAGAGTCCTCTTTCACATCTCACTTTTACTATATTAACAGATATCATACATGCAGATAGTAGATGCTATGTCTACCTGCATTTATCAACTTTTCTCCAAGGACTAGCACGGCACATGCGCCAAAGTAACGATGCGGGACCGTCACATATCAACAATGTAATATGTGCATCGATTCACATGTACATATATCTATACTCCCCTAGATCCCTTGACGGTTCTGACATCACTTTCGGTTTCTAGTCCGTAGTTTTGATGTTTGTGTCTAAGTGTAGTTTTGTATCTATGTCGATGTGTGTTGGTGCAGCCTGATTCTTTGGCCAGTTATGTGAAATAAATTGAAGGTAAAAGGAAACCACGCAGCGTAGGAAGGACTTCAGCGATAAAAGTGTATGTGTATGGAAAGAGGGAAAGCTAGACCAGTACTCAATAGAGAAGTAAGAAAGGAAAAAATAGGAACGTTTGCTAAGATCGGAGAAGTGAAAGAAGATAGCCCCAAAGGAAAACCCTTCTCACCCCCCTCCCCATGATCCCTACTTTACCGGTACTTGCGTCAGACGCTGGAGGAGGTATGATGTTAAACGTCTCCTGCAGAACGGACTTCCTTATCTTCACCTTTGAAGTCCCCAAAGAAAGATCTTAGCAACTCCTATGGAACAGCAAATGGTGAAGAATCAGTTACACTTGTGTGAGAGGTTCGTTTGTACTTACACTACCCCTCCCCCCTCTTTCAAAATCGACATAAACCCTCCCCATCTACCTCACATCTCATAAAAGGAATAAAATATTCTATACTAAATGGAAAGTTACACACTATAATCAAATAGTTAATTCGTCAGTCACTTCATATTATATTATTCTTAAATATAATACTCTATTCTGTTAATTCCATCTTAAAATCACTCTGTTTCCATAGTACCATCATATTATACATACTACCACAATATTATTTCGTTCGTTCCATTTTATGCTTACAGATCACCGTTTATTCCTTGATTCTCTTAAATGAATCACAATCTTGTAGTCGCATTCGGTCACTTTATTTCTAATATGAGAGGATAGTTAAAGAGGTTGTTAATAGATTAAGAATAATTGAATATTTGAAGGAAATTTGGTGTAGGAAAACTAATGTGGAAGTAAAACCGGAAACAACTCAAGCACTGACAGCCATCACTCCTCCCCTTAACACAGAATGTTAACGTCCCTGGGGAATATACAGTTTTAGATCCTTTACTTTGTATTTTCTCTTTTCCGATCCAGTTATGGGATCTACTAAAATTAGTGTCTTGGGATGGATTACTGTTTGTACCCAGTAAGGTCCAGCATATTTCCGAAAAAAATTATGTGTCTCTTTCTTCAGGTCCGAGCTCTGAAAATGGTGCTTTACAAAAACTACATCTTCAACTTTATATTGTGGTTCTATAGCCTTCTCGTTAAATTTGCTCACTCGTTGTTTTGCTTTGTTAAGTATGTTCTTACAGACTATTTCCTGTTCAAGTTGGAATCGTCTATAGGTTGCTCAGGCCACACGAAACATTTAATAAGGGGTTATCCGACAAAGGGTTTACCTATTACCTCCTAAAGTGTTAATTCCGTTGATAAATGAGGTAACTCATTAAAAATAATCTCATAGTCTTTCATTTTCGTTGCCCAAGACGTACGTTTTTCCTGGCAGTATGTGGGGCATAACTTCCCAATTTCTTTCATAACCCTTTCACATGGGTTAGAAGATGGATTATAGTTGGAGATTAATACTTGACGAATATTTTCGCACGTTATAAATTTCATAAACTCGTTACTAGAAAATTGCATTCCATTGTCGAAAAGGAAGCGTTTCTGTTTTCCTACCTCGAGAAAGTACTGTTGCAGTGTATTACTGTTGGTGTGTTTGTTTTCTTAATAGGGTATAACTTAACATACTTAGACCAACACACTATGAGGAGAAAAATATAGCCACTCCTCCTTTTTCTTTTGAAATTGGTCCAATGAAATCTGCAGCTGTTAGATCGTGTAATGCTTTAGGAATAATTGGATACATTTTGTATTCAATGTGAGCGTTGCCCTCTTTTACCTTCTGAAAAATATCACAAATTTTAATGACTGATGCTATTTTATGTCGTAGCTCTTCAAAGTAGTAGAACTTATTCATATGTGCAATACATTTCTTTATACCGAAATGCCCATACCCCTTATGAATGTACCACACTTACTCGTCTTCTACTAAGTTCGGTATACATAAACGCGAATGTTGTGTTGTCTTACTGTCTCTCCAGAAAATATAATGTCCTATAATCTTCTACCTTCCATCTTGATTAGATGGCAACGACTTCCTAACAAATATAGAAAATATGTCTGTAAAATAAGGATCATTTTGGACGTTATCTGTTACTCTCTGAGCCATTTCTTGCACCTTGTTTACTGGATATTCTAGTGATAAAAAATTAATCGCAAAAACTACGCCAAGTCCTTCTGTACGAGTTCTCTCATGTCTACTGGTAGCTGAGACAAGGCGTAGGGTACAGTATCCTCCGAACCTTTTATATACTGTATTTTAATGTCATATTCATGAAGAAACGACATCCACTACATCAATCCACTATGTAGTAATCGAGCTTGGTGACCTGTATAGACACCTATTTCGGACCCAAATATCAGAGTTTGGAATTTTTGTACACTCCATACTATGGCCAATAATTCTTTTTCTGTGGCTGTATAGTTCAATTTATGTTTGTTGAGAGTCCTGCTAGCAAAAGCTATTGACCTGTGGTCTATAGTTTCTAAACCCCATTCGCCTTGGAAAAGTTCTGTGGCTATACCATAGTCTGATGCATGGGCTGCAATCTTGAATGGTTCACCCATCACCGGATAGTGCAATATCGGTGATTCTGATAATACCCGCTTTACACATTGAAATGCATTGTGTGCCTCTGGGTCCCAAGTCCATGGAATTACCCTCCTTCTTCCTAACGCTCCGTGCAATTCGCGTATAAATACTGATGCTGAGATTTTTAGTCCTAATGGAAACACATTAAAATGATAGGATTTCCCATCAAATAGAAATGTGGTACATTTCTTTGAATCTGGATGTAACCGGATTTGCCAGTACCAGCAGTCAGGTCCATCTAGCTTAAATACTGTGCTTTCTCCAATTTGGTCTATAACTCGTCGATATTAATAGCTCTATCTCTTCCAGTTTCCGTATATTTATTTAGAGTGCGCGTCCAGTACCAGTGGCACACCTCCTGTAGCCTTTCTCACGACTACTAAGGGATTATTTATTACACTCCTACTACGTTCTATTATCATACTGTCTATCATTTTATCTACCTCCTCCTCAACCCCTTCCTTTTATCTTGGCAGCATCGGATAAGGGTTACAAAAGAATGGAGTATCATCTGTGATCTTAAATTTGTGTACGTAGTCAGTAATACTACCTGGACTATCCGAAAATACCATTTCATATTCCAATGGACTTTTGGTTAAATCTGATTTTTCGTCGTTGGTTAATATTGGGGATTCATTTACTTTGTTTCGTATGTCCGCGCAGTGCAATGTATGACTTACGTTTTCAATCTCTGGTGACAATTG
This sequence comes from Schistocerca americana, assembly GCF_021461395.2. Lineage (NCBI taxonomy): Eukaryota > Metazoa > Arthropoda > Insecta > Orthoptera > Acrididae > Schistocerca > Schistocerca americana. Next base: position 86,497,655 of record NC_060129.1, read on the forward strand.
TGCGGTCGCAGTTGATATCAAACATTGAGCTTCTGTTGTTAGCTTACCCTCATTATTGTTTGTCAGAAACGGTACACAGCACTTACCGTCTCCTTTTCAACAATGAAGCAAATTTTCTTCAAAATTTAACACGGCGTTAAATTCTGATAGCAACTCTATGCCAAATAACACATCCCGGTTAATATTTTCTACTACAAGAAGCGTATGACGGAACGAAATATCACCGATGTTATAAGTTGCTTGGGGTTCATATTTGACAACCTTACTTTTAGTTCCAGTTATACCGACTATATACACTCCTGTTACTGGTAGTATAGGTAAGTCATGCTTAGCTGTTAATGTGCTAAAGAAATCTCGAGAAATAAGTGACACTTCACAACCCAAATCTATAAAGATGTTAACTCCAAGACCTTCTATTCTTCCAATTACAATTGGTTGTTGATTAATGTTGTTATCGGTGTGTTCTTCCAGTAACAAACACTCTTTGGTGCGTACTTTATGCGTAAAACTAACATATTTCTCATAATTTAGGCCTCCTAGCGCATTTCTACGACCTGGGCCCCGACCCTGGGTCCAGATCGCACTACGTTTTACTCACTATTTGTAAGCTCAGGCTGGTTATCAAATCGAGTTATGACGTTAGTACTTTGGACTCTATTATACTCGGTACAAATTCCTGCGATGTTGCTAGGCCTATAGTTGAAGGTCGATGCTTCTTTTGAAAATTTTGTTACCATCATTCCGCCTATGCTGATGTACTCTGGCTAAATTTGCCTCATGTCTGTTAAAGTTGCCACTACTATTACTATTTCTTCGGTTATTTTGACTTTCATTTTGATGTATGCTCTCATTTCGGTCCCTATTTATGGCATAAAGCGTATCTACAAAGGTTAATAATTCTTCTACCGTTTTCCATCCACTATACAATATATCCTTTCTAGTATAAATGGGTAATCGTCTTATAAGAGTCCTAACCAACCCTTATTCTTCCATGGGCTTATCTAAGTATTTCACCCTCGTTAAATGCCAATCAAAATATGTTTTCATTGCACCCCAGGAACTATTGTAATATTTTGCGTCCCACAAATCCGATAGTAGTTTCTCCTGGGCACTGGCTGACCAATACTTTTTTTTTAAACTTCTTCTGAATGTCTGCCCACTCTGAGGCTTCTCCCAAAAGATACCCCACCACGAATTCCATCTTTTTTGTGTCTTCCAAAGACTGGGTAATGCCTTATTAAATCGCTTCAGGAATGAGTTGGTGCACGTTGCCGTCTCGCTTAAATTTTGGAAATTGCCTAGGTACTCATGAATATGTTCCCCATTGTACGAGGTGCATTCAAGTTCTAAGGCCTCCGATTTTTTTTCTAATTAACTACTCACCCGAAATCGATGAAACTGACGTTACTTCTCGATGTAATCGCCCTGCAGACGTACACATTTTTCACAACGCTGACGCCATGATTCCATGGCAGCGGCGAAGGCTTCTTTAGGAGTTTGTTTTGACCACTGGAAAATCGCTGAGGCAATAGCAGCACGGTTGGTGAATGTGCGGCCATGGAGAGTGTCTTTCATTGTTAGAAAAAGCCTAAAGTCACTAGGAGCCAGGTCAGGTGAGTAGGGAGCACGAGGAATCACTTCAAAGTTGTTATCACGATGAAACTGTTGGGTAACGTTAGCTCGATGTGTTGGTGCATTGTCTTGGTGAAACAGCATGCGCGCAACCCTTCCCTGACGTTTTTGTTGCAGTGCAGGAAGGAATTTGTTCTTCAAAACATTTTCGTAGGATGCACCTGTTACCGTAGTGCCCTTTGGAATGCAATGGGTAAGGATTACGCCCTCGCTGTCCCCGAACATGGACACCATCAGTTTTTCAGCACTGGCGGTTACCCGAAATTTTTTTGGTGGAGGTGAATCTGTGTGCTTCCATTGAGCTGACTGGCGCTTTGTTTCTGGATTGAAAAATGGTATCCATGTCTCATCCATTGTCACAACCGATGAAAAGAAAGTCCCATTCATGCTGTCGTTGCGCGTCAACATTGCTTGGCAACATGCCACACGGGCAGCCATGTGGTCGTCCGTCAGCATTTGTGGCACCTACCTGGATGACACTTTTCGCATTTTCAGGTCGTCATGCAGGATTGTGTGCACAGAACCCACAGAAATGCCAACTCTGGAGGCGATCTGTTCAACAGTCATTCGGCGATCCCCCAAAACAATTCTCTGCACTTTCTCAATCATATCGTCAGACCAGCTTGTGCTAGCCCGAGGTTGTTTCGGTTTGCTGTCACACGATGTTCTGCCTTCGTTAAACTGTCGCACCCACCAACGCACTTTTGACACATTCATAACTCTATCACCACACGTCTCCTTCAACTGTCGATGAATTTCAATTGGTTTCACACCACGCAAATTCAGAAAACGAATGATTGCACGCTGTTCAAGTAAGGAAAACGTCGCCATTTTAAGTATTTGAAACAGTTCTCATTCTCGCCGCTGGCGGTATAATTCCATCTGCCGTACGGTGCTGCCATCTCTGGGACGTATTGACAATGAATGCGGCCTCATTTTAAAACAATGCGCATGTTTCTATCTCTTTCCAGTCCGGAGAAAAGAAATCAGAGGCCTTAGAACTTGAATGCACATCGTAGGTCGGTTATTGCCTCACTGGTTAACACTGCGTTAGTAGAACTCCCTCTGTTCCCCACTCGGTCCTTCATAAGTTTGAATTCTTTCCATAACTCGTCAACATTTCTCTTAGTGTCATCAAGTTCATAGATTACCTTTGTAGATCCGTTGTCAGAGTCTACTTTCCCGGCAACTTTTCTATCGATTATCTCCTTTACCTGTCCCTCCAGACCGTTTATATTTAGTGTCTCAAGTTGCTAGTTTTTCTTCAAAATTTCTCTCCACGTCATCGGCTCGAGTGTTGAGACCTGCATTTTGCGATTGTACCAAAGGAATTACGTTATCTTGTTTCTCAATACTATCCTTCAGGGTGTGCATCCTCTGATTTACCACGTCGAAGGTAACATTGCATACGCTTTGAAGTGATCCTAATTTTTCAACAAGTTCCTTTTCTACATTAGTACATTTGCCTTCAATGTCAAATTCTAATTTTTTAGTTACATTTTGAAGCTGCACATCCTGTCTTTGGTTAAATTCAGTAAACGTTTGATTAATTTGGACAGTTAAGGAATTACTCAATTAATCCCTCAAATCTAATCGCAAATTCTCTACTTTATCATGTGACACATCAGACTTAGAATATAAGGCTTCACCTTGTGCTTCTAACTTTTCGCATAAAGTCGCACTTATCTTATTACTCAAAGAGGCAATTTGAGCAGCTGAAGTTACACTCTGTGCTTCTAACTTACCAACTAATCTAGTAATAGCTTCACTCTGTTCTTCTCTCTGGTTCTCTACTTTAAGGCTCAGTGTTTTAATTAAATGTGGTACCTCAGTCCAGTCTGTGCATTTCCATTGTTACAGTCGTTGCCACGGCTGGCTCAGACGTTTCCCCAACTTTCTGAATATTATCCATCTATTTTCCTTCGCCCTACTAATCATCTGACCTAAAATACAATATTGTGTACAATAACGACACCTACAGTTTAGTGTCCCGCAGTTCTTTCAAGTTTACCAAACAGTTATTGGTTTTTGCTCACCCATCGTAGAGGTCCGGGCTGTGTTGGTGCGCAGGTGTAGAATCGGCACCGGTGAACACCGGGGGCGCCGGCAGCGTCGAACGGTGGTTGCGGCGTCGGCGTCGGCTGGTTATTGGGTATACGTCGAATGGGCCGACGTATGTTTACTTCCCCACACCAAATCATCTTACTCGAACTATTCTCTGCGTCTTCCTTTGTTCGGTGCATATTGAATTTTTCACCCTTTTTTCTTTTAGGCAGAATCCAATTCTCTAAACCAGTTTCTTTGTTTGATTACTCTCAGTTGCTATGGAATCTCAATATCTTCTTATTTCGATTTCTGTCGTAAAATTACTCCTTTTCGAGTCCTGACCACGTCGGTCGCCACGTTCTGGCGGTTTCCTGCGACTGGAGGAAGCAATGTGGTGCTGGTGCGCTAGACTCACACATCCCCTTCATCACTGGACTTACTTGGAAGTACTTGGCCTATGTTCTTCTCAGGATAGCCCGCTGCGACGATCTGCCCAATTTCTTGTCCGAAGATATGCCACTGTTTGGAGGACTTTTCTGTTCTCTTAAAATGATTTCGTACACTCAGGATACTTTTAAATCAACCCTACTATATTTCACTTCCACAAACAGAACACAACACAGCAGTTTCACATCAGTGAATCATATTTCGTAAATCCGATGACTCCCAGTCCGGCAGAAACTATTGATTACTTTAACAATAAATACAGTTCCAAAAATCTCCGAAATTTCTCACAAGTCCACCATCCACAACTCTAGAGAGTCGGTATGTAAGTAAGTAAGTAAGTAAAAGTGTCTTTTCGTTTCTTTTACACAGTTCAACTGTTCACAATAATTACTGACGTAGCACCGTCACGGAGTAAGGCGCGCTTGCTGCTAGTGCTGGGCGCGTAACTTCAGTGACGAGCGAGGCAACCACTTGCCCGTGTCGATCAGCCGTTCACTTTGTGGCATTCTCTTGACACACGTCCACCCTGCGCACACAGAAAACCGGCGCGAGGTGGACACTCTACCGTCCCTCACGCTCGTACGTGAAATATTGGGTGTTCGAGATGGTGGAAAGTGGAGGGTCTCTAGAATTTGAGTCGAAATTCTCAAGGCACTACATCAGCATAGGAAAAAAAATGCAGAAATAACTAAACAGTTAATGCATCTTACACAGACCATCTCAAGAGTTAAATCCTTTGAATAAAACCTAGTTACGAGAGATGTACCATACAAAGACAAACTAGAAACATTAGAACAAACAGAAGTTAAAGGTATGAAATTTATATTAGATGCTACAAAATGAATATCCTGAGAACCCTTTAATTATGAATTATTTAACCTTCGCATATAAATAATAATGCCTTAAATAATGCATGAGCTAACAAATTAAAAAAGCACACTTTGGAGAACCTATTGCTAAAATCCTGAGAACCCTTTAATTATGAATTATTTAACCTTCGCATATAAATAATAATGCCTTAAATAATGCATGAGCCAACAAATTAAAAAAGCACACTTTGGAGAACCTATTGCTAAAATTCTTATTCAGTTTAAAGTTGAAAGAGCAATGATCTTTTTAAATTAAATTGAAAATTAGCCCCTGAATCCAATATAAATATAGTTATACGACCAATCAATAACAAGACCCTCCTGTTTAGCAAGATTGACTAGAGACAAATTTCAGATTTTCTGAGAGGTTAAGCTTTGACAATATAGAGCATCGATAGGTAAAGTTCAAGAGCATTGTACAATAAGGCTTCGGCAGATATGTGTAACCAAAATTGTGAGGGATAGAATAGGTCTACCGTCGTTTGACAATCATTTCAGAAATCTGCTATAAAAAGGAAGGTGAGCTTCACTGTACATCGAAAAGTAGTCGAAGACTGACAAACAATCGAAAACTAAGAGAAGCGAAAATCAGTGTGAGGGATGTGCGTGATCCGTCCAATGAATTCCAAAGTAAAATTTTATCCACCGACTTTGCAGAAAATCCTAAGAAGAACCGGTATAACGTTAGATTAGTAGACGGATCGAAGCCAAGTGTCCTGACACCCTGTCCACAGAATGGCCCCAAAACAGAGGATGACTCAGAAAGGCCGAGGTCTGTGCTTTTTTCCCAAAATTCTTTCACAGAGGAACATCGCACTGCAGTCCTTCCTTAATTCGTCGCACGAACGACAAAAGACAGATATCGAAACAACGGACTTAGGGATAGAGAAGCAACTGAAATAGCTCAACAGAGGAAAGGCCAGTGGACCTCACAGGAGACCAACTGGAATCACACAGAGCGTGCGAGAGAGCTCGCCCCTGTGGTCTCTAGAGGAGCAAAGCTTACCTAACGCTTCCAAGCAGAGTCGTCGAACAGACGCACGAAACAGCAGGTCTACATCCCCGGCGTCGGTCTGTTATAGAATTTTGACATCTGTCTGACGCTCCGAACCTCCTGTATCGGAATTAATGTGGGTTCCGAATACAGAGATCGCGTGAAACCCAGCTCACTTTGTTCATACAGTGTAGGCTCTCACGGCCAGTACTGTCTTCACTAAAAACTTCTGGGCAGACAGGGCGCAGTCGATGTACGAAACTCTCCCCTGACGTTTCGTCTCCGACTGCGGGAGACTTCCTCCGAGGTGAAGCGGTGAACCACAGAGGGCGCCACTGTCCATCACTGTGAGGCTGTCTCTGGCAATGCCAGCATTCTCGACTGAAAGTAATGTATCGTCGGTGCAACGCTGACCTCCATACATTATCCACTTTAACAACTTCGTCTTTACTGTTGAAATTATTACGTTGTTTATCAATCTCGATAGCCTCCCTATACATGCGCATATAATAATACGAGGTTTTAGATACGACAATCGTCTCGCTGAATTTTATTTCATGATTACCTTCCTGGTATATATGTTCTGCAATGGCCGATTTACCCGTGTGACCCAAGCGGCGGTTCCTCTTATGTTCAACAAGACGGGTGTTAACACTTCTCTTTGTTGTACCGAAATAAACCTGTCCACAACTACTAGGAGTTTTATATACCCCAGGTGTAGCCAAAGGGTGTCGTGCACCTTTGCCAATATTTGCCGTTGGACGGCTGTTATTCGTCGTTGCTCATTCTCTGGCTAGAGCGAAGTACTCGATCCATCTCCTTCCTAGAATGGCCATTCTTCACCAAAATCTACAGTAGATGTTAAATCTCATCTTCTATATAAACAGGTTCTCAAATTTTGTCCCCCTATCTACCAAGCTTTTTATTGCACCTTTTCTTTTGTCTATGTTGGTGGTTAGAATCTTTATGCAGATAACGATCCGTATGTGTGGCTTTTCTATAATCCTTATGACCCAACGTTCCGCCCCATCGCTTAATCACAGACACATCCAGAAAATTCAGCTGCCTATTACTCTTCGTCTCCATAGTAAATGGGATTTTCGGATTAATGCTGTTTAGATGTGTCAGAAGGGCATTCAACTCCTCTGCTCCGTGTGTCCACACTACGAAAGTGTCATCGACGTAGCGATACTATCTGGCTGGTCTCTTACTGGCGGCCTGCAACACCTGTTGTTCAAAAGTCTCCATAAACAAGTTAGCAACAGGAGGACTAAGAGGACTGCCCATAACCACCCCCTCAATCTGTTCATAGAAGTCACTACTGTATTGAAAGTAGGTTGTCGTGAGTCACTGTCGGAATAATGTCACAATATCGGTGGGAAAAATATCCGCTACGCATGAGATAGCTTCGTTTACCGGAATCACAGTAGGGCCTACATAATGACACAATATCAAACCTAACGAGCATATCATGTGGGCCCACGCTCATTTCTTTAACTTGCCAATAAAATGAGCTGAATTTTAATATGACAGTCAGTTGTACCAACATAAGGTTGCAGCAAAGACACAAGGTGTCTAGTTAACTCGTCGGTAGGACCGCCTACAGCGCTGACAATTGGCCTCAAAAGAAAGTCAGGTATATGCACTTTGGGTGAGCCATAGAGTCTCGGTGGGTACGCTTCTGTTTTACAAAGCAGCTTCTTATCGTCGGAGGAGGTGTATGGACAGTGGTGCCCTCTTCACTGCCTATATAACCTGCGCTTCCTCGAGCTCTCTTTGCAGTTCGCCTATTTACCTCGGAGGATGTCTCCCGCAGACGGAGGCGAAACGTGAGGGGTGAGTTTTATACGTCGACCACGGTCTATCAGCCCGGAAGTTTTAAGTAAAGACGTCTGGACACTGTTCGCCACAGTTCGTTCCCGTCAGCTGCAAACACCGTTAAACTGTGAACAACCTGCGGAGTATGGAGTGACGCCGACAACGCTGACGTCACAATTTGCCTTATCTATTTTGCATAACGTTCTTATAGGAAGTCCGCAACTGTGTTTCACTACAAATTTTCGTTGCACTACAACTAGGCAATTTTGTTGCCCACGGCCCAATGAACGGCAACGGTCTCCAATTTTGTCGTTTCGTTCTCTTTTTCATGACCAGGAACATGTAACTTATTTGTACGTGATGTCTGTAAGCGTTACCCTAGCAGCCATGGAATAACCGCTGTACACGTGTGAGCCTTGTGAGAAAGAGAGACTAGTATCGTAATTGAGCTAAATGATTTCTGAACCGATATCTCGGTTATGTCAAAGAAATCCGTTCTAGCCTCTAAAACTTGTCAGCCTGGTTCTTTAGAGACTCAAACTCCCATGTGTCTAAAACAGCTTCAGCCACAGGACCGGAACAGTCTGGGTAATTCACTCTCCATTTTAAAAATAGCTATCTTTCCAAGCGGCAGAATGTGTGTGAAGTCATGCCTCCCGAACTGTGCGCCTGCGATGATTTATTTCTGCAGGTACATTCGGGGCTGAATGCGGATACTGTCCGCAAAATATAATATGCTGCGAATTATTTCAGTAACAAAGCAGTACGTCCACGCTGTTGAAGCTTTACGCCGGGAACAAGGAAAACTTCTTAAGCTCAGCGGTAAATTATTGCCCTTTCATTTGTGTGTGTGTGTGTGTGTGTGTGTGTGTGTGTGTGTGTGTGTTGTGAGAGAGAGTGCGTGAGTATCCGCTCGCGCGTGTGCGAGGGATGGGGCCGGATTGAAGGTGTTGCCCAGTGTTAAAATTACCGGAAAGGTTTGGAATTGTCTGTAATTTTTATTGGAAGTCACTAAGAGCATCATTTTCGAATACTGGCTTCAAGACATTTAAATACACTACTGGCCATTAAAATTGGTACGCCAAGAAGAAAGGCAGATGATAAACGGGTATTCATTGGACAAATATATTACACTAGAATTGACATGTGATTAAAATTTCACCCAATTTGTGTGCATAGATCCTGAGAAATCAGTACCCAGAACAACCACCTCTGGCCGTAATAACGGCCTTGATACGCTTGGGCATTGAGTCAAACAGAGCTTGGATGGCGTGTACAGGTACAGTTGCCCATGCAGCTTCAACACGATACCACAGGTCATCAAGAGTACTGACTGACATACTGTGACGAGCCAGTTGCTCGGCCACCATTGACCCGACGTTTTCAGTTGGGGAGAGATCTGGAGAATGTGCTGGCCAGGGCAGCAATAGAACATTTTCTGTATCCATAAAGACCCGTACAGGACCTGCAACATGCGATCGTGTATTATCCTGCTGAAATGTAGGGTTTCGCAGGGATCGAATGAAGGGTAGAGCCACGGGTCGTAACACATCTGAAATTTAACGTCCACTGTTCAAAGTGACGATAATGCGAACAAGAGGTGACCGAGACGTGTAACCAATGGCACCCCATACCATCACGCCGGGTGATACGCCAGTATGGCGATGACGAATACACGCTTCCAATGTGCGTTCACCGCGATGTCGCCAAACACGGATGCGACCATCACGATGCTGTAAACGGAACCTGGATTCAGCCGATAAATGACGTTTTTCCATTCGTGCACCCAGGTTCGTCGTTGAGTACACCATCGCAGAAGCTGCTGTCTGTGATGCAGCATCAAGGGTAACCGCAGCCATGGTCTCCGAGCTGATAGTCCATGCTACTACAAACGTTGTCGAACTGTTCGTGCAGAAGGTTGTTGTTTTGCAAACGTCCCCATCTGTTGACTCAGGGATCGAGACGTGGCTGCACGATCCGTTACAGCCATGCGGATAAGATGCCTATCATCTCGACTGCTAGTGATACAAGGCCGTTGGGATCCAGCATGACGTTCCGTATTACCCTCCTTAACCAACCGATTCCATATTCTGCTAACACTCATTGGATCTCGACCAACGCGAGCAGCAATGTCGCGATACGATAAACCGTAATTGCGATAGGCTACAATTCGGCCTTTATGAAAGTCGGAAACGTGATGGTATGCATTTCTCCTCCTTACACGAGGCATCACAACAACGTTTCACCAGGCAACACCGGTCAACTGCTCTTTGTGTAGGAGAAATCGGCTGGAAACTTTCCTTATGTAAGCACGTTGTAAGTCTCGCCACCGGCGCCAACCTTGTGTGAATGCTCTGAAAAGCTAATCGTTTGCATATCACAGCATCTTGTTCCTGTCGGTTAAATTTTGCGTTTGTAGCACGTCATCTTCGTGGTGTAGCATTTTTAATGGCCAGTAGTGTAGTTTGTAAGTTAGTGTAAGAAACGTTTCACATGAGACTATACACTGAAGCGCCAAAGAAACTCGTATATACATGCCTATTCAAATATAGAGACATTTCAATAGGCAGAATACGGCTTATGCAAGACAAAAAGTGTCTGACGCAATTATCAGGTCGGTTCCTGCAGCTACAATGGCGGGTTATCTACATTTAAGTAACTCTGGACGTGGTATTCTAGTCTGCGCACGAGCGATGGGACACAGCATCTCTGAGGTAGCAATGAAGTGGGAATCTTCCCCTAAGACCATTTCACGTGTATACTGAGAAATCAGGAATATGGTAAAACATCGAATCTCCGACATAGCTGCTGCCGAAAAAAGATACCTTAAGAACGGGACCAACGGCGAATGAATAGAATCCTTCAACGTGACACAAGTCCAACACTTCCGCAAATTGCTGCAGATTTCTATGCCGTGCCACCAACAAGTGTCAGTGTGCGAACCATTCTTCACAGATAGGCAGAATATTGAGAAAGTATCAAGTGAGAGTCATTTTTCGCCCTCCTTCCAAAATTTCATCACTGGTGGGATCCGTTAAAGACGACCTGGGCCTGCGTAAACCAGGTGTTCACAAAATTCCTTGTGAATGCGGCAAATCATATATAGGCAAACAACACGAACTGTGCAAGAAAGCATTGTGGAACGCCAACGGCATACTCGTCTTCTCCAACCCACCAAGTCCGCAATCGCTGAACATTGTATTTCCACAGACCATTCCATGAATTACAACGACACAAAAATTTTGGCCCATACATCAAACTTTTGGAGCTCGATTATCAATGAATATGTGGAAATAACATTGTCTGACAACGAGACTCTCATCAATCGAGATAACGGTTATCAGCTGAACTCTGCTTGGAATCCTGTTATAGAGGAACTTCGTAGTCGCATGCGCACTGTCACCTCAGTACGGCTTTAAATAGCGGAGCTCATCGCGTACTCGCCAGTACTACTACAGTGGCACTCACCTGAAGATGGCCAGAAGACTCTGCGCCGAAATATCGTGGCAGGTCGTTACTGATATCCGGCAGTTCTCCCGTGTTTTATGGAACATTCAACGAAACATCAGCGATATGGGCTTTTGGAGCTGCAGTCCCACTCGTAACCTTGATGACTGCACCTCAGAAAGCTTTACGCCTCGCCTGGGTCCGTCAACACCAACACTGGAATGTTGATGACTGGAAACATGTTGCCTGGTCGGATGAGTCTCTTTTCAAATAGTATCGAGCGGATGGGCGCGTACACGTATGGAGACAACCTCATGAATCTGTGGACCCTGTATGTCAGCAAGGGACTGTGCAAGCTAGTGTAGGATTTTTAGTGGTGTGCAGAGTGATATGGGATCCCTGATACGTCTAGATACGACTCTGACAGGTGACACGTAATAATCCTGTCTGATCACCTGCATCCATTCGCGTCCATTGTGCATTGCGACGGACTTTTCAAATTCCAGCAGGACAATGGACACCCCACACGTCCATAATTGCTACAGAGAGGCTCCAGGAACACTCTTCTGAGTTTAAACTCTTCCACTGGCCACCAGAGTCCCCTGACATGAATATTATTAAGCTTATCTGGGATGAAACTTCCTGGCAGATTAAAACTGTGTGCCCGACTGAGACTCGAACTCGGGACCTTTGCCTTTCGGGGGCAAGTGCTCTACCATCTGAGCTATCGAAGCACGACTCACGCCCGGTCCTCACAGCTTTTACTTCTGCCAGTATCTCGTCTCCTACCTTCCAAACTTTACAGAAACTCTCCTGTGCACCTTGCAGAACTAGCACTCCTGAAAGAAAGGATATTGCGGAGACAAGGCTTAGCCACAGCCTGGGGGATGTTTCCAGAATGAGATTTTCACTCTGCAGCGGAGTGTGCGCTGATATGAAACTTCCTGGCAGATAATGGTAGAGCACTTGCCCGCGAAAGGCAAAGGTCCCGAGTTCGAGTCTCGGTCGGGCACACAGTTTTAATCTGCCAGGAAGTTTCATATCAGCGCACACTCCGCTGCAGAGTGAAAATCTCATTCTGGGGCCTTATCTGGGATGCTTTGCAACCTGCTGTTTAGAAGATATCTCCACCCCCTCGTACTCTTACGGATTTATGGACAGCCCTGCAGAATTCATGGTGTCAATTTCCTCCAGCACTACCTCAGACATAAGTCCTGTCCATGCTACGTTCTGTTGTGGCAGTTCGTACTCCGGGGGGGGGGGGAGACACGATATTACGCAGGAGTACCAGTTTCTTTGGCTCTTCAGCGTAGAAAGTCGCACAATATGAAGCATGGAGTGTAATGACACACACTGGTTTTAAACTGGAAGGGAATATGGAATAAATGTATAGCTAGGAAAAAGATAATTAGCGTCTAGATATTACAAAATCACATACTGCTCGTGTATGGAAGTCAATAGAAAATACATGTGTCAGCCTGTGAACCATTCAACAAAACATCACCGAAATTGGCTTCGCAGCCGAAGGCCAACTTGTGTACCCTTGATGACTGCACGACACAATGCTTTACACCTTCCATTGGCCCATCAATATTGACATCAGAGGATTAATGATTAGAAACATGTTGTATGGTCGAACGAGTCTCGTTTCAAATTCTATCAGGTGGATGGATATGTATGGGTATGGAAACAACCTCAAGAATCCATGGACCCTGCATATCAGCGAGCTGGTGAAGGCTCTGAAGTGGTGTGGGGCGTCTGCAGTTTCAGTGATATGGGACCCGTGATACATGTAGATACAACTCTGTCAGGTGACTCGCGAGGGCCCTACACGATACCAGGCAGGTGTACCAGTTTCTGTGGCTCTTCAGTGTGTAAATACGTTAAAAATATCCCATCAGAATAGCTTTTTTATTCAATTGAAAGTTTCGATTGACAAGAACATCCCCTATCCTTAACTATCTCTCTGAGTTCGACCTGACATTATTCCGTATTGAACTTATCGCCCCTTGAAAAAGTTCTACAATACTTTAAGTACTGACAATAAAGGATGTCGTCCACTTGTGGCGAGAAAAGTAATAGAAATGAATCTGCCAGCTTTAAGTACAGCGCAATGGCATGGAACTCATCGCATTTAGGAAGGCCCTAAATTCTGCTGAGCTGCAGTATCACCATATCCAAAACGATACTGAAATCAAGTGCTGTTGACTGGTTGCGACTCCCACACCGTCGGCAGACGCTCGCTGCAGCTCTCAAATCTGCCTGCTCACCTGGACTGATATTGTCCGTAATGCTCCTCTCTGTGAACTGCTCTGGGGCACCGTTCTGTATCTTTCGCCCGCTCTGCGAATCAGATCTACATCTACATCTACATCTACATTTATTCTCCGCTAGCCACCCAACGGTGTGTGGCGGAGGGCACTTTACGTGCCACTGTCATTACCTCCCTTTCCTGTTCCAGTCGCGTATGGTTCACGGGAAGAACGACTGTCTGAAAGCCTCCGTGCGCGCTCGAATCTCTCTAATTTTACATTCGTGATCTCCTCGGGAGGTATAAGTAGGGGGAAGCAATATATTCGATACCTCATCCAGAAACGCACCCTCTCGAAACCTGGCGAGCAAGCTACACCGCGATGCAGAGCGCCTCTCTTGCAGAGTCTGCCAATTGAGTTTGTTAAACATCTCCGTAACGCTATCACGGTTACCAAATAACCCTGTGACGAAATGCGCCGCTCTTCTTTGGATCTTCTCTATCTCCTCCGTCAACCCGATCTGGTACGGATCCCACACTGATGAGCAATACTCAAGTATAGGTCGAACGAGTGTTTTGTAAGCCACCTCCTTTGTTGATGGACTACATTTTCTAAGGACTCTCCCAATGAATATCAACCTGGTACCCGCCTTACCAACAATTAATTTTATATGATCATTCCACTTCAAATCGTTCCGCACGCATACTCCCAGATACTTTACTGAAGTTACTGCCACCAGTGTTTGTTCCGCTATCACATACTCATACAATAAAGGATCCTTCTTTCTATGTATTCGCAATACATTACATTTGTCTATGTTAAGGGTCAGTTGCCACTCCCTGCACCAAGTGCCTATCCGCTGCAGATCTTCCTGCATTTCGCTACAATTTTCTACTCTTGCAACTTCTCTGTATACTTCAGCATCATCCGCGAAAAGCCGCATGGGACTTCCGACACTATCTACTAGGTCATTTATATATATTGTGAAAAGCAATGGTCCCATAACACTCCCTGTGGCACGCCAGAGGTTACTTGAACGTCTGTAGACGTCTCTCCATTGAGAACAACATGCTGTGTTCTGTTTGCTAAAAACTCTTCAATCCAGCCACACAGCTGCTCTGATATTCCGTAGGCTCTTACTTTGTTTATCAGGCGACAGTGCGGAACTGTATCGAACGCCTTCCGGAAGTCAAGAAAAATAGCATCTACCTGGGAGCCTGTATCTAACATTTTCTGGGTCTCACGAACAAATAAAGCGAGTTGGGTCTCACACGATCGCTGTTTCCGGAACCCATGTTGATTCCTACATAATAGATTCTGGGTTTCCAAAAACGACATGATACTCGAGCAAAAAACATGTTCTAAAATTCTACAACAGATCGACGTCAGAGATGTAGGTCTATAGTTTTGCGCATCTGCTCGACGACCCTTCTTGAAGACTGGGACTACCTCTGCTCTTTTCCAATCATTTGGAACCTTTCGTTCCTCTAGAGACTTGCGGTACACGGCTGTTAGAAGGGGGCAAGTTCTTTCGCGTACTCTGTGTAGAATCGAATTGGTATCCCGTCAGGTCCAGTGGACTTTCCTCTGTTGAGTGATTCCAGTTGCTTTTCTATTCCTTGGACATTTATTTCGATGTCAGCCATTTTTTCGTTTGTGCGAGGATTTAGAGAAGGAACTGCAGTGCGGTCTTCCTTTGTGAAACAGCTTTGGAAAAAGGTGTTTAGTATTTCAGCTTTACGCGTGTCATCCTCTGTTTCAATGCAATCATCATCCCGGAGTGTCTGGATATGCTGTTTCGAGCCACGTACTGATTTAACGTAAGACCAGAACTTCCTAGGATTTTCTGTCAAGTCGGTACATAGAATTTTACTTTCGAATTCACTGAACGCTTCACGCATAGCCCTCCTCACGCTAACTTTGACATCGTTTAGCTTCTGTTTGTCTGAGAGGTTTTGGCTGCGTTTAAACTTGGAGTGAAGCTCTCTTTGCTTTCGCAGTAGTTTCCTAACTTTGTTGTTGTACCACGGTGGGTTTTTCCCGTCCCTCACAGTTTTACTCGGCACGTACCTGTCTAAAACGCATTTTACGATTGCCTTGAACTTTTTCCATAAACACTCAACATTGTCAGTGTCGGAACAGGTCGGTAGGCGACCGCACCGAGCGGCGTTGTTTTCCAAGGAGAGCCCCCACATTATTCTGTAAGCATATTGGAAGCGACGCCGCATGGCTCCAGCGAACCGAGACGCTGAAGTCAGTTCTCCTCACGCCAACCAATCAAACGAAGTCTGCCTCAGATCCGCGCATCCGCACTGCGGCGCCACAGCGGCTCGAACCCCAAGCGGCTGGCAGCCGACGCAGCCAACCACTCTGTTCTCCGCAGTACCGAATAGTGTGTTTAAAGTACGTAGTGCTGCTCAAATTTCGCTGACCACGTATTTTCAGACAAGCATATTAACCCTGCGACATTTCACTATGTTCTGGAAACCGTCATAAATGGGTTATTATTTTATTCTCATTCATATCGACATATTGCTTTGGATTTAACGTTTCGGAATGTGAGTTAGGAATGTAGTTCCACATTGCACAAATGCATCTATAAAATCACCTGAAACAATCGGCATTTTTTCGGTTTAGCGTCGTATCTTGGCTGTCTCAAAATTCGTGGAGGTGTGTTCTGTCTGTGATTTCCATACGCTTTTCGCTTCTTTTATTAGTGAAACATTTCTGTAAAACCTAAGAGCAAAACTATCCGAATCTGTCAACTTTTTTGTTTTCAACTCTTTCAGTTGACTCTCTACATCAGGGCTACTTATTACCATATCATGTAATAGCCAAACGACGGTATGTTAGTTTGATTTTGCTGCGTCAGCGATACCTTAAACTCAAAATTCAGACCTTCAGCTTTCGTTTTGCTATCTTCTACTGCCACACCAGATTGGTCTATGAGTGACTGGAACGAATCCTTAGACCTGCTTAATGATTTCATATAGGACCGAAATTTTATCGCGTTCTCGATCTGTTGCTACGCTGTGACGGTGGCAGTAGTTGTATCTTCGCCATCTGTATCTTTTCACAGATGCACGAATCTTTACTAACCTAGACCGAACATACATTAGTGAACTTGAAAAATTATTTAAGAGAATGTTAAAGAGGAAGAAGATGCACAGAATATGGTTGCAACTCGCTCCTAGATATCCAAATAATGACGTAGCCTACTTCCCTATATGGTGTATCTTCAAAACAAAATTTAAAAACGCCTCTCCGAGAGCATGTGGCAAGTGCAGCTACTGAAGTTCGTCGTCGTGTATAACGTGCACCGGGTGAATCAAAATGTTTCATATATGGTCGTATAGTCTAAAAATATTATAGAGCGGATCTTTCATCTCTGTCTACTGTGGTTAACGATTCGATCGTAGATAAATACTTGTTGCGTCGGGGCGTGGTCGGTCGTCTGCGTTGTTGTTAACGCTATCGTTCAGTCCACCTACCTCCATAGGATTCTTGCCAGTGTCCCTTCACTCTGTGGTAGCAGATACGTGCTAGGCAGTGTAAAGCAGCGTTGATGAACCCACTACTTAATACCTACCACGCAAAGGCCGCGTAACTCTACTTGAAAGTAAGTTCCTGAAAGTTCATGACTAAAAAGTCAGGCGTTTGGGTTATTCAGTCTACTTGCAGAAAAGCGTTTAAAACTAGATTAACTCAGTTATTTATTTATATTCAAACACACGAAATGGCTATCAAGTCCGTATTTAATATGGTGAAACGTTATCATTGAAAGTTCACTGTCTGTATAACAAATGTTCACTCGAAAAGCAGCCAGAATTTTTTCAAGTCCGACCCTACTAATTTTCACGTTCTACTAGTCACATACACGCAACTATTCACGAGTTAAGCATTCGTTCGTTTCAGTGGTCTTCTTTGTAAGACGTGTTCGCCAAAATAATCCGTACAGAGCAAGAAACACGCCAAGCGGTGTTGTTACTACGACCAGTAAGTTCACACGCTCATATCTCTCGAACTATTTAACTTTGAAACACCGAACTTTCATTAAAATGTTGGTAGCTCCAGCCCATTCAGTCAAGATATGTTCGAACCGAAATTATCTCACTATTTCCTCATCTTACAGAGTATTTTTATGCAGCGATCTAACGTCGTGTTATCCATAGGCCGGCTAGCAAGCGACTCTCCCGAGGTACCCTCCTCTCTATACACTCCTCTATCCACACAGGAACAGCATACTTCTGGTTGGCTGTTGACCTAAACGACAAATCAGAACGTTCCTTCCTGATCATTCTGAAGGCAAGTCTTTCCTTATCCAATCACTAATTTGATACTAATTAATGTCAGCAAGTCTTCAGTTTCTTGTATTATGTTCAATCCAAATAAGCAAAGTGTGAAATATTCTTCAAATTCGTAAATTAACTCATTCCGCCTCTAACATACATTGCGGCTACTTTTATACAAAAGCATATTCACGACGACATACGTCACCTGAGTCGTGATTGCAACTAAACTTTCCCATGGTTCGTTTGTACAAGGTTTTAATTGAAATGAAAGATTAAATTTTAATGTATGTCCCACATACACTCTCTCAGACATTCTCACGCACTCACTCAACTGTCCAACTGTGTGTGAATTCTTATGGGACTTAAATGCTAAGGTCATCAGTCCCTAAGCTTACACACTACTTAATCTAAATTATCCTAAGGACAAACACACACACCCATGCCTGAGGGAGGACTCGAACCTCCGCCGGGACCAGCCGCACAGTCCGTGACTGCAGCGCCTGAGACCGCTTGGCTAATCCCGCGCGGCGCCCTCACGAAGGAAAATAAAATCAAATAATAATTTTGACCGTTTTTTGTATCACTTAATACAAAGTTTTGAAAAGAAAATTCTAAGTAATTCATTTTAATGCACTGATAACTTTTCAATGGCATCTAACTTTGTTTAAAAAAGAAGCGTAGTGTTTAGGACTTTTAGGTAATTCCCTTTATCTCTGGAACTATAATAAATGAAAATCTGAAATTTATACAGAATCATTCCATTTATAACAAAAGGCTGAGCTCAAATTTGAACAAAATCGGATAATAACTAATATGGATTATTTAGATTCGTAGAAGGTATGAATCTTCGTATCAACTGAACGTTACGCTATGCAGTTATCATGGGAGGCAGCGTCAGTTGTGCTGTGAGCATGTAACACCATAACTCTAGTGCTCTACTGATTTATTTTGCTTTTGTTTCATTTAATGTTACATCGTTGAGCTTCTGTAAATGTGTTTGATCAGTAACACAAACTGGTATTCTCCTTTCTTTGTTAAAACTTTGATGTCATGGTCTGATTCTGTGCAATGTAGTATATCTGTCATTTAAATTCTTTGTCCCATTTGGAGGGAACAAAACTTACTGTATATAATTGTAATTTCTGTGTGAATAATTTTTTGTAGAAATGTCAATATGTGCAAATGTTCTGTCTTATTTAAAATTTATGTTTGCTGTTATGTTAAGTGCTGACCTTCACCTAGGATTCTTAGTTAGTTTGTATGTAAAAGGTGTAGTGGTTCCCCTCGGGAACGGAACTGTGTAGCGCGCGCAAATTGTGGGTGGCCTAGGTAGAAAAGGTGGAACCAAGAGTCCGTCGGGGACGAGCTGCCAAACTGTGCACTGCCATGTTAAAGTTGTATATTGTGCCGGTTCCGAGAGAGGCTTTTTCTGCCACTTTCTTATGGATGGATAAATAGCGGGAACGATTCTGAAATTGGTATCCATCATCGCCACAAAGAATGGACAGAGTCCAGCAATCCTGCCTGTAAATCCAACTACCAACATGCAGTTGCCACCACACTGGGAAATCACTGTACGGAATGCTATAATAATGTACAGTGAAGGATCAGCTTATTTGATGTGTTAGTGTGTTCAAATATAAGGTAACTAATAATTGAATTCATGTACCTACCTTGATTTTTCCCTATCACAACACCTTTCAGGTCCCTCTCCATTTAAACTATGATTACCGCGGGTCCTAGTTCGTAAAAAAAAATGAAAGCTTCACAACATTAAATAATGTTGTTTGAGCTTTGATGAGAAGGGAATATTCAAATTTACTGTGGATTTAGTAAAATTGTGGGAGGCAGTAAATGTAGTTTTGTGAAGTTTCAAAGTCACCTATTTAATCATTTAGTTGAAAGTAGAAGATTGTGGTAATAAAGACAATTTGCTGTTTCTTTTATAAACTCAAGTTCTTAAAATTGAGGCTTATAAAGTTTTGCTTAGTTAATGATCATAGTGCTACCTGTAGTAAAATTTTAAAGGTGAGTCAGTTTCTTGCAAAATTTGTCATTCAAAATTTACTTTCTTCAATTACTTCACTAATTTCTACATTGTTTTGAAATGTAATAAACCACTTAATTCTCCTTACAGTCGCTATGGTAGCTTTCATGAAACCTAATATATTATTATACAGAAGATTCAACTTAATTAGCGTTATTTCACAAAGTTTTCTAGCAGGATAACATTAGCTTTAATCATCGCTGTGGGTAAAATGTTCTTTCGTTATATCATTACAATGTTTTTTTTCACTTATTCTTAACCTTCTCGCTTTGACGAGCGTCTTTCTTCCATACTTTAGTGAGAAAACACTTACTTTCTGTAACAGCACTGGGACAGAACATTTTTTTTTTTTCTCACACTTACCCTTCGGTTGCTTTAAAGGCACTTCACTGTGATAGAGCATCCAGTCATATATCCTAGACCAGGTTTCTTATAGTCTCGGATCAGTTTTACCAAATTTTGTACTTGAAGAATACGGTGCATCTAAGCCACGGTTCTCAATTTCAGCAGCCTAACTTTACACATATACAAGTGTCATGATTCGTATTTTTGTTCTCAAATCTAAAGGGGAATCTTTATGAGGAACCTTCCAGTTTTTTAGTGTACTCAAAATTTACTGCTTATTTTCACAAAACTCATTTCCAAGGAAACTCAATATTCATTGAAATTCAACATCTTTCCTCAAATAGTCTTATACAGCACTAATTATTTTCAGTAAATATTGAATTAGCCATTATTCAGAAATAACAACAATACCCAAATTCGTACTGTTGCTTTACTCTTTCTCAATAAATCATTATATGCATTTTGTAGTGGGGGAATTCCTAAGCAAGTTCCTGCTGAAAGCAATATTTATTACTATGTAAGCAAGCGAATAAAAACACTTTTTTTCTTTTTTCAAAAATATACAAAGATTCTTAACTTTTGTTTTCAGAAAAAAATTACTTTACAGTTACTCTTAAATATCGCATGACTTTACATAAAACAAGTTGTTATCCACAGGAATGCAAAATTACTGGGAATGTGCCAAATATTTTCTCAACTTACGTTGCTCTCAAACAAACATCAGATACATAATATATTTACTTACCTCTACTAGGCAGTTTCCTTATGTTTCTTTTCACAAACGTCTTCCAACATCATTCCCACATGTTCTGAAAAGGCCTAGAAATCACATACTAAGGAGTCAAATTACATTATTTTTTCAGTATACCTTTTTACACCACTTTCACTCCACATTCATTCGTGTTAGGCTTTAATAATCATTTGCCACCTAAAATATCTTTCTTTTACCAGTTCTCCTATTTTCTGATGTCATTCACTCTCTGTGTAATTTTTATATGCATTATTTACAACGATAGCGAAGAAGGAAAGAAAATAGCAAAAATTTTCCGAATGATGAAGAGTTTGGTTGACAATACGAAACGAAAAGGAAATTATATTGCCAACAACTCGGGATGCCTGGTATTAGTCATACACCTGACAATGCTAAGAATGCGCATCCCCTGAGGCCTATTAACTACTACTGTCCCCATCATCCTTTTGTATGTACTTCTTCAAATCAATGATATTTCGTAATCGCAGAAGTTTGAGTGACTTGACATATTCTAATTTACATGCATTGGCATAAGGCTTGGCCACAAGTCTAAAGGGTCCCACATACTCATCTGTAAACTTTCTGCTTTCTGCAGTGAGCTTTTTAGATTTTTCCTTGGTTTTCACCAGCACTAAATCGCCTACTTGAAAACTTGTAGGACACACTTTTGCATCGTGTCTTCATTTTCTTTCCAGGCCTTTTCTCTAATATTTGCCAATACTAGCCTCGTCTTCTGCTCTAAGACCATTTCAGTAAGAGTAGGAAATTCAACTACGTCAAATAATAAGTTATTTGGTCGGATTCCACACATTAACTGTACAATTGCTTCATATTTCAGGTGATTAATCACATCTCCAAAATATTCTAAGTAGCAGGACTAAGATCAATGATTCTTGTGACAATACGTCCTACAGAGACGATTTAGTTCCTTCACTGTTCTTTCGCACATACTTCCCTGGGGAATATAGGATGAAATCTTTGTATACTTCTTTTGCATAAACATTCCTCAAACTTCTTTGGCACCAACTGTGGTCCATTATCTGATAATGTGGCTTTCGTCACTCCAATGTTTACAGAATAGTATTTCTCTAGTTAACTATCAATTACTTTGGAGTTTGCCTTTTTTATAGGATAAAATGTAACATACTTCGTAAATCCATCTACTAGTACAAAGACATACTCACAACCCTCAACAAAACAGATCAATGGCCAAAAAGGTCCACAGCTATGAGATCTAGCCTATTTTAAGGTTCTACAGAATACATTTGTCCCTGTACGATTCTATTATTTGCTCGCGCCTTCTGACATCTGTCACAAGATTCCAGCCTTTTCTGTACCCTGCGCCACATGATATAGAAAATTACTACCTCATTCAATTTCAAAATGCATTTTCTGGCTCCATAATGCCTGTACATCCTATGCACATAATCTTTCAGGAAGCCCACCTGTTGTTCTGAGGAACAGATCCGCCATTTTTCCTCATTGTCATATGGATTTTGTTCCCTCTTGCAGTTCTTACAAATTAGTTCAAGCGGTCCTTCTTCCTCTAACTGTATGGTTGCCAGCAAGACATCACTCCTTTCCTGTTGTCCTAAAGGATCTACTTCCTTCCCGCTTTCTTTCACATTTCTAGACAATACATCAGCTACAAGGTTCTATGAGCCCTTTATGTATTTTAACTCTATATCAAATTTATGGAGATTCATTGCCCACCTCATCAGTCTGTTGTGTTATAGTCGGCATGTCTGCAAATATATTAAGGCCTGATGGTCACTGTAGACTATTACTTTGTGGCCTAATAGGTAATGTTCAAATTTCTGTAGCCCAAATATAATTGCTAGAGCTTCCAGCTCAGAAATGCCATGGTTCTTTCCCGCTTATTGCAACGATCGACTAGCAAACACGATCGTTATGTGATCTTGGTTTTCTCCTTCTGTTTCAATTTGGAACAATTCCCCCCCCCCCCCCCCCCCCATACCGGCACCACATGCATCTGACCCAAGACAGAAAGGCTTGGAAAAGTGAGGAAGGTTTAAGGTATGACTACTTAGCGGCGCTCATTTAAGCTCTTCAACACTAATTCGTCCATCTATACGTTACATTTCTCTTTAAAGGTTTTCTCGGACAAGAGGAACTGATTAATTGTCCAGGCACAAATTTTCGATAGAATCCAAAAAGGCAAAACATACCTTTTAATTTCTTTTGAGTAGTAAAAAATCCCTAATGGCTTTAATTTTTTCGGGATCAGGCATAATTCCTTTTCCACTAAGAATTTTATTTATTTCCCCGTCAACTCCGTTTTGTCTCATTTGAGTTTCATTCCAACCCTTTCTATTGCTTCTAAAGCCTTATCCAACAACATACAGTGTTCTTCCCAATTGGGAGTTAAAATGAACACATCGTCCACATAAACTGTAATTCTTCTCAATAACTGGTCATCTAGCACTTGGAAAATTGCTCTAACAAATACACAAACGCGGATGTTTAACCCAAAGGCCACAACCTTGTACCAATAGCACCTTCTCTTGAACAGGAAAGCTGTGTATTTCCTAGAGTCTTTCGCTAAGGGTAAGTTCTAGTAACCACAAGTTACATCCATGGATGTGAAGAATTTTGCACCGTTAACTCTTTGCAATGATTATTCAATATTTTCAGTCCTATCACTCTCTTGCAATATTATTTTGTTAAAAGTTCTACCGTCCAACACGAGCCTAATTGAACCATCTTTTTTAGAACCCACACTCAAGGAGTTGTTATACACACTACTTCCCCTTTCTATCATATCCCATTTAAGCATTTTTTGAATCATATCTCTCATAGCTTCTTTATATACCTCCCGAACACCGAATGGCTTTCGGAAGAAATGTACGTCCTCTTTTACAGTTAGATGACATTCGTAATCTTGAACTAGTCCTGGGTGGTCAAAAAAGACTTCCTGATGTCTGCTCAAAATTTTTTTTAGCTCATCCTTTGCTGTTTCTATCAAATCTGATAATCCCTGTACTTTTTCATTAATTCTTATTCAGATGTTTTCTACCTCAGAAGGATCTACTTTCTTCCTTTCTCCATACTCATTATACCCCACAATATCGTCTTTCTTTCTGCAGTAACATATAGTCATGTCACTTTGCTCGTCGGATTCATATTGCTCTTTACCAATAAGAGAGATAGCTACTGTTCTTCCCCGCGCCACAATGAGCGCTTCATTACGTCCAAAATCCACTTTTCCTTTCTACTTTTGTAAGAAATCTGCTCCCCACCGGCAGTACCACGCTTAAGCCATTTACTATCAGAAAACTCTGGTCCAACTGTACATCGCCAATCCTGACAGGCAGCATAATTTCATGTTTAACTACTTTCTTACTTTTCCCTGTGGCTACAATAATATTTATGCCATTCACTGGCATTTTAACCACATCCTTACTAACAGTGAGAGCATTCACAAAACTCTGTGACACTGCACATAAATCGGAACTATTATCCAGTAAACAGTTGTTACTAGTTTTAATGAGAAGATCCCAACATCTATCATAGACTGTCCTGAAGTTTTCTCTGTGACTTCAGAATGAAGTTCGTTTAACAAATCTTGCACTACATCACGCCTACTGAATCCTACACCTTCTGTGGAAATTACGCACGTATTCAGGGAGTCTTCTTCCTCATTAAATGTGGCAGCGTTAATTAGTCTGTCCACTACTGACAAATCGAAACACTTCTCCAAACACTCTCCTTCTTTAATAATAATATCGGATTCTGCAACCCGTCCTATTATAAAAATAACCCCCTGCTTCCTCCACTTATGTTCCTTCTTCGTCACTATTAGACACAACTCCTTCTAATCTACATAAAACTTCCTCTGCTCTTCTACGTAGATTCTTCCTCAGACACCTCTAATACCGTCCCCCCCGTGCTAATTCTACAGATCACTCTAGGCTCCTCCTCCGCATTGCAGTGCTCACCCACACTAACATCCTGTTCTGAATCGTTATCTTCTAATAGCTGTTCCTCATTTACGTGGTTCCTGAAATCGCTATTATGACCTTTTCTACTACACGTCCCGCAAAAACGCATATTTCAACAGTTTCCGTCTCCTCTGAAACATCTGTTTCTACTAAACCAATGCCAAGACTTTAATCTGGTGGCTGCCTTACAAAACGTATTGCTAGTGGATTTAACGTGTGCTGCCGCAGCCTGCAATTGCTAGCACCAATACAGACTGACTTCCATTAGTTTTCCCCCTCTCCTACGCGGTCGTAGGCACTGACATTTCTTTCGGCTGGCTGTCTACGCCACTCAACCCAGTCAGCTGACTGCTTCTGTCTACATTCAACGATTTGGTCTCTGCTATTATGTCTACTTCCAACAGGACCCCCTCGCCCGCGGTACGTGCCCCTGTAATTACTGGATCTTTGCACTCCTATTCTACTTACATGTGCCTCGGCTCTGTTTCCATTTTGGTTAACGGGAGGCCTGTAATCCCTCCTAACATTCTCCTCCTCCTTTAGAAGATTTTCTACCTTCTCAGTGTAATTAATAAATTTACCAATATCGTCCCTAGGTGCCGAGATTTTTTTATTACGCCAGTACAAAGACAACTCAATCTCTACCCCCATAATTATCTGTTCTGTCTCTCAAATAGGACAAAGTTGTCACCCATTTTTGCACAAAACTCTTTAGTATCTTTCTTCGGATCATTTTTTTCACCTGACCAGAATTTGTTCAAAACTTCCCTCTGCTTTCGTTTTGCCTAATATTCCTCAAAAAATGCCAGTTTAAAATCCTCTATCCTATTTATCTACTATCCAATTTCCCCCCCCCCCCCCCCCCCCCACCACACACACTCTAGCTTCACCCATCAAATATGACGCTATAAAGTCAATGTTTTGCTTATCATTCCATGATTTGGGCAAATCGTCCTCAAAATCATCCCAAAATTCTTCACAATGTACTTTTTTACTGGGATCAAATCGCAAAAACTGGCGATGTGTCACATATGCAATTTCTGATGAATTCACAACACCATTAGATATTACATAGCCACTACTGTTAGTAGCACTTTGTTCTACTCTTTCCAGTCTACCATCATGGTTACGCATTTGTTCAACTACATCTGTACTAAATTGAGTTATGTTTGTTTCCAGGTAACGAAATTTAGCAATGAATTGCACATTAAATTTCTCACACACATCCTTTCCTTCCTTGATTTCATTTCCCATTATCGTGTGACTATCCTCATATTGCTTTTCCACATTATTTACTTGTTGCTGCATTTTATTGAAATCTCCATTTACTTGTCCCGCTAAGTGTTTGCTGTCATCAGCACCTTGCTTAATCTAAATGTCAATTCATTTTTTACTGTTGCAACAGGATTATTACGTACATTCTTGTTGTACTTTACTAGTTTCACTTTCCACTCTGTCACTAAACAAGGTCATATCGTTTTTCCACGAATCTCTTAATTTAGAAATTTTGTTTTCGATCTTCGATTCTATTTCTATTGACATGTTAGTAACCCCTTGATTAGCTTCAGACACCAATCCGTCAGCTTCAGTATACCACCCATTTGTTTCAGAACTTAAAGAATTCTTTATATCAGAACCCATTTCCTTCATTTTAATGTTAATGTCAGAGCTTAATGTAATTTTAATTCTGGAACACAATCCATTCATTTATAGTATTTATATCTCCCATAAGTTTCAAAATATTTGCAAACATTTCTGAAACGCTATCTTTCTGCTCACAAGCTGGTGATATCCATAGGCCAGCTAGCAGTCGACTCTCCCGAGGTACTCTCCTCTCTGCACACTCCTCTATTCGTGCGGGAACAGCTTATTTCTGATTTGCTGTCGAAACGACCAATCAGAACTTCCTTTCTGATCATTCTTGCAGCGAGTCTTGCCATGTCCAATAACTAATTTGATACTAATTAATGCCAGCAAAACTTCAGTTTCTTGTATTATGTTTAATCCAAATAAGCAAAGTGCGAAGTATTCTTCAAATTGATAAATAGACTTACTCCGCCTCTAATTTCCATTGAGGCTGTTTTTATAGAAAAGCATGCTCACACAGACATACGTCACCTGAATCGTGGTGGCAACTTATCTTTCCCACGGTTCATTTGTACACGGTATCACGTAAAAGATTAAATTTTAATGTATGTGCCACATACTCTCTCTCAATTGTTGTCATGCACTCGGACGACAAAATATAATCAAATAATAATTTTGACCGATTTGTGTATCAAGTAATGCAAAGTGACTAGTTTTAAAAAGAAAATTCTAATTAATTGATTTTATGCACTGATAACTTTTCAATGGCTGATAATGAAAGTCGATGTGTTATATTTCCTAACCTTGTTTTAAAAAACAAGCATAGGTTTTAGGACTTTTAGGTAATTCTCTTTATCTCCGGAACTATAAAAAATAAAAATCTGACATTTTGACGGCAGCATTCTATTAATAACAAAAGGCTGTGTACCAAATTTGAACAAAATCGGATAACAGCTAATACGGATTACTTAGATTCGTAGAGGGTATGAATCTTCGTATCGGCTGAATGTTACGCTATGCAGTTATCACGGGAGGCAGCGTCAGCTGTACTGTGAGCAGAGGAAAAAAAAACAGCCATCCTGCAGACACTGTAGTAGACGGCTGCGTGCCTTACTGCACCGAGTGTTATCTCGTAATAACATGCTGCGATACACTGTGACAAGCAATGATGATTACTGCTAGTTTATTCGCAGTAGTTTATGTTGTGCTCTTAGATCACTGTCTGACCACATACTCGCAAATCGCTACGTATTCGGTAAGAATGGAGACATATTTCTGACAAGAAAAAATATAAATATCGCTGTCATTTGTTTCACGCACAGCAATTTCATTTCTGAAACATACGGAAATACTTAACTTTCACGAACAACGAAGTCTCAGACAGTGCTACAAACACGAAAAGGAAAGAAAATTATATTACCAAGTGGTATACGAATTTACGACCTTCAGCACTGCAGCTTAGCCGCTTTCTTTCTTTTTTTTCTTTTTTTTTGTTGACCTCATATTGCTCGTTATTGATCGCTGCGTTTATTCGGTGCGGCCGGCCGCGGTGGTCGTGCGGTTCTAGGCGCTCCAGTCCGGAGCCGCGCTGCTGCTACGGTCGCAGGTTCGAATCCTGCCTCGGGCATGGATGTGTGTGATGTCCTTAGGTTAGTTAGGTTTAAGTAGTTCTAAGTTCTAGGGGACTGATGACCACAGCAGTTGAGTCCCATAGTGCTCAGAGCCATTTGAACCATTTTTTTATTCGGTGCGGGTGTGCCATGACACCCGTTCACTCAGTTTACTATTTATTACAGAGGGCAGCTGACCCTCTGACCGAACACGCACAGCGACCGTGCCGGCTGCCACACGGCTGCTGCTCCCCACAGCCAGACTGGACTTTGTTCTTGCTAATACTAATCGAGAGAGACGCAGGCTGACTTCGTTGCCGAATGACGCCAGCGTAAGCCCCACATTTAGGAAGGTTTCCACTATCAGGCTTTACAAAATTCTTTTCCACTGCTACTTAAAGGTCTTAAAGGCTTTCGTTAGTTAATAATTACGTGGAGTCATTAGTATTTCAGCTAACACTCATGTAACATACGTAAGCAGAGCCGATTTTTAAAATTAGATGATATTTAAACCCTTGATTACGTAAAAATAACAGGTATTTTGTGAGAATATTAACGGAAAATGTTTTTTTATATTACATTCACAGTAACAACAACACAACCCATATTCGTAAAAAAGGAAAAAAGTCTGTCATGAACTCACTTTCCACTCAGACGTGTCCTGGTGACTTTTCAGTAAAAAATCATCACTAAATCCGAAACTAAAACCACTGATTGTAGCTGTAAGCAAATCACACCGAACCTAACTACCTCTCGCTTCAGTTGCCCGAAATTCGGCGGTAGGACTGATCGGTAACAGGTCTCTGAAGCTTACAGAATAGCTTCAGATTCAGAACCGAAAATGACGTCACTACCGAGGATAACCTACAGCACCGATCAGTGCGAACGATACAGAATAGGGCCAGTGGTACGGTGGTCTGTGAGAGTGAGATCAGTTACTTGCCCACTGGCCAAATAAAGACAGAATCTCACTACAAGCACGATAGCATAAGGAGCAGTTCTAATGTTCAACTGCTCTTAGGACTTTTCAATTCTCTCCCTGCTTGGACAGTGATAATATACAGCTCACAAAGACGCCCTGGTACATCTACTCGATATTCGGTCGGATTCTAAGTGCCTCTCTGTTCTGCGTAAGACGCCGCACACAGACACGTGACCTCTCTGCTCTCGGAGAAGGCTCAGACCCGACTTCCCTTTTACAGAAAACTCACAGCTCCAGTATCGCAAAAGAAGAGCAGAAGGACCACACTTTCCTGTCCTACCACAGGGCTCGTCTCTAAAGGAGTGCCCCTTAGTCATACAGCCTTCAGCCAATCTGAGGTAGTCCATGTAGCAGTTGAGTAGAAGTTTCCAGCAAAGATCCCACTCCTGCCTAGTTTTACAGAAGAGCCAACGGCTGTGGTTTCTTTCTTTCCTTTTTTTTCTTTTTTTAAGCTGTGGATGTTGGTCTGCAGTTGGGCTGGAGCGATTTCGTCTCAAGAGGCTGTGCTTCTCACTCCACATTCCACAAACTGTCACGGCCCAAGCCCATATAAGTGCCTACTGCTAATAGACGGCTTTCAGCCTGTAGACCTGCGTCCCCTGCTGTGCCACTGACTCTGGAACACGGCCATCGCACCGACGACACCGCACGGAGGAAGGCTGTGCCAGAACGTTCGGTACCTCCCATGCACCGCGATGTGGCCCCCTAATTCACAATTCCTGTCGTCATATACTGCGGTTTCCCAGCAAAAGCACTGGGCCTTTTCTGACATCCAGTCATTTGTTGAGCATGCAATACAGGTGAGTACTAACGTCATCCTGATTGCCCACCGGCGGTTCCGGCGGAGGTTCGAGTCCTTCCTCTGGCATGGGTGTGTGTGCTTGTCCCAATTTAGGTTACGTAGTGTGTAAGCTTAGGGACTGATGATGGCTCAAATGGCTCTGAGCACTATGGGACTTAACTACAGTGATCATCAATCCCCTACAACGTAGAAGTACTTAAACCTAACTGACCTAAGGACATCTCAAACACCCGTGCCCGAGGCAGGATTCTAACTTGCGACCACAGCGGTCGCGCGGTTCCAGACTGTAGCCCCTAGAACCGCTCGGCCACTCCGGCTGGCAGGGACTGATGACCGTAGCAGTTAAGTCCCATTATATTTCACACACATTTGAACATTTTTTTGATTGCCCACATATGTCAATGTTCTAAATAACTTGTACTCGATCTCTTACCGCAACTGAAATACAAGTGCTGTTCTAAATACTTTATGGAAGATGTCCATAAAATCCCACCTTACGTCGTGGCAGTAGTTACTATCATGACAAAATGATCACAAATCCCAGTCTCTATACTGATGTTACCAATATGACCTGTCCTATTTGCTACTACAAGGCCTAAGATATTTGCATTGGGTGTATGCTGCCGATGTAGTTAAAGAAAGTTTTAGGAAAATGTTTTCAAACGTACTGCGCAAGACTGTCTGTTTGCATCCCCTGTTATGAATCCTTAGACGTCCCAGTGTATACACGTTAGGTTCAACTATCCTTCATCCCCCAATACACCATAATATTGTATTTACTCCCTTATGACCACAGACAACAACGAAACTTTCAATCTGCAGTGGAGTATGCACTGACATGAAACTTCCTGCAAAATTAATACTATGTGCCGCATAGAGACTCGAAATCGGTACCTTTGCGTTTCGCGGCCAAGTGCTCTCCAAACTGAGCTGCCCAAGCATGTCTCACGAGCCGCCCTCACAGCTTTACTTCCGCCAGTACCTCGTCTACTACCTTCCAAACTTCACAGAAGCTCTCCTCCGAAACTTGCCAGACTAGCACTTCTGGAAGGAAGGATATTGCGGAGACGTGACTTAGCAACAGCATTGGGGATATTTACAGAATAAAATTTTCACTTTTCAGCGGAGTGTGCACTGATATGAAACTAAGTGACAGATTAAAATTGTGCGTCAGATCTAAACTTGAAGTCGCGAACTCTGTTTTTCTCGTGGAAGTTTTCTGCCAGCTGAGTTATGCGAGCACAGTACAAGACCTGCTTCACAGCTTTCCTTCCGACACTGCCTCATATCCTCTTCCAAACTTCCGAGAAGCTGCCCTGCAAGACTTTCACTATTGAATGCAAGTAGGTATGAGACGAGCTACTGGCGGATGTATTGCTATGGGAGCAGGACTTGAATCGTGCTTGAGTAGCTCAGACGGTACAACATTTGCCTGCAAAAGGCAAAGATCCAAAAGCTCGTTTCAGTCTGGCCTACTTCCAATCTGCTAGCAAGTTTCAGTATAAAGTATCTTTTCATGACTCTGGAACTGTCATACAGGAATCAGTTGACCGTTAAAAAAAATTGATGAGTTAACTAGTTGAACACGACCAAATAACTACACTGTCACACTCAATTTCAACCTCAAAAGAGACAATATTTATGTCATCTGCAATGAAGACTCCCTCCTCTATGGCGTCTAATCTGTGTTTCCAATATACGACCCACGAGTTGTTAAATATCTCAGAGCTTCCTACTTGAGGTTTCAGCCACATCTCGATCGCGAGAATAGTTTGAGGGTGAGATCTTTCGTGGAGGACAGTAGATTCGAGTACTTTGATACAAATAGTTTGACAACTTACTAATAAAATTTTAAAACCCTGAGTGTCTTTTCTCTGAGCATGATGTGAATTCGCCATATGTGTATAGGCTGGAGATTATGAGAGCACCTCCAACTACCATGTAGCCTAAATAGAAAAGCATGTGCACTCCACAGATACTCTGTTAACATAGAAGCTGCTTCCTCTGCGTAGTGCACTCCTGATCTGTCAACAGGAGTCCTACAGTTCCCCACCTCTTTACTCAGATCCAGAAACCTGCAGCCAGTAGTGTCACAGAATCAGTGAAGCCTGTGTCTGAGACTCTGTACTCGGCACCGAACCAAAGGGTTCCGATCAAATGTGCGATCTATGCTGTAAGTAGCGAGCTGTCCTTGCACACTGCGCACTATGCCTGCAGCCTTCACCATCTCCACCAGCCGCTGTGGATGGCCTGAGAGGCCAAGCGACAGGCATCGTTGCTGCCGACGTGAGCTACAACTTGCAGAGGACGGCTCCCAGTAAGCTCGATAGTTGCAGGCAAGGCCGCCTTCACATCCCGGATGTGTCCCCCCACTGGCAGACTTGCCGACTGCACGTCTAGTTTACACCAGGAACCCGCAAGCGGGTGGCCTACCCATGTGGCCCACAAGCGCTTGCGCTGTTCGAGCGAGAACGCGGATGCGCTTTTTTAATGTTAGCAGAAGTTGCCAAAGAGAAGCGGTGCTAATGGCAGCCGCGTGGGCGTATGTACGCCGGCCACACGTCTGACTCGTTATTATCGAACAACAAATATATTCTGAACATCATTCTCCTACACGAATAACAACATTTAGTCGTTCTATGTGAATAAAAAGTGGTAAGAATAATAATAAATCTGAAGTCCATTTCTAGTTATTGCCCCAGTACTGGGCCATTCATTATACAGATGTACTTTCTACTTCTTTTGAACTAGTTTTTGGAACAACTATTCTTTTCAAACATGTCATCACAACATCTACTTGGTTTTCTAAGATTTGCCATTGTGACACTAAAGAAAATACTCTCTACATATGCAAAGGGGTTATTGATGCATTATGTCCCCTGAATTCGTCTTTATTTCACTATAATGGTACATGTCTTGCACAACACAATATTTGTCAGCAGAAATTTGGAAATCATCTATTCTACTACAGCTTTTCGCAAATACTTCGTTCTGCTGCCACATCAGCTTCACTTCTCAAATCAGACTCCAAATAAAATTTTCCTTTTATGTTGTAATATAATTCTAAGCTTCTGATCAAATTCCTTTCACTTTTTTTGGCTGTTATCTGTCTCTGGTTCGTTGTAATCCTCCGTTGGTTATGGATAGCAATACAGATGAACTACTTCTTTTTAAATCTTTGGTGAGAGATTGCTGCAGTAACTGCAGTTGGTGCGGAAAGGCGAAAAACGTCTTACAATCATCTCTTGTTTCTCACACGATACAAAAGTTTTGAACTTAACATAAATTTACGTACCATGTTGGTCATATTTATTCATGATTTGTGCGAGAGATTTCTCATAACATCAACATGCTTGCATCAGCAGAAGATATGACACCTAGATAGTGGTGTCATAGAACATATACTGGTGTCCAAAATTAGAGCAACAAACGGAAATTTTGTAAGGTTGTGTTTATTTGGCCACAAAACAGTATAAACAGGTGATAGTGAAGTAGAAACAATTAAACGAATACAGAACACAAACAGTTGCAACATGCATAACGGTAGGCAAAAATGTTATTCGTTCTTTGAACGTAACGGATAAGCATACACATTCTGACGAGTGGTTAATCTGCTCAGTAAGGATGTTACCATCTCTGGCAGCAATGCAGGCCTGACAACGACGGAGCATGCTGTGAATGATGTCGTCACACTCATGTCGGGCAGTAACGCCAAACCTCTCTGCAGAGATGCTCGCAGTCTGGGAGACCGGTTGGTGGATGTTGACTCACTGGTGGGATCCTGTCATGCAGGTGCTGTGCGGTGCTAAAGCGCTAATATCGTATCCTTACAGCCAAATAGGGGTCCTCTCTTCTGAAGTCACACGTGATCGGTACTGCCCTGGTCTCTGGGATAAAGTTTCTGTTTCTATGAACTGTCGTCACACAGGAGGTACAATAGAACGATTCACATTAAGCCATCTGGCCAAATAAGTTGGCTACTGTCCCGATTCCTTGCTTTTTACGGCTCTCCACCGCAGAGGACCTGGTAGGCATCTTCTCCATGCCATACTGCCCCGTCTGTGGCTGTGTACACAGCGAGTGTGGATGTGGGACTACCCAGCAGACACCACCTCGTTTCATAGATGCTCTGACTTTATCGTTGAGATGGTTGCCTGTAGACCAGAAAGCCACCTTCTATACACAACGCGATTGTGTGAACATCTGGTTGACAGTTTGTATGACTATATCGTGAATTAGACACAGAATGGGGAAACCGCGGTTTCTTGCTTTAATTTTGGACACCAATGTATTTAAACGATCAAATGCTATACAACACTCGTCAGTTGTTTTAAGTTCAGTAGAAATTGCCATTTTGTAAAAGAAACTTAGCGACGACACTCTCTCATTTTTAATTGGTTTTGATCAGTAAAACAAAGAAATGCAGTTACGAGGTGGATCCCCTTTGGGTTCTCTTTCTGGTGGACAAGGTGACCCTGAACCACAGAGCCGTGCGCAAAGCGAGGAAAGGTGTAACTGATGACAGGCAAGTCATGGATGCGGACGTGCCAGCCGGAGTGGCCGACCGGTTCTAGGCGCTACAGTTTGGAACCGCGCGACGGCTACGGTCGCAGGTTCGAACCCTGCCGCGGGCATGGATGTGTGTGATGTCCTTGAGTTAGTTAGATTTAAGTAGTTCTAAATTCTATGGGACTGATGACCGCAGAAGTTCAGTCCCATAGTGCTCAGAGCCATCTGAACCATTTATTTGATGCGGACGAGAGTCGAGATCCGATCTCATCGAGAGATGTTGAGAGTTCTGAATTCTGAAGTAACGACCCATGCTGACATTTAGAAATGGCAGCAACAGATGTGATGTAAAAAGTTGTCTCCGTTCTTGAAGTTGTGCAACGCAAGAGCTTCCGAACATAAATTGATGGTAACGTTGTTTGCAGCTACCAGGGGCATAATGGCGGCGACAAGAACATTAATGGACTCCCATACTGAAACGTTAAGACGTCATTCATCCTCCACCTCATGACAATAACAGCAACTCATCAGCTAGATGGGCCTATTCGAGCCCAGGACATTTCTTGTACGCTTCAGCATTTTTGTAGGGAGCTCAGGCTTTAATTCAGAAAATTCAGAAAATTCAGAAAATGTGCAGTTTGGGAAACAGAATAACATAAAGTAATTGGTAGAAAATGTTATTTGTCTTAATAAGTTCCGGTTTCTCCGATTAAAGTAAAAGTAGGTAACATGTTCAGGTGTATAAATGCTTTTTAATTTTTTCAGCGGTCTACAATCAACACAATTTACTTATCATCATAAACATCGCAAGAATACGATTTTGAACGCTCCCTCAGAGCCAAAGAATTACTAACGTATTCAGTGGCTATTTTTATTACGCAAATTTTCTGAGAAAATATTTCGGTTTGAGTAACGTCATTAGGTAGACTTTTCGAAAGTGATATTTGAGCTGATACGGCTCTTTAAATTGTGAATAGGGGAAACCAATGAAGTTGATAGCGGAAAACGTGTGTCTGACGGCTAAGTGGTCTGTATCGTAGTCCGAGGTCTACATCAGTTATGAATTGAACATTCCTGTTATGATTTGGCGAAACCCACTAACGTGATGCCCAAAATTGTGCTTATGACATTTGACTGGTCTGTAGCGTAGACTTAAATATAGGATAGTTTAGATTTCAATAGTTTCGTTATGAAGTGCCGAAGTTATGATAGCTAGAAACCTATGTTACAGTGGAATGCAACAGTTTTCTTGTGAGCTGTCAAAGCCAAAGTATGTGATGGCGAAAATTTGTCTGTGGTGACAGATTGACCTGTAAATAGACCGATGTTCAGGCTGGGTTGGAAGGCTACAGTTTGTTTGTGAGATACCGGAGCCAAACTTTTACAGAGGAAAAGGTGTCTGCAGAGTTTGACTGTTCTGTATCGTAGGCCTAGGCTTAGATTCGTTCGGAGTGTAACAGTCTTTTAGTGATTTGGCGGAGACAACGAATGTGATAGAAAAAAATGTGTCTGTGCTGACAGTTTGTGTCGTAGCCCGAGGTCTAGATTAGGTTGGGATGAAACGGTTTGGTTGTGAGTATGCGAATATAACGAATGTGATAGCAAAAAAAGCATCTGTAGCATCAGACAGTTGTGTACCGTAGCTAGGGAACTAGATTAGATTGGAGAACTATAGCATGCTTCACTTAGCGGAGCCAATGGATTCGATAGGGAAATACGTGTCTGAAATGACAGATTCGATTTATTGTAACCCGAGGTCTACGTATTGTTGCAACGCTACAGTTTGGTTGCGAGTCCTTGAAATCAAGAAATGTGATAGTTAAAAAGGTGTCTGTGATGACAGAGCTGTCTGCACCGTAGGCCAGGCTCCAATTTAGGCTGCAATGCGACAGACCGGTTATGAAATGAAGAAATCAACGAATGTGATGGCAAAAAACGTGTCTGTGGAAACCGAATGGTCTGCAGTTTAGATAGAGGTCTAGGTTAGGCTTGAATGCGACGGTTTGGTTGCGAGATAGAGAATCCAAATAATGTGATAGGGAAAAAGTATCTCTGATGACAGACTGTGCTGCAGCGTAGCGCTAGGGCTAGGTCAAGTGGAAGGATGAGGAATGCTCGCTAGTTGGGTTAAGGCAAACAATGTGATGGCGAAGAGCATATCTGTGTAACAGATCGATCTGTTGAGTAGAATTCACCAATTTGGTTTTGAGATGGCAACACCTTTGATGTGATGCCGAAATACACGTTTGTGGCAACTGAATGGTCTGTAAGTTAGCACATGGCCTACGTAAGGTTCAAATGCAAGAGCGCAGTAGTTAGTTGGTGTAGCCAACGAATGTATGACGAAAATATTGTCTATGTAGACAAAGTGGTCTGTAGCACTTTTCAAGGACTATGTCGGATTGAATGCAACAGCGTGGTTGTGAGTTGGTGAGAACATCTTGGGCGTATCACTGCCCAAGGTCGAGGTCAGCCTTTAATGTGACAGAATGATTGTAAAACGGCGAAAGAACAAATGTGCGGGTGAAAACATGTCTGTGTCGAATGTCTGGTCGGTAGCATAGCCCGAGGTGTGGGTTGGGTTTGAATGAAATACCTCGTTTGTGAGTAGGGGAATTCAACGAATGTCACAGCGAAATACGGGTCTGTTTGCGATGGTGTCTCCTGTATCGTAGCTGGAGTTCTAGATTAGATTGGACTGCAACAGTTTGGTTGTCAGTTGGCGGAGTTAAGGAATGTAATAGCTAAATATTTGTCTGCCATGACTGAAAGCGTTGTATCATAGCCTGAGGTATATGTTATATTGGAATGCAACAGACTGCTTGTCGGATGGTGAAACCTACAAATGTGATAGCGAAGAACCTGCGGCTGTTGGCAGACTGGTTTTTTATCGTAGACCGAGGTGTACATCAGTTATGAATTCTGCGTTTCTGTTATGAGGTGACGAAGCCTACAGACGTGGCAACAAAAGCTGTGTTTACGACGGCAACTGGTCTGTAGCGTGGCCCGAGATCTGGGTTTGTTTTGAACGTAACAGGTTCATTGAGAATTGGCGAAGCCAACTGTGTGATAGCGAAAAACTTGTCTGTGTTCTGACACTTGTCGGCACCGTCGTCTGAGGTCGAGTTTACGTCTGGTTGTGAGTTGGTGATGCCAACGGATGTGTCTGTGGCGAGAGACTTGTCCGTAGCGTAGCTAAAGGTGTTAAGTCAGGCTGGAACGCAACAGTGTAGTTGCGAGTTAGGGAAGCCTACGAAATGTGGTAGCAAAAAACGTGGCTACAGTGACAGATTGGTCCCGTCGTGTACGTGGGTCTAGGTCAGGTTGAAATGCAACAGTGAGATTGTGAGTTGATGGAACCAATGGGCGTGACAGCGAAAGATGTGTGGCTGGTGACAGACTAGTGTGTATCATAGTCCGAGGTCTACAACTGTTGTGGATGCAACAATCTTCTTTTGAATTGGTGAATCCATTGCATGTGGTGGTTAAGGTCGTGTTGGCGGCGGCAGACTGGTTTGTAGCGTTGAGCGAACTTTAGGAAACTTGTGGTGACATCAGTTACGTTGTGAGTTGACGAAGCCAAGGTATGTGAAAGCAATATCTTTTCTGAGGTGACCCGTTTGACTTATCGTAGCCTAATGTCTTCGATGGAATGCACCAGTTTGTTTTTGAATTGGTGAAGTCGACGCATGTGATAGTGAAAAACGTGTCTGTGGTGATAAGACAGGTCATTATCGTAGCCCAATGTCTATGTTAGGTTGGAATGCCAGAGGTTGGTTGTGAGCTGAATGAATGTGATATCGATAAACGTTCCATTGGTGGCAGGCTGGTCTGCATCGTAGTGCGAGATCTATATTGGGTTGGAATCAGACATTTACGTAGAGAACTGGTGCAGTCAACGAATGTGTACATGCTCTGCCTCGTTACTCGAGGTCTACGTTAATTCGGAGTGCTAGAGACTGAATAGCGCGATTGGCGAATCCATAGCATATTATAGGAAAAAATGTCTCCTTCGTGGCAGTCTGATGTCAATCGTGCCTCGAGGTCTAGGTAAGTGTGAAATGCTACAGTTACGATGCAACAGGTATGTAGTGAGTTGGTGAAGTCAACGAATATGATAGTGGAAGACATGTCTGTAGTGACAGACTCATCTGTACCATAGCTTGAGGTCAACGTTACTTTGTAAGTCAACAGTTTGGTTGCGAAATGGTGGAACGTAGGTATGTGATAGCGAAAAACATGTCACTGGTGAAGGATTTGCGCTATCGTAGACCGAAGTGCGAGTTAAGTGGGAAGGAACTTGTTTACTTGACAAATAGAATGAATAATGTAGCGAAAGATCCGTCTGTGGTGACAGTTTCATATGTAGCTTACCCCAAGACATACATTATCATGGATTGCAACAGTTTCGTTATGAATTGGCAAAACTGACAATACATTAGCGACAAAAATATCTATGGTGACACACTGGTTTGTGGCGTAGCCCATGGTGTAGAATATGTGTAGGCATGTAATGGTTCGATTGAGAGTTTTTGAAGCGAGAGAATTTGATAGCATAAAAACTGTCTGTAGTGGCAGACTGGTCTCTGTCGTAGCCTGAGAACTAGGTTGGAATCAGTACAACAGATGTAAGTAGGCTGTTTATGTTTTCTTATTGGCAACGTTACGTAGCGCTCTGTATGAAAATCACTGGCTGTGCTGTGTGCAGTCTGTGGTCAGTTTGCATTGTTGTCTGCCATTGTAGTGTTGGGCAGCGGCAGCTGGATGTGAACAGCGCGTAGCGTTGCGTAGTTGGAGGTGAGCCGCCAGTAGTGGCGGATGTGGGGAGAGAGATGGTGGAGTTTTGAAATTTGTAAGACTGCATGTCAGTTATGACTATTAAGGTAAATACATTGTTTGTTCTCTATTAAAATCTTTCATTTGTTAACTATGCCTATCAGTAGTTAGTGCCTTCCATAGTTTGAATCTTTTATTTAGCTGGCAGTAGTGGCGCTCGCTGTATTGCAGTAGTTCGAGTAACGAAGATTTTTGGTGAGGTAAGTGATTTGTGAAAGGTATAGGTTAATGTTAGTCAGAACCATTCTTTTGTAGGGGTTTTTGAAAGTCAGATTGCGTTGCGCTAAAAATATTGTGTGTCAGGATAAGCACAGTCTTGTACAATTTTTCTAAGGGGACGTTTCATATGTCGACCCTTAGCCGAGGATACCTCACTGGAATCTTCCGATTTTTTCTTGTAGTTTGTGTAATTAGTGTAGCTTTTGTTTATTGCTAGCGCG
The DNA here is from genome assembly GCF_021461395.2 of Schistocerca americana. Classification (NCBI taxonomy): domain Eukaryota; kingdom Metazoa; phylum Arthropoda; class Insecta; order Orthoptera; family Acrididae; genus Schistocerca; species Schistocerca americana. The sequence continues at coordinate 86,537,323 of NC_060129.1, forward strand.
TAATTATAGAGACAATTTCCTTTGTAGTTGTAGTTTTTCACGTTCGTACACAGTTGTGGCATGCATGTAGATATGCACCAAGTAATTCGCAGCTGCGCTTGCAATTACCTAGATATTATTTTCAGTGCTATGTTCATGTGTTCTCTTATTTTTGCTCTTCATATTGTGCTTTCCTGTGTTATCGTGTGAAATTTTGTGACAATAATGGTGTGTGAAAAACGTAACACTAGGCTACAAAGTAAACTGAGAAATAATAGTGACGACGAGCGTAGCTTATCAGCACCACTGTGTAATGAATTAACAGACATTCAAAGTGGTAATTTGCTAATTGTGCATAGGGAAATGGAGCGGGCGGCAAATAATGGCGTAGACAGTGGAACAATTAGTGAACAGAGAAGCATTATGGATCGATCGGTCGGCAAGAGCTCGCCTCAGGAATCCGAAATGACAGAACACAATATTGCAAATACTGTAGACTCAGGTTTTGGGTCCCCGCCGTTTTCTCAAATAAGTCAAGACACATTTTCTGCTCGTCAAAATTTAAATGTTGCCGGTGCAAATGCACTGCCGAAAAGCATAGAGGAACAGATTCCAGACACTAATACATTATTATTGCAATTAATGCAGCAAATGAAACAAAATCAGAGACAAACACAGCAACAGTTAGACACAATGGAACAAAATCTTCAAAAGTTATACACAGTGGAATAACACCAGAGACAAACAAAGCAACAGTTAGACCCAATGGAACAAAATCTTCAAAGTTAGACACAATGGAACAACACCAGAGACAAACACAGCAACAGCTTCACAAGTTAGACTCATTGGAACAAACTCTTGAACAAACACGTGAAGATTTAGCTACTGAGTTACATAACATTGAATCGAAATGTCAAAAAGCCTGTAATGAAGTAAAAACACAAATTTGTGTGCATTTTCAACCTATTTTTTCGCGGCATGAAAATGCATTACAGAATCACGAAGCAGCCATAAAAGAACTGCAAATTATTGTTCATGAAAATCATGAGACCTTGCAAGCTAAAATTGACTCAGTTGCATCTACCGATATGGTTACGCAACTTGCAAAAACTCAGGAAAACTTAAAGGACACAGTAGATACGATTTCAACACAAATGGACACTCTGAAACTTGGTTCAGAAAAACATACAGAGGAAATAATTTCACTATCGGATAAAGTAGCCGAACTTTCAGATCAGTTCACTAACTTATCTACAAAGGTAGATGATGATCTGAATGACACAACACCTCTACCCTTCACTGACACTGAAGAGTATGAAGAAATTAGAAATTTCAAACAAAATCAAAATCAAATCAATACACAGTACAAAAGAGAAATCCGGGAAGTGCAAGATCAGTTGGCACAAGTAATACAAGAATTACGTATTTCAGAGGACACTCGAGCCCCAATATGGGAAGAGGGACTTAGAAATACGGAACAGCCACAAAATAATAACACAGCGCATTTCGGAAATTATGAAAGAAATTGGCAAGGTGCACCGAATTTTGAAATGGAACCGCCGAAACGACGTAACAATGACCGATATGCGACTCGCCGACATGATGACTTTGATTATAAGCTGTTCATTACTACACATAAATTCAAAACATTTAAAAATTCTGGCAACGACATTCATCCACAAGCATGGCTCCATCAATTCTCTCATTGTTTTCCTCCCAAATGGTCGTTAGAACACAGATTAGAATTTATGTGTGGCTATTTAGAGAATGAACCAGCTGTAAGAATGCGATCGGTCATTCACGATTGTCACAGTGAAGGAGAATTTTACCATGCCTTCCTCTCAGCATATTGGTCTCAAGCTACACAAGACCGAGTAAAACATAGCATCATGATGATGAAACACTTTGAACAATCTGAATTTTCCAGTCTTGTCAAATATTTTGAAGACATGTTGCATAAGAATCAGTATCTTTCAAACCCATACAGCCCCTCAGAACTCATCCGCATTTGCTTAATCAAATTGCCTGAACATTTACGACATATTATTTTAGCAGGACGTTGCAAAGACGACATTGAAGCTTTTCAGGGACTGTTACAAGAATTAGAAATTGACACAGACAGTCGCGGAACGCGAAAACAGGAACACAACAATTACAGGACACATCCGTCGCAATTCCACGATGAAAGAAATAATAACTGGATGCGACAAGGCTATTCTCACAATACAAATCGTGACCAAAACAGACACCATCCGTATGACAACCGTTGGCAGAGTAGTAATAATTACAGGGAAAGATCACCTATCCGCGGTAGTGACTATCACAGAGACAATCAGAGAAACAGACAATTTGGGAACCAAAATAATTAATATCAAGGGAGACAGAATAACTTTAGACGCAACGGTCCAGCGCGCAGTTACGATTCAGGGAGAAATTCTCCACCACGTGACCGACAAGAAAGAAACTAAGGAATCTACCGACATGACGACAGACGATATGATCGTAATGACGGACCTGAATTGCATCAGAACTGGCGGGATTCAAACAGAGCAGGGCCCTCTCGACAAGGTGAATTTGTAGAAGTTAGGTCTCCAAATCCCAATAACGACGCGCGCCAAAAAAGACACAATAGGCAATGACTCATACCGCTGGCAGCCACGAAATGTACGTATGAAACTGACGACGCAGCTGCCATGGGTAGTAATTATGTAAAAATGGAAGACATTAGGGACATCTTACTGCAGGAACACGACGTAAAACATAACAACATTGCATATCCTGAGATTCACATTACAGTAAATGACGTAAAATTTACGGCAGTACTTGACTCTGGCAGTCCCATTTCAGTAATTAGTGAAACAGCCTTTAGCAAATGTAACAAATCGAACGATTGCCCCACACTTCCGTTACGTAAGATTAAATTACAAGGTGCAATCTTTGGAAAAACTGTAGATGTACGCCAGCAAACCAACTTAGAATTCTTTTGTCAAAGCCACAGCTTCTCTATGAACTTTCTCATTGTTCCATTATTGTCTATGGAAATTATATTGGGAGTAGACTTTTTGAATGAATACAAAGCAATCTTAAACTTTCACGATGCTGAAATAAGTTTAGAGAAAGAAGGTAAGTCAATAGCTTTGAAATTTGAAGATTGGCTCTCAAACCATGACGAAGAAATTAATCGGCTTTACCTTCTGTTAGACAACGGTTCGGAATTTTCTACGGAACTAGACACTAACAATCACTCTGCAAGTACTGACAGAGATGATATCGACGACATATTTCATACTAATGAGTTAATTCAGAAAAAATTCGAACAATTCAGAATTGAAATAACACTGATAGGCAAGACCTTTTTGAGATTTTACAAGCACATTCCACAGTTTTTACTCACAAAACAGGAACGATCAAGGGATTTCAATACCAATTTCGTGTTCGTAAGCATACTAAATTTTGTGTTAGACCATACGTAATTCCAGCACATTACAGGGACCGTGTTAGAACAGAAATACAATCTATGCTTAATGAGGGAATTATTGAGCCTGCAGTAAGCTCATACAACAATCCATTACATGTTGTTGAGAAGAAAAATGGATCGATCAGACTTGTCTTAGATTCGAGACAAATCAATACTATCATCATTCCTGAAACAGACAGGCCGCAAACGATGGAAGAACTTCTTCATAATTTTAATGGCGTAAAAGTGTTGTCTTCTATTGATCTCAGATCCAGCTTTTATCAGATCGAACTTCATCCAGAATGTAGAAAATACACAGCTTTCCTTTGTTTCGGCGTTTGTTATCAGTTTCGTAAACTTCCTTTTAGTTTGAACATTTCTTCGGCAGCATTCATTCGTGGGCTAAATTCCATATTACCTGAGTTCTTAAAACGTCACATCATCTTATATGTGGACGATATTCTGATAGCAGAAGCCTCATGGGAACAACACAATCGCATCCTCAACAACGTGTTACATATTTTTGCAGAATCTGGAATTACAGTTAACTTGGAAAAGTCTGAATTTGGTAGGACAAAGGTGAAGTTTTTGGGACATATTATTTCTTCTGAAGGTATTCAGCCGGATCCTGAAAAGTTAGAAGCAGTAAGAGCCATTCCAGTTCCATCCACAAAAAACAAGTCCACAGTTTTCCACGACTTGTAAATTTTTACCGTCGCTTTCTGAATATGCAAATTCTAGTTACACCAAAACTTTGTTCTCTCACTGGAAAAAATACTATTTGGAACTGGGACGAACAAGCACAGTTGGAATTCAATTCTTTGAAAGTATCGCTACTTAATGCGCCAATACTAGCTAATCCAGATCTGTCACAAGAATTCTGCCTTAGCACGGATTCTTCTAAAGTCGGTCTTGGTGCCCATTTATTTCAAGAAGCCATAGAAAATGACACTACCGTTCATAAAACCATTGCTTTTGCTAGCCAAGTGCTAACAAAATCTGAAAAAAACTATTCCGTTACTGAATTAGAAGCTTTAGCAATCGTTTGGGCATTTAACAAATTCCGTTTCTTTCTTTCTGGTAAGCACGTAAAAGTATACAGTGATCATCGTGCATTACAATTTCTTATGTCTTCAAAATTAAATCATGACAGGTTAAAACGTTGGGCATTGTTTCTGCAAGAATTCCGCTTCACAATAGTCTACATTCCCGGCAAGGAGAACATTGTTACGGACGCACTGTCACGCTCACCGGCTGGGCTTGAGAAAAGTAACACAGAAGGCAACCTCGAGAAAAATTTCAGTATTCTTTACATTCAGAAAGTCGCCTTTGAAAACTTCATCACCACATCTTTAAAGGACATTGCTCATGAACGAGATAAAGATCCGATTTGGAAAGACATCAAGAGCAAATGGCATGAAAAGACACACACAGATTCGGCATTATTACCTGGTTAGAAACAACATACTCTTCAAACGCTGCACTGTTGATGACAAGCTATGAGTACTTTGCATTCCAGACGATTTTGTTAATAAGCTCATTTGGTTCATTCATTTCAGCTACGCACATTTTGGTCCACAAAAATGTTATCGCATTCTTCGAACGACTTGTTATTTTAACAGTATGGAAAAGAGAATTCGAAGAGTCTTGTCTATTTGTAAACTTTGTCAAAAGGCGAAACCATCTACTGTCTCACATCGTGCTCCGTTGTTTCCTATTATTCCCTCTAAATTAAAAGAGTTTGCTGCTGTTGATCTCTTGTGACCGCTTGTCAGAACATCTAATGGTTTTTCGTACGTTCTAGTCGCTGTTGAACTTACTTCAAAATTTGTTTCTTTCACTCCGTTACGTAAAGCCACTGGACGGTCTGTATCAACGCCTTTGTTAAACATTTCTTACGTGAAGTTGGACACGTTAGTAAAGCAATTTCAGATAACGGACCGCAATTCAGATCTGCTGTTTGGTCACGCATGCTTCGGAATCATAAAATCAGACCTGTTTTTATTTCATTGTACTCACCACATTGTAACCCATCTGATTATGAAAGAAATCAATAAGCTTTGCATACTTTATTGTCACAGAAAGCATCAGCATTGGGACAGATATTTACACTTATTTCAAAACGTGCTGAATGAAATGCCTCACGACTCCACTGCTTTACCACCTACTCTTGTACTAAAGATTGAAGAACCACCGAACAGAATCAGAGAGCTTGTACCTTTCCCAAATACATGTAAACTTATACACAAAGACATAATTGATTTGGCTATTATAATTATAAAATCTGCAGCAGACAAAAGGAGAAAACTACACGGTAAAGCAAATGCAAAGAAATTATATATTGGTCAGAAAGTTCTCATTAAAGCTCATTCATTGTCACATAAGAAGAAACACTTGAGTCACAAATTCTTTCTAGTTTACAATGGACCTTACAGAATCCGACGTATACCACATGATAATTGCGTTGAAGTTGAAACTCTGCGTACCAGGAAGAGTAAAGGTTTACACCACATTTCACATGTAAAACCGTTTATTGAGAGATAATCTGCTTTTTAACTTTGTCTTTACCATAAAACTTTTCACTTCACATTTCTAGTATGCTTTGTCAGACTTAAGAAACTGTTAACATGCAACAATGTTTGAAGTTAAATATCCAGTCTAGAACCTAGGGAACAATTTTAAACAGAAATTACGAATGCATTGTTATTGTGAACAGACGACACAGTGTTATTGTGTGTGTACATTCTTGCTTGTTAGTTGCTCGATTACGTAACGACTATAAGGCTTACATACTTAGAACAGTTACCAGTACGGCTAATGAGATTTTAATACAACATTTTGGTTTACTTGAAAATACATTCTGGATTTAAAGTACCTTCTGTGAGATACCAGATGACACAGTGGTTAGTTTATGTGACAGCTACACGATTTTATCACGATGCTACTGATGAGTGACAATTTACAATGTTGCTTTTGCGGTGTATCTGTTTTATATCTGCACAGTTTTTTCTGAATTATTCTGGAAAGTAAAACATGTTTTAGTAGTAACTTTTGTGGTATAGCTACAACGAGACAGCCTTTTCCGTAGCACAACAATACGTTACAGCACAGTACTTTCTTCATCACGGCAGTAAGCGTAATAACTAAGATATCTATACGCAAAGCATTTCACTTTTGTTTATCATGACGTAAGTACATAGACTTCTGCAGAACTTAGCTTTCGGAGGACGGTAACTACGACACTTCCACAGAGATTATGTTGCAACAAGACGCACATTTAGCACTACAGGACACGTATTTGAGTGATTAATTTTGCACTTAAATCATTTATTTTTAAAGATATTTGAAGTACAATGATACAAAGGTTTTCCATGATACATTTCATTCCACTGCTGTAATCTGTTACACCTGAGGGTATAATTACATTAATTCTCAGGGGGGTACACGCTTACTTTGTGTACCATGTGTTTGGCAAGCACAAGGAGCCTTAGCTAATATGGTATTTGCTTATACAACTTTACACATCGGTACCATATTTCTCTAACACACAAATTACACAGCTATCTGATCATTTAACTGAGAGATAAACTTTTTTACTACATCAGTGACACATGTTTACGCAATTACACAGATGGATAACTTCACACTTATGAAATTGTATTTCGTCTGTACTTTGTGAACTGTTCATATTTTTTCGGACCCATTGTGATATTATGAGAGCTTTGAATGATATATTTGGTATGGGATCACGATTTTTAAAGTACGTTTGAGGCAGATGACACTTTTGACATGAGCAGAGAATTTTTTTTAGGTTTTGAAATTATTGGAGGAAGCTACGACGATTTTGAGAGTTGACTGAGGTGTTATGATGTTATTATTACAATGACTATGTATCTTATGCTGTTGCGGTATGTTTATGATCAATTAGCTGATGCTATATGAGTTATTTGAGTATGCTACATATCTGTTATGATGAAATATTGAAGAAGTGTCGACAAATAAGGTAAGCAATAATGAGTAGTGGTTAGGGACTCTGGTTTGTGAAACAGGTTGTTGGAAAACAATAATCGTACTTTAAGAGTTATGAAATGTATGTAAATGTGTGAATGTATTACAATGCCAACGAAAATGTTTTGGACTCTGTTATATCAATAGGATTTTGTTTCTACACACTTGTGACGCAAATTCTTGACCTGTGAAATATTTTTTATGAGACTGTCACTGTAGCGGAAACTGCTGTCGTAAATATTTCCGTAAGAAAGTTAAGTGACCACCTGCACGTAATGCGTCGTGGGCACCCAGATAGGCGACAGCTGCCTGGAAAGAAGTCATTAGTGAGTGCCTTTCAGAGGCACAGTTGAAAAAAAACGAGGCCATTATCCTCGCTATTGACATTCCTTTGTAGAAAGCATCACAAAAAACGACACGTTCGAATTTGAAAACATATGATTATACTGTGGAGCTCTTAATTTATGATATTTACTAAAATGCCTAATGAAATGATGAGAAACATTTCACAGCTTTTGTCTTGCTGATTGAGAGAAATGCCATATGGCTTGCTTTATGTATTTATTTACTCATTTTGTTTAATATCTAGTTTCTAGCTGCACTGCAGCATTGGTTAAAATAAAATTTTATAGATGTACTAATATAAATATTTTCTGTCTACAGATCGAGTAAATAATAATTTTTTCAAAAAAATGAGGGTGCACAAAAAGACATTTACCTTCACAGGAACTTCATTCATAATTTTCTTTTCAAGTACTTGGTAATTTATTTTGTAGAATAAGTTGTGGTGCACCACTTTAATGACATAGATATTAAGATGTGAATAGATATTTCCGTTATCTGCATTGTTGTCTTTACTGTAATATTTTTCTGCTTGAGGTCTGTCGTGTTTAGATATAATTTATTGCATTTGCTTCTGCTGTTTGCCAGGCATAGTAATACTAAATTTCACTTTACATTACTCTGTTAAGGCAGTTTTACTACTGATTTATTTTTCTTGTTTGCTGCTCATTGCGTAATATTAGTTGTAATATTGCTGCTTGCTTGGCCAATTTGAATATTTTGTCATTGCTGTTTGTGTTAATTGTTTTGTACTGCTGCAGTGCCTCGTCCCTTAGTTTAGCATCTGAGCTCAGTAGATTTAAGTTAGCTTAAGATGGGGTAGGCATATGAGAGAACGAGTTGTGATGAATTGGAAGAAATGCATTGAGAAGATGTAAGAAAATGGTTTGGCCAAAAAAAAAAGTATTTTGAAAGAGAATATGAAGCAAAAAAGTAGGGTTTAGGGACAACAGGTTTAGGTAGGATTTCCTTGGAAATAAATAATGAGGTAAGAAATATGTGAACATATAAATACAGAAAGCATGCTTGGATAGGATTTCTTTGGTGGAAACAAATGTTGAAATAAGACGAAATATCTATGGAATGAAGTTTTGGGTTGGACTGCAGTACCAAATGTTACACTGAAAACAAACCCTGTCCTTTTCTCCTGTGTTATTCTGGTATGTGTTTGTGCACTATTGTGTATTTCTGTTTTTCCTGTCTTTATGTGTTTATCTGATAAGAGATATGTTGTAGAATTTTTCAAATATAATGTTATTTTCTTTGTAAAGATGTTTAGACATTATTTATTCTGTTTTGTTTTAATGCTCATGTGTGAAGTTGATGTTTCGAAAGTTATTCTGATATTTTATGTATGTACTCATGTCATAATTCCTGTAACACTGACGTATATGTTATTTCGATTCTTTTGTAAAGCCTGTACTACAAATGTTCTCTGTATTGTTATGTTCTTTAATGATGTATTTTGTACCTTTGTAATTATATTCTTATGTTATAAAATTGTAATTGACACCAGGTCATCTAATTAAGTAACTTGTAAGTTCCATTTCACTGCACACATTTCTGTTGGTCATAGTATATGGACAATTTGTGAGAAGTAAGGACTGTTAGTGGTTGCACGTGTGTTAATAATTCAGCAAGGGACTGGATAACAGCATTGCTGGTTCTAAGGACAATTAAAAACACTTTGTGAGTGCACAAGTGGTGGTTTATGGACTTGCGATATTGTCCGCAAGACTCTTCGATGGTGATTGTGCACCTGCACATTTGCAACAGATGGCTGCTGGCCGTCTCTACAAGGACTACAGTGGGTCTGCACCTTTTATGACCCACCAATACCATTATTTCTACAAGGACTCCAGTGGGTCTGCGTCTTTGCTGACTCACCAGTACCATTATTTCTACAAGGACTGCAGTGGGTCTGCGCCTCTGGTGGCCCACCAATACCGTAATCTCTACCAGGACTACAGTGGGTCTGCTCTGTGATGACCTACCTACCAATATTCATCAAACCTTCGAATGACTCTGCTGTGGGTTTGCTCTGTTGTGGCCCATTACTTGTCTGCATGTCAAGAGTCACCACTGTCTTTCCGTTGGAAGGGCAACACTACTTCTTCAAGACTGCATGGAAATCCACTACTTCCGTGTGCATTTTCTTTTACTGCTCAGACTTTGAGAAAAACACTGCAATTTTACTGTGATGAATAATCAGGACTGTCTTTATTGACTGTGAGAAAATTTTAGCTTTTGACCAACATTGTATCAATAAGTGTGTGCATTTGATCTCTTTGCTATTGTAATTATAAAAAATTTTTTTCAAATCTGTATTGGCCAGTGCCCAAAACAATTTGTAAAATTTTTTGTGGGGAGCATGGGGGCTATGTAAGTAGGCTGTTTATGTTTTCTTATTGGCAACGTTACGTAGCGCTCTGTATGAAAATCACTGGCTGTGCTGTGTGCAGTCTGTGGCCAGTTTGCATTGTTGTCTGCCACTGTAGTGTTGGGCAGCGGCAGCTGGATGTGAACAGTGCGTAGCGTTGCGCAGTTGGAGGTGAGCCGCCAGTAGTGGTGGATGTGGGGAGAGAGATGGCGGAGTTTTGAAATTTGTAAGACTTCATGTCAATTATGACTATTAAGGTAAATACATTGTTTGTTCTCTATTAAAATCTTTCATTTGTTAACTATGCCTATCAGTAGTTAGTGCCTTCCGTAGTTTGAATCTCTTACTTAGCTGGCAGTAGTGGCGCTCGCTGTATTGCAGTAGTTCGAGTAACGAAGATTTTTGGTGAGGTAAGTGATTTGTGAAAGGTATAGGTTAATGTTAGACAGGACCATTCTTTTGTAGGGGTTTTTGAAAGTCAGATTGCGTTGCGCTAAAAATATTGTGTGTCAGGATAAGCACAGTCTTGTATAATTGTTCAAAGGGGACGTTTCACAGATCATTCTGAATTGGCGAAGCCGACGATTGTAATATTGAAAAACGTGTCTGTGGTAACGCAGCTATTGCAGTGTGAGGTCTGGGTTAGGCTGGACTGCGAAACGATTGTTGTGACATGTCAAAGCCAGCGTAAGTGATAATCAAAGACTGATCTGTGTTGCACCCAAGGAGTGCATTAGCTCATAATGTAACAGTTTGGTAGTGAGCTCACGAAGCCTGCGGATGCGTTATCCAGAAACGTGTTTTTGGTGACAGACTCTTCGTATTGTACCCCAAAGTCTAGATCAGGGTGAAAAGTAGCTGTTAGTTTCTGCAATTGCAAGGTCACGAATATGTTCGTAAAAAACAAATCTGTGATGACATTCTGGTCTGTATCATAGCCCGAGGACGAAGGTCTACGTTAGTTTGGAATGCTACAGTTTGGTTGTAAGCTGGCAAAGACAAAAAATGGGCTAAGAACCAAACTGTGTTTCGGTTGACAGAAGGGTCTCTGACGTAGACTGCGGTCTAAGTGTGGTTGGAGTGCTAAAATCTGTTTGTGAGCTGGCAAAAAATGATTCAAATGGCTCTAAGGACCACAGGATTTAACAGCTGAGGTAATCAGTCCCCTAGGCTTCGAACTACTTAAACCTAACTTACCTAAGGACATCACACACATCCATGCCCGAGGCAGGACTCGAACCTGCGACTGTAGCAGCAGTGCGGTTCCTAGACTGAAGTGTAAGCTGGCAAATGTAAGGAATGTGATAATCATAAACGTGTCTATTTGGAGTGTCTGACTTGTATCATACACCGAGGTTCATTTTAGTTTGGAATGCAACAGATGGTTGCGAGTTAGTGTAGTCAACGGTATGATAGCGAGAAATTTTATGCGGTGACATAGTGGCCTTTATCATAGCACGAGGTAGAGGTTAGGTTAGAATGAAAGACTGTTGTTGAAGGTGACAGACTGGTCGGAAGCGCAGGCCGAGGTCTAGGTTAGGTTGGAATGCTGCAGGTCGCTTGCGAGCTGCCGAAGACAACAAATCTGGTAGCAAAAATGTGTCTGTCGTGACAGACTGACCTGCATCGTTGCCCGAGATCTGCGTTCGGTTGGATGCAACATATTGATTGTGAGTTAACGACACCAACGAATATGATAGCGAGAAATGTGCCTCTTGTAACAGAGCAGTGTGTAGCGTAGCCCAAGGACTAGGTGTGATGGTGATAAATGTGCTGTGGAGACAGACTGGCCTGTTACTTAGCACCAGTTCCATCTTAGGGTTGAGTGTAACAGGGTGGTTGTGAGCTGGTGAGGACATCGAATCTGAAGGCGAAAAACGAGTCTATGGTGACAAGCGTAGTCTGTATAATAGCTGAGGTGTAGATTAGATTGGAATGTACCAGTTTTGTTGTCAATTGGTGATGGCAACTAATGTGATAGCAAAAAAAAACAGGTCTTTTGTGAGAGGCTGGTTTGTACTGTAGCCCGAGCTCTATGTTACGTTGTATTGTAGCAGTCAGGTTGTGAGATGGCGAATTATAAACACTCTTTTAATTGAAAATAATATTATCAAGCTAATTCCCTTACAGGGTAGAGGTGATCGATAATATCGGAAATAATTAATAGCATTGAAAATGTTTTAATTGAAATTATCGATATATAGCCTCTCATCGGAATAACGCCCGCAGCAAAGTAGCGCTTCGGGGAAAGTAAAGAGTGTTCAGCGCGGCTACTTTTCTTTCTAAATTCTACCGTATAAACCATGCACGGGTATTGCTAGCTCTCTTGTCTTGTTTTTGCGCTCTGAATAAGTCTACATAGCTGTGGCGTGCGATGTAGCTGGCATTTCGGTGTGATATGGTACGGAAAGGATCAGGTCACTTTTGTTAAACTGCAAGAAAATTGACTACAGTTAAAGTATGCGGGACTGACTTTTGCCGTAAGGTCACAGACAAGGAATGTCTGAGGAATTGTGTGCGCGAGAAAAAGTAGCGCTCTATATTAAATTCTATTGCATGGCGAATAACCGATAATAGGATCTGTGGACTAAACAAAGAGGCCTTTAATTGAATATATGAATGGAATTGAACACTTAGCTTTGTGAAAGTAAAAGCGTACAAAGTTTGAATGACTGTATCGAAGTGCAGTAATGGACCATACTCCTTGCTATAATATGTTTGAGTGACGGACTACACAAAAATCACGGACATTTTAGCTACCGTAATTGCCGAGAGTAATTGTGGGATTAACTGTCCTTGTCCCTGTATACAAAACGCAATCATTGATAATCATTTAATTATTGTTCAACGTTGTGATTTCCACAATAGCGTGTGTATTGTCAACGATAATCATAGGCAAGCTGCACACTGTATCTCTGGATGAGGGAAGGTTCGATTATGAAATATTACGAAGCGTAAATTGTGACTTGAAAGCTATTTAACATTTCATTTCCAATCGAACAGGAATTACGCAAAATCTGAAACAGTGTAGATAAGGAGTAACGTCAGAAATAAGAAGTCGAAATTATATTTAACATCCAAAGATATTATAATTATCTTGTCTTCGGTAACGCAGCAATATATGAAGGGTGATCGACTGTGCAAAAAGGTAACATTAATTATTATTGTTATTACTATTATGAAAACCCGGAATTTACTCGCCGTTACAGTGAAGACTGCTCCATCTGATATGTAGATATAATGAAAAGTCGGCCATGTACAGTAGATAACAACATCAACATCTTACGTCAGACAAGTCGATGACAGTAGATCGATGGTGGGTGGCTACAGAATGTAACGAATGTGACAGCGGACAACGTGTCTGCTGTGACAGTCTGATGTTAGGTTTGGCCTGAGCTATACATTACAAGAGAATGCAGCAGTTTGGTTGTGAGTTGGGGAACGCAAATGATTTGCTGGAGGAAAACGTGCCTATGGCGTCAGAATGGTCTGTTGCATTTCCCTAGGTCTAGGTCAGCTTGGACTGCAAGTGTTTGTGAGTTGGTGAAACCATCGAATATGGTAGTGAAAAACGAGTCTGAGGTGCATGAGTAGGTGTGTATCATAGCCTAATGTTAAGATTAGGTTGGAATGCAACAGTTTGGGCGAGAATTGGCGAAGCCAAGGAAAGTGGTTATGAAAACGTATATGTCTTGACAGAATGACTTTTATCATAGCCTGAGGTCTAAGTAACGTTGGAATGTAATACTTTGTGTTTGAGTAGGTGAATGCATGTCACTTATTAGCGAATAGCGTGTCTGCGGTGATGGAAATTCGAAACCTATTATATCAGAGTTACTTAGCAAATAATAATAGTTTGTATTAGTGTGTATTAGGTAAGTTACACCCTTTCGGTTGCCATTATTAATATTTCCACCTCTTCTCGGTCTTTCTAAAGACATTATGCCAACTGCATAATATTTCATCGTTAATTTGTGTATTCCGTCAGCTTCCATTCTTGTGTCGTCGTCTAACCAGTTTTTTCTTTGTTTATTAATCTGTTCATTCCAGCTTTTCACTCCCTGTACTTTTTCGCCGTTAGCATTAATGCTCCTGTCAGATAGTGTGTATCCAGCTACTACTGTTCTTGTTACAGTCAACGAGTCGCTTTCAAATGTCACAGCTGGTTATGACATCCTTCTGTAGAACTTGGAACTTTGAAGGCACAAACAAATTATATCTCTTAACGGTTGTGGATAAGACATTAACAGCTGTCTGGAGTGCGTTCTCAGCTCCAAGGAAGCCACTGGTTTGGGACGTGTGTTGATTGTCGAACTACACAAATATTTACCTGGGCCATATTTGCCTAAAGCATTGATCCCTTAAATTAATTGGAAGCCAGAAAATTGCTTCACCCAACGCTGTACCAATTGGTTCTGAAAATATGGGGTATCCCAGGTATGTCAGTGCCCCGTGCGTATATTTTCTCAAAAGCAGGAGAAATATGCACAAAGGGAAGAACTAACTCACTTAGAGTAAACTAGATCAAATTCTGTTTATAAATAATAACAATGATTAAATGTCCCTTCCTAAGTACATTGACTGATGAGTCAAAACATTATGACCACTGGCTTAATAGCTAGTCTTCGGAACGAAATATATCACTGATTATGAGTATCAGGGATCCGATAGTTTGCTGGTAGTTTGGTGGAGGTGTGTGGAGTCAGATGTCAACGCACAGCCATGTTATTCGCGTAAATAACGGACCACTGATATGCGTACGCGGGGATGGCGCCAAATAGCAACGCAGTTCGGTTCCTTGGATTTACGTCAGGTGAATTTGGTCACCTAGGCATCAACGTGAGTTCGCTACAATGCTCCTCAAACCACTATAGCATGGTTCTGGCTCTGAAACACGGACAGTTACACTGCTGAAAGCTGACACCGCCATCAGAGAAGACATCAACCGAGAAGGGATGCAGATGGTCCTCACATGTCAGAGTGTCTCCAATTACTACCACTGGTCCCACGCAAGCAGAGGAGAGTGTCTCCCATAGCGTACTGTAGCTCCCACCAGTCTGCGTCCGTGGCGCGCTGCACGTTTCGAGCTTCCGCTCACCTTAGTGGTGGTGTAAGCAGAGACGACCAGCCACCTAATGTAGCAAAATTGTAATTCAGCTGAAGAGCTGACACGTTCCAATTGGTCGACGGTAGAATTTCGATGGTCCCGTGTCCACTGCAATGGTAACTGACGATGTCATTGGCTCAACATGTGGACACATAAGGGTGGTCTACTGCACAGCTCCATGTTCAACAATGAACGATGAACGGTGTACTGTGAAACACTCGTGCGTGCACCATCATTGTGCTCTTTTGGTAGAGATTCCTGCGATCATAATCTATCTTACTTTACAGAGAAGACAATCCTCGAAGCCCCACATTCTGTGGAGAGTCGTGGACGTCCAACCATTTAGCACTTACTGATAGTTTCACTGTTCTTCTACCAGTATCTGTAGATGCTCACGATAGTAGTACGGGAACATTTGAGCAGCTTAGCCCTGCCCTTACTCATGGTCGCTTACCTCCATGGACTTCTCCATTTGCAGGCCGTATTTTCGCTCGGTGAATCCCCCGTCAGTGCCCGCTTAGATTACGCACCTTTGTTAGTGCGTCAAGCGTCCGCAATGTCGTGGTAGGCAGTGGTCAGAATGTTTTGGCTTGTTGGGTAAAGTGTCATACTGATTGTAAACGTTGACTATAGGGTCATTCCATATCAAATCAACCAATTGTACTACATGATTTGAACCATGACCTCTCAGATTGGGATGAATTTTTTTCAGGTAATGTACCCACTAACACTACTTTAAATTTGAAATTTCAAATTTTTCTGATCTTCTGTTTTTAAGTTTTAAGGGTTTAAAAATAAAAAAAACCTCTGTTTTTCATAAATCGATGATTGTTTTAAAATGCTGTAGCTCAAAAACTATACAACCTAGATAGCTCAAACTTGCACCATTGTTTTCCTCTAAAAATTCCCTTCTATTTGATACGTAACATGGCTATGCTACCTAAATATGAAAATTTTAAACTATTCCAGAAAAACATTTTTTGAAATTTCCAAAATACATACCCTCGGATTTCTTTATAAAAATTGTATGTGTTGTCCAGATAACTGAATACATGCATGGAAAATTTCAAGGTGGGATCTCAATGGGTTCTTGTATAAAATAATATTTTACTACCGCAATACACACCAGTGAGGTGAAAAGCAGACTATTTCTAGGCTATGAATACTAAGGCAGGCCTATGTAATTCTAACAAACTTAAATTATTATGTTAGCTTTCTTTATGCAATTTTACCCTCTTATTGTTTGTTAATTCATTACATGATATAGTGTTGTTTTAATTTAATGTTCATGATTCTTTTAACTATGCATCGTAAGGAAGTGAACACATTTTAATTGGTAATATAGATGCTACAAATTAAAATTATGAATAAAGACACTCACCTTCATCCTTAGGTGTAAATGGGAGAGATTATGTTTTTCTTGGTTTTCCAGCGTTATTTGTTATCATTTACAACAAATTCCATATATTACAAATTGGCATATAAGTAATTTCACTTGGGAAAAAGATTAACTTTTTGATATCTGCATGGACAGAACTGTATTTCTAATACCAATTGGTATTTACAAAGTTAATACACTTGGTATTTATACAACATAGTGTTTAGTGAGCGTAGGTGTAATATCATTTAAACGTGCTTCTTTTATGATATTTTAAGATATTTTTCCAAAGCAAGAGAAGACAACTTCATTTCTTTAGCACTTAAAGTGTAGGTTTTTCCGGTAGCTGTTGTTTGATTCACTGTTTGTAAAAGAGTATTTCCTGGTACATCTAATACAGGGTGATTCAAAAAGAATACCACAACCTTAAAAATGTGTATTTAATGAAAGAAACATAATATAACCTTCTGTTGTACATCATTACAAACAGTATTTAAAAAGGTTTTTTTTTCACTCAAAAACAAGTTTAGAGATGTTCAATATGGCCCCTCCAGACACTCGAGCAATATCAACCCGATACTCCAACTCGTTCCACACTCTCTGTAGCATATCAGGCGTAACAGTTTGGATAGCTGCTGTTATTTCTAGTTTCAAATCATCAATGGTGGCTGGGAGAGGTGGCCGAAACACCATATCCTTAACATACCCCCATAAGAAAAAATCGCAGGGGGTAAGATCAGGGCTTCTTGGAGGCCAGTGATGAAGTGCTCTGTCACGGGCTGCCTGGCGGCCGATCCTTCGCCTCGGGTATTTGACGTTCAGGTAGTTACGGACAGATAAGTGCCAATGTGGTGGCGCTCCATCCTGCTGAAATATGAATTGTTGTGCTTCTTGTTCGAGCTGAGGGAACAGCCAATTATCTAACATCTCCATATACTGTAGTCCAGTTACAGTAGCACCTTCGAAGAAAGGTGACGCTGACGCCTAGTCAACAGCGCCTGAAGCGAACAAATGTACAACTAAATGAAACTTTATAGCTCCCTTAATTCGCCGACAGATAGTGCTTAGCTCTGCCTTTTGTCGTTGCGGAGTTTTAAATTCCTAAAGTTGTGGTATTCTTTTTGAATCACCCTGTATATCTCCTGGCTGTGGATAGTAAAATGACTGGTCTGGACCCTTTGGGTGTAAAACATTTATTCGGTACATGTCACTGTATTTTTCTTCAATGCATCCTAGCCACCAAGAGTCGTCATGTGTTACTGTCACAAAACAAGCAGTAATATTTTCCACATTTGACGGTATTATTTGGTTCAGTGTTGTCACATACTCAAGAGACTCATCCAGACTAAAATGATAAGGCTTGACAGTAATCTGAGTCTCTGTGCAGCGTTTATATGAGTGAAACTTTTGTGTCCCCACAATCGCTTTTGAGTCACTAAACCGAGGAAGTAAGTATTCTTTGGTCATTTCACAGTCCTCTGTTGTGCAATATTCAAAGTCAATGTTTTTTATGTTTTCCATGGAAAATACATAAAGTGATTTGGGTGTTAAGATTTGTTGGTTATATGGCCTTTGTAAGCTGGCTTTAGCAGCTAGCCACTTAACAGTTCCGCCAAGGCCATCGCATGCACTCTTGCCATGGGATGTTGCAAAGAACTCCCACTCTGCCTCAACTTCAAAATCAGTTTTATGCAAACACAAATTAAGGAAGTTCTTCTTATTTTTATATTGTGCAGCGCTGCCATCAGAAAAGTAAATAATCTTTTTAAGTACAAAAGGCATGTTTTGCTTTATGATTTCTAGCAGTTTTTTCTGGAATACATAGAAAGCGACTGCATTTGTTTTAGGCAATCTGATATGAAAACATTCTGCAGATGTTTTAGTTTTCCCTTTCATTTATAATATATGATGAAAGGATGCAGTGTAGCTTCCCCACTACATCAAGGTGGCCGTAAGTGAGGTAGTGGCCAAAACTACAGCCTTGACCCTATATGAAAATCTCACGTTTCTGTATAATAAAAAGTGAAAAAAGTGAATGTCGTACAAAATTGTAAGATTCTTAAGTTATTATTTTTTTATATGTTTTATTCTCGCATTAAAATATCATTTAATGAATTAACAAACAATAAGAGGGGTAGCGTCTTTGATTCATAATCAAAACGTCTTCGGTCCTGGGTTCGATCCTCGCCACTTCCTAAATTTTGATAAATAATTAGCATTGGCGGTCGAAGACTTCCGGCATAAGAAGTCAGCCTCATTCTGCCAACGGCCTTCTCAAAGAGGGCGGAGGAGCGAATAGAGGTTCAGGACACTCTCTTGTCGTAGGGGTGGGTAATTGCCCCTAAAGGCAGCAGAATCAGCAATGATCAACGACATGAGGATGCAGAAAGCAATGGAAACCACTGCATTAAAGACACGTAACGTGTATCCACAGGACATGTGGCCTGTAATTGAAGAAGTGTCATGATGATCTCTCCATTGGCAAAAGATTCCGGATTAGTCCCCAATTCGGAAATCCGGGAGGGGACTGCCAAGGGGGATATTACCATGAGAAAAAGATTGAATAATCAACGAAAGGATAACGTTCTACGAGTCGGGGCGTGGAATGTGAGAAGCTTGAACGTGGTAGGGAAACTAGAAAATCTGAAAAGGGAAATGCAAAGGCTCAATCTAGATATAGTAGGGGTCAGTGAAGTGAAGTGGAAGGAAGACAAGGATTTCTGGTCAGATGAGTATCGGGTAATATCAACAGCAGCAGAAAATGGTATAACAGGTGTAGGATTCGTTATGAATAGGAAGGTAGGGCAGAGGGTGTGTTACTGTGAACAGTTCAGTGACCGGGTTGTTCTCATCAGAATCGACAGCAGACCAACACCAACAACAATAGTTCAGGTATACATTCCGACGTCGCAAGCTGAAGATGAACAGATAGAGAAAGTGTATGAGGATATTGAAAGGGTAATGCAGTATGTAAAGGGGGACGAAAATCTAATAGTCTTGGGCGACTGGAATGCAGTTGTAGGGGAAGGAGTAGAAGAAAAGGTTACAGGTGAATATGGGCTTGGGACGAGGAATGAAAGAGGAGAAAGACTAATTGAGTTCTGTAACAAGTTTCAGCTAGTAATAGCGAATACCCTGTTCAAGAATCACAAGAGGAGGAGGTATACTTTGAAAACGCCGGGAGATACGGGAAGATTTCAATTAGATTACATCATGGTCAGACAGATATTCCGAAATCAGATACTGGATTGTAAGGCGTACCCAGGAGCAGATATAGACTCAGATCACAATATAGTAGTGATGAAGAGTAGGTTTAAGTTCAAAACATTAGTCAGGAAGAATCAATACGCAAAGAAGTGGGATACGGAAGTACTAAGGAATGACGAGATACGTTTGAAGTTCTCTAACGCTATAGATACAGCAATAAGGAATAGCGCAGTACGCAGTACAGTTGAAGAGGAATGGACATCTCTAAAAAGGGCCATCACAGAAGTTGGGAAGGAAAACATAGGTATAAAGAAGGTAGCTGCGAAGAAACCATGGGTAACAGAAGAAATACTTCAGTTGATTGATGAAAGGAGGAAGTACAAACATGTTCCGGGAAAATCAGGAATACAGAAATACAAGTCGCTGAGGAATGAAATAAATAGGAAGCTAAGACGAAATGGCTGCAGGAAAAATGTGAAGACATCGAAAAAGATATGATTGTCGGAAGGACAGACTCAGCATACAGGAAAGTCAAAACAACCTTTGGTGACATTAAAAGCAACGGCGGTAACATTAAGAGTGCAGCGGGAATTCCACTGTTAAATACAGAGGAGAGAGCAGATAGGTGGAAAGAATACATTGAAAGCCTCTATGAGGGTGAAGATTTGTCTGATGTGATAGAAGAAGAAACAGGAGTCGATTTAGAAGAGATAGTGGATCCAGTATTAGAATCGGAATTTAAAAGAGCTTTGGAGCACTTACGGTCAAATAAGGCAGAAGGGATAGATAACATTCCATCAGAATTTCTAAAATCATTGGGGGAAGTGGCAACGAAACGACTATTCACGTTGGTGTGTAGAATATATGAGTCTGGCGACATACCATCTGACTTTCGGAAAAGCATCATCCACACAATTCCGAAGATGGCAAGAGCTGACAAGTGCGAGAATTATTGCACAATCAGCTTAACAACTCATGCATCGAAGCTGCTTACAAGAATAATATACAGAGGAATGGAAAAGAAAATTGAGAATGCGCTAGGTGACGATCAGTTTGGCTTTAGGAAAAGTAAAGGGACGAGAGAAGCAATTCTGACGTTACGGCTAATAATGGAAGCAAGGCTAAAGAAAAATCAAGACACTTTCATAGGATTTGTCGACCTGTGAAAAGCATTCGACAATATAAAATGTTGCAAGCTGTTCGAGATTCTGAAAAAAGTAGGGGTAAGCTATAGGGAGAGACGGGTCATATACAATATATACAAAAACCAAGAGGGAATAATAAGAGTGGACGATCAGGAACGAAGCGCTCGTATTAAGAAGGGTGTAAGACAAGGCTGTAGCCTTTCGCCCCTACTCTTCAATCTGTACATCGAGGAAGCAATGATGGAAATAAAAGAAAGGTTCAGGTGTGGAATTAAAATACAAGGTGAAAGGATATCAATGATGCGATTCGCTGATGACATTGCTATCCTGAGTGAAAGTGAAGAAGAATTAAATGATCTGCTGAACGGAATGAACAGTCTAATGAGTACACAGTATGGTTTGAGAGTAAACCGGAGAAAGACGAAGGTAATGAGAAGTAGTAGAAATGAGAACAGCGAGAAACTTAACATCAGGATTAATGGTCACGAAGTCATTGAAGTTAAGGAATTATGTTACCTAGGCAGTAAAGTAACCAATGACGGACGGAGCAAGGAGGACATCAAAAGGAGACTCGCTATGGCAAAAAAGGCATTTCCGGCCAAGAGAACTCTACTAATATCAAATTCCGGCCTTAATTTGAGGAAGAAATTTCTGAGGATGTACGTCTGGAGTACAGCATTGTATGGTAGTTAAACATGGACTGTGGAAAAACCGGAACAGAAGAGAATCGAAGCATTTGAGATGTGGTGCTATAGACGAATGTTGGAAATTAGGTGGACTGATAAGGTAAGGAAGGAGGAGGTTCTACGCAGAATCGGAGAGGGAAGGAATATGGGGAAATCACTGTTAAGGAGAAGGGACAGGATGATAGGACATCTGGTAAGACATGAGGGAATGACTTCCATGGTACTAGAGTGAGCTGTAGAGGGCAAAAACTGTAGAGGAAGGCAGAGATTGGAATACGTCAAGCAAATAATTGAAGACGTAGGTTGTAAGTGCTACTCTGAGATGAAGAGCTTAGCACAGGAAAGGAATTCGTGGCGGGCCGCATCAAACCAGTCAGTAGACTGATAACAAAATGATAATAATAATGATAAAAAAAGGGTAATGTTGCATAAAAAGGCTAACATAATAATTTAAGTTTGTTGGAATTACATAGGCCTACCTTAGTATTCATAGAGTAGAGGTAGTCTGCTTTTCACGTCACTAGTGTGTATTGCGGTAGTAAAATTTATTTTATACAAGAACCCATAGAGATCCCATCTTGATATTTTGCATGCTTGTAGTCAGTCAGACTGGACAACACATAAAAAATTTTATAAAAAAATCCGAGGGTTCGTATTTTGAAATTTCAAGAAATGTTTTTTTGGAACAGTTTAAAATTTTCAGATGTAGGTAGCATAGTCATGTTACATATCAAATTGAAGGGAATTTGTAGAGGAAAACAATGGTGCAAGTTTGAGCTCTCTAGGTTGTATAGTTTTTGAGCTACAGCATTTTAAAACAGTCCTCGATTGATGAAAAACGGAGGTTTTTTGATTTTTAAACCCTTGAAACTCAAAAACCAAAGGTCAGAAAAATCTGAAATTTCAAATTTAAACTAGTGTTAGTGGGTACATTACCTGAAAAAAAAGTTCATCCAATTCTGAGATATCATGGTTCAGACTGTTAGTTGATTTGAGATACTTTCATCACTTAAAATTGAGCTAAATTCCTTGTAACCCATTTAGTCTCCAGTAAACGTAAGAAAACTTAATAAGAAACAATTTACTTTTAAAATGTTTCCACTTGTTAAAAAATTAGGATAGTATTGTAATATTTTCAATTTTTATAGTAGATGCAATGCAGAACATGACGTATCTGAGCAACAAACAACACAGCGTAAAATTATAATCTTTCTTACTATGAATTAAAAAGGCAGGGTGATTCCTCTTTAGTAATTTATGTGAGTCAATCGTGAGTGGTTATTCATAAAAAAAAATAACGATTTTGTCCATCTCTACTGCTGACAAGTCGCCTCACATGTGTTTCTTCACATCAGGATCGTTCTTACGGTGAATACAGTATGGAGAAGCAGTAACGTATATGCTAAATATTTAAATCTAGTCACGTCAGTGTTCACTGGAGAATGAGAATATAGCTCCCGAGGACCAACATCTTAGGTTATGTCCTATGACACCTGCGCAGACATCAATGAATCGAAATAGTAACTGTAATACGATGCAGTTCAATCAGAAATAACATCGCCAGGAGGCTGTGAACTGTCAGATATCGTATCGGACGTAAAGAGAGACAGGTCAACACTACACTTTGCAGCCATGTCGTCTGAATTCGCCGCTATACATTCTCCCAGCGTTCTGGACAGCTAAGGTGGCAAGCACGCGGTGTACAAGAGCCATGAGCGCTGAGGAGTAACCCATATTGTCTCAGGTTATCTAGTTAACCCTCCTCAAATACTGTGTTCGTTCATATCATATGATGTGTCTCTTAGACCCAATTTGCTCTTCTCTCCTATCTTTTAATGACTGAGAATGCTAACAGGTTTTATATTGATTTAAGTTGTACATATAATGCAAGCAAAAAAGTTTTTCTTTGGGTTTGAACAAATATTTGTTCGTTTTACTACTTCGTTGATGGTTCTTCAGAAGTGACAGGGCCAGTTCGCAGCTCGTAAAACAGTTTTCCGCGGTTCTGTTCATAGATGTTTTGGTTGCTCTCCAACGAACTACCTAATTTGAGGTGTAAGCTGTTCTTGCACGAGCTAGACTGAACACATTATTCCGTATTTGCCAAGTTTGGAAGGAATATACATTTGAAACCTACATCGTCCTCGAAATTTTACAAGCATTTCATCTGCAGTCATATATTCTCTAATAGAATAACGTGGCATGGATTTTTCTGTGAATAAATCATAGATATTTCGTAAAGGAGCTAATTTATACCGTATTTCTCTGTCACACCTAGTTGACTTATTATCAAATCATAGACATAATACCAGAAGACTGAACCTCTGTAGAGTCATTGCAGTATAGAATATTTATAATTCTTTGTCACTTCTGCCCAAGAGTTCTTCTATATTTACCCTAAGCATCCTTGTATGTTTCACCCAAATACATCAGACCAATATAAAACTCATTTCAACTCTGTCTGTCTCATGAATAAAGGACTGAGAAGAAGAATATTTAGAATTAGCTGAGGTTAGACCTCCCATTGCTTCATCCACTGTTTCAGCAGTGAAATACATCCGCCATATTTCTGTTTCCGACTGCGCGGTGTAGCCGCACGGTCTGAAGTGCCTTGCCACGGTTATCGCGGCTGTTTCCGTCGGAGCTTCGAGACCCCCTCGGGTACGGCTGTGTGTGTTGCCCTTAGATTAAGTAGTGTGTAAACCTAGGGATAGATGATCTCAACAGTTTGGACCCATAGGAACACAATCACCACCACTGTTTCTGTCTTTTTTTTTTTCCTTCGCAAGCCCATCACACCTGAAATATGTCGTAAAATATTGTGTGACCTAGTCCGAAAATGAGGATTAGCAATCTCTTTCATCCATTTAGCATGACAGTCCTTACCAGAAAACTATGTATTATTATTCCGATTTGTATCGCTGTCATCCCCACTTTCTTCACTTTCCATATCGTATATACTATATAGTTCAGAGTCTGAGCCTACGCATTCTTCACCTGATTCTTCACTAGCCATTTCATTTATCAATTTATAGTGCAGAGAACTTCTTTCTCATCCATTTTAGCTCCCATCTAAAGTAAACAGGGTGATACAGTGTATTTAATATGTGCAAAAAATCGTATTTATGTTTCAAAACAAGATATCAGAAGTGCTACTGTGGGTCCTGTAGACCCAAACAGTATTTACCTGCTTGCTACCGGCAGTTCTGGCAGAATTCACTCCTCGACAGTGGAATTCAACCCACATCGACAATCAAATTTCACAACGCTGCAATATAAGAAGCTTTTGCAGATATCGGACGGGGATAGTGTTCTAAACCTAACGAAAACTAATCACCAACGTAGAGCTGTGTCTGGCAGACCCTACAGTAGCAATGGAAGGTAAACATATATTTGGCTAGTCATGTGTGTCTACTGAGAATTAGTCCAAAGTACCGACCTGCGTGTTACACGAGGAACTGAAAACATTCCCTGATTTAAATTATAAACTGAGATTTCACTGGGATGAAAGAAAATGAAAAAATTAAAACTGCATGCTTTCTTTATGTATTCTTAAAATTTTGCAGTCATGATTTCTTCCCCTGTTTGGTGACTTACTCAACAGCGTCTTTTTATGATTTCCCTTTGTTGGTCGTATTTATCAGTTTTCTTCCTTAATTTATACCCTCATTCTGGCCTAATATTATTTCCAGCAAAATGGAAAACTATGAAGGACACACTTTCAATTTATTATGCTCCATCTTTACAACATAAAAGTCGATACCTGACATACAGTTGTTGTCAAGCGTGTTTAGTGCTGTTTTAAACCGTTAATTTGGTCCAAGGTCAGTGTTACTCAATATAGCTAATTCGCTATCTGGGTACATTTTCTGGATCCCTGGTTAGCCAAAGCGAATTCGTGAACTGCGTTCATTTCCTGGATCCACTATCAGCCAAGTTTAAACAGTTGACCCCAGCAGTTACATAGTTCCCTCCAACACATTGCAGCTCTCGTAGTTGAAATGCGATGTATTTTTATACTATACAGCAAAATACTCGTCACATATTTGCTCATCATGTAATAGTTTTTCTGAATTCCTAGCACTTTGTTTTTTATAAAGGAATGTGCGTCAGGGAGCGGACATTGATCTCGGCCTGTCAGCGACCACAAACTGTTTCTCAAATTCTGTTCATTCGACAAATCAAAACCGAAACGCTATAGATCAGACTGTCACCACAACTAAGATTTAAAGAGAGAGAGAGACACTAACAAATTCCCATCTAACGTGGCGTGTGATTCCATTTGTTGTAACTGGCGTCACATTTTACTTTTCATCCACACTGTTTTCCACTGTACTGCTACGAGAATGGACTTTTATTGCCTACACAACGCTATTGTAATTTTAAATTTATTGTCTACAGCAGTGGCTTCCAGCTTCTCTTAGGTCATTGAGAGAAAAATCCATCAGCTATGACACTCAATCAGGAAGACAGCAAAGAGATAAAAATACCTTTAAGAAGCTTCATTGTTTCGACCTGAAATGTTTAGGACCATTGTGCCCGGTTCCACTTGACTAGAGATGTTTCACCGCAATCTGAGAACAATCAGCGCCAAGTCGTCCAGTCCTCTATTTTGTTTTGATGAGGAGTGTTTTGTTCCTCTTCAGCTACTTGGAAGGAAGCGCAAAGTGTCAAAATGTCCGCTGCACACATGGCCTGCTCGATACTTGCAGCTTCAGAAATGGCCTTTAAAGGCAGCGTTATTACCAACAAGTTTATAGGCTAAACTAATACAAGGTCAGCCGTGAAAAGATGGACATCACGGGGCAATAGCGATAATGTCAAAAAAGTTAAACTTCTGAAAAATATTTGTGGATGATCGCAGTCACCAAAATAGTCGGTATTTGAATAAAAGTGATGTAGAGGACTTCCACACTGCTGTGGAATGCACACCGATTTCAAACTTTCTGGGTGATCGAAACGGCGTGTCGGACTGGGAGTCGAACCCGAAACCTTAGCCTTTAGCGGGCAGAGCCCTGCTGGCTGGGCTACGCAGCCACTATTCAGGAGGGGTCTTCAACGCTTTACTTCCACCGCAACCTCTTCTGTTGCCTCGCGCACTTCACAGGGCACTCCTGCAAAGCTTGCGGGAACAGCATTTATGGAAGAAAGGATTCTGTGGAGACATGGCTTAGCCATAGCCCTGGGATTACTTTGACAGTGAATTTCCACACTGCGGCAGAGTGTGGTGTGCTTTGAAATATCTGGCAGGTCTCGCAGGCAGAATCAATTGGGTAGGAAATATTAAGGGGCAGTGAGTTTCATTAACATAAACAATCCACTTTTAAAATGACGAGAGGTATACAGTAACATGCTTAACTGTTACGTGGGACCATGAAATGAGTCAGTGAGATGGTTGGTGCTGTGTGTTTCTAACAGTCCTTTCATACATTCGATATCGTATCGGTTAGTGTACGTCGTGGGGGGTAGGGAATGCCCCCACCGTGACTTGGCGCGTTCTTGGTTGCTTTTGCACCTACCCACCTGTAACTACTCGACGTCACGTTTCATTTCGTTGTGTTGTGTTCGCGGCCTCTTCTCCCTCTGTATATGTCCACCAATTTTGTCAATGCTTAGCAATTGTGAGCGTGGTTTGAAAAGTTCTCCGAATCACCACGAGAGGTCAAAGAAAGCGCAACGAGTTGTTCAGGTGAATTCATTGGACTGTTGCCTGTAAACAAGTGCCATGTCGGTGCTCTTGGAAGAAAGCAGTGCTGGTGACGTGGCTCTGTTGTTCCCGCATAGTGATTTCCGAAGATCGAAAAAAATCGAGATTCGAGCAGTCATTAAGTACTTAGAAAGGAAAGGTATGAAAGCAAAGGACATTAATGCCGATTTCCAGAATACACTGGGGGACTCTGCTGCTTCATATTCAACTGCTGCCAAGTGGACAAATGAATTTAAATTTGGTCGGGAGAGCTTAGACGATGATCCGCGCAGTGGCCGGCCAAGATGTGTCACTAATCTAGAAATCATTGCAAAAGGGCACAAACTGGTCACGGAGGATCGCCAATTGAAAGTGCGTGAAATGGCTCAAGCCTGCAAGATTCATCTGAAAATGTATATCATATTTTAATTGAAGAATTAGAAATGAAAAAATTATCTGCAAAATGGGTGCCGCGACGTTTGACGATGGATCGAAAACGCATCTAAATGGACATATCGGAAAAATGTTTGGCCCGTTTTAGAAGAGACGAAGAAGTTTTTTCATCCGGTTTGTGACCATAGATGAAACTTGGTTGCCACTGCCATACCCTAGAGACAAAACAACAGTCACATCAATGCTGATTCTCCGCCACAAAAGAAAGCAAAGACAACTGCTTCGGCGGAAAATGTCATGGCACCAGTGTTCTGGAATCCGAAGGGGATTCTGTTAGTAGATTATCTCCCCACTGGGCACACAATTACTGGAGAATGCTGTGCCAGCCTCGTGGACGAATTGCAACAAAATATACGTAAAAAAAGGCCAGGTTTAGCAAGGAAGAAAGTCATCCTCCATCAAGACAGTGCGCGTCCTCACACACGTGCCGTCGCTATGGCACAATTACACGAAGTAAGGTATGAATTGTTGCCACGCTCCATAAGACTTCCATCATCTTCCCAAAACTGAAAATTAATCTTGGTGGACGAAGATTCACTTGAAACGAAGAGTTGATAGCAGGAGTTGACAACTATTTGGCAGGCCTGGAGGAAACTCATCTTCGAGATGGGATCACGGCACTGGAACATCGTTGGACAAAATGAATTAATCTACAAAGACACAACATTGAAAAATAGATAAAGTATCAGAGATGTAACTACTTTTTTTCTATTTCATTCCGATAACTTTTGAAACCACAATTACACACTCAAATTACCCGATTTTACATTCAAAATTCAAAAATATTTAGCAGAAATGCTTACATACAAGAGAATGATCTAGGATTACAGGAAAAATTTAAAATTAAACATTGTACTTACCCAATCATAGTTTCCTGGCGCTGAGCGATGCCCTACACTGC
Source organism: Schistocerca americana (assembly GCF_021461395.2). Lineage (NCBI taxonomy): Eukaryota > Metazoa > Arthropoda > Insecta > Orthoptera > Acrididae > Schistocerca > Schistocerca americana. Next base: position 86,566,052 of record NC_060129.1, read on the forward strand.
TTCTCAACGTTTCTTTCGTCGGTTCTAAAGAAACACGTCCTCCTTCGCATTCTATCCCCTCGTTTTCAGTCTCTTCCTCTGCGCCGTTTTCAAGTTTTTATGAGTACTAAACACTCGTTCTGCCAAGGCATTGGGAAAAGGAAGAGAGAAGAGAAGGAAGATTGCTTTTTTGTAAATTTGGGAAACATGGAGTCTTGGCTGCGGATTTCGTATCAAAAAACGTTCTTCCAAAATACCACCGTAGGTTTAGATACATCTGATCTAAGTTTCTCATGCTTCATAATAACATGTTTTTTCCACTCAACATCCAGCACCTAACAGTTGACTGATTTTTGAAGTACAGGATAAATCTTTACGAAAGGATCAAGGATTGAACAGTGTAAGATTGGGCTACGTTTGGTTCCTCTACGGAAATTATTTTACAAATCTAATCTGAGAAGTCAACTCGTCTTTTGATGTCTGATACAAGCTCTACATAGAAATTCAAATACCTTTTGGAAATGAGATTTGTGTCCTGTAGATGTTCTTCAGTGTCCATCAGATGTTTCCTGTGCACTGATACCAAAGCATGTATTATCTAATCGAATTAAATGCCTATGATATGTATGATCTAAGAGCAAAATTGGAGTAGCCTTAATAACATCATAATTAGTAAAATTAGAACACAGATCTTTTAGCATTTTTTTATGCTTCTGACTTATTTCTGTGAAGGAAAGATACTTCACTTTGAAAAAAGGTACTTAAGTCTGTAAGTATGCCTAAAATATACTAAATGAATGAAAAATAAGCCGAAGTAAATGTGTTATCCGTAGTTGAAAGCATACTTTCTACTGTTGAAGATAATTTTTTCATAACAATATTTCTCAGATGGACATTAAGTGCGTCATGCTGTTCCAATACCCTATCCACATATCATTTGATAGGCAACTATCGAGTTGCATAAGGACTTAGAATATTGTGTATTTCAGTAAGGAAAAACGCTTGAAATTCTTTAAATGCGTCTTTCCCGCCAAAACTTCTACTCAGCAAATCCTCGACGCTTCTTGGAAGTTTTAAGCATACTTTTGAAGCACAAATATAAATTATATCACATGAACATTTAATACCGGCTTCAAGAGGGAAGTCTCTTTTGAGGCTCGAAAAGACTGAATGGTGCTCTTCAACTATATCATTTTCTGTGTCCGAGCGAAAACCAAAGAGATTATCTAGAATAACGCTCTTCGGTTTAAAGAATCTTTCTTTTCCTTGTATAAGGCATCAGCAGTACCAGATGAAACTTCGAACATATCAAAGAAATTAGTTTTAATTTGGCCTGGATTCGTATCAAAATGTTCAATTATTAATGCTCATTGTTTAGCAACAGCTATATCAGTAGTTTCATCCATGATAAGTGAAGAAAACTTACTTGGATATCTGAGCTTATCATACAAGGAGTCTGAAAATGACTTCCCTAGAACATTCTTAATAGCGCTTCGATTTCGTACACTTCTGAGCGACTGTTGAATCAGAAAATGCATTCTTCCAGAGACGAATCAAGGTATTCAAGGTGCAGAATGGTAAGTTATTGCCATCGACAAGTGCTGTCGATTTAATTTCTTCTCTATCTACGTCGTCGGCATTGCTATTTAGCATTGAAGATGTGTACGTAGTAGATGCAACTGTTTTCAGTTGATAAATATATTTCGAAAACTTTTGTGCGCATTAAAATTTCAGATTTCTGTGCTGTTGAAACACTACCACATACCTTGCAATATGCCAAATCATGCCCGCGCCTCTCTCTTGCTCTTCTGCGACCAACCAGAGCGATCAAACACGCTTAACAAGGCATCACAAAATATGTTGATTTTTGATTTCCTCGATTTTCCATTAGAAGAACACGATGTTGAGGCAGAGGTACCGTTATGGTCGTTTTAAATAAGCTCACTTTGTAACTTAGGGGTTTCAGGTAAGTTAGGTGAGACAGGAAATACAGGAGGAGTGTGCAGATTGTCTACAGATTTCGCACTAACAGTTGCTTCACGCAACCATTGTAGTGAAATAAAAGCGCTGTAATTCAATACCTTTACTATTACTGACCACGGGTATAAGCAGAACATTCAGTCCCATAGTCCGGTAAGACTGTGAGATACTGCTGTACTCCGTTCATCATAAGAATAAACCTAATGTAAAGAAATACAAACACGATGATTGGTCACCAGCCATAACTGTCGTACACTGATGTTGTTCCGCTCTTGGAAGTAGTTCCAACTTATGTATTCGATACCTTATTACTATGTCACTGTGTAGGAAGCTTTAAGATATTATGACGTATTAATAGCCATCAACATTTTTCTTAATCGTAATTTAGCTACGTAATTTTTATTTTAAAAAATCGTGTACAGTCACGATCTCTGTAACCGATACTTCTGTTCTGATTATCCCACTGTCCATACGTACCACGAAAATTGATGACACTGCTTCCTGTTTCGTAGTGGAACACGCGCGTGGAACATAGTTAATGGCTAGAAACAAGTGATCTTTAATGTTTTTCACAGCATTAGATAGAAAAATCAGTGTTGACGTTTTTCGAGAAATACGATGTAATGGAGTTGCCAATCAATAAATATACAAGACAATGCTGTATTATATTGATAGCATAATCAGTAGCGGCAACGCTTGATAGCAGAGTGGTTCGATGGCCAGCGGTTAGAAACCTGTTGTGACCTTCATTTTCTTGTTGTTCGGTTTGAATGCCTAAACAATTTAAATATGAAGTTCATCAGATGTGTGGTAATTAACTCATACTTAACCATTTTTTCAATAAAAATGCACGTCTTCTAGTATGTAATTACATATCACACGTAGAATTCTACTTCTGATTACAAATACAAAATCTTAGTTAACAACAGTCTATATTTTAGGAGATTGTTAAAGATTTTGAAGGTCAGAAAACATTATATAATCAAATTTTTTAGAGAAAAATGAAAACTCGAATACTTTTTGTCTGAATACGTCCGTTGTATTATAGGACAGATGTAGTCTCACACGAGCCAGAGTCATAAGAGTCGTAGAAACACGGAGAACAATAACTTTCACTGCGTCGAGCACACTGTACAAATGCTGCATTTTTACAGTTTTCACCTTAACGCTGCATCTGAACCTAATAGAATTGCTCTGGAGCCAAGTTAAGGGATATGTCACCAGACATTTATAACATGTTTAATCTGCCAAACTTATTTTAAATAATGCACGAAGCCTTATGTCACTGCCGAGCAATGCCGAAATGCAGAGCAGCGCGCCATAGAAGAGGAGGCGGAGCAGGAAATGTGGACTTTTTGGTGGCTTCAGATTCTACTCCTGATCGCCTCGTTATCAACGTGGCAGGCACTGAAATGTACCGCATTCCTCGCAGTCCGATATGGAAGAAGTTTGGAGGCTTCAATATTTCACTACATGGTGAAATCCCAGAGGTGCGCATTTACGCCACACGTAACTCGTGCTGAAAAGCTGTCCTTATTTAAGTCAAGAATTTTCATCACTCTAGTTTTTAATTACAGTAGTATGTTAGCCAAGATCGAGAGCATGTTATGTTTTCCAGCAGATCGCCTAAGAAGCTTATCGCCTGAGTTTTACCATTATTTCCCCTGTTCAAAAATTAAATGAAATTCGAGGCTACATTGTTCTCTGCTTGTCTCTTTTTGGGTCTTTATTACAATTGTTACGTCACTGCAGGTTAGCTGGACCAGGTGTCTGGCCAGTGTTGTCCAAGTAAAATGCCCCAGTAAAGCTGTTGTCCTGTACTGTCGCTGAGTCAAAGTAGGGGTAACGCACAGCATAAAACGTATCCTCACTATCGTACTTCACTCTAATCGGGACAGCTTGGCTTACGGTCCACGTCAAACGAAATCCAATGAGTTTACAGCAAACGCGGAAGAATACATAGTGTAACGTTTCAACGAGGTTTATTTTTATGACGAACGGAGTGTGAAAATTATCATATTACCTGGAACATACCCACCATTTCATACAACCTAAAGTCCCACCGACCACGGATTCACCCTACATTGGGCTATTACCCTCCAATTAGTGACACTGATATCTGCAGTGAGGGCAAACGGGCGGCTGCTGCAAAAGCTGCTTCCATCACTCCCCTCCCCTCCCTTCCATTTCCAGGCTCGGTGCTCCGGCTTCTCAGACCGCCATTTGACACCAGATGACGTATGAAACGGGCCACTTTAGGACCGGACACAGCAACACACAGAGCGCCAATTGATGGCTCTGGAACGCTCGCACCAGCCTCTGCATTGTCAGCCACTCAGGGCGCGCGGCCAGATGCGTATTTGTCCCAGTGTACTGCGTTGCACAATGACTACCTGTACAGCCTTAAGTCGGTATTACACTATCATATATTTTCGTGAAAGTTGATGTGTCAAAAATTTACACCAAAGGAATTTGATGCTGTAGTTGCTCTGTCTGTCGTCAAATAAATACACTATGTGATCATAAGTATCCAGACATCCCCTACAATATACATTTTTCACATGAGGTGCATTGCGCCGCCACCTACTGCCGAGCACTCTTTATCAGCTCAGTAGTCTTTACACATCGTGAGAGAGCAGAATGGGGTGCTCCACAGAACTCACGGACTTCGAATGTGGTCAGGTGATTGGGTGTCACTGGTGTCATATGTCTGTACGCGAGATTTCCACACTCCCGAACATCTGTACGTCCACTGTTTCTGATGTGATAGTGAAGTGGAAACGTGAAGGGACATGTATAGCACAAAGGCGTACAGGCCGACCTCATCTGTTGGCTTACAGCCACCACCGACAGTTGAAGAGGGACCTAATGTATAATAGGCAGACATCTGTCCAGACCGTCACACAGGAATTCCAGACTGCATCAGGATCCGCTGCAAGTACTATGACAGTTAGGTGGGTGGTGAGAAAACTTAGATATCATGGTCGAGCGGCTGCTCATAAGCCACATATTATGCTAGTAAATGCCAAACGACGCCTCGCTTGGTATAATTAGCGTCAACATTGGACGATTGAACAGTGGAAAAACGTTGTGTGGAGTGGCGAGTCACGGTACACAGTGTGGCGATCTGATGGCAGGGTGTGGGTACGGCGAATGCCCAGTGAACGTCATCTGCCAGCGTGTGTAATGCCAACAGCAAAATTCGGAGGCGGTGGTGTTATAGTGTGGTCGTGTTTTTCATGGAGTAGGCTTGCACCTTTAGCTGTTTTGGGTGGTATTACCACAGCGCAGGCCGACTACATTAACGTTTTAAGCACCTTCTTGCTTCCCACAGCTGAAGAGAAATTCGGGGATGGAGACTGCATCTTTCAAAACGATCAAGCACCTGTTCATAATACGCGGCCTGTGGCGGAGTGGTTACATTACAATAACATCCCTGTAATGGAGTAAGATGTCAAGCAAATCCAACACGTTCCATGAAAACCCTGACATGATAGCAAATCCGGCAGAATGTCACATAGCTCCGAATAAATCCTGACATTAAATTAACCAAAGTAATACGATCAACGCTTGAGCAAATGGAATACCACAGACTAACACAATAACGCCTAAATGCATGCCATACCTTCCTACCACGAAACAGACGCAGTTCTGAGGGGAGAAACGAGAACAGAAGCCGAGAGCAGAGCCGTGTAGGCTAGAAGGCCCTACGATAAGGGCACCACCCACATCGCCGGCTGATCGCTGGGAGTTCCACCCACAGCCCATGTTAAGAGATAGAGCCCTCCAGAAGAACAGTATAGATCTTATGACAACACTAAAAGGGCCACAACAGCTGCAAGTTTTAGCGTGGGACTATACGCATCTCTGTTACGTAGCAAACATTGAAAACACTGCCCCACCTCGAAAAGGGTAACTTTTCTCATTGGATATACAGAATTTATGTGGGTGGAGCTTAAGGTTAACATTGAGATGCTGATTGGTCAGTTGAAAACACAGCCAGATACCTTTTTCTTAAACCAACTTCGGTAAGGAGAAGTTTGGGAAGTTGCTACCGAGACGGCGAGGTGAGCGGAGCTGCGCCGCCCGCCGCCCCCTGACGCTGACTAACCACCAACAAGATAATGAACGCACGCGTTGCCGCATAACAGCGCATAAGGCTTCACTCAGAACTGCAAAAGTCTCGTCTGTTACATCCCCTTTTTACGTAATACTAGTGTCGATCGTCAATTAACCTTCGTGGTATTCACATTTGCTACTTGAAGTTAAAATCTTAAACGCAACGATGTTTTTGTTATATAATTATTGAGAAGCCACATCAGCCACTGTAATTTACAACAAGTTAAATAAGTAATTAAAGATAATTGAGGGCCACTGTAGACCATTTTTGATAGTTCTCTCTTTTATGAAACTTAATTTAAACCTAGATTATAGACGTGATATATCATAGGTTGTCCTTCGATCCATTGTAGAACTTGGAAACCCATTCAGGGAATATTCATTGACATTTTTGTTGAACGCAGTTGGTTTTTATCATCTTGTATTTAAATATTTCTTTTTATCAATAGTGCAATTTATAAACAATGTTTTGTGAGTAGAATAAACTTTCCAATTGTAAACTTAACTGCTTTTTCGACGTTATTTTAGCAGCTAACTAAAAATAGGAAAACCTTGAACCCCTTCCACTAAATTTAGTTAGTATTAAGATTCTTTTACAGGGAGTGCAGTGGAGCTGACACTGAAATCATTAAGTATTTGATTATATCATCACTGAACTCATCTGAACTTTACATGTCATGTGTGGTCTGGCGTCTCCTTACCAGCAACAGGTCCCAGGTTCAAACTAGTCAATTCCCTAAAAAACACTCTCAGAGCGTCGTTGCGCGAAAGTGGTTGTAGGAGACATGACTTAGAACAAACAGACACCATGCAGAATGTTAGAATGGATTAGCCAGCACAGAGTCCTGACCTGAATGCCATAAACATCTTTTGGGATGTTTTGGAATGCCGACTTCGTGCCAGGCCTCACCGACCAACATCGATACCGCTCCTCAGTGCAGCACTCTGTGAAGAATCGGCTGTCATCCCCCATGAAATCTTCCAGGACCTGATAGAACATAAGGGTGGGCCAACACCATATGGAATTCCAGCATTACCGATAGTGGGCGTCACGAGCTTGTAAGTCATTTTCAGCCAGGTGTACGGATACTTCTGATCACATAGTGTATGATCAAATTTACTGTCCCTCCATAGATTTGCTGATGAAAGTCGTTCGTCTTCTCTTCACTGGAATGTGAAATGCAACTGCTTCGAGCGCTGGTGTTGCAAAAGCTATTTGGCATCTCTGTAGTGTGCTTGTAAATAAGGCTTCAAAGTTGGTTTGATCCTTCAGCTCCTTTTTTTTTCAATAAACATAATTGGACTAGGGTTGGGGGAGAGCAAAGGGCACAGTGCTATCAGTTGAGTTGGTGGGCAGGTGAAATATGCCGCAGGTCTACATGTGTCTACAAACACAGCTACAGGCATCCACCTCTACATGTGGATAAATCCAGGCAGCTTATCAGCAAGATGATATGGAGGATGTGGTCACACTCTAAATTAAAAAAAAGTTGTTTCCTAGCTTTCCATTCTACTTTGTCTATTTCTGAACTCTGGATGCCACAAGTTAGAAGGGCTTCAAATGCTTCGTACTTTTTGTTAACTCTGTGGTTGCTGGAACACTAATTCCATTTATTAAATTATTGATAATCAAAAATAGTTCTTATTGCCAATACATTGTACTTAACATTTATTTGCCTTCACATATTCCCCCTTCAGTGGTTTACAAATCGCTTCACACGTTTCTGGAATTATTTTGGTTAATGTGCAAGTCATAGTCGAGTTCTGTGCCGTAAACGAGAGTAGCTCTCTCATGTATCCAGATATCGCAGTGTGACAGTTTGCCTGTCTTGTGCACATTCAGCATTTGTGAAGAGAGTATTCTGTTCTATAATATGAGAAGCCACTTTACTGAGCAATTACTGATACGCATTTTCATCCATTCGTAAGTAATTTATATATTTAGGCTTGCACTATAGTAACGGATTTTGTTGAATGCTTTTATTATCTTTACATAAACCTATGGCTCCATTTAAGTATCTTTCTTTTTTTCCGAGGCTTTTCTTCCAAATACGCACACAATGCATTTGTGGTACTAGCCGTTGCAGCATATAATAACAAGTTGTCGTCCGCCATCTTGAAATTTCTCGAAAAATATGAAGACAGTGTAATACCCCTTTTTAGGGTCATGTCAGGACGAATATATGATCTTATTCCTTTGTCAAAGAAATATGATACTGTCATACCTGTTTTAGGGAAGCGATGAGCATCTCGTAAAATATTTTCGCGACTTACTTAAGCCTCGACCAACACGAGTGCCTTTATTTCGACTTATTATCATTGCGTTGTCAGACGAAGAGTTTAAAAACGAAGAGAAAACGGAGAACACTGGGAAACTGAATCACAAATCAAATGCAGAACTACGGGCAGTATACTAGGTTACGTAGTAACTCGTAAGCCAACGGCCTTGCCGCAGTGATAACAACGATTCGCACCAGATCAGCGACGTTAAGCGCTGTCGGGCTGGGCTAGCACTTGAATGGGTGACCATCCGGTCTCCCGAGCGCTGTTGGCAAGCGGGGTGCCCCAGCCCTTGTGAGGCGAACTGAGGAGCTACTTCTAAACTGACATACGGCTGGGAGAGCGGTGTGTTGACCAGATGCCCTCCATATCAGCATCCAGTGACGCCTGTAGGCTGAGGGTGACACGGTGGCAGGTCGGTACCGTTGGGCAGGTGCGCTTTCCAGTTGCAAACAGTTGCGAGTTGGTTGTTGGAAGTGGTGGACCACAGTGTGTGTGTGTGTGTGTGTGGGGAGGGGGGGGGGGCGGAGGAGGAAACGCGGTGAGGATTCCAGTCCTCAGTGCGTCTTCCCGCTCCAATCAGGTATGAATCTAATGTTAGAAGCAGTGCAATCAACTTTTTGAAATTATCTATACGGTAATGTAGATTACATTAGAGGTACCGCACGCTGCAGCCATTTAGCCTAGTGGGCCGTCGTTTGAGAGTAATTGCCGAAAGAACAGCAAAATTCGGAATTTTATGTGATACTCAATAGCACTGAAAAAGGAGCCTCGTATGGTCTGGTTGTGTGGTGTACGAAATAGAACAACAGCTACATATGTAGGAGGTTGTGTGTTCGAAACTGATCGAGCAAACAAAGTATCTTTTTTATTTTTAAATCTTTATGGACATTACTTTGATCATTATTTTTACTCAGTTAATTGATTTAAATCTAGTTTTTTTATCTCTATTCCTATGTCACATGACCGTAATCACTGTACCAAGTTTTTTATTTGCTTCATTTTTTCTTTGTATCGTTCTGTTTGTAATCGAATTTTATGTGAATATGAGTTTCATATTATTTGTCTATCATAATACTGAATTATTTGAAACTTCCGATCCATTAGTCAAGAAACAAAAGCCGACATAATCTGTCTATATTTGCGCAATGGAGTAAGAAATGTATTTTCATTACAGGATGTCGATTTTTTATTTTCATTTTGCACAGTAATCGTCATAGAAGCATTTAAAACATAACCTAATTACCTATTGCATTATGGACAAAATAACGCAGATGAGATTTAAAATGAAAGAGACGATTATAAGTAAAACGAAATTCAGGTGTAATGAGAAACAGATGTAACCAACGCAATAGTGTGGACTAAAGAACAGGGTGACGAAACAAACTAAAGTAAATAGAAATCTACACATAAAATTATTTAAAAACACATCAACAAAGATTTCAAGAGGATAAAAAATGACAGGAAGAAAAATGAGAGCAAATAGAGAAGTCGGTATTATGATTAAAATTGTGTGACAAGGGAATGGAATTAAAAAATTACGTTTAAATCAATTGATAGAAAAAAATATTTGAAGCAACTTGGATAGAGATATAAAAATAAGAAACAATTGTCCACCTGACGAGACTAGAACCCAAAACCACGTGCATGCAATGCTGTCATCCTATCCATTACACTTCGAGACCAGACTGGAGGTTATCCCATTTTTAACGCTACTCAGTATCACACAAAATTCTGAATTACTTTTTTCGTCAATTACTCGCAAACGAGGACCCACTAGGTTGAACGGCAGCACTGTGTGACACCTGGGATGTTAACCTACATCAGTTTCAAAAAGTCAATCACACGGCTGGGTGCCTCTCCCTGTTAGTCTTTACGGTCACCGAAGAGCAGCCCTGTGATTGGCCGTTAACGCGGCAGCTCCGCCAGCAGCCCTGAGCCAGTCAGCCTGCGCCTGCCTCCAGCCCTCTGCCCCTCGTCTCCGCCCGTGGTGACCTCCTTTGTGTACCTCCACTATGCCGCAACAGTCCTTTTTCGAAAGCGTCGCACACACTTTAGCAGTACTGTAGGATGGACCTCACGACTACTTTCTCAGCAGTCTCCTTCCTCAGACTGACTCTGTTTTCCCCATTTTCTGACTTATAACTGAACTCTGTCACTCGCTTTACCTAGCAATGAGCTTACTCTTAGACCTCCTGGCAAGAAACAGACCTCATCTTATCGCATCAGTTAATGTAGAGGAACGTATCAGTGATCACAAGGCTCTGACAGCATCTATGACCGCAGGTCCTACAAAGAAAGGTGGGATGATACATCTGCTGAGCGAGGGTGACGGGATACAAATTTCACAATATCTCAGCAGTCAGCATCAAATATTCGGTGATGAGAACGAAGACGTGGAGAACAAATGGAAAAAATTCAGAGGCATTGTTCAACATGCCCTAGACAAGTATGTTCCAAATAAGGATTTAGGGGATCCACCATGGTCTCATAGCACTGTTAGAAAAGCGCTCAGCAAACAAAGAACACTCCTTCTCAAATTCAAGAGAAGTAAAAACCTAGCTGACAAGCAAAAACTGAACCAAGCGAAAATGAGCGTAAGGAGAGCAATGAGAGAAGCTTTCAATGATTTTGAAAGTAAGACGCTATCGACCGACCCGAGTAACAACCCTAAGAGATTTCGGTCGTAGGTAAAATCAGTAAGTAGGTCAAGATCATCTGTTCATTGTCTCAGCGACCAGACCGGCACTGAAACTGAAGACAACAGAGGGAAAGCATACGAACTTCGAAGTGGCAAATGTTGAGATAACCGATCGCGGAACTGAAAAGCAGCTGCAATCGCTTGGATCTGGAAAGGCGTCAGTACCAGATGGGATACCTATAAGACTCTAAAGAAGATTATTCGAAAGAACTTGCTCCCCTTCTTGCACCAATATATCGTAGATCGCTTTAGCAACGAAAGGTACCTAAGGACTGGAAAAAAGCACAGCTATTCTCTTCTTTAAGAAAGGCTGTAAGACAGATCCACACAATTATAGACCTATAGGTTGACGTCAGTCTGTTGTAGAACTGTGGAACATGTTATATGCTCAAGAATTGTGTCGTTCTTGGAAAATGAACATCTCCTGTGTAAAAATCAGCATAGATGTCGCAAACAGAGATCCTGCGAAACTCAGCTCTCTCTGTTCCACCATGAATCCACAGCGCAGTGGACAATGGGGCTCAGGCTGATGCCGTGTTCCTTGATTTCAGTAAGGAATTTGACACCGCCCGCATTGCCCTTTAATTATAAAAATACAAGCTTACTAATTATCAGAGCAGAGTTGTGATTGGATTCAAGACTTTCTTTCAGATAGACCTCAACACGTCGCTCTTAACGGAACAAAATCGACAAATGTAAAGGTAATATCCGGAGTACCACAGGGAAGTGTGATAGGACCGTTGCTATTTACAATATACATAAATGGTCTAGTAGAAAGCGTCGGGTGCTCTTTAAGACTATTCGTAGATGATGCAGTTGTCTGCACCAAAGTAGCAACGCCATAAGATAGTAAGAATTTCCAGAACGACCTGCAGAGAGTTGGTGATCGTTGCAGGCTCTGGCAGTTGACCCTGCACGTAAACAAATGGCTCAAATGGCTCTGAGCACTATGGGACTTAACATATGAGTTCATCAGTCCCCTAGAACTTAGAACTACTTAAACCTGACTAACCTAAGGACAACACACACATCCATGCCCGAGGCAGGATTCGAACCTGCGACCGTAGCGGTCGCGCGGTTACAGACTGAGGCGCCTAGAACCGCTCGGCCACACCAAGGGCGCACGTAAACAAATGTAGCATATTGCGTATACACATGAAAAGAAATCTGCTACTGTACAGTTACACTATTGATGACAAACAGCTGGAGGCAACGTCTGCCGTAAATTATCTAGGCATAACTATGCAGCGCGGCCTTTAGTGGGATGACAACATAAAACAGGTAGTGGAAAAAGCAGACACCAGGTTCAGATTCATCGGAAGAATCTTAAGGAAATGTAACAACATCCCCAAAAGAAGTGGCTTATAAGACGCTTGTTCGCCAGATTCTTGAGTATTGTTCAACTATCTGGGAGTGAGAGGAGATAGAGAATATCCAACGAAGAGCGGCGCGTTTCGTTACGCTATCGTTTAGCTGGCGAGAGAGCGTTACGGACATCCTAAACAAACTTCACGGGTCGACGTTACAAGAGAGGCGTTGTGCATCATGGAGAGATTTACTAATGAAATTTCCAGAGAACACTTTCCAGGAGGAATCCGACAACGTATTACTTCCCCCCACATACATCTCGCGTATTGACTACTAGGAGAGAATTCGAGAAATTAGAGCCAATACAGAGACCTAACGACAGTCATTCTTCCGACACACTGTTCCCGAGTGGAGCAGGTTTCGAGGGACCAGACAGTGGTACCGAAGGTACCCTCCGCCACACACCATTAGGTGGCTTGCGGAGTATAATGTAGATGTAGATTAGAATTGTGCACGAGATACAGCAGGTGTCATCATTTAAGCCCAGAAACCTATGTCACAGCTTCTGCTTTGGAAATATCGTGCTATACATTAAAGCAGAATACCAGGAACAATAGCAGTGAAGAAAATACTACTTATTGTCCATATACAGTATGGTATGGAACATGAATTTGTAGGTGACACAAACCATGAAGGTGGAGTGATTTGTAAGCCCTACAACATCCATATCACATGTGTAATCCCATCAGATGGATACATGTGGAGAAGCCTGACTAACATATAGTGTCTGAAATGGACAGCAACCTTTACAGTAATCACAGAGGCAACAATCTGGGTAATTGATTGATCTTACCTTCTTACATTACGCAACATGGCCTTGGTGTGTTACTACTGCCAACAGCACCAAGCAAGGGGAAATGACAGCTGTTATTTTTCGCAGGATAATGCTCCTCTGCTATTTGGCATCCTCTTGGACACAATGTCGCAGAGGCAAAATAAGTCCACATTCGGATCTGTGGGCTTGGACTACTCAGAGGATAGTGTCATCAGAAAGAACAAAACTGGCATTCTAAATCTCAGAGTGTGGAATGTTAGATCCCTTAACTTGTTGGTAGGGTTATAGAATTATAAAATACTGATGGGTAGGTTCAAGTTACATGTAGTGGCAGTTGTGAAGTACAATGGGAAGACGAACAGGACTTCTGGTCACTGCAGTACAGGGCTACCAACACGAAATGTTAAATGAAATGCTGGAATAAGTCTAATAACGAATAAGAGAATTTAAACGTGGGAATATTACTATGAGCAGCTTAGTTTATGTCTTATTATGGACAAGATAGACACAATGGCAACATCCACCACACTAGTACAACTTCAAATACCTGCTGGCTCCGCTGTTGGGGAGAGAGAAACTTTAATTATATATGCGAAAAGAAAGAGACGGGAATATATTAAGGGAATATGGACTGGGGAAAACGAATGAACATGGAAGCCACCTGGTCGAATTTGGCTCTGAGAATAATTTAATGAATGGTAACAGTTCGTTCAAGATTCATGAAAGAACGTTGTATGCCCTGAAGAGACCTGGAGGCACCTGAAGGTATCAGATCATAATGATATGAGAGAAAAGTCGAAACCGGATTACAACTCTTAAAACAGTTATATGGTCAGATGCGGTCCATAGTCACATTTTATCGGTTATGAATTGCAGATTAAAACAACAGAAAACGCTGTAAAATACGAATTTTCGGATGTGTGAACTGGATAAATTTAAAGAAACGGTGGTCGTGGATATTTTCAAAAGGGACTATTCGACGTCGATTGGGTGCATCTGAAGAAAGAAATTTTGCCATGCCGTTGACGTTTCACTTTTATTTTTTGAAAGGAGCGATTAGTGGCAAGGTTTGGAATTCTACAATGAGCGAATTCACGCAGTGACTGCATTAAAAGACTCACATTCAGGAAGAAGTCAGTTAATATCCCCGTCTGGCCATGCAGACTTAGTTTCTTTGCCATTTTCCTAATCCTCTCCTGGCAGATACAAGGATTGTTTCTTTGAAACGGCCCAATTTTCCCCATCCCTTCGTAGTCCGAGCTTGTGTACAGTCTCTAAAGACATCGTTGTCGACTGCACGTTAAATTCTGATCTTTCTTTTCTCTATATCTATTACACAATTAGTCTGCAGTTCACACTTAAGTACTTGGAAGAGAGCTCGTCTGACCACTTTCTCGATATTTATCTACGTTACCACTCTCGTTAGTGGGAGAAAGGGAATCTTAAATCTTTTCTTGCGAGCTCCAGTTTATTTTATTTTATACAGTTATTAATGGGAAGATGCCTGGTAAAAGAGAACGAGGAAGAAGATGAAAATCTTGGCTAGGAAACTCACAGGGAAGGTCTTCGCACACGACAGAGTAACATTTTGGAATAAGCAGAAGCGATGTAGTCAATAAGGTATGCAGTATCCGAAACGGTCGGACGGTAGATGAAGAAGAATTACAATCATTTTTCTGTGTGTAGGTAGAACTAAAAAAATTTTCGAATTCCGAGAAAAAACTTGAAATTGTAATTTCGTGAAAACAGGTCTCCACAACGACAAACGCATTTGATTTGATGACCGCCACATCAAATTGCGTATCATGTCCGTGATACTCTCTCCCCTTTTTCGCGATGACACACAACGAGCCGTACTTCTTTAAAAAAAAATTATGATCTCTTTCAATCGTCTCTGGTAAGCACCCCATAGTGCGGAGAAAATCTCCAGAAGAGAATAGAAAACCGCAATATCTAGCCTCTTTAGTAGATTTGTCACAACATCTGTTTTGTCGATGAAACGCAATCCTTGGTTCGCTTCCCCCACAATATTTTCTATATGTGGTTCCAATTTAAATTGTTTGCGAAACGTAATCCCTAGGTATTTAGTCTAATTAACAGCTTTTAAATCTGTGAGATGCATCGTGTAACCGAAATTTAATGCATTCCTTTTAGTACTGAGGTGGATGACCTCACACTTTTTATTGTTTATAGCCAATTGACATTCTTCGCACTATACAGATATCGTGTCTAAATAATTCTGAATTTTTGAAATTTGATTATATCTTCTGATATCTTCACTAAACGTTAAACGACATTATCATCTGCAAACAATCTAAGAGGACTGCACATATTCTCATTTGTATAGATGAGAACCTGCAGAGAAGTAAAATACTTCCCTGGGGAACGCTAGATATCACTTCTGTTTTGCTCGATGACTTCCCTTCAGTTACTATAAAATGCAAAACGAAATCACGAATTCATTTGCTTTACCGCGATAATAGTACAAAGACACCCACTTTGATCAGAAGCCATTTTTGACGAAGGATGTCAAAGGTTTCTTGGAAATCTACAAATACGGAATCAGTTTCAGATCCCATGTTGATACCATTCATTACTTCGTCTGAAAAACAGACAAGAACTATGCTACTATAGTTCGCCTTCCACTCCCGCCTTTTGTCAGATGCATACATTTGGTTCCCTGTCTCTCCTAAAATAGGCATTTCTCCCCTGTTTCAATGACTTCATTCTTAATTTACATTGTTTCTTTCGAAGTGTTTATGATACACTACTTATATCCCTTTACAATGTTTCAAATTTGCTTTAAGTGTGTTTTCTTTCGTTCTTCAGGTTTACATGCGCTGCAGAAAAGCTGTATGAAGTCTTCACCAATATGAAGGTCGTCTTGGTACATTCCATTAACACGCATTACTTACCTCTTCCCATTGTAAAGGTCTTTCAGCTTCCCTTAGGGCTCCTCAAAACTGTTGTGGAGATGGTGTGGACTTCTTCTTGAATTGCTCCAATCTCCAGTTCACCGTTTCTCACTGTTCTGATGAAATGCAGAGAGAACTATGGCACTGGCTTGTTCATGTATTCTTCAATATACTAACACAGCCTTAATTAGCTCCTTCTTTCTCGAGGGCAGTCGATACAGATTTTGTGGTGACGGTGTCTATTGCTGTCGAAAAATCTTAAACCCAAAAAGACTTTTTGTTAATCATTCCTTTGCTCGACAGTTACATCCACGACATGCCAATTTACTTATTTATTTATTTACCTGTCAATTTCCGTACGACCAAATACATGAAATTACAACGTAAAAGTAATAACAGATAAAAATAAAATATTTATGTACCTAAAAGAAGTCAAGTTTGTGTAAAAGCAATCAACAACACAGCAAGAATCAGCTTAATTTTTCAAGGATGTCCTTGACGGCATATAAGGAGTGACCCAAGAGGAAACTCTTCAGTTTACGTACGAAAGCGGGTAAATTACTGCTAAGATTTTTGAATTCTTGTGGTAGCTTATTGAAAATGGATGCAGCAGTATACTGCACTCCTTTCAGCACAAAAGTTAAGGAAATCCGATCCAACTGCAGGTTTGATTTCTGCCGATATTAACTGAGTGAAAGATGCTTATTCTTGGGAATAAAAAGTGATAGACTTAACAAGAAACGACACTAAAGAATATATACACATATATTGAGAGTGCAATGCCAAAATATCAAGACTAGTGAATAGGAGCTGACAAGAAGTTCGCGAACTTACACCACTTATTGCCCGAACCGCCCATTTCTGTGTCAAAAATATCCTTTTAGAAAGAGTTACCCTAAAATATAATACCATACGACATAAGTGAATGAAAATAAGCAAAGTAGACTAATTTTTGTGTTGAACGATCACTTACTTCAGATGCCATTCGAATAGTAAAAACGGCATCATTAAGCCTTTCAACAAGATCCTGAACATGGGCTTTCCACGACAGTTTACTATCTATCTGAACACCTAGAAATCTGAGCTGTTCAGTTTCACTAATCATATGTCCGTTCTGTGAAATTAGAACGTCTGGTTTGGTTGAATTGTATGTAAGAAAGTGTAAAAACTGAGCCTTACTGTGATTTAGCGTTAGTTTATTTTCTACAAGCCATCAACTTATGTCATGAACTGCACTATTTGAATCCGAACCAATGTTGCACCCCACATCCTTTACTACCAAGCTAGTGTTATCAGCAAACAGAAATATTTTAGAGTTACCCATAATACTAGAGAGCATATCATTTATATAAATAAGGAAAAGAAGTAGCCCCAACACTGATCCCTGGGGCATTAGGACTTTTGACTGTACCCTACTCAGACTCCACATCACACCCATTGACTTTTTGCTGTGTGTTACTAAAGTAAGGGTTGAGCTATTTTTGAGCTACTCCCCATATTGTAATGGTGGAAATTATGGAGCAATATTTTGAGATCAATGCCTTAGATGAATCAAAAAATATGCCTAGTATTCGAAATCTTTTGTGTAACCTATCCAGCACCTCACAGAGAAAAGAGATTATAGCACTTTCAGTTGTTAAAAGACTTTGAAAGCCGAATTGTGCATTTGACAGCAAATTGTGTCATGTGAAATGATCAATTATCATTCCATACACAGCCTTTTCGATAGCTTTAGCAAACACTGATGGCATAGAAATAGGTTTAAAATTGTCCACTTTGTCCGTTTCTCCCTTTTTATATAGTGCCTTCCTTACTGAGTATTTTAATCATTCAGAACACTGACCATTCTTAAAGGAAAATTTACAAATATGGCTACATACAGGGCTAACATGTGGACCACAGTAATGTAGTACTAAGCATTCCATCATATCTATGAGAGCCCTAAGTCTTCGGTGATTTAATTATTGACTCAACTAAATTTGTATTTAATTCACCAGCAATGCTCAAAAAATGATTGTTAAATATTGTACTTACATCTGATTTATAAGTAACAGAAAAATTTTTGCTATGAACTGACTTTATATCTTCAACCTTGTGCTGCTGACCAGACATTTCCTTCAAAACTGACCATACAGTTTTAATTTTATCCTGTGATTTACTTATTATATTTGCGTACCACATACTCTTGGCCTTCCTAATAACATTTTTAAGGGGAGATGGTGGCAGTCTTGGACTGATATTTTTCTAAATCCAAATCTTTGCCATTTTTTGTTCAATCTCACTGAAATTTTACACATGTATAGAGATCTAATATGATTTTTAAAAAATTCAGAATTTTATTAACAATCTAATGCACTGAGATAATTTTGAATTTTTTATTGCATTATTATTTTAAGGTACACTTTCTCATAATTTCGAGGCAAATTTGGCAAATTTTTTTAATGGTAAAATAATGTACACGAATAGGTGTACAATTAAGTGCAGTAACTTTTTGGTAAATTCATGCTATTATTTTCTGTGATATTTTAGATTCGAACATTTTTTGCAGCAAATTTTTCAATATATTATCAGCCACAAAACTGTGTATAACATCTCTATTAAAATTTTGTTCCACTTAAATATTGCTTCAAAGTAAAAGAATAGGTGTGCCAAATTTCATAGCAATCCTTCCAGTAGTTTCTGATATATGTGTTCCTGAAAGCAGAAAACCTTATGTTGCAGAAAAATTATTTTAAAGTTTGGATGAAATGTATAAAAAAATCTATCATACCCTAGCTAAAATTGCCAATATCCATATTCCATTTCTTCCTCATCATCCTGTACAGCTCTTTTAGCTTCTCTGCTCCTTTGCCTAGCAATTTTTTGTATGTTTTGGACTGAAGTCTCTGCCTTCACGATTCTTTGCTTATCGATGATCTGCAGTATTTTCTCAGTGAAGACTCCACGTGTAGAGCCCAACTTGCTGAGGATGTGAAGTCTTGCCGCATTCCCATCATTAAACACTGCTGCAGCTTCCAAAGCAGAAATCTTCAACACCAAATTGGAAACAAACACAGCCTTGGGACATCTTTTCCAAATAAGAGCATCGAAACTTTCATTTGGATTCTGTGTTTTCCCATGCTGACGTTTTTCTAGTAGTTCTGGTGAAGCCAGTGCTCTAAAAGTTGGTTTAATGGCCATTGAAACCTCATAAGGAAGGTTATTTTTATGGGTATAAGCTTCCCAACTTTCCTTACTTTTCAAAAATTTGCACCACTCATTAGAACAGAGGCCATGTTGAGGTATAGTGTCTGTCTACAATTAATGAAACCAAATGGCCTATACTGCTTTCCTCATACTGTCCAAGCTTGTGAGGTTACTTCTAATTGCAGCACCATAATAGACTTGTAGGCTGTCAGTTCTCTTCTTTGTTAGTCTGTTTATCCTCGCAGTGGCTTCCAATCCTCTAGTAGCTTGCCTTTATTGTCTTCAACAAGTCTTCGGAGTTGTCCACCCATCCTATTCTGAATATGGCCTAAGCACTCCAGATTCTCTATAGTGCAATGTTTTCCATAGAGCTGACTTTCAACTACATTCTTGAAAGCACTAGAGTCTCCATCTCCTAAATACTCTATGTATCTTACTCTATACTTTTGCAAAGATCTATAGAAAATGAATTTCATACCTGCAGCTTCCATCTCAGCACTTGAGCATGCATAATTTGTGCTACAAACAGCTTTATGTGCTTCTTACCATTCTGTTTCTTTACCTGCATCAGTATATTTCTGGTGCAAGGAACATGCAGAACAATATTTAGACATCACTTCTAAATCTAATATTTTTGCAGTGTCGACACTAATGATTGTTGAAAGTCCGTGCAGTGAAGTATGCCCCCTCTTCATCCAGGAAGTGTCACAGGAAACTACTGTATCGTTCCTACTAGTTGCTTCACAATTTTCTTGAATTGCCCCCAGAACTGCCATTTTCATCCTCTCTTCACTTACTTCTGCAACTGCATTGAGGAGAGCAGTATTCATTGCAGAAAATTTTAGGGGAGGACCAGGCATGTTCATAATACCACATAAAAGGTTTCCACCATCTCTTCCAATTCCTATACATCTTAGTCCATAAGTAAATCTCAATTTGGCTTAAAGATTCATTTACAGACCTTTGATGTCTTGAATTGTCTTTCAGCATCACAATTTTGACACAAAATGTGCAATGTGCAAACCAAACCTTCTCTCTTTCCATCATCAACCAAATCCACATTTCCTCCACAAACAGAGCACTTTTTTTCTAAGTGCTTCTCACACCATTTCCAGATCCACAATTCTAAAACCTGTATTTCTGTCATGATTTGTTTCTTCTGACACAATCCCTGTCCCAAGTTTGATTTTAGATGCACTTGGAGACAAGCTAATGTTTGCACCTGCAGGTCCGACCCTAGCTACAATGTCAGTTTTTCGCTTTATATTGGAAATGGGGGACTTACTATATTTTTTAAATACTTTACCAGGCCTAGGCATTGTAAAGAAGGATCAACAGATTCAACCTTGCACAAAGAATGGCACAATAAATCAAGTGTCACTTGAATTCCACTGAACAGCACCAAACTTTATTACAACACTCCACAGCCTTCTATACCACACTGACTGAACCATAAAATAGCTCCACAGCCTTCTTTACTGCTGTTATGTACGCAAAAAATTACAGCCTTCTAAAGCTATATTTTCTAAAACTTCCTGGCAGATTAAAACTGTGTGCCCGACCGAGACTCGAACTCGGGACCTTTGCCTTTTGCGGGCACGTGCTCTACCATCTGAGCTACCGAAGCACGACTCACGCCCAGTCCTCACAGCTTTACTTTTGCCAATATCTCGTCTCCTACCTTCCAAACTTTACAGAAGCTCTCCTGCGAACCTTGCAGAACTAGCACTCCGCAGCAGAGTGAAAATCTCATTCTGTAAACATCCCCCAGGCTGTGGCTAAGCCATGTCTCCGCCATATCCTTTCTTTCAGGAGTGCTAGTTCTGCAAGGTTCGCAGGGGAGCTTCTGTAAAGTTTGGAAGGTAGGAGACGAGATACTGGCAGAAGTAAAGCTGTGAGGACCGGGCGTGAGTCATGCTTCGGTAGCTCAGATTGTAGAGCACTTGCCTGCGAAAGGCAAAGGTCCCGAGTTCGAGTCTCGGTCGGGCACACAGTTTTAATGTGCCAGGAAGTTTCATATCAGCGCACACTCCGCTCCAGAGTGAAAATCTCATTCCATATTTTCTAGGTTCACAGGCCAAATTCTAGAATAAAATTATTCCTCCATTAGGTACATTGAAAAGCGGGCTTGGTGCATTGTACTGCTTACGGTTTTAATTTTTGTATGCTATTTGTAGTTCGAATTTCAGGGAAAAAATTTGGGATAATAATCTCAATTATATTTACTATCAAATAAGCAAGTAAAAATAATTTGTAGATTTTTCATTATTTCTGTCACCGTCTCTGCTTGAGGGCCTTACAGTACTGTTGCGAATGGGCTACTATAGCTTGATTGTTACTACTTCTAACAGTTTGATATAGTTCCCACTTTGTTCTACATTATATCCCTATCGCTGTAGTCAGCCATCTGGGCTGCCTTTTACTGCTAGTATCCCGTTCTACAGTAAGCTTGTTCCTTGGCCTTTTTAAAGCCCAGTAATTTTCGCTTTTCAAGCAATGATCATATTCTTAGTGAACGTCTTTACAGTGTGGACAGAAATCTGATATGTTAATAATCGTTTACGTTTCGACTGTCTCCTTTCTCGTAATGTAGAGCAATAACCCCGCCGTTGCAGTATTAGTTTAGTGCTCTACAGCATACACACTTTGTACATATCTTCTCCTGTATCACTTTTTTTTAGCGATTTATGTTGACATTTCATCATTTGTTCACGAGATGAATGTCTTTCTGTACGCCAGAGGGCAACACAACCATTAGGTACTCTCTCATCCTTTCTACAATATTTCTGAATAGTTTGATTTAAGTTAACGCATTCTCTCTCACCATTTGTATGATATTCTGTCGTTTTAGATAACAACTCATTCTGTACAATGTACATTTTGTATTCATTTTCCTTATTTGTGCATGCTACGTCTTCTACTCGTTGCCAAATGATGTTTGTTAAATGCATCCGAAGCCGAAGGATTACCGAATGAAACGGAAACCGGTAGATGCACAGCCAAACAAACGTTTACACATGGAGAAAAATTGGATGCTGTGTTCAATAGAAGAACCTTCACTAACTGAGCAAGTCAACAACGCGTTGGTTTACCTCTGGCCCTTACGCAAGCAGTTATTCAGCTTGTCATTGACTTACAGAGTTGTTTGATGTAGTCCTGGTGGTTACGGTGCCAAATTATGTCTCGAGATAGTTGGAGAACCGTGCCCATAATGCTCGAAACGTGCTCCATCGCTGAAAGATCCGGAAACTTGCGGGCCAAGGTCAGGTTTGACATGCACAAAGACAGGCACTAGAAATTCGCACAGTGTGCTTGTGTCCATATCTTTCTGAAATATAAGCCAAGGATGGCTTGCTGTGAAGGGCAACGGGACACATGTTATCGTCGACGTAACAGAAAGCCGCGGATGACAACCAAAGGACTCCTGGATTGAAACGAACGGGCATCCCAGAATATCACTCCAGGTTGCTCGACCGTATGCCAGTCGAAAGTCAGGTTGGTATCTCACCACAGACTGGGGCCTCTCCAGACACGACTTCGCTGATCATCGGTCCTCAACTCGAAACCAGACTCATGACTGAAGACAATTCTGCTACGAGCAATCAGATTATAGGCAGAGGGATGTATGTATGTATGGACTGATCAGAGCACGATATCCCTCACGAGGACATCCAAAAACTCTATCAAACAATGCAAAGGCGAATAATTTTGGACAGCATGTAAAACGTAGCAGTTAGGATTTTCTCGATTTTGTAAGTATACAGGTTACCTTCAAGTTCTGAGGGTGGGAGGGCTAAAATACAGGGAGTGAAAGGCTATTACAATTTCTACAGAAACAAAATGGCAGCTATAAGAGCCGAGGGGCACGAAAGGGAAGCAGTGGTTGGGAAGGGAGTGAGACAGGGTTGTTGGCTATCCCCGATGTTATTCAGTCTGTATACTGAGCAATCAGTAAAGGCAACAAAGGAAAAATTTGGAGCAGGAATTAAAATGCATACAGAAGAAATAAAAACTTTGAGGTTTCCTGATGACACTGTAATTTTGTTAGAGACAGCAAAGGACTTGGAAGAGCAGTTTAACGGTATGAACAGTGTCTTGATAGGAGGATATGAGATGAACATCAACAAAAGCAAAATGAGGATAATGGAATGTAGTCGAATTAAATCAGGCGATGCTGAGGGAAACGGATTAGGAAATGAGACACTTAAAGTAGTAAATGAGTTTTGCCATTTGGGGAGCAAATTACATGATGGTCGAAGTAGAGAGAGGATACAAAACGTGTCGGCCGGTGTGGCTGAGCTGTTCTAGGCGCTTCAATCTGGAACCGCGCGACCACTACGGTCGCAGGGTCGAATCCTGCCTCGGGCATGGGTGTGCGTGATGTCCTTAGGTTTAAGTAGTTCTAAGTTCTAGGGGACTAATGACGTCAGTCCCATAGTGCTCAGAGCCATTTGAACCATTTTTTGATATAAAATGTATACTGGTAGTGGCCAGGAAAGTGTTTCTGAAGAAGAGAAATTTGTTCCAGTATTGAATTACGTCCCAGGAAGTCTTTTCTGAAAGTATTTGTATGGAGTGTAGCCACGTATGGAAGTGAAACGTGGACGATAAATAGTTTAGATAAGAAGAGAATAGAAGGTTTCGAAAAGTGAGGCTACAGAGAAATCCTGAAGATTACATGGAGGTATGTTATTGAACAGGACTGGGGAGAAGAGGAATTCATGGCACAACTTGACTAGAAGAAGGGATCGGTTAGTAGGACCTGTTTTCAATTATCAAGGAATCGCTAATTTAGTATTGGAGTGCAGTGTGGAGGGTAAAAATCGTAGAGAGAGACCAAGAGATGAATAAACTTAGCTGATTCAGAAGGATGCAGGCTGCAGTAGTTACTCTGAGATGATGAAGCTTGTGCGATATTGAGTAGCACAGAGAGCTGCATCAAACGAGCCTCTGGACTGAGGACCACAACGACAACAACGACACAGACCTACACTGTGGTGATGGAAGGCATGGCGTACCTCCTAATATCGTATCGGACCTACTTTTGCCAGCACAGCGCAGCAGCTCGACGTGGCATGGCTGCAACAGATCGTTGGAAGTGTCCTGTAGCCTTATTGAGCGATGATACCTCTATGGTCGGGCAACCTTTTGCTGGCGTGGGTGCTTGCTCAGATAATTGTCCCAAAAGGACAAATTATCTCGGCGGTACAGGGACGCCGCCATCGCGCGACCTTCGGACCCGGGGGGCCCCATTTTTTTTTCATCAGTTGCTGACCCTCATGAATCGAAACATGACTGCGTCGCGTCGTTTCATTATTCGAGGGTCAGCAACTGATTAAAAAAAAGGGGCCCCCCGGGTCCGAAGGTCGCGCGATGGCGGCGTCCCTGTACCGCCGAGATAATTTGTCCTTTTAGGACAATTATCTGAGCAAGCACCCACGCCAGCAAAAGGTTGCCCGACACGTGTTGATAACAGGATTTGTTTTTACCGGCTGTATCCGAATTTTAGTACATAAGGAGGATGATTTGGAGCACAGCACAGCACGTCCTCTGAACCGATAGCGTCGACATCTACGGGCAGCAGCAGCAAGTGTGTGTGTGTGTGTGTGTAACCTTCTTTCAAGATGTATACTGTAATCTTCGACTGTCAAGGCTTCAAGACATGTGCAAATGAATTTGTTCCTAAGGACTTAGCATTCCAAATGCTGTGTGATGATGGAACAGTGTTTGCCTCTGGAAGTTACATTCTTCAATGTACAACACCGTATTATGAACTTGATATCGAATCAGCAGAATGGTTGGCAGAGAACCATCACCACTACAACATTAATTCAGTTGGAGTCTCGCTGGATAGTGCATTAAACTCCATCAAATCAGTGGTACCAACAAACTGCACTGTACTTGTTAAAGGTACTGAAAAAGTGAAATGGGTAAGAGAGTTCTTACCTGACTGCCTAATAACTAATGTGGAGGAGAAATGCTGCCCTTCACTACATGCTCTACGTAAGCTGAATGGTATTGGTAGGTACCAACCAGTAACTGCGAAATTGAATACAAATCTGCTGGTGAAGTGGTACAAAGAGTACTATTTAAAACATCATGCCGAACAGTGTGGAGTGAAGAGTGTAATGGCCCCTCAGTGTTAGACAATTGTGAATCGTGTGAAAACTGTGAAGCTTATTTTCATTTCCTAGTATTCAGGCCTTTTTTGTAAATGCTTTAAAATTCCTGATGTGTTGTGTGATGGTGTGCATCTGTGGTATAACTATTGGGAACTTGAAGAAGCAGTTGTTCATTTAGTATATCTTTAAAACATAACTGTAATTTTTATATAATTCTTTAAAAATAACTGTAATTTTATATAATAAAATTACATTTTATGTTACTGGAATCCAACTGATATGTTTTCTATCAAAACCTAACCATTTCACAAATGCCTTATTTTCTTTCCTGTACAATACTTTCTCTACTAGATAAGTATTGGGGATATTTTGTTTTCTGTAATTCATGACCATAAAACGCACCAGCAATATTATTTAGTTCAAAACCTTGCAGAGTGTATGTCCTAGGATTTGTTTCTTGGACTCCAATTATCTTAAATATTTCTCTAGACCAATTTGGTTTGTATCCTTTATCAAAAATGGCTTTGTTTTTACTGATTCTTACGAACTCTCCTACTTTAAATTTCTGCTTTGATTTGTCTATGGTACGTATTTTATTATATACTGTGGATAAAAGGTGATTATCATTAACATCGCAGGGTCGCATCTTGGACTTAATGTAGGCCACATTGGCCGACGCAATAAAAAGACGATTCAATTTGCTCCTCAAGACGCTGTAAATAGGCGTATAATCATTGGAAATGAAATTTCATTAGAAGAAGGTGCTGTAGAGGATTTCAAAAAAGTTTGTGAAGGAATTGCATGCATCATTCGTGTAAAATATAAAGGAGATGCTATTTTAAGACGTACTCCATTACCGTTAATTTCTAATTCTCAGCCACTTGTATGTAGTCATCTAGATTTCAACAATGTCCGTGTGAGAACTATTAGGTGGAAAAAGTTTGATGAATTGAAAAATGCAATAAAAAAGCCTTATCCTTTAGCTTTCTTTTCATTGTTGCAAATGTATAATATTCCTTATTAAATAAAAGACAAGAATTTGTACAATGTATAAGTTCTATTGTCAATTATTACAACAAATAAAAATAAATTACAATTATCCTTTGTTATGTACACGTTCAACTACTTTTTTAACGCCGTAAGCAGCACCTGCGGCAGCAGCAGTTGTCGCCGCACCAGCCGCTATCGCTATCTGCCCTGAACTTGTAACACCAGCTGTGCTAATTGCGGCCCCGTCCGTGACACTCTCTGACCTTGTTTCTGGCACCCATTCAGATTCAACTGTTTCGCCACTCGTATTTAAATCTTCGAATGCTGAATTATCTCCATACCGTATACGAGTAGCAGCATCCTCTCTTTGCACTGTACGAATATCATTACTGCTACGAGAACGATTAACATTTGTTAATGGAATTCTTTCCCGCATTTCAATGTCTTCCTCAGGACCCGGATATAAAACACCTCCGTCATATTGTATAGAGCCATGGTTGCCCGTGCTTAAATACTGATTTACCCAAGACATTTTGCTGACTAAAATAAATAATTCATTACCACCTTTTATATACATTACATTATCGAACAGCACATGTCGGGCAACCTTTTGCTGGCGTGGGTGCTTGCTCAGATAATTGTCCTAAAAGGACAAATTATCTCGGCGGTACAGGGACGCCGCCATCGCGCGACCTTCGGACCCGGGGGGCCCCATTTTTTTTTCATCAGTTGCTGACCCTCATGAATCGAAACATGACTGCGTCGCGTCGTTTCATGATTCGAGGGTCAGCAACTGATAAAAAAAAAGGGGCCCCCCGGGTCCGAAGGTCGCGCGATGGCGGCGTCCCTGTACCGCCAAGAAAGTGTCGCCGGTGAAGGATTATTTGGACCAACTGACCTTTCAACTACATCCCACATATGTTCTATGGGATTGATGTCGCAATATTTGAGAGGCCAAATAATTCGCTTGAATTCTGCAGGACGTTCTTCAAACCAGTAGCGAAAAATTTTGGTCCAGTGATATGGTGCACTGTCATCCTTAAAAGTTTCATTTTTGGTTGCAACTAATGTTCAGATTGCTCGATTGAGCTGGGCTAGAGAACCCAGTCCATTCCATGCAAACATAGCCCACACGATTGTCGAGCCACTACCAACTTCCACAATACCTTGTTGCCAGCTTTGGTTAGCTCTGATCAACTGCCTGCATATGGGCCAATAGTGGACCAACCCATTATCGAATATCTCAATTTGTGAAGATCTTTCTCTCGAATAAAGCATCCAGTTTTTTTCTGAAAGGTTAATAATTTATTTATGTGTGCATCCACATTTCACCTATCAATCTGAATTGCATTCGAATTATTTCTTCATGGTGCGCGTTTTTTTCCCTTAGAATGTAATTCCCCTTTCTTCAGTGTCTGTATAACAGTCATTTTCCAAGATGTTAAGTCTGCTGTCGCCTATGTCAACCTAATCATCACTTTCCCATAATGCACAATATGTACCTTACTTTAATCTGTTTTAACTGGAAACATTGTTTGCATTAAATTAATTTGCAAAATGATGATTTTTATAGGTCTGTGGTAAGCGTTGGACGTTTAGTGAAATTAATGCATGAACTTCCCGAAATTTGTACCCAGATCTAGGTAAAATATTTATAATCAACCCAAAATGATTCAAAGTAACTAAATTTTGCGAAATAAAAGTAATGCAGAGTGACAATTCTTGTACTACATGAAATAAGATCATCATAACTTCTAAGCGGTTTGCATTAGGACGTCCAAGCTGTACGGTTGGTCGCGGAGCACGATGGGAATTAGTATGCGCATACATGGTTTAGTATGTAGTGACGAAGCTACTTTCATTAGAGTGGGTTCTTCAATAAGCAAAATCGACGCATTTGGGAGACAGAGACTCCACATTTCACTATGGAGAAGTTTCTTCACGCTTAACAGGTGACTGTGTGATGTGCAATTTACAGTCACGGAACAATCAGTGAGATATTCCTTGATGGCACGGTGACTACTGAATGGTGCGTGAAGATTTTGGGAGATAATTTCTTCCCCATTATCGAAAATGACCCTGATTTCGACAAGATGTGGTTCGTGCAAGACGGAGCCGATCCCATCGAAGCAGGACAGTAATATCTTGGAGAACCACTTTGGGGACCGCATTTTCTGTGTGGAGTAGCCAGAGGCCACAGGCGTGGGCCTCGAATCGCCACCATATTCTCTGAATCTGAGCACATGAGTTCCTTTCTGTGGGACTACATTAAAGACAAGGTGTACGGGAAAACCTCAAACGCATTGCTGAGCTGAAAACATTCATTCAATGTTCCGACACTTCATCGGGTCATGTAGAGTTTCAATATTCGTCTGCAACACCTGATCGCCAATGATGGCGTTTACACATTGAATAAAGTGTGCGCGCGATACTTTGCAACGCATTTAAATTTTTTTCATATAGTTCAATGATATCAACCTTTGGAAAGGAAGCAAATAAAAGATAATCTTGTGATATCGCACGAGTGTAACAAATGTATAGTCAAACGTTGGAATATAGTGAGTTTTTAAGTTTTTTCCTTTTTCGGGGTTACTGTCGTAGAGGAAAGGTAAAGAAATGATTTAGCGGCTTTTCGGAGTTAGTTTGAAACCCTTCGGCCAGCTTCGCTGGTGAGGAGTCCCCAGCAATAAAGCAGTCCTCGCCTCCATCAAAGTGGAGACGTCTGACGTCACACTGGCAAAGCTGAAGCGCCCAGGATGGCCTTGAGAGGCGTTGGCGGTCTCCACCGAGAAGGGCGACAGGGGACCGCTTCCCACGCAGCAGCCCTTTCGTCTTCTACTCTAGTCCTTTCTTCCTAAACCTTTGTTGTCCTGCCGTCCTTAGTTGCGTGCAATACGAGAGTCATTCAATAATTAAAGAGACAAATTGGTATGGGGAAAAAACTGTTAGTAGGGCAAGTTTGGTACTTTCACGGCTATAAGTTGGCATCACTGGGTGGAGCCCTGATAAGCTGATCTATCAACACTGTTTTGCTTGCAACCTCAAAAACACATTCGAGATGGGGAGTCCACTTGAACGTCCACTTCAGTTGAACAAAGTTCTGTTATTCGATTTTTACTTACTGAAGGTGAGAAACCAGTGAATATATACTGTAGAATGCCTAAAGTTCATGGTGCAGGTTGTATGAATGGTGCAAATTTTTACAAGTGGATAGAGCAGTCCAAAAATGGTCGCGACAGAGTGACTGACAAACACTGTTCAGGCAGACCAGTAGCAGTTTCAACTCGCTCAATTGAAGGTCGAATTGATGACTTTATTCGTGCCGACCGCCACGTGAATGTGGAAATGCTAGTTGGTGAGGTTCAAGTTAGTACTGGTACAGTTCATAACATTATCTGTAACAAACTGAGGTACTGCAAGATACGTTCAAGATGGGCCGCAAAGGAGTTGAAGGGGCTATGCAAGGAAACAAGATTGAGCGTCTGCACAGAGGTAAAGGAAAGTTATGAAAGAGAACATCCTCAATAAAATTTTAACTTGTGTTGAGACTTGGGTTCACCATTATGAGCCACATTCAAAAAGACAAAGCATTGAGTAGAAGCATGCCAATTCCCCTATCAAGAAATAATTCAAATCTCGTAGAGTAGCGTACAGTGAACAGCCAATACTACTCGGATTTGCTTTTAAACAAGGTGTAGCCAGCTATGAGAGAGATCTCATGGATCTCAGATGAGAGGTGCGATTCTCCAGCTATACAATGCACGTCCTCATACTGCTCACCAAACCAGTGAAACCACCAACAAAATGGGCTGGGAAGTACTGCCTCATCACCCTTGCAGTCCTAATTTAGAACCCAGCGATTTCCATTTGCTTGTTGCACTGAAGGAGGCATCTGGAATAAAAATGCTTATACTCCGTTGGAACAAGTGCATAAATGTTCAAGAGGATTTTATTGGAAAGTACAAAAAGTATCGTTTTGTAAAAATAAACGCTTTTTTCTCCAGACCATACAACTATAATACAAATTATCACGTTACGTCCCTTAAACACAATTAAATAAATTAATTTGGAGGCCTAGGATACTTCTTTAAAAGGCACAGCGCGACAAATATTGAACTACATGAAAAAATATGTAAATTAGTTAGAAACTACGACGTGCACACGCTTTATCCAACATGTAAACGTCACTACAGATATTCGGATTTACGCTGTCACATGTTCAATATGCCTGACATCCTTGACAATGATATAGGAAAGACGAATGCCGAAATTCTGCATGATCCGCTGACGTGTCGGAACATCGATGCTATCGATGACCTCCTGAATGGCTGGTTTCAGCTCAGCAATGGTTTTGGGGTTGCTGCTGTATGTGGTGTGCTGCCCACACGTCTCTTATAGGGTGCCTAAAGGATGCTGCTTTCTCGAATAGTTATACAACAATTCAAGCAGACCACATTAATAATTTTTGTTATAAGAAAGAGGGCTGACAATACCTAACTTGGCATTCAGAAGAACAGGTCGCAAGTGATGGGCGACATGCAGATAGTCAGTGTCTTTCTCTATATACTAGGTCCATACAAGCAATGGGTATGGATCACCAATAACTGCTCTCGTAGTGCTCTCTTCTAAGCAGTGGTTTCTACTCTCTGGGTCTGCTACTCTCGCTCTAGTACTGCGCCGATCTTGGCTGGCAGGAGCGAACTCCTTGTAGAGGCCACTCCTGTCGTGGTGCGGTCCTAGTCAGCGGCCTATTGGCCGATGCCGTCTCACCGCCTTCTGTGCTCTTTCCTTCTCCGTCTTCGTGCCAGCGCTTGTGGTTACGCCAGAACACTGTACAGCTTATCTTCAATACAGCACCACAAAAAGAGTCGCATGTTTTCAGGTCTGGAGAATATAGCGGCCAATCGAGGCCCATTCCAGTGGCCTCTGGGTACCCCAGATGCAGAATGCGGTCCCCAAAGTGCTCCTCCAGGACATTAAACACTGTCCTACTTCGAAAGGGTCAAATGTAAGTTAGAAAATCGCTAACCTACCGTACAATATTTACAGGTTCAAAGAAAGGTTTTGATGCTGTTGACTCTACTACAATCTTTGAGCTTTGAAGGTAGTAGAAGTAAAAAAGAGCCTAGCAGAAAGTTATTTCCGGCATGTACACAAACTTGACCGCATTTAATGGAGTCGATCGACATGGAAAGGAACACATAGCTGAGAAAGGAGTGAGATAGTGTTGAGAATTCTCCCAAAGTTATTCAATCTGCAGAGTGAGAAAGCTTTGAAAGAAACCAAAAAGCTATGGGTTAGCGGAATTAAAGTTCAAGAAGAAGAAACAAATACTTTGAGGTTTCCCAGTGACATTGTAATTATGTCAGTGATGCAAAAGAAGCAGAAGATTAATTGAATTGAATGGATAAATTTTTATGGAGAGGTTACAAGATGAGCATTAATGAAAGATAAATACAAGGATATTGGAATGCGATCGAGTTAAATGAAGTGATCCTTTGGGGATAACGTTGAGAAATAAAACTCTGAAGGTTTCATGTCTCGTTAGCTATTTGAACTTAAGAGTAACTGACGACGGCTGAAGTAGAGAAGATATTAACACAGAATGGGAATAATAAAAATATTGTTTCTCAAAAACAGGAATTCTTTAATTTCTAATACAAATTTAAGTTTTAGAAAATCCTTTATTAACATATTTGTCTGGAGCATAGACTTCTCTATAAGAGTATCGTGGATAATTAGCAGCGGGGAGAAGAGAAACTTTTGGAATGGAGTGCTACTGAAAAATGCTGAAGATTACGTGGATAGATATAAGAAAAGATGCGACAATAAATTGAATTGAGAAAAAAATATATAGCGCAACGTGACAAATTGAGGGGATCGGCTGGTAGGAGACGGTCAGAGCCATCAAAAAATGGTCAGTATGGAAACAAAAGGAAGTGTTGAGCGGGTGGGACAGGGGGGGGGGGGGAGGGAATAGTAAAATTGTAGCAGGTGAGAAAGCCTTGAATACAGTAAGCAGCTTGAAAGGGATGTAGTTTGCAGCAGTTATACAGAGGTGATGAGGCCTGTCTAGGATAATGTGGTGAGCTGCAGTAAAGCAGTCTTCGGACTGAAGACTACAACAATTTTATTTTATCTGTTTACTTATTTATTTATTCGTGTTCTGTAGAACCAGTATACAACAAACTTGTATGGATGTGGAACGAGTCATAATTGTACATAGGAACAGTAAGGTACTTATTGACCCTAATAGATACAAATTGCAATATGTGTAAAGGAACGAAATATTGTAACAATTACAACCTTAGGCACTTTCTAAAGTAAAACAGAAGTGTAAAGCAATACACTAAAATTATTCCATATTAAGTTAAAACTTTTCTAGAAGTGAAGTTCATTCTTATTCTGACATAGGTCATCATGTTTAGTTAAAAAGTTGCAACAGCGTATATTACAACTCAATGAGCCACATCTGGTTTACAATATACAGGTAGAAGTGTTTAACAACTGATGAAGAGAGTAAAAATAGTGGTCCAGAAGTTATTCTTTTAATTTACTTTTAAGTTGTCGTGTTACATTAGTTAGGTCCTTCATGCCCATAGGAAGAGCATTAAATACCTTTTTGTACTAGGCTCAAGTTTTTTCCATACACATCCAAGTCGTGTTTCGATCTTGTGTCTTAGTAATGATAGTC
Organism: Schistocerca americana; assembly: GCF_021461395.2. NCBI lineage: Eukaryota > Metazoa > Arthropoda > Insecta > Orthoptera > Acrididae > Schistocerca > Schistocerca americana. The sequence continues at coordinate 86,599,161 of NC_060129.1, forward strand.
ATGACAGTCACCGTTGGTTTTGTACTTGGGTAGGTTCTTAACTAAAAAGGACGTAAGGGACACAATATATTGTAATGTCACTGTCAATATTTTGTGTAGCTTAAAAAGATTTCTGCATGTATGATTTCTACTCACTCCACTTATAACTCGGATTGCACTTTTCTGAATGACAAATACTCTATTTGTCACTGGTTGATTTCCCCAATACATTATGTCATACGACAACAATGAATGAAAATAGCCAAAATGATCAGCCTTAACAGTGTCAGTATTAGAAGTAGCTGCTATAATATGTAGAGCATAAGTTGCTGAACTAAGTCTTTTTCTTAAGTCCAGAATAGGGCTCTATCAATTTAATTTACTATCGATGAAGGGGCCTAGAAATTTAGAACAATATACTTGATGTAAATCTGCATCATTACAGCTTAGACGTATCTCCTCCGACACTTTCGGAGACCCATGGAAATTAATCTATTGTTTTCTTTTTTTAATTTAAAGTCAGGCCATTGCAGCTGAACCATTTGTAGGAATCACTGAACACAAAGTCGACAGACGTTGCAGTGTCACTGTCACGTGTTTTTTCAACTAAAAGAGATGTATAATCAGAAAAGAGAGTGTGAGGATTAAAAGGATTCCAGCGACACAAAAAGCAGTCACATGTGTTCAATTCCAGAGAATGTGGCGGCCAGTTGAGGCCCATGCCAGTGGCCTCTGGGTACTCCAGAGCCAGAATGCGGTCCGCAAAGAGCTCCTCCATGACACCAAACACTGTCCTACTTCGATGGGGTCGACCTCCGTCTTATATGAACGATATCTAGTCGAAACCAGGATCATTTTCAATAATGGAAACATCTTCCAGGAGTTTCATGTACCTTTCGGTACTCACCGTGTCAGCAGGGACTATCCCACCGATTATTCTGGGACTGGAGATTCCACACCAAACAGTCACCCGTTGAGGGTGAAGAGGTTTATCGATGGCAAAATTGGGATTCTCAGTGCCCGAAATGCGCCAGTTTTCCTTATTGACGAACTCATCAAAATGAAAGTGGGTTTCGTCGCTAAACGGAACCATAATGCGCATACTAATTCCCACCATGCTCCGTGGCCAGCCGTGGAGTTTGAATGTCCTAACGCAAACCGTTAAGGAGATTTTATTTCATATAGTGTAATGATTGTCACCCTGCAAGTGGCATTCGTGAAGGACTTTGTTGACTGTATGCTCTACAGAACAGATGCCACAGATATGGTTATAACAACCCTCCCTCGGCACTAGAAAATTTTTTAAGTATTCCTGATAACAACAAACAGACAGACAGCCTCGAAACTTTTCGCTGCAAATTTGATTGTAACTACTGTTCGCTACTCTTACCAGGTCCTCTTTCCTTCGTAGTATTAAACAATTAGAATAAATCTGTCCTTTGGTGTTCCTTATGGATATGAAAATTGAAAAGGACTTTTTCATCAAAAATATAATATTTAGTGTTGTGGATCTTAATTACTGTATCCTTCGCTGAAGAAGAGTAAACTGTTAATTTTGCAGTAATTCGTGGTATCTCCGGAGTGCCGTCGAGCGCACCCAAGGTTAAAGTTCTTCGTAGCAGCCAGCGTAAGAAACAGCTTCCCAAGATCTGCATCGTGATGTAGCTCTGAAAAATTCTTGAAGCTATTATTGAAGAGCAAGTGAGACGGATACGATTCTGAAAAACTATGACAGTCTGTGTCGGTAGGGCAAGTTCCACAAGTTTTCGCTTTCCACAAAACAGAATCTGTTCACTGCAAAAGACCCCGTTATTAAACAGGAATCGCACAGTACTACTTAGCATCCAAAATCTTAAGTCTTCTGCTTGCTTGCACTTTGTATTGTAATTACTAGGAGCGGAAAGACGAGCATAGTATTCACGTCAGATATGAGAAAAATTTTACATTTTAGGATAAAAATTATTATTTAATAAAAACGTTCTGCTCAGTGTACAATTATTACAATATACAGGGTGTATCAAAAACAATATAAGTATTGCAAAGTATTATTTTGTCCAAACTACCGATCGCTGCGCCGCAACTTGGCTGTTGGAGAAACGAATACATAGCCTAGGTTATATTAGTAGCCGCTGGATGTCAGTTTTCTTCTATTTTGCTCGGTAACCGTCATATTTTTAAAATGGTTACTCCGCAGCAGAAATCATTTTGTGTTCTCGAGTTCGCGAAGCGCAATTCCGTCATTACAGTGCAAAGCCGTTACGGGTTGAGGAACCAAACTCATCCTCCGAATGGCTGGAGCATTCGCAAATGGTTTCGACAGTTCCTATACACAGGATGTGGATGTAAAGGAAAGAGTCCTGGCCACCCTCGTATTCCTGAAGGAAAAGTTGCGCGAATGAAACTGCTTTCCAACGTTGTCACCGGATTTGGAACCCTCTGACTTCGTCCTGTTGGGTTTCGTTAAAGACAACGTTTATGTACCACCACTCCCACAGTACCTGGAAGAGTGGAAGAACCGGGTCCGTACTGCATTAATATGAGTGACGAAGGGAATGCTAGCCCGAGTATGGGAGGAATTTGAGTATCGATGTGATATTGTTCGTGTCGCTGATGGAGGACATACTGAACATCTGTAATCTGAACTTGAGAGTTTCGTAAATATCTGTGTAAGGTTTTATATTCGTATGTCTTAAAGTTTAATAAGTATATGCATTCGAAATAGCTATATTGTTTTTGAAACACCCCGTATATTCAGCTTCTTACAAGATCATATACTGACAAAAATTATATTTCCTGATATCTCGCAGAAATGGCGGCTGTGGTTTCTTTTTTTAACAATAGAAATATACATCATTTCAAAATACGAAATCCGTAGTCATGCCCACTATCAGGAAAAAAATCGTTTGTAAAGTCACGGAATCCAGAAGTTTGTTAACAATCACGGGTCGCTACCCAGTCAACGGTGTTATTTACAATGCTGCACTCTCGCAGGCGGAGGCGATAATTTAGGTTATTTGTAAATGAGAGTTCTTCGCATGCTTCTGTTTCATAATTCTCCATTTAACAATTAAATACAGGGTGTACATAAACTCTGGGAACACTTCCAATTATTTATTACATGTGTACCAAACATTGCACAGATATATATGTCATTTTGAAGAGAAACTCTGAAAATATTTTTTTATGTATACGGCCACAGCGTAGTTCAGTAATTTGCCGACAGTCAGCGCTACTCGGGAATATGGCGAGTTGAGGTGTGCGGCGAGCTCACTGTGTGTAGGAGTTCGACAAAAACAAGTGTGCTACAGCTGTTCAGCGGATGTTTGGAACCAAGTACGGTAAGAAGCCACCAACAAGGAAGGCCATCTACCACTGGCACAGCAAAATCGTTACGACGGGTTGCTTGTGCCCGGCAAAGAGAAGCGGACGTCCCAGTGGGGCTGAAGTGAATGTGGAGCGCGTACAAGAGACATTTGTAAGGAGTCCAAATAAATCGGTGCGTCGTGCATCCCGTGAGCTCGAAATGGCTCCAATGAGAGTGCGAAAAGTCCTGCGACAGACGCTGGCTTTGGAACCATTCAAATTGGAGCTGGTGCACAAGCTCAATGACGACGACAAAGGCAGGCGTTTTGAGATTTGTTTGCAGTTACAACAATTGAATGAGGATGGGGATAACTTTATTGATCGCTTAATTTTTAGGAACGAAGCCACTTTTCACACTAATGGGAAAATGAGCAGGCGTAATTGTCGAATCTGGGGTACAAAACATCCACACAAATGCATTGGATTTGAGCGTGATTCCCCAAAGATAAATGTTACTCTGCCTTGATACGTCGAAAAGTGTACGGCCCAACTTCTTCGCTAAGAGCACTGTCACTGGATATTCCTACTTGGACATGTTGCAAAAATGGCTAATGCCTCAAATGCAGTCGTACTCTCCTTTGATCATTCAGCAGGATGGGGCTCCACCCCACTTTCATTGTAAAGTTCGTGGGTACCTGAACACAGAGCTGCTGCATTGATGGATTGGCCGTGCTACAGAAGGGGACAGCTGTTTCATGAAACAGCCTCTCTGATCACCACATCTCACTCCGTATGACTGTTTTCTGTGGGGACAGATTAAAGAACTGATGTATGTACCACCTCTACCACGTGATGTAGCAGAGCTCAGGGAGAGAATACGGGAAGCGACTTCCACAATCGACGATGCCATACTAGGATGGGTCACTCATGGTTCACATATCGAATGTCTGAAAAAAAAAAACTTTCAGAGTTTCTCTTCAAAATGCAATATGTATGACAGCTGTACTAAGTCTATTTCTTGTGCAATAAATAATTGAAAGTGTTCCCAGGCCTTATGTACACACTGTATAGTCTTGTTCTACCAAATAGAACCTTTTACAGTATTTTACCAGTAAATAAATAGAATGTCATTAGTGGAAAATGTCTTTCGAGCCGCACTCGGTAATTAGATTTATGTCACAGTTTGCATTACACGTTATGAAGCGATACTACAACGTTATATGCATGACTTCTACTGTGATTAATGATCTTCCTGGTCTACATATCTCAGAGGAGAGAACTGAAAGGTAATAAGATGAAAAGCTGATGGTAGGCAAGTTCGTGGTCACCACAGAGTCGAATCGGCAGAGACCGCGGGTTGATAATGCGCAGGAGAGCAGTCGCAGTAAACACCAGTATGGCCTTGGCGTCTGTGGCGTGAGGTGCTACCCAAACGCCGGACGTGGGAGAGGTTGTGGTGGGGGTGGGAGGACTGCGGCAAAGGCCGCGCAGCGCCCGAAGGAGGCGGCAGGCCGGCCCAGCCATGGCCAGGGGAGGAGGATAAAACGCGGGAGGCGCGACCGACCACCACTGCACTGGTTGCTGCGGCGCGGGACGTGTCTGGTGAGTGGCTATGTATTTCTGTCACCACTGTGCACTCTGCTGACCTCTCACTTCACTTGATTTAGTAGTCTCCTGTTCTGTGTCTTACACACTCTTAAAAGCGGTGTCTGTGCATCCGAAGGAACCTAAAGAAATAACCGCAATTTTTTTCTCTTTTTGTTAACTTCTCGCCACAACCTGTAGGGCAACAGCTCTTGTGATGCATTCCCGTAATGGTTCATTTCTGCTATGCGCTTCTTACAGCACAGTTTAAATAATGGCATTACTGGGAATATTTAAAAAGAGACGAGGTGAATATTCCTGGATTCCAATCGAGAACAACTGCCAAGGTGAGAAACACAGAAGTAGATACTCTCGGTGTAACAAAGCAGCTTATATCACTTAATAAAGGCAACGCTTCTGGTCCAGTTTGTATTCCAACCAGGTTCCTTTCAGAGTGTTCTAATACGATAGCTCCATATTTACCTATTATATACAGCCCCTCGCTCACAAAACATTCCGTGCCTAAAGGCTGTAAAAGGGAAATAGGAGTAATCCAACTGAAGTACTGCCCCATATCACCGACGTCGTTTTGCAGTAGGGTTTTGGAACATATACTGTGTTCGAATATTATGAATTACCTCGAAGAAAACGATTTATTGACACATAGTCAGCATGGATTCAGGAGACACCGTTCTTGTGAAACACAACTAGCTCTTTATAGTCATAAAGTAATGAGTGCTATTGACATGGGATGTCAAATTGATTCCGTAGTTTTAGATTTCCTGAAGGCTTTCGACACAGTCCCTCACAAGCGTCTTCTAAACAAACTGTGTGTCGCCTCAGTTTTGTGACTGGATTCGGGATTTCCTGTCAGAAATCTCTTAGTTCGTAGTAACAGAGGTAAAGTCATCGAGTGAAACAGAAGTTAAATCCAGCGTTTCCCAAGGAAATGTTATAGGCCCTCTATTGTTCCTGATCTATATTAACGACGTAGGAGACAATCTGAGTAGCCCTCTTACATTGTTTGCAGATGATGCTTTCATTTCCTGTCTTATAAAATGATCAGATGACCAGAACGAATTGAAATATGATTTAGATAAGATGAATAAAAAATGGTGAAGTTATTCACACGAGTACTAATAGAAGTACTCTAAATTTCTATTACGCGATAAGTCACGCAACTCTTAAAGTTGTAAATTCAACAAAGTACTTAGGGATCACAATTACAATTACAAAGGGGAACGATTTCATAGATAATGCTGTTGGCTAGAGCAAACCGAAGACTTCGATTCATGGACAGAACACTTAGAAGGTTCAACAGGTCCACTAAATGGACTGTTTACACAACGCTTGTCCGCCATATTCTGGAGTACTGCTGTGCAATGTGAGATCCCCAGCAGGTGGGACTGACGGATGACATCGGAAAAGTTCAAAGAAGGGCGGTTGGTTTTGTATTATCGCGAAATAGGGAAGATAGTGCCACAAACATGATACGTAAATTGGAGTGGCAGTTATTAAATCAAAGGTGTTTTTCGTTGCGATGGGATCTTCTCATGAAATTTCAATCACCATTTTTCTCCTCTGATTGCTAAAACATTCTGTTGCCACCCACCTACATGGGGAGAAGTGATCATCACGATAAAATAAGAGAACTCAGGGCCTGTGTAGAACAATTTAAGTGCTCGGTCATCCCGCGCTCCCTTCGAGAATTGAATGGTACAGAGACTACTTGAAGGTGGTTTATTGAACCCTTTGCCAAGCACTTGATTGTGAATAACAGAGTATTAATGTAGATGTAGCGGTACACGCTGTATGTTTTTGGGACGGTTTCCTAAACGAATGTTGTTTATGACGAAAGTTTGTCAGATCCGCAGCACAGAAGGAACAACAGAGACAAGATGGAACCATTCCATAAAAAGGCAGTATATCTCAGATGTTTTCATAAAATTTCTCCTAAACTAAGTAAGAAGATGCAGGAAATCTGGACGTTGAACTACGCTATACAGGCTAATTCAAAACACTGCGCATAGATTGAAGGAGCTGCTAGAGAAGTCGAAGTACAACAACATAGGAAGACGAACTTACAGTGTTGGAAGTAAATCTGAACAAGTGAAAGCTTTCGGATGTTAAGAACACCAAAACAACGAATGTACACGCTTCTTAGGTTTAGCAAATATCTCGATTACTGAACAATCTCATGCAGGACAGAAAGTGTAATAACCTGGGACTAGACAAAGCACACCATCCGAAGAATTTAGTGCGTTGCATTCGTAGAGTGTGCTACAATTTTCTATGGAGACGTTATCCCTGTACTGAATACGGAGATCACCATTAGGAACACCTTCTGTAATGTTTAATGCTGCTGAATAAAGAGTACATTATCTTCGATGGGCTTAAGGTGCTTTTGCATTGATTCTCGATGATGTTCCTGCCATTCCAGAGCTGCTACTAGCTCAGTATTGCTTTCAAGGCTGCAAGATGCTGTGAACTACATGTAGCCCTATTCAGCTATCATCAAACCATTTCTTGGTAGGGTGAGTTAGGATCCCTGACTTGCATGCTTCTGCCACCAGCAAACATTTAATTTCTTGTACTGCACTTTAGCGACACTGTAAAATGGCCTGCATTGGTTGACAACAAGAGTGTCACCAGTACCTACCTTTTGAAACCTCAAATGTTGTGTCTCCTTCCACCTCCACCCACTTTGCGGTATGTATCATTACTGTGAAACCCCATATTTTCCGTTATGGAGGTTAGACGCCTAAGGAAGAGCGATGATATTAATGTCACAATTCGTTAGTTTACCAAGTAGAATTTTATGATTCACACAATTAAAGGCTTTTGGTATGTTAAGAAACGTACCAGCAGGATAATTTTTCTTAATTACCTCTGAAAACATTTAATTTGTGAGGTCTGGTACTGTTCTCTCAGTGGAGCGGACTTCACGAAAGCCAAACTGTGAGACGTTAACAAGTTCTGCTCAGTTAAACGAGTCAGTATTCTACAATAGCCACAACTTCAAATCACTGAAAGACCAGACTCTACTTGTTGCTGTTTATAACCAACCATACATAAAAACCGCTTGTCTTAATAGAATCTCAACTGCTTCGATTTCTTGTCTATGTGACCTATCAGCGGTAATATCAAATGCAGGAATAAATCAGAACTGTGTTCTGTGAAACTGAAAAGGTGGAGTAGTACCTGCATAGCCATGCATACACATGGATCAAAATTAGCTTTTTGTGTGATTCCAGTTAGAACTTGGCAGTCAGTAACAATATTATACTTATAGACATTTGACATGCATTTTTGTTCCTTAACTACTCATTATTTTCTATTTATATTTCTATAAGAAAAAGAATGTATTTAACTTTAATTGTAATTTGTGTTCTAGCAAACCAATTAGAGAGAGAAAATTAAAAACCTCTACTGGTTAGTAGTTATTAATTTTGTATTCGTTATCATAAATTTCCTTATCATAGCTGTGATATATCTTTACTTCACCTGGCATAGCACAGAGCGTATTATTACTTACTATGGCACAGTATTCATTCTTTGTGGTAGAATCACTGAATTTAACATGGATAGCATTCTTGCCATAAACATCATCAATGACATTATATTGATCACAGACTAATGGCTGTGGTATTTCAGCAATATGGTCATCTAACTGTGGAAGTTTCCTTACTTGGTCTTTCCCAGTTCCCTTCAAAATGTTCAAAACCTCTAGTTCATGTAGCAAAGCCCTCTTTGCCTGAGGACCATGTGGAACATCTGAAAAAAATTATCGAAAATAACCTCCTAAAACGAAACTTTTATGTTTATTACATTCATCGGTACCACATCACCAAATAATGCATTATAAAGTTCAGTACTAGAAGTCGACATATGGAAACTTCATCAATAAACATGAATTAATGTATGGCCATATTACTGTTTGTTGTTGTATTGGGCACTGAATTTTCCAAAATTGTAATGGGTAATTGAAATGTGTTATACAAGGTTCTACCACTAGTTAGAGGAGTATAGCTATGCTACTTAAGGCTGTTGTGGTGCAAGGAAGTTCACAAAATTTAGTTTAGGAACAATTTCAATTTGTGTCAGCATTTTACTGCAACTTGCAAGAGCAGTAGGTAAAACACATTTGATCCAGTGTCTTGGTACTAAACATCAGAAATAACATGGTCAGCTATAAAATGCTATTCACAGTTAGCTCTTTTGTAAGGTTCACTGAATTGCAACTCTACATGGGTTAGATCTCATATATCTATGTAAGGATATCCTGGTATTAAAGTCGGAACAGAAAACCGAAGTAACTGATATGCCCAGTCGTGATAATCCACAATATAATTAATATCTAACTGTACTCTGCTGTAAGAAATTTCTTCATTGTATTCCTTTGAGCAATTTTTGCAAAGAAATATTCTTAATTAAGCCATTGTGCTAAAGCTTCTGCTGCTACATTCAGTGCTCAGATTACACCAAATAAATTATACGTTTGCTTTGGTGGTTTCTATTCCTTTGCTTCATTGAAACATTCACGCCATTCATTGTTATCTTAAGAACACCATGAGTGCGACGTGCTTCGGTAAATTATTTCAAACAACTCCATTATAAGTCATAACATCTTGAATTGATTTAGGATTAAAAACATGGAAAAGTTCTACTTACCCTGGAGATACTACACATGTGCATGTAATAATTTTATGACCCCCATGTCTCTCTCCTTCCATTTTTTTCTGTATCAACCTGAACATAGTACATAAGAATGTCAGTAAACCAGCAAACATTAACTGGTGAATCAGTTTCATTAAATGCAGGGAAATATGATAATCTTTTTTCACATTTTCTACTGCATTCCATTCATGTCCTACTCTCAAGTAAACAGTTTGTCCATGTGGCAAGCTGGCCGAAGTGGCCGTGCTGTTAAAGGCACTGCAGTCTGGAACTGCAAGACCGCTACAGTCGCAAGTTCGAATCCTGCCTCGGGCATGGATGTTTGTGATGTCCTTAGGTTAGTTAGGTTTAACTAGTTCTAAGTTCTAGGGGACTAATGACCTCAGCAGTTGAGTCCCATAGTGCTCAGAGCCATTTGAACCATTTGAACCATGTGGCAAATGAATAGCAAGCATAATGACAGGGTGATACAGGAAATGTAGTGGAAATTCACAAATACATCATGCCAATTCCGTTGATCTGACGTAAAAGCAGTTCAAAAAATCACGCACTTCACCAATATGAATTTCTTCATTTCGATGCGTTCTTTCATTACCTAATTCTATAGTGGAACTATCATACTCTTTATGTACATATTTATAAATATATTGAACTATTTTACTGTTGTGTAAACTTCAGTGTTCACATTGTCATCAAATTTAGCAAGTGAACATGGATTACATGGTATAATGTAACAAATTTCATGTGATTTCCCTCGAAAATTAGTGCTAACACCAATATCACACTATCTGTGCAATGGATTACTTTATCTGATTGTCAGGTGATATCACAGAAATATTTAGGAAAAGTTTATCTCTCGTACTCATAGAACTTTTATTAAGTTGACCACATGGTCCATACACCATATGATTTGCAGCATGTTTGCATAGTTTATGGTGTGTTTGAATCTCTGGAATTTCTACATGTAAAACTTTATCAATATTGGCAATGTCTATTATTTTATCGATTTCACATAAAGTGATTAAAATAGGGGCATGAGGCAACCATTTTTTTAAAATCAGTTGTGTAAATGATGGTCTGAACATTAGAGAAAATGTGTTTTATTAGTATTGTATGAATTAGTTTTTTAATTTATCCTTAAATAATTGAACAACCTTTTTTTTACAATAATTACCTGGTGGTTCAATGTTATTAATAATTTCTCAGCGTTTAGGATGGTAAATCTTTGCAGTAAATAACGAAAGTTTACCGAAATTTTGAAAAATGGACATTGCACCAAAACAGTTGTGATAGATATTACTTGGAGAACCATTAAATGAAAAAGGCAAAATAACCCTTCTTCCAGTATTTAGTGTCATCTGAGTTTAGCTACAAACGATCATATAAGTTATTATAAATTTCTCATGTTAACACAGACTTATTTTGTCTTATGAAAAGGAGTCTCCTACCTTCGGTGTATACATACATATTAACAATTCACCGTAAATATATTTATTGTGAGTGTTGTGAAAGGCAACATAGTAACTTTGCTTCTAGACTGTCTCACAATGGATGTACTTGGGGTATTATGGAACTAATTACTACACCACTCTGTGCCTCCATTACGAAATAACAGTGGGTATACTAATGGATTCTATGACGCATCTAGAGCTGAGATGTTTTCGACTGTACAAGTGGTTTCTTTTTACAAAACACTCAGTATTTCTTTCGAACAGTGGCTCACAATCTACTATGGTAAAAATAGCTGCCACTTGGATCTGAACTGCATCATTGCAACTCTAGATGTCCCAGTTTTTATTAACTGCAATATTTACATCCACTGTTTCACCCCCATATGAATGGAATTTCGATCAATCTCTTCTTAAGTGATACCTACAATATGAGATTCATACGCTACCCAAATTTCAAGTTTCTATCTTCAGTGGTTGGGACTGAGTGATAATGTCCCAATTTTTATTAACTGCAATATTTACATCCACTGTTTCACCCCCATATGAATGGAATTTCGATCAATCTCTTCTTAAGTTGTACCTACAATATGAGATTCATACGCTACCCAAATTTCAAGTTTCTATCTTCAGTGGTTGGGACTGAGTGATAATGAGTCTGTGACTCAATCTGGCCCTATTTCACCCCCTTGTAGGTTAATATCCAAAATCAGTGACACACGTATCTTTCTGATTTCTAACTGAGAAATCAAATACAACTTTTCATAGATTTAGCTTCGAAGATGATTGGATCGTGAAATATTTTCATAAAAACTGCCATTCCTCTGTAGCCCTCCTTTCGGTTGAAGTTCCGAAAACAATAAAATGCTTTGTTTATTTCTAGCTGAGATTCTAAATTCATGTTTTCGTAGATTTATCGTGAAAAAATCTTCATAATGAAATATTTTTAAAACACTTCACCCAGTATATTTCCAAAAACAGTGGAACACTTATTCTTTTATAACTGCAAAGTCAAATACCAATTTCCATAAATGTAACTTTAAAAATACTTTAGTAGTTCGTTAATAATGATTTATTTAAAGAAGTATTATCCCCACTATTTCATCACTATAGGGGTTAAATTTCAAAAATGGTGGAACACGTATTTCTTTATTTCTGTCTGAGACACCAAACACAAATTTTTGTAGGTCTATTGCATTTCTTAGCCACATATATTAAAAAACCTTTCATCCCCTATTCCAATCCTTAGGCGCGGAATTACGAAAAATTGATCCTACATTGTAGGATCAACACCTTCTCCGATTTTCAAGTTTCTATCCTTAGTGGTCTGGGCTTGGCGACTATAAGCCCATGACTCAGTCTGGCCATATATATATATATATATATATATATATATATATATATATATATATATATATATATGCTCTTGCACAGTGGGAACCAAGAAAGTGTTTAAAACATCACTGTAGGCCTATGCTGTGATATATATATATATATATATATATATATATATATATGTGTGTGTGTGTGTGTGTGTGTGTGTGTGTGTGTGTGTGTGTGTGTGTGTGTGTGTGTTTGTGTGTGTGTGTGTATGGCAGGCCGCGGTGGTCTAGCGTTTCTGGCACTGCAGTCCGGAACCGCGGGACTGCTACGGTCACAGGTTCGAATCCTGCCTCGGGCATGGGTGTGTGTGATGTCCTTAGGTTAGTTAGGTTTAAGTAGTTCTAAGTTCTAGGGGACTTATGACCTAAGATGTTGAGTCCAATAGTGCTCAGAACCATTTGAACCATTTTTTTGTGTGTGTATGCTTGTGTAATATGTGATCAAAAGCATCTGGACACCAGGCTGAAAATCACTTACACGTTCGTGGCGTCCTCGATTGGTAATGCCAGGATTCATTACGATGTTGGCCCACCTTAACCTTGATGACAGCGCCCAATCTCGCAGGCATACATTGAGTCAGGTTCTGGAGAGTTTATTGTGCAATGTCAGTCCATTCTTCACTTAGTGCTGCACTGAGGAGAGGTATCAATGTCGGTCGATGAGGCCTGGCATCGAAGTCGGCGTTCCGAAATATCACAAAGATGTTCTGTAGCATTCAGGTCAGGACTCTGTGCAGGCTAGTCCATTACAGGGATGTTACTGTCGTGCAACCACTCCGCCACAGGCCGTGCATTATGAACAGGTGCTCGATCGTGTTGACAGATGCAGTCACCATTCCCAAAATGCTCTTGCACAGTGGGAACCAAGAAAGTGTTTAAAACATCACTGTAGGCCTATGCTGTGATAATGCCACGCTAAACAACGAGGGGTACAAGTCCCCTCCATAAAAAACACGACCACACCATAACACCCCCGCCTCCGAATTTTACTGTCAGCCCCACACACGCCGGCAGATGTCCACTGGGGGTTCGCCGTACCCACAACCTGTCATCGTATCGCCACATTGTATACCGTGATTGGTCACATCATTTATGGTTTCTCAGTGTTCAATCTCGCAATGTTCACGCTTATTACACCAAGCGAGGCGTCGTTTGGCGTTTTTACTGGCGTGTTGGGCGGCTTATGAGCAGCCGCTCGACCGTGAAATCCGAGTTTCCTCACCTCTCGCCTACCTGTCATAGCACTTGCAATGAATCGTGATGAAGTTTGGAATTCCTTTGTGATGGTCTCGACGGATGTCTGCTTGTTACACATTACGAACCTCTTCAACTGCCAGCGGTCTGTCAGTCAACAAACGAGGTCGGCCTGTACGCTTTTGTGCTGTACATGTCCCTTGACATTTCCACTTCAATATCACATCGGAAACAGTGGATCTAGGGATGTTTAGGTGTGTGGAAATCCTGTGTACAGCTGTATGACAAAAATGACACCCAATCACCTGAAGACGTTCGAAGTCCGTTGAGTTCCGCGGAGCTCACCATTTTGCTCTCTCATGATGTCTAATAAGAGAGAGAGAGAGAGAGAGAGAGAGAGAGAGAGAGAGAGAGATTACTATCTATATGCTATGAGCTCACTTTGTCTCCTCGATTTATGTAGTATCTTCAGTATCGTGGTGCTGTGTTTAGGAGATTGCAACTGTCATATTCGAGTCAGCACTCAGTACTCGCTATTATGTTCCTTAGACCGTAATTTCCGCTATCACCACGCTGGCCTGTCCTTGCCTGCCTAAGGCTCGTTCAGCTAGTTAAAGCCAACATAAAGGGCACACACTCACACTCTCACCGTTCTCTTGCTTTGCACGAAACATCAGCTCTTAGTGTCATACACTACAATTTCTTTCGGAAATGCGAAGTTGACACGTATCTCCATACAATTAATATAGACAGCACTTTCTCCTAACTGGTCAGATGTAAACAGAATTACGATATCTTAGTGGGTTTAGAAATATTTAATGCAATTAAATAGTTCAAATGGCTCTGAGCACTATGGGAATTAACATCTGTGGTCATCAGTCCCCTCGAACTTAGAACTAATTAAACCTAACTAACCTAAGGACATCACACACATCCATGCCCGAGGCGGGATTCGAACCTGCGACCGTAACGGTCACGCGATTCCAGACTGAAGCGCCTAGAACCGCACGGCCACACCGACCATGCGATGCAATTAACTTAGCTGATTGAGCCAGTATATATATTTAACAGAACGAGGTGATATCAAGCTAGTAAGATGATGCTAGCTGCATTATATTGCAACGTTAATTTACACTAATTAATTCACCTTATAGCTTGGAGGAAGAAGATTAGTTTTGTAATTATATTCATTTATAAATTTTCAGATTGTACAACTGTCTGAAAATTTTATGAAGATATTTTGAGGAAGAATTTCTTTACTTCGGCAAATAACTGTATCCTAGCATTATGTTCTGCAGAAGCTTCAGTTGGCTTATCTACTTCTTTATGGCCGTAGCCTTAGCTACTGGCTACAGTGACCCAGATTCCATTACAGGTACGACTCTTACATTTTTTAACTGACGTAAGTATGGTATGATAATGAATAACAGATTTATAATGCATAGTGAAGTACGTGTTCTATTTATCCATTGAGATTTGAATCCATTACTTTTTCAGAACCCAATCCTGAAGTCACAGAGTACATTTCAGGAAATGACAAACCAGGTAATAATTTTTTCATTAATCCTAGATACAATGATAGGGGGTATATTAATTTATGTCGAATTCTGCTTTGTACTTCCATTTAAAATCCCTGACACTTTAGTTATCGGAATGGGAATTAAATTCAAGTTAGCAGCCTGGATTAGGTATCACTAGTTTCTCCCAGTGGTCAGAGTAAGTCGTTCCATGCATGTGCACAGAGCGCACAGGATCCTGGTTTACTGAAGCAATACATGAAGGCCGTACATTTGGTACTTGGTCGGACCCAAAGATACAAAATTAACAACACTCACTTATGGCAGGTAAGAGGTCGGACGGGCCACTCGGAACAACAAGGACACCATGTGACATTTTAATTTCCAAGGTCTATACTTTTACAAATAAATTCATAAAACTTCAGAATTTTCCAAATCTATTAAAAACTATGGTAAGAATAGAGACAATTAACTACTAAATTTGTGTTTTTTCTAAACATGAAATTTAAAATGTGACTACTCACTTATTTTTTCATAAATTAAATAATTTGTAGTATTTCATACACCTGTAAGTATGGTTTGTATGCTGCACAAAACTGATTTAAGAATCTCTCTTGCTTAAAAGGAAAGTGTACCTATAGCAACAAATGCAGCCAATAGTAACTGAAGAAATGATGAACTTTCATATATAACAAAAATTATTTTTAATGATTTTGAGCTTCCTGTGCTATGAGTGTGAATCCTGAATCCTTCCTGGTCATGCTAACAAACTCTTATGAATTTATTTATAAAAGTTTAGAGAGTGGAAATAAAAATGTTCTATGGTGCTTCTCCTGCTCCATGTGAGCCCCTTACACGTCCTACCCCCCGCCCCTCCCCCTTAATGGATACGTCTATACCTACATACATACTGCACAAATCACGGTGAATGGTGGAGAATACTTTAGGCCACTGCTAGTCACTACCACTCGCAAATAGAGCGAGAGAAAAACGAGCGCGCAAAAGCCTCCGTATGAGCCCAATTTCTCACCTTTTATCTTTGTGATCCGTACTCAAAATTGACATTGGTGGCAGTAAAATCGTTTGGCAACCGGCCTCAAATACGGTTCTCTAAATTAGCGCTATAGTGCCTTCTCGAAAGGGCGTCGCCTTCAATCCTGGGGCTCCTCTTTAATGATTTTCGTCTGGTGTGTAGCTACAGACACACATAACTTTTGAAAGATATACCCGCCATTGGACTGTACAGCAGGTTTTATTTCAGAATTTTGGTTTCAGCCTTAGGCCTTTAGCAAGTGTTTCAACTGCCACAGATTAAAGCCCAATACTAGTACAAGTTAGTAACAGGAAATAACAGGACAAACAGTTAAATTAATGTATGGACTGCATGATTTCTTCTCTTAATTACGTATCACGAATCACTAGACTTGAGTAGAACACAAGCAATTGTCAAACTATTTTTTTCTTTTACTGTACTTTCAATTCTTGGCAGTAGCATTAAAAGACACAATTCCAAGTATGGCAGGACCATAAAAAGTCGCAGAACGGTTAAAACAACTACTCGATAGGCAGTGCAGCATGGAATAACCATAGACAACAAAACTACATACAAGTCGAGCACACTGTAGAACTGCACAGAAGAGAACACTGATACAGCACATTCGATGATGAAGAAGCAACTGGGAGGATCTGCCAGTGGTGGGGACAGGAGGGAGAAGAGAATAGGGGGAAGTGGTGATGCTAGAAGGGGGTGAGAGAATGGGGATAGGGTGGGGGGCGCTGATGGGGGTTTAGGGAGGGAAGGACAGGAGAGGGGACCAGCTGAGGAAGGGTGGTAGAGTCTCTAGGGGATGGAGGAAAAACTGCTCTGGAGAAAGGAGAGAGGAAATAGGGGAGACTGGGAGGGGGGGGGATAAAAGACAAGGCTACAGCTGGTAAGAAGAGTAGACGTCACAGCGAGGTCCATCGTCTATGAGGGGTTGCTGAAAATTGCCCTGATGAAGGAGATGGAGGGTGTTGAGGTGGAGAGAGAGAGGGATACTGCGATAGGGGTGTGGCAGTGGGCAGGGAGTGGAGAAGAAGGACACCAGGAGGTTGGTCATAAAACTTTTTTTTTCTTTATTGTTAGTTTGAAACCATTACAGAAAAGGTAGGCTGGCAGCAGCCTATCTATGCCGCTCTTTTGCCATAGAGAACACAAACAGTAAACAGAAATACAAAAAGAAATATGGTGAGTGAAAATGGGAGACAAGAGACAGTAAAATAATTGAAGCCATTCACAGGTGCACAGTTTGGATAAAAAGGTTCATCATCACTGTACACAACAGATAAGACAGAGTTTACACACGTGTACAGAGGAGCACAAACAGAGAGACACTGCAGCACTGAGGCAAAGACAAACACGAGCACTGGTGACGATCTCCGGTGCACAAAGATGCACCGTTCACATGAAAAAGCTGGGGGCCAGCCAGAGGGAAGACGTGAAGGTAGGAGGGAGAGTGGGAGGGGGTTGATGCCAGTGGGAGAGGAGAAGGGAGGGCGAGGGGGAGGGTAGGGGGATGTGTGAAAGCCCAGAGAGGGGAGGGAGAGAGAAAGAGAGGAGGGAGATGGAAAAAAGGGTGCTCTGGAGGAAAAACACTGGGAGAGGGAGGATCAAAGTTGGTAGGAGGGGTAGATGAAGGACATGAGGGCATCATCAGGGAGGGTGAGTTGGCCACCTTGGGCAAGAGTATGGAGTGTGGAGAGATGGAGAGTGGATGGGATGTGGGAGTACAGGCAAGGCAGGGGACAGGGGTGGGAAAGGATGGGAGAGACAAGTGGGTGAGGGGGATGAAGTTTGTGGGAGGTGTAAAGGATCTGTATCATTTCAAGGAAAAGGAGGAGGTGTGGGAACGCAATTAAGTCGTAGAGTATCCACGTGGGGGAGGGGAGGTGGATGCATTAGGCGAGGTGGAGTACATAGCATTCGAGGAGTTGAAGAAATTTGTAGAAGGTAGGAGGGGTGGCGATCCAGGTGGGATGGGCACAACAGATGATAGGGTGGATGGGGGATTTATAGGTGTGGAGGATGGTGGAGGGGTCCAGACGCCATGTGAGGCCAGAAAGGAGCTTGAGGAGGTGGAGTTGGGAGCATGCCTTGGCTTGGATTATCTGGCGATGGGGGATCCAGGAGTGGCGACGGTAAAGGGTGATGCCAAGGTACTTCAAGGTGGGGATGAGGTTGATAGGATGGCCATAGATTGTGACATAGAAATCGAGACAAAGGGAGGGATGGTTTTTCCTACAATGGTCACCTGGGTCTAGGAAGATTTGATCTTGAGCAGCCACTGCTTACACCAAGAGGTAAACCAGTAATGATGGGATTGGAGAAGGTGCTGGGAGCCTTGCAGGCTGGGGGTGAGAAAAAGAAGCCATACTGGAGAAGCGGTAAGGGAGGTGAACGAGGCGACATGTCCACTGTGTAGAGAAGATAGGGAAGAGGGGAGAGGACAGAACCTTGAGGCACACCGGCGGAGGGGTAGAAGTTGTAGGAATCCGTGTTTTGAATGGTCTCGTCAAATTTTTCTTTTTTGTTCCTTTATTGTATTTCAATTCCCCATCGGGGTGGGCTGGCAGCAGCATATGCACTGCTCCTCAGTCGGAAGGCATAGAACAAACAATGGAAGAAATTTAAAAATAGCAAAGGACAAAACTTGGTGAATATAGATATAAAAAGGGGGAACATTGTGGAAGATAATAGATAAATTAGGGGCGGCTGTAAAATGGAGATAAAAACCATAAAAAAGTAGCACACACAAAAAACCACACACTGGGACGATTAAAAGAACACAAGGCACAGTATGACCAGAGCATAAAAGTATCGATAGATGGCGTAGCACATAAAAAACACTGGTAGCAACACTATGAACAAGGCCAGCACACAATCAAAATCACACCTCTCGATGCACAGGAGCAACAGCACTAAACACAACACTTATGTGGCACACTGACAATGATCAAAGTGAAGGATCTGCCAGGCACAAGGAGATGAGGGAGATCAGAAGGAGGGAGGAAGAGAAAGAGAGGGAGGAGATGGGCGAGGGGCGCGCTGAAGAGGGCCAGGTTGGAAGACACGTGGGAGGGAAAGAGGCAAGGATGGAGTGCAGGGTCTCAGGGGGGGGGGGCAAGGAGGAAAATTCGCTCTTGTAGAACGAGGGGAGAGGAAAAAGGGGGCCCTGGGGGGGGGGGGGCCAACAAGGCCAGGTTATAGTTGGAAGGAAGGGTATATGTCATGCTGATTTCATCATCTGGGAGGGGGAGGCGCTGGAAATCGCCCTGATGGAGATGTAGGATGTGGAGGTGGAGAGGGATACAGCGATAGAGGTGCGGCAATGGGCGGGAGGTGGAGAGGAAGGAGGAAACCAGAGGGTGGGGGATCAAGCCTGTGGACACTGTAAAAGATGTGGAAATGTTGGAGGAACAGGAGGAGGTAGGGGAAGGGATGAGGTCATACAGGAGCCGTGTGGGGGAAGGAAGGCGGATACAGAAGGCAAGGCAGAGTGCATGGCGTTCGAGGATTTGGAGGGTCTCGTAAAAGTGGGCGGGTACAGAGATCCAGGCAATGCTGGCATAACAGAGGATAGGACGGATGAGGGATTTGTAGGTGTGGAGGATGGTGGAAGGGTGGGTCTGGTCTCATCAAAATTTTTTATTGCTATTTTAATACCTGTACATCAGGTAGGCTGGCAGCAGCATACTACGCGGCTCTTCAGCCTCAGAGTGGACAATGTGAAAACATAAAGAAGACACATAACAGACTGAACATATTGTTGGGCAAAAAACAGTAGACACAGAAAACACAAAACACGGAGTTGTTTACACTCAACGAAAAACACACTGAAACACATTGGCACAGTGCACAAACACTGACGATTCCGATGGCATGATGAACAGAGGAGCGCGACAGTGAACACTACACACAAACACGATGGCACACACACAAGAAACTGATGGCGATGATCTCTGGCGCGCGATTGTCCACATAACGTTTTTCGAGTCCGGGGACCTGCCAAGAGGGGAAGAGGGGGGAGGGTGAGGGAGAGGGGAGTTTAAAGATGCCAATGGCGGAGGAGAAGGGAGGAGGAGGGGTAGGGGAAGCCCGGGGGAGGTTTGAGGAGAAAGGGAAGAGGGAGGGAAGGGGAAGAGGAGGGAGAGAGGGTGCCTATAGGAACAAACACAGGAAGAGGGATGGAGGATCAAAGTTGGTAGGAGGGTTAGATGGAGGGGAGGAGGGCATCATCAGGAAGGGGGAGCTGGCGGAAGCCACCTTTGGAGAGGGTGTGGTGGAGAGATGGAGAGCAGGTGGGATGTGGAAATACAGGTGCGGCAGCGGACGGGGGCAGGAGAGGATGGGAGAGACCAGCAGGTGAGGAGGTTCGAGTTAACAGGAGGTGTAGAGGATCCGTATCCATTTGAGGAAAAGGAGGAGGTGGGGGAAGGGAATAAGGTCGTACAGGATGCGCGTGGCAGAGGGGATACGGATGCAATTGGTGAGGCGAAGAGCATGGCGTTCTAGGATCTGAAGGGATTTGTAAAAGCTAGGGTGAGTGGAGATCCATCCAGGCTGGGCATAGCAAAGGATAGGGCGAATGAGGGATTTATAGGTATGGAGGATGGTGGAGGGGTCCAGACTCCAAGCACAGCTGGAAAGAAGCTTGAGGAGACAGAGTCTGGAGCCTGCCTAGGCTTGGATCGTCCGGAGGTGGTGGGTCCAGGAGAGGCGACAGTCGAGGGTGACACCAAGGTACTAAAGGGTGGGGGTGAGGGCCATTGGACAGCCATAGATGTAGAAATCGAGGAGGCGGAAGGAAGGGGTGGTTTTGCCTACAATGGTTGCCTGGGTTTTGGAAGGATTGACCTTAAGCAACCACTGGTTGCACCAAACGGTGAACCGGTCAAGATTAGATTGGAGAAGGGAGCGCTGCAGGGTGGGGGCAAGGGCAAGGAAGGCAGTGTCATCGGCGTACTGGAGAAGATGGATGGGGGGTGAAGGCAGTGGCATGTCTGCCGTATACAAGAGGTACAGAAGAGGGGAGAGGACGGAACCGTGGGGCACACTGGCGAAGGGCAAAAAGATGTAGGAATCTGTGTTGTGGATGGTGATGTAGGAAGGACGTTGGGAAAGAAAGGAGCCGATCAGACGGACGTAGTTAATAGTAAGGGCGAAGGTTTGGAGCTTGAAGAGGAGACCGGAATGCCACATGCGGTCATAGGCTCGTTCAAGGTCAAGGGAGAGGAAGATAGCTGAATGGTGGGAATTAAGTTGTTTGGAGAGGAGATGAGTGAGGTGAAGGAGAGGGTCATTGGAAGAGAAGGACGGCTGAAAGCCACACTGGATAACAGGAAGGAGGCAGTGCTGGCAGAGATGCTGGTGGATGCGTCGGGTGAGGATGGATTCCAGGACCTTGCTGAAGACTGAGGTAAGGCTGATGGGACGGTAGGAGGAGACAGCGTATGGCGGTTTACCAGGTTTAAGGAACATCAGGATACAGGAGGTTTCCCACAGGTCGGGGTAGTAGCCAGTGGATAGGACTACATTGTAGAGCCTGGCCAGGGTGGAGAGGAAAGAGGCAGGAGCTTCTCGAAGGTGGCGATAGGTGATACGATCATGAGCAGGAGCGGTGTTGCGTTTCGTGCGGAGTGTAGCGTTGAGATCCTGTGTAGTGATAGGGGCATTGAGTTCTGTGTGTGCAATGTTGTCCAAGTACTGGAAACCAGGTGCGAGGGGAGGGACAGAGGTGTCAGTTCAATCGTGGACATCCGGGAAGAGGGAGTAGTCGAACTGGGGATCATCGGGGATGGTAAAGATATCGGAGAGGTAGGAGGCAAAGTGATTGGCCTTACTAATGTTGTCAGGGAAGGGCTGGTTGTCATGAAGGAGAGAAATGTAGGGGGGGGGGGGGGTTTAGATCTGGTAAGGCGGCAAAGGCTGACCAGTACTTGGACGAGCTGATAGGAAGGGTAGTGTTTAAACAGATGCATGTTTGTCTCCAGTCCCGGCATTTCTTAGCCGTGAGCAAGTTACGGATGTGCCTCTGGAGTTGCCGGTGGCGTCGTAGTGTGTCCAGTTCACACGTGTGGAGGAATGCACAGTAGAGTTGATAGGAAAGGTAGTGTTTAAATGGGTGCCTGTTTGTCTCCAATCCTGGCGTTTCTTAGCCATGAGCAAGTTACGGATGTGCCTCTGGAGTTGCCAGTGGCGTCGTAGTGTGTCCGGTTCATGCGTGCAGAGGAATGCACGGTAGAGACGGCGGGATTCACGGTGGAGGAGGACAGCCTGTGGGGATAAGATAGGACAGTGGGTGTGGATGGCGACAGAAGGGACGTGGGCCTCCACGGCCTCAGACAAGGTCTGCTGGAGAAAGGAGGTGGCATGGGTAATATCATCAGGGTGACGGTAGGTGAAGGTGTGGCCATTGACCTGGGTGGATAGCGCATCCCGGTAGGCATTCCAGTCGGCACGGGAATAATCATGGACGTACTTCAGGGGAGGGTCGTGACGGGGGTCGGGGCGGGGCGACGACTGTCTGAAATGGTGAGAAGGACGGGGAGATGGTCACTACCAATGGGGTCCAGGACATCCACCATTATGCGGCCAAGGATGTTAGGGGAGGAGAGTACGACATCAGGAGTGGAGTTGGATTTGGGGCGGGTGTGCTGGGGAATGGGGACGAGGTCGCCTTGGACTTGTCAAACTTTGTGTCTTTCGTTATATAAAAAAATTTTCTTAAAAGTAAATGCGAGAACATTTGTGTAATAGGCTAATTTACTTTCAGTTAACATGACACATTCACTTAATATGGTTGTGGAATAAAATGGATGATCGAATAGCAGATTTTAAAGTTCACTACAACGTGTCTATGTAACCATTGACACAAACACAAGTGAACTGAGTGTCGGAGACCATCATAAAAATGTCCCGGTTTGCACCATCTGATCTGTGGTATGTCGCAGGAACAGGTAGTGGGACTCTTTATTATGCAAAGTGGTTATATTATCTTTGAAATGGGCAAATGATGCCAGTGTTTACAGTATAATGTATGAAGAGTCCACTTTGCAGTGTCCATGTAAAAATGCAACTTACATCTTCATAATTAAGGGTACACAGAAGTACAGTCTTGCAAGATAGTTAAATATTTGATACATGGTCAATTATTAAAAAGCAGTTATACATTGTTATGAATTACATTCAAGTTTAAAAATTAGTCAGTTATACAAATTAAATCCTGGCAAACTTAGTTGGAATTTGAAACACTTTTCACAAAAGCATAATTGATTATTATAAAAAACCAAGTGTACAATGACACAAACCCCTGCCCATTGCCATGCCTCTATCGCTGTTTCCCCCTCTCTCCACCTCCACATCCTCCATTTCCTTCAACAAGGCAATTTCTAGCACCTTCTTCTCCTGGATGATGAACTTGGCCATGACATCTACCCTTCCTACCAACTGTAGCCTCGCCTTGTTCCCCCTCCCCAGGGCCCTCCGTTTGCCCTGCCCTCCTTCCCTTGGAGTGGTGTCTGCTCTTTCACCCCCCCCCCCCTTAAGTCTCTGCACACCCTCCTCAGGTTTTCCTCACCTGTCCTTCCCTCCCTGGTCTCCTTCAGCGCGCCCCCCCCCCCCTCATCCCACCCTCTCCCCACCCCCTGTAGCACCCCCCCTTATCCCTACTCCCTCATATCCCTACCCCTGGCAGATCCTCCAAGTTCATTCTTCTTCATCAGTGCGCTACCTCAGTGTTGTGTTCAGTGCCATTCTCTGCTAACATCGAGTGCTGTGGTTTTAATCATGTGCTTGAGTTGTACATGGTTTTGCTGTATGTGATTGTTCTGTGCTATGTCGTCCATTCCATGATCGTTTTAATCATTCTGCAACTTTTATGCTCTCGCCATACTTCGCCTTGTGTTCTTTTAATCATGTGTGTAGTTGTTTTGTGTTAACTTCATTATAGATTTTTGTCTCCATTTTTACAGTCACCCCCTTTTTTGTATACTCTCTTCCATTATGTTCCTCTTTTTATATCCTTGTTCCTCCATGTTTTCTACTTTATGTTGTTTTAAATGTCTTCCTGCTGTATACTTAATGTCTCTCAGCTGAAGAGCAGCGCCTATGCTGCTGCCAGCCCTCCCTGGATGGTCAATTGAAATACAACAAACAAGAAAATGATACAAAATGGGGGAAAAAGTGTGGAAGGGGTGGGCAGATGCATAGCGAATATTTGAATTCACGAAGCATCTCCATAATACTTGAATGCTGCTCTAACCTGTGGGCAGCAAATCTAAGAGACCGCCTCTGACTTCCATTGGTGTCTCCTCCTGGTGGACCTTGTAGGGATCACAATCACTTGATCAGTATTCAAGAACAGGTTGCTCTAATATTCTATACGCCGTCTCCTTTATGGATGAGCATCACTTTCGCAAAATTCTCCTTGTTAAATGAAGCAGAGCATACACCTTCCCTACTACTACCCTAACCTGCTCACTCCATTTCGTCAACAGTATATTCAGATGTTCAACCAAAGTGACTGTTTCAAGCTGCGCCCTATACTACTGTATTCAAGCGTTAAGGACTGAATTTCCTACTCACCCAAATCAACCTACATATTTCTGTGTTTGAAGGAAGCTGCCATTATTCAGGCAAACCAGAAATTTAGTCTAAGTCATCTTGCGTATTCCTGCGGCCACTCAACAGTGGCACCAATCTGTATACCACAGCGTCATCAGCAAATATCTGTAAGTTACTGTTCACGCTTCGGCCAGGCCATTTATGTATACAGAGAATAAAAACGGTCCTGTCACACTTTTCTGAGGCACTCGTAACAGTATGGCTGCCTCTGATGAACAATCGCCATCGAGAACCACATACTGGGTTCTATTAACTAAAGTCTTCTGCCTGAACCGTATTCTCGGATCTTCGACAACAGTCTATAATGAGGCACTGGCTCAAATGCTTTCCAGAAATCTAGAAACATGGAATCTGCCTATATCCCTCGATCCATTGTTTGTGGGACATCATGTGAGAAAAGGGCAAGCTAAGCTTCGCATGAGCGATGCTTTGTAAAATTGTGGTGATTCATGGTCATGACCTTTTGTATCTTAAGTTCATTTATTATAATCCCACTCTGAATGTGTTCAAGAACTCTGCTGCAAACCGATGTTTACGACATTGGTCAGTAATCATGCAAGTCTGACCTTTTACCTTTCATATACACAGAAGTCTCCTACACTGTTTTCCATTCGCTCGAGACTTTTCTCTGGGTGATTAGGTGGCTCTAAATGTATGCTGAATAGGGGTTCAATGCCACAAAGTAGTCTCTTTGACACCAAACTGCATTCCATCTGGACCTGGTGACTTATTTGTTTTGAGCTCTATTAGTAGCTTCTCTACATCACCATGTCAATTTCTACATCCTCCACGCGGTAGTCTGTACGACAGTCAAGCGACGGTATCTTTACACGAGCCTCTTGCATGTATGATTTCTTAAACGTGGAATATAAAACTACCTTTCCTTTTGCTGTCTTCTGTAGCCACCACGGGCTCATCGTAGAGTGACGAGACAGAAGCCTTCGACCTGTTTAGTGATTGTACGCATGACCAGTATTTTCTTCGGTTCTCGTCAAGATCTTTCGCTAAGGTATGGCGGTCGAATCAGTTATCAGCTTCCCGAATTGCTTTCTTAGGGATGCACGAATTTCTGCTAACTTTCGTCTGTCAATATTTTTGCTCTCTTTTCTGACACTTCAACAATTTTTCCTCTGCATTTTCAGAATGTGCCAACGGCCTTGCGCCGTGGTAACACCGGTTCCCGTCAGATCACCGTAGCTAAGCGCTGTTGGGCTGGGCTATCACTTGGATGGGTGACCATCCAGTCTGCCGAGCGCTGTTGGCAAGCGGGGTGCACTCTTGTGAGGCAAACTGAGTTGCTACTTGATTGAGATGCAGCGGCTCCGGTCTCGGAAACTGACATACGGCAAGGAGTTCCGTGTGCTGACCACATGCCCCTCCATATCCGCATCCAGTGACGCTTGTGGGATGATTATAATACGGCGGCCGATCGGTATCATTGGGCCTTTCAAGGTCTGTTTGGGCGGAGTTTAGTTTAGTATTTCCCGAATTTGATTATTAAACCACAGAAGGTCCTTTCCATCCTTAATCAGTTTACTTGGCACATACATTCCAGAATACAATTTACTGTCAGTTTAAACTTTGCCCGTTATGTCTAGTGAGATCTGGCAGACAATGTATTGATAAACTATGTTGTGGCGTAGCAAGACAGCCACGCCACGGAAGTAGCCGATAGGCACGCGTTTAGCAGGCAAGAGATAGGTCTGTAACAGGATACGTAATGAATGCTATAAAGAAAAGTACGTGGCTTCTGTAATACTTAACTTTAATCCATCCTTGGTACATCGCTATTGACGATATAAGTGAGACTCCATAGATACATGCAATGTTACTAATGGCGCCTTGCTAGGTCGTAGCCATGGACTTAGCTGAAGGCTATTCTAACTATCTGCTCGGCTAATGAGCAATGCTTCGTCCGGTAGTCGCTAGCAAAGTCGTCCGTACAACTGGGGCGAGTGCTAGTCCGTATCTCGAGACCTGCCTTGTGGTGGCGCTCGGTCTGCGATCACACAGTTGCGACACGCGGGTCCGACATGTACTAATGGACCACGGCCGATTTAAAGCTACCACCTAGCAAGTGTGGTGTCTGGCGGTGACACCACATTCCTCCCCCGCAAATCGGCGAACGGTCGTGTTATAAGGCTTCCGCCC
Organism: Schistocerca americana; assembly: GCF_021461395.2. Taxonomy (NCBI): domain Eukaryota; kingdom Metazoa; phylum Arthropoda; class Insecta; order Orthoptera; family Acrididae; genus Schistocerca; species Schistocerca americana. Next base: position 86,626,057 of record NC_060129.1, read on the forward strand.
GCCGTGGGGAGGACCCCATGTTGACGTATGCGATGAGGTGGGGAGCCTAACAACAGGCGAGGCTGTGCCACCCGCAACCGGCCATTCGGTCCGAGGGGAGCTAGGAAACGCCTGAAAACCTACTCCAGGGTGCACGCCAACATGCGATGTATGCGCCCGTAAAGAGACAGGAGGGGCCGAAGGGTCGACCTCCATTGCGTCGGGGTATCCGACGCGTGATGACGTCATGTGGTCCGGAGCGGGCAAGAGTTCCATGGCGGAGGACAGCCGGTCACGGGAAGCGATCGGCGGCGCGTGACCCAGGGAGACGCTTGGCGGCTGCAGCGAAGCGTCCACTGCGGGCGGCGCCGGCGGGAGAACAGGCGGCGGCGGCTGCGGCGGCGCGTCGCCATGGGGCAAAATGGAAGGCATCGCCGGTAACACCTGGGGATGAGGCGAGCCAGCAGATGGGTCCCCAGGGCGCCGACCGGACGGCACCGTCGCTGAAAGCAGACGGGGAGCGGCAGAACCCGTGCGACGACAGAGGCGCAGCTGATTGAGATGCCGACGCACCTCACCAGAGGCCCCCAAAACCAAATACATCGCGCGGCCGAGGCAGCGAAGAATGCGCCCTGCGAGCCAACGCCGTGAACCTCGATAGTTGCGATAGAATACAACGTCGCCTGGAGCAAAAGCAGAAGTCTGCCGCTGCACAGGAACCTGATGCGGCGGATGCAGCAAAGACATCAAGGTTCGATGAGGACGACCATGGAGCAACTCAGCCGGCGAGCGACCATCTCGGGGCTGATAGCGATACGATAACAAAGAGCAACAACGCGTCCTCCCGAGAATGCGACTCTTTCAATTTCAACATCTGTGACTTGAAAGTCCGGACCAATCGTTCAGCGACACCGTTTGACTGAGGCGAAAACGGTGCGGATGTCAGATGTTGAATACCATTGGCCTCGCAGAAAGACTGAAATGCTGCAGACATGAATTGTGGGCCATTGTCGGAAACAATAGTGTGTGGAAGACCTTCAATGCAAAAAATAGCAGACAACGCTTGGATGGTGGCAGTTGACGTCGTGGAAGACATCCAGACAACAAAAGGAAAATTACTGAAGGCATCGACCACAACCAACCATCGAGCATTCCAGAATGGACCAGCAAAATCGATGTGCAAGCGTTGCCAAGGGGAAGTGGTGTTCGGCCATGCAAAGAATTTCCGCGGCGGTGCGGATTGTTGTGCGGCACACGCCAGGCAAGAAGAGCACATTTTCGTAATCGCAGCATCGATTCCGAACCAAGTACAGTGCTGACGAGCAAGTTGTTTCGTTCGCACTATACCCCAATGTCCTTGGTGAAGAAGCCGTAAAACAGAGGACTGTAACGAACGTGGGACCACGACTCTGGACTGATCATTATCAGAACGCAACAACAAAACACCACGTTGAACAAAAAGTCTCTCCTTGTGAGCAAAAAATCGGCGAACCAACGGATCCTCGATCCGAGACTTTGACAAAGGCCATTGCGTAGCAACAAAACGCAAACCGGTAGCAAGGACCTGGTCAGCAGCTGTGGCTGTAGCTACACGACGAAAATCAATCGGAAACGAGTCGACCACGTCATCGGTTTCCGCATCAATGAACATGCAAGCAAGTTCGGAAGAATCGAATGCTCTGTCCTCAGCAACAGGCAAACAGGACAACGCATCGGCGTTTCCGTGCTTAGCCGTGGACCGATACAAGATATCGTAGCGGTACTGCGAGAGGAAAATAGACCAGCGAATGAATTTCTGCGCTGTACGCGGAGGTACAGGCTTGTTCGGATGAAAAAGCGATGTCAAAGGTTTGTGGTCCGTGATGATGGTAAAGTGACGACCATACAAGAAATCATGGAACTTAGTAACACCAAATATGAGAGCCAAAGCTTCTTTCTCTATCTGGGAATAATTTCTTTGCGCAGATGAGAGCAATTTGGACGCAAAGGCAATAGGGAGATCATGCGATCCATCTTTGTGCGCAAGCACAGCACCGATCCCGAAATCCGATGCATCTACCATCAACAAAAGGGGTTTCTGGGGATCGAATGGCGTAAGGCAAGTATGTGAAAGCAACGCCGATTTCAACTGGTGAAAGGCGCGTTCGCATTCCGTCCTCCAGACGAACGGAACACCTTTACGGCGTAAGCGATGAAGCGGAGCTGAAATGGAAGAGGCATTGCGCAGAAAACGATGATAATAGTTGATTTTTCCCAGCACACTCTGTAGCTGCTTCAAATTCTGCGGCGAAGGCAAGTCTTGTATGGCACGGAGGTGTTCTGGACTCGGATGAATGCCTTGGGCATTGATTACATGTCCCAGGTATGGTAAGTCACGAGCAAAAAACACACATTTGTCCTTCCGCAAGCGAAGACCATTTTGTCGCAATAACTTAAATAATGTTCTTAGATTTGCTAAATGTTCGTCGGCTGTCCTTCCGGAGATCACAATATCGTCCAGATAGTTCGCAGCAGTACGGACCGACGCACAAACAGTTTGTAAATATTGCTGAAACAATGCAGGGGCGGATGCACACCCGAAAGGCAGTCTTTTGAATCGGTACAAACCAAGATGCGTGTTAACCACCAAGACGCGCTGGGATTCTTCGTCCACCGGTATTTGCAAGTATGCATCTGCGAGGTCAAACTTCTAAAAGTATTTACCCGGGCACAGTTTATCAAAAAGATCTTCTGGGCGGGGTAAAGGAAAAGTTGCAGTCACTAGTTGTGGATTCACAGTGGCCTTGAAGTCCACACAAAGTCTCAATTTTCCGGAAGGTTTTGGCAAAATTACTAAGGGTGAGGCCCAGAGAGAAGCTTGCACACGTTCAATTACACCCTGTGATTCTAAATTGTGTAATGTTCTTGCAACCTCATCATGCAATGCGTGAGGAACATTGCGCGCTCGGAAAAATTTCGGTTGCGCGTTTACTTTCAGTTCCAAATGTGCTTCATAATTCTTAGCGCAACCAAGGCCCGGTGCAAAAATGTCTGCAAATTCTTCACATAGCCGAGAAACACTGTCTGAAGGCACAGTCTGATTCACTGATAGGACCTGATTTACTATAGACATGTTAAACAACTGAAATAAATCTAAACCAAACAAGTTCACTGCAGAAGAAGAACGAAGAACGTAAAATGGCACAAGTTTTGTTTGTCCCTTATATGTTGCAACCAGGCTGCACTGTCCTAATACAGGGATATTCAGACCTGAATAACTATGTAACTTAACATTCGCGGCACGCAACGGAGGTTTGCCCAGTTGTTTGTACGTGTCGTGATTGATCAATGAAACTGCAGCTCCGGTATCGAGTTGGAATGGGATCACTCTGCCTTCAAAGTCCAAGTCCACAAAAAGTTTATTGTCCTGCCGACGACAAGAGCGACTTTCGCGTTCAATTTGAACGGACACTGGTACACAAGCACTTGCGACTTGACGGGATTTCCGGCGACGTCGACGCACACTTTGTGTGGGACGAACACTGTCACTGTTTGAGAAAGTGGCACTGGACAGGGTGGAATTAACTACATGAATGTCCATGGGTGAAGGTCCACGAGCCTGAGTGTCCTTGGTTCGATTCCGGCGCGAAGCAAAGGGCCGGGAACGATTGTGATTGTCTGATCTGAGCTTTTTCTGGCACACACTTTGAACATGTCCTTTTTTATTACAGTAAAAACAAATAGCTTGGCGTGACGGGCAATTGTCACGCGAATGTCTAGTTGCACACTGCGGGCAAGATTTCACTGCATTTGTATGCTTGCGCGGCACACCTGGTTTAGAGCGTGACGGCAGTTGCGTGGACGTGCGCGAGGGCAGTTTATCGGTCCGTGCAGCGCGCCCGGCGGGCCGGTTAATGTTACACACGGCTGGCGAAGTTACAAATGATTCCTGAGCAAAGTCAAGCGTGTCTTGTCTATCCAATATGTCTATCACTTGCTGAAGGGAGGGATTCACTAGTTTCAAAATCTGTTCCCGTATGCGAACATCAGAAACGTTCTGTGCTATTGCATCACGTACCATTGTATCTGAATAAGGGAGTCCACATTCACACTCAAAAGCACAATCCCTTGTAAGGCCTTCCAATGTTGCAACCCACTCCCTATTAGTTTGACCGGCCGTACGTTTTGTACGAAAGAAAGTATACCTTTTTGCAACTACATTAACTGTTTCCTTGAAATAGGCATCTAAAGCAGACAAAATTTCTTCATAGGACAGAGTTGCTACGTCGCGTCGGGGAAATAATTTCACTATCACACGGTACGTGTGCACCCCTACACACGACAATAAATGAGGCTGCCGCTCGTTACCTTGAATTCTGTAGGCGGCGAGATGAAATCCAAACTGGCGTGACCACTCCGTCCATGTTTCCCTAGCTGGGTCAAACGGCCTAAAAGGCGGTGCAACTGCGAGTTGTGGCTGCGGTAGCGGTGAAGCGGCGGCTGCCGCATCGTTTTGCAGTGCACGTTGACCCTGGACGAGCTGTCCAAGGGCATCCAATAACGCCTGCGTCTGCTGATTCTGCAAGCGATAAAATTCGGACAGTACATCTGGCGAAGCCATGACACAATGAAATGTAAGCAATTAGAAAGAACAAGACCCTTTCCGTTGACTCGTCGCCAACTGTTGTGGCGTAGCAAGACAGCCACGCCATGGAAGTAGCTGAAAGGCACGCGTTTAGCAGGCAAGAGATAGGTCTGTAACAGGATACGTAATGAATGCTATAAAGAAAAGTACGTAGCTTCTGTAATACTTAACTTTAATCCATCCTTGGTACATCGCTATTGACAATATAAGTGAGACTCCATAGATACATGCAATGTTACTAATGGCGCCTTGCTAGGTCATAGCCATGGACTTAGCTGAAGGCTATTCTAACTATCTGCTCGGCTAATGAGCAATGCTTCGTCCGTGTAGTCGCTGGCAAAGTCGTCCGTACAACTGGGGCGAGTGCTAGTCCATATCTCGAGACCTGCCTTGTGGTGGCGCTCGGTCTGCGATCACACAGTGGCGACACGCGGGTCCGACATGTACCAATGGACCGCGGCCGATTTAAAGCTACCACCGGTGTGGTGTCTGGCGGTGACACCACAAACTATTCACTCATATTCACTGTGGATTTCCTTTGATAGCTTCTGGAATAATTACTAAGACTCCCTGAGGGAAAATGGAGGAGAATATCTTAAATCACAAGATGGCTGTGTTTAATAAACTGTTAATTTACTACAGAGCTTCGTAACGGATTCGAAACACACAAAGCCATAGACAACCGTATTCTACTTAAGCCCATATGTTCACAAAAATAGCAGTGGATTAAGCAGATTCAACAAAGGACCCCTCGATGTATAGCCTCTTCATACGTTTGGGAGAAAGAGCTACTTTAAAATGAACATAAGGTCATGCACTCACACTGGAATCAGAAAGAGATGGAATTTAACTACGGTTCTTCCCAGACTACACTCAATACTCTGGAGTGGTATTTTTCTGTGCATATTGGGGTTCGGAAGATGTGTGGATATGAAGTCCTTCCAGTTAGGAAGATTACAGTCAAAATTGAAAAGGCCCTTGACCACATGACATTCTACACCATGGCAAGAAATAAGTCATAAATAGAGAAAACAGAATTGATACTGCCACCACACAGCTGCATTCGAGGAATGGCAAAAGAGAACTAGTGCTACATTAACCACTGGTTTCATAGCGACTACGTGACTTGTTACAATGCTGCGCAACAAATCGAGTTTATAATTCGAAGTTCCACACGAAAGAATTAAATTCCACACGAAAAAGTAAAAACAAGTAAAATGAATTTCTCCCTATACCACAGACTGCTGACAACAAAGTCTTGAAGCTTCACCCACTCTGCCAAGATACTGACTACGTCAGGTACTGGTGTGCAATGGATTTTTATAGAAAATAGTGAATAATATGCCCTGCCATGTTACTGACTATGACAGGTACTGGCGTGAAGTGGGCTTTTACAGACAATTTACTTACATGGCAAAAACTTCTGCTGTTGCATGACTGCAGTGTAAATACAGGTAACAATGGCTACAGTTCTTACAATATAATGGAATGTAAGAAATAAAACGCATGCACGGTTATACACATTTTTATTCATTAATCATACATGGGGTGCACTACATCAACAGGTTCTTTCTTTAACACTAGCACAGAATATTGAAAATAAAGCCTTCTTGTAAGCACAGAGCTCTGCATGTAGCCTATCTCTCAAACTTATCGCCAGTATACTAGTTCTCTTGGACCCGCTGTTTGAAGTCGTATACATGCACACTGTTTATAAGGAGATAGTCTGCAATGTCTCTAAACACAGATTTAACACAAAGCAACCATCGATTCGATCTTCTCAACACAATGGATAGCACCATCTGTTAACCAAACAAGTCTGTAACGGCGGAGCGCTATAGATAAATGAATGTGTCACCCGATTTCACATGAAGTGCAGAGACATCGTACACTGTTACTATGGATAGAGTAATAGCAGCACAGTAAATGTCCGGAGGAGGATGGCTCGGATGGTACTCATTGGTACATCTGCTTGACACAGGCCTTTACACGACACAATTCTCCCCATTCCATTTCCATAAATAGCACTTTAACACTTTTATCTGCATTCTTATCTCTACCACTACGTGCCAGTTTCTGTTTGTGGATGCTTCTATACCAATATGTAAACGCTTCAGACCACTAGCTGTTAACTTATACACTGAAGTGAAAAGTAGCTGTGCACAGGGTGTACTCGGTATCTTCTCATTCACTGTATCCTCACTGGAATATTCTGCAATGGCGTATTTGATGGGGTCCAGCAGCAACCTGTGTGATGCTGTTCAGGATCGTCAGTATATGTCTGTGAGTCAGGGACTGGCTGGGTCTCTTCAGTCGTCAGCAACATCTCATTGTCCCGCTTCAACAGGCTGACAAGCTGCGTGACAGGATCCCAAGGTGCTGCCACCAATGCGGCTACTGACACTCCAGATGGTGCTACTGTTGCAGGTCGCAACAGGCTGGAGGACGCCACCTCCACTGATGGGCAAATAAGAAAACCTCTTACAAGCAATAACAGGAGCACAAAGGCTCCAAATTTCTCACGACAGTAAACACAGACGTTAAGCAAGGGGTACTTAGTCTTCTGCAGGTTCTTCCTCTTCTACTGCTGCTGCAGCTAGGTAGCACTGTCTGAACTCGGTGGGCGCTTCGTGCTAACAGACTGCAACTGAGGCTGCAGAGCTGCTGGGCCCACCCTATATCGCCAACATGATCATGTACTGCGGTCCTATTGGCTACTGCCAATTTCAGGCGCCTGTGGTGGCGTAATCATGAAGTATATCGGTTGCTTGATCCTCTGCATCAGAGATGTCTCTTGTGAGGTTGAAAACTGACTGCAAATATCAAAAATGGTAAGCAGTTATAATATCAGCATCAATCTGCTTGACTTGCAGAGCATCTTGGGCACATTCTGCTGCAGAGCCATTATCTACTGGACAGTATTCCTCTTCTTCCTCAGGCACTCATCTAATATAACTACTTGCCATTCTGCATGTATGAGGCTATGGTTGCAGTCATCAGCTGTGTGCTTACTTGCGAGATGGCTGTTAAACTTCTCCTGGTCAGACACCTGCAGCTCTTCCATAGAACACATTCCACACAGCACCATGGATGGCAAGCGAGTGATGATGGGATGAAAGGTTTGGTTGGTAAGGAGAAAGTGGATGGGGATGAGCCGTTGATGCCTGTCAATGGAATATTACGTACAGAATATGCTTCTACTGAAGCGTCTTAGCATCAACTGCCCGCCTCTTGCATTTTGGAAGAGTGAATGCTTCATGTGGAATATCTCAGCACTTTGCACATGCACGTGAGCATGTGTCAGTTGCAACATGCATTTTGGCTCCTTCTCTGAGCATTGCCACAATCTCCTGAATCGCATTATTCTGTTTCTTTTACTGACACTCTTCCATAATCAAAGTCTTCCATCCCCTACATAGTGAACTGTGGCTACAATCCTCCTTCAAATACGTACATATAATACAGCTATTGAAAGCCACTCTATCCTTCACATCCACCTCATTGATCGACCACATCGCGTTGCTTCTACAATGACATCTCAACACCAACTGAACCTCTCTCACCAATCCTGTTCATATAAGTGGAGAGAAAAAGATTCCCACACGAATTGGAATTGCTCACCTATTTGTGGAGTGGGTTTTGGGGGTGTAACGTCAGCACAGCCCATGACAAAGAAATTCCAGCCATTTTTAGTTTCCTGCCAAAATTGGAAATTGTCGCCAATAGGGCAGGTGGGGGTGAGGAAGGGAGAGCAAGGGGACACACGAGCTTGCTGGGGAAATCCATGACTTCATCTGTGAGTGCAAGTGAATGTTGGGTGGGGTGAGGTGGGGTTTGGGGTAGTTAATTGAGCAATTTAATTAATTTGCATAACGATTTGATGTCAAAAGTGTCCTAGGAACCCTATAATCCCACTACTTATGATCACATAAAATATTAAATTGGAAATTTCATCATCTGAAATTGTTGCATCTCATTTGAGTGGTGGCCAAATGACACATTTACTACAGAAATTGGCGTTGAATATGTAAATTCTTCAGTCATCAACATGCAATTTAAACAAAAATTCAGTGACAGGTAAAGTACTCCAGCTATATCAACTCTTTATAAGCCCACAAAAAAGCATTGTAAGGTCTTCATCGAATGTTCAAAGATTTGAGAGAAAATGAGCAGCTTCTAGGCTGTGCACCTAATTTATTTTCTGTTCACATGAGCAGAGAAAAAAATTCCCACACGAATTTGAATTTCAAACCTATTTCTGGAGAGGGGTAGTGGTGTGACGTCAGCACAGCCCTGGGACACAGATTTTAGACCAATTCTACCCATTATGCGGGATTCAACAGCCGCTGATTAACTTAATGTATGCTACAGGCCATCAGATTTACTGCAACACGTACAGAAATTGAGTTTGAAGACCAATGCGTGTGTAGAAGAACAACATAATACAGAATGTTAAGTGAAACAGTGGTTTAGCATTTGTAATTCGAAAATGGCAATCGATAAATCCATGAAGTGTATTAAGTTTCCATCAAGTGTCTGTAAAATCTAAGTGACAAAAGCGAACTCATTGACAAAATTTTCCCAATTACCATACAGAATTAAAAACATCGTCTGTGACTCAGTGTAAATGCTGTATCAGCACCGAAAATCAACGATTCAAATGCCAATAATTTCATCATCGAAACGAAATATCATACAAAGTGTCAGTGCATCAGTCTCTTGATACTGTAATGACTCAAGAATAGGTTGTCAACTAGCCAACCGAGTTTTTGATTTCGCTTGATTTGCCAGGAATTCCGATCCACCAGTTGTCGTCCCTATCATTCTTGTACGAAACATAAATCCACCACCACTTTGTAACGGTGCCAGGCTTCGTATGAAATGGGTGAACAATATAGTGAAATCACAGTTTTCAATGGAAAATTCAAAGGGGAAGATTTGCTGTTGGCATGCATCACAACGATTCAGACAGATATGCGTTTAAAATTCAACGTTTGCTGTTTCCATTGCACATCGCATTTGCTGTGGTCATCAACAAAGCTCAGAGACAGTCGTTACAAGTGTGGAGATCCATGCTTCTCATATGGACAACTGTGATGGACCAGCTCACACGTCGGAAAATGTTATGACGTATTCGTGCGTGCACCAGACGGAAAGAGAAAATATTGTGTCTCCCCAAATTACTTCAATAAACAGAATTGAAACACAAACACTTTCTTTGTTTCAATGGAACTGGAATGCATGCTGGGTGATTATTATCCAGTGAGAAACAGTGACAAGCATGACACAGTACAATAAAACGTGTATTTGTTAGTTCATAGAAAGACAAGATCATTTAAGGGCTCAGCATTATAAAGTATCTCGACTTATTTATAGAAACAGACATGAAATTCAATATATTTGACAAAACGCAATATATATATATACTGTCTTGAGTCTAATTAAAAGACATAAAAACTGAAGAATCTAAACACTGTTGATAAACGCTTAAGTGTCTATATAAGTACAGGGAATTACAGTAACCTTTAAGTAAGGCGACAGAAAACTCTGCTTACTAGAAAGTATTGAATTTTACAGGAGACTTGGTTGCCATAATTCAGTATTTAAGGCCGGTACAATACAGATATCCTATGGAAATACAAAAATTACAGTAGAACGTTCGTGTATACGACAACTCCCTCTAGCAATTGGCCTGTTTCTGCTCGCCATACAGGTCATTCTTCACTGGAGCAGCATCACACACTGTGGGGCAGTAGGAGAAGAATCGTGAAGCGCCTTAGAGTTCTTCTCTGTAGAATAAATGATTTTAATACAGAGAAAAATAATTCTCCATCCGCATCTCTGCATGGACCAAATTGTTCTGGCATGGAATGGGATGACCATAGTGTAGTACTGCTCGCGATTCTTGCTTGGGGTCCCCCTTATGATTTCTGTGTTGACAGATGCTGGTGTCCAACAAACCGGTAATTCCCCGTACGTCTAACTCACGATATAATCATACAAACTGTAAACAGATGTCTGTACGATCGGGTACTGCACGAAAGATGGCATTCTGCTCAATGGTCAACCACGACAACGATGATGTCATGGCATCTATCAGAAGGGCTAGTGTTCGTCTGGTAGTCACACATCCACAATTGCTGTGTACAGAGTCACAGACGGTGCAATATGCCAAATAGGAGACGCCTACCAGACTCTCTGGGTTGGAGCACCACAGGAAGAATGGAAACGGAACAGTCGCAACTGATATGGCCCAACAGCTTAAGTCTGCTGCTGGTGGTCTAGTGGCTTGCATTGCTGCCTCTGGATCATGGGGCCCCAGATTCAATTCCCAGCCAAGTTGGGGATTTTATCTGCCCGTGGACTGGGTGTTTGTGTTATCCTTATCATTTCATCATCATCATTTGTGACAGCGTCTAGATTGGATTTAGAAAAAAATGGACTGAGTAACAATTGGGACTTTGTATGGGCGTTGATGACTGCGCAGTTGAGAGCCCCACAAACCAAGCATCATCATCATCATCATCATCATCGTCATCACCACCAGCTTAACGTGAATCGTTCTGTTCTTTCGCGGATGTGACGAAAGTCTACTGAGACCGAAACTGAATCCCAAAGATCAGTGCAGGGCCGAAAACGTGTGACATCAGAAAGAGAGTACCGTTATTTGGCTGTAAGAGCACAAAAGTACCGCCTTAGTACTGCATGGCAACTTGCATCTAGCCTCAGAGATCCTCTTGATGCATATGTCGACGCAAGCTGTTTACTGAAGGCCCTGTCACGTTGGCTTTTATTGTTGGAGACCTGCTGTTTGTTTTTCTCTGATGCGTCTTCACAGAAGGAAACATCTAGAGTGGAATCGTCAACATGTCACTTGGACAGTGGGCCCATGTTCTTTTCAAACATGAGTCCTGACTTGGTCTAGAGAGTGATTCTCGACGGATTCGCATCTGGAAGGGACGAGGAACATAAATTCGTGACCCAAACGTTGTGGAAAGTGACCGATATCGAGGACGATCACTAATGGTGTGGCAGGGCTTATGCTGAACACTCGCACAACTCTTCTTGAAACTGTATGGGTGAATTGGCAAGGTTTAGCTGCTGCAAGGTATCGTGACGAGACCTTTGGACGTCATATACGGTTGTTGGAAGGTGCTTGGGCTCAGGCTTCGTACTGATGGACGATAATGCTCAACCTCACGGAGCACGGGTGCTTGACGTTTTCTAGGAAACGGAAGATAATGCATGCAAGACGTGGCCTACTCGCTGTCCCGATTTGATTCCCATAGAGCACGTCAGCATCCACCGACCACTCTCCAACATTTTCAGGCAGCTTTACAGGAAGAAAGGGCGCTATTGCCTCAACATGGGATTGGTGACATCAATCACAGCACGCCCCGTCGTTGTCGGGGGTGGTCACACTCCATACTGAGCACATTAACCAGTTCTTAAAATGTGTGTGCAAATCCATTAGGTGGAAGTAACCGTAATGAATCTTCCAAATGTTTACGTTCTGTTTTCTTTACACTGTTTCCAATTAACGTCTCCCATTTATACTGTTTTGTGGCCAAATAAAGGCAAGCTAGTAAAATTTCCGTTTCTTGCTTTCATTTTGGACACCAGTGTATTTGAGAGTCCTACACACGTAGCAGCTGCCTCTCGTTATTTAACGAAATTTGCAGTGATGTACAGCCTAATTATCATTTGTCTGTGTGATTAATTACATCAAAGATGAGTTTATTTATTTTGTTTAAAAGTGCACTAAGAGAACCTGAGATGAGGTGTCACCCCTGTATAGAGAACGAGATCCACCGTCATTTCGTTTACTTCAGCGCTTTTTGTTGCATAGCATAGTGGGGAAAGCAGGCTCAGATTCATTGGCTAAAATCTTAAGGAAATGTAACTCATCCTTGAAAGAAGTGGTCTATAAGGCGCTTGTTCGCCCGATTCTTGAGTATTGTTCATCTATCTGGGATGCCTATCAAATAGGACCGATGGAGAAGATCCAGCGAAAAGCGGCGAGTTTCGTCAAGAATCGTTTGGCTGGCGAGAGAGCGTCACAGAGATACTGTACTAACTCCGCTGGCAGAAGTTACAAGAGAGGCGTCGTGCATCACGAAGAGTTTTACTATTGATATTTTGGAAGAGCACTTTTCAGGGGGAGTCGGACAACGTATTACTTCCCACCACACACATCTCGCGTATTGACCACGAGGAGAAAATTCATGAAATTAGGGCCAATGCAGAGGCCACGCACTATTCGAGAGTGGAACAGGGTTGGAGGGATCAGATAGTGGTACCGAAAGTAATCTCCGCCACACATTAGGTGGCTTTCGCAGTATGATGTAGATGCAGACGAATTTGACCCCGCTGAAACTCGCTCAGTAGGCTGAATGAAGCATAGGAAGCACGTGTGCGTCTCTGTGGCATGGTTGCCTGCTCGCTTCACACGTCTGCACCACACTGAGCCTTCTTCCTGTGAGCATCCCCGTTAAAGGGTACACACACATGCCACTGTGATAGCTATGCAACTTTGCTACATATTTGCGGACGACACGGAAACCATTATCAAACATTTTCCACCCTCTAGGTGGCAAATCTCGACATCAGCACAAAACTGACGTCGTCTTTCGAGGTGCGTTACTTTTTTTTCTGGCAGTGTATTTGATACATCCATTTCCTCATTTACGGGAAGTTTGGCTGTTACATTCCCTTTCCCTGGGCTCTGTTACTTCTCAGGAATTTTACATTTAGTTGCAGAATTAAATCGTGGTTAACATCTGATTTAAGGGCTCAAACTGACCGTCTACTGTAGGCGTTGTAGAAACTGAGTATAAAAGGAACTGGGAATACTTTCAGTAATAACGCCCTTACAACTGAGATATTATATCAGTGAGAATTGTCGAAGTTAAAACTATGTGCCTGGCCGAGACTCGAACTCGGGAACTTTGCCTTTCGCGAGCAAATGCTCTACCATCTGAGCCACCCAAGCACGACTAACGACCCGTCCTCATAGCTTTACATCCACCAGTACCTCGTCTCAATTTACAAACTTCACAGAAGCTCTTCTGCGAACCTTGCAGAACTAGCACTCCTGGAAGGAAGGATATTGTGGAGACATGGCTTTGCCTAAGCCTGGGGGATCTTTCCACAATATAGCGGTGAAGCAGTTGCCCGCTAAAGTCAAAGTTCCCGAGTTCGAGTCTCGGTCCGGCACACAGTTTTAATCTGCCATTCTCAGTACTGTGCTGGATTTGAATTTTAGGTGACTTCAAGTGCAAATACATTGATGCATCAAAGAAACAGGTATAGGCATGCGTATTCAAATACAGAGATACATAAACAAGCAGAATAGGGGCTGCAGTCGACAACGCCTATATAAGCCAAGTTCTTGGCGCAGTTCTTAGATCGGTTACTGCTGCCACAATTGTAGGTTTATCAAGATTTATGTGAGTTTCAGCGTCGTGGTATAGCCAGAGCACGAGCAATGGGACACAGCATCTCCGAGGCAGCGATGAAGTGGGGATTTTCCCGTACGACGATTTCACGAGTGTATCGTGGATACCAGGAACCCGTAAAACATCATATCTCTGACATCGCTGCAGCCAGAAAAAGATACTGCAAGAACAGGACCAACGACGAAACAAGAATTGATCAGCGTGACAGAAGTGCAGACCTTCCGGAAATTGCGGTAGATTTCAAAGATGGGCGATCAACAAGTGTCAGTGTATGAACCATTCAACGAAACATCATCGATAAGGGCTTTCGGAGCCCATGCCACGTCGTGTTGTGTACCCATGATGACTGCATGACACAGAGCTTTACATCTCGGCTGGGCACGGCAGCACCGACATTGCTCTTTTGATAACTGGAAACGTGTTGCTTGGTCAGAGCAGTCTCATTTCTAATTGTGTCCAGCAGACGGACATGTCCAGGTATGGAGACAAGCTCATGAATCCATGGACCCTGCATGTCAGCAGGGAACTGCTCCAGCAGGTGACGGCTCTGTAATGTTGTGGGGTGTGTGCAGTTGGATTGATGTGGGACCCCTGACACGTCTAGATACAACTCTGACAGGTGACAGTACGCAAGCATCCTGTCTGGTAACCTTCATCCACTCATGTCCACTGCGCATTCCAACGGACTTGGGCAATTCCAGTAGGACCATGCGATACCCCACACGTCCAGAATTGCTACAGAGTGGGTCCAGTAACACTCTTCTTAGTATAAACATCTCCGCCGGTTACCAGATGTGAACATTATTGAGCATATCTGGTATGCCTTGAAACATACTGTTCAGAAGAGATCTACACCCCATCGTACTCTTACGGATTCACGGACAGCTGTGCAGGATTCATGGTGTCAGTTATCTGCAGTACTACTTAGTCGAGTCCATGCCACGTCGTGTTGTGGCACTTTTGCCGAGGCCGTAGACGATAATAGGCACATGTACCAGTTTCTTTGTATCATCGCGATTTAGTTCTTTTTTGTGCATTAAAGATATGGAGTTATTGAACCTTGGCATGAATTCTACACAGTAAGGATATCGTTTTGTTGTGACAGACGTACGATGGGCAAACATTTCCCAGCTGTTGCTTGACACAGACCTACTTGTGGCTGATACAAGTATGGGGGCCGCAGAGGCTTGCTGAGTGGGGCCGTGTTCCAGAGCTGTCCACAGTGGAGCCGGCGTGCGAGCAGCTCGCGGCTGCGCAGCTGTCCGTTGAGACGGCGGCCACCACAGCCGTGTCCGCCATGTGGCACTCCTGCAACGGCCTCGCGCGGGCCGCCGTCGCCTTCATAAGCGCCCGCTTCCTCAGGGTGATGGCCACGGAGGGCTGGGTTGACGCTGCACGCAGCTACCCGAGCACTTTTGTGGAGTTAGTTCGCCTGCTTCCAGAGGCTCAAGCAGACACCAGGTAAGCACGAGAGATGCAACTCGTCTGTGTTGTACACTTCTACATGTGTGTATGTGTGTGTGAATTGATAACTCCTTAATTTCTGTCCCTCAGTTTCATTAGATATACCCACGCGAGGAAATAACACCATCATTTACGTTCGCTTTATGATATTCAAACAACTTACGGGAATTCATTCAGGTAATACAGCTACCACCGATATTTCGGCAGGTGTGCACCCCGCCATTTTCAAGGCAGAAACTATAACGGACAGGAGATGTACAAACAAATTTAAAACCTCCGTTCTTGGGGCAATTCAGGAAAGATAACACACATACACACTGAACACTAGTGCCCCCAAAGACGACCAAAGTCAGAGGTATCAGTAGTGAAAGACTACGAGTTATCATGTGAGGTAAATTTGAGTCTGTTCCTCTCTTTTTGGCAAGGGAGAGAGCAGGATTCCAAGCAGATTATAAACAAAAACCTACATCCCTGTTTACAACGTTGCTCGCTAATTTAATCTCAACTCCTTCCTTAATAACACCATCCCAATAGCTGGACCTGCATGCCAATATCTTGGTATTTTTATATAACATAGGGTGACCAGCATCCAAACACTGTACGGCAGTAGGAGATGGCTGCTGTAATTGTGTGTGCCTTTTATGCTCAGTACATCGGTCCTCCATGATCCTGATAGTCTGACCAATATGTCATGCCACACCTACAAGGAATGCGATATACACTCGCCTTATGCTAACCAAGATCATCCTTAACAGAACCTAAAAGCACTCTGATTTTAGATGGAAGCCGGAAAATATATTTCACATCGTATTTCCGTAAAATACGACTGATTCTGTTGGAAGCGCTTGGTACTTAAGGCGAAAGGGCAGTAGACTCAAGTGTCAACACAGTATTATCATCAATCACCCGATGCACAGTTGGTTGATAGCGCAACGCACCTTCAATCTGTCTTTCACTATAACCATCTTGACGAAATGTAATTTCACGATGGGCCAGATCAGCTGGCAAAGTCTCAGTGTCGGAAATAACATGTGTCCTGTGTACCAAGGTACGGAATACCCCTTCACACTGAGCAGTATGGTGAGAACTATCAGCCTGTAAATAAAAGTCAGTGTGAGTACGTTTCCGGTAAACTGCATGTCGCAATGGTCCATTAGCCTTCCTCCTAACCAAAACGTCAAGAAAGGGAAGGCAATTACCATCTTCCACCTCCATAGGAAAACGAATTTTCTGGTGGATCCAATTCTGTAAAAGATGATCTTGGTTTGCATAAGGTGGATGTATATCGCATTCCTTGTAGTTGTGGTATGGCGTACATTGGTCGGGCTATCAGGAGCGTGGAGGACAGATGCACTGAGCATAAACGGCACACACGATTACAGCAGCCAAGTAGATCTGCTATTGCCGAACATTGTTTGGATACTGGTCACCCTATGTTATATAACGAGATGCACGTCCAGCTATTGGGACGATGTTATTCAGGAGGCTGTTGAGATTGAATTAGTGAGCAACCTTGTAAACAGGGGTGGAGGTTTTTGTTTAAACTCTGCTTCGAATTCTGCTCTCTCCTTGTCAAAAAACAGAGCAACACTTGTTAGTTCGTAGTCTTTCACTATCGATATCTCTCACTTTGCTGACCTTTGGTGACACTAGTGTTCAGTGTGTGTGTGTGTGTTATCTTTCCTGAATTACTCTAGAACGGAGGTTTTAAATATGTCTGTACACCGCCTGCCCGTTACCAGTTTGTGCCTTGAAAATGGCGGGATGTATTCCCGCCGAAATACCGCTGTAAATATTACCTGCCTTATTTCCCGTAAGGTGTTCGAAAATTGCATACAGTAGAAGAAACTCAAGTCTCACACTTTCTGATACTGCGCGATGCTTTCATTCGCTTCTTATGAATTTAATGATTAGTATTAGATTGTGCAACTAATAATATGAATTTTAAATATGCCAGAAATTTCGTAATTTCAAATATTTTTAAAAGAAAAGTAATTTTAACTGTTAATACATATCTATTATAACACATTAATTTGTTTTTATACAATTTAGCGTGAAATATAGTACATCGCATAAACATCATATGAATTCTTTTACTAGAAAAGCTGAGATAATTTTAAGCTTTGCAAGAATCAATAGAATACATGGCATCGATTATCTCCATAAAAAAAGGTCATGTTGGAGGAGGCTGACTCGTTACAGGCAGCAGCATGAAAGTAAGGTAATTCTAAATGTAAGTAATAATTTGTAGGTATGGCAAGGTCATGAGCTTACGAACATTAATCTATTCAAATTGAAAAGTATTGCAATCGAGATAATCTTGTCAATACTGCATTTAATAGTCTGCATGTTACAATACTAATCTACTTCAGAACAGTAATTTGCAAGTAAAATAGATTTAGAATTAGTAGAATCAAAAATCAGTTACAAGTGACAACATTTTGTAATAGAAACTTACAAAAATTTTGATTATATCAAAGTCTGAAAGAACAGACAAGTTGGATTCATATAACTGATGCGCCTAGCTGGGCAATGGATCCGCCTTCTTCAGTGCAGATTCATGAATTCATCCAATCTGCTGTGGGAGACTCAGAGTGGCGAACACGGAGTCACTGGACAGTGACTGCAGGCAGGCGGCGCGCTCTGGGAACCTGGATCGGCTGTGAGGCGTGCCGAGGTAGCCAGCGCAGCTTTGGTGACTGTGACCCGGGTGGCGCAGTGGTTAACGCACCTATCTAGTGAGCAGGAGATCACGGGTTCAAATCCCAGTCCAGTACACGTTTTCACTTTTCGCCACTCATTCCACATAATGTCTTGCTTCAACTGGCACCAGTGATCCCTTCACTTACATAAAAACTTCCTGTTTCATGATCGCAAAAACTGTTAAGAGCTTAAACAAACTGAGTTCATTTGGAAATATCCCATGTGCCATCTAAGAAGAACATCTTTTGCAAGGTACAATATGGTGAACGATAGATGAGGTGTACCGTAACTGCCCATACGTTACGTAACTCTGTTTGAAAATGTACTGAATTTAATTCGCCATAAAACTTTGTAAATGAGGAATTCACTAAATTCCCCCAAAACTTTACTAGTTAATACAGCACTAAAATGTACAGAACTGCTGTAATTTACAAACATTGTACAAAACACTATCTCACGTCCCACAAAATGAAAAAGAGTAGAAGATGCTGGGACCAGCTTAGGTTTATAGAGTGCGTTGCGTCACGTGAATGAAAATCTTTGACTAGATTGAAACACCCGATCAGGAAATGATGCGTATTCCTAAGTACGCGGGTCATTCAATTATTAAAGAAACAGATTGGTCTAGGGAAGAAACTGTTGGTAGGACAAGTTTGTTAGTTTTATGGTTTGAACTTGGCATCACTGGAACGAGCCCTTTTGAGACTGATGTATCAGCATTGTTTTGTTTATAGCATCAAAAATACAATTCAAGATGGCGAGTGCGTTTGAAACGTCCCCACTAGTTGAACAATGTTCTCTTATTCGGTTTTTACTTGCTGAAGGCGAGAAACCAGTATATATACACTGTAGAATGTCTAAAGTTCATGGTGAAGGTTGCATGAATGGTGCAAAGTTTTACAAGGGTGAAGAGCAGTTAAAAAATGGTCACAACTCAGTGACTGACGAACACTGTTCTGGCCGTCAAGATGCAGTTTCCTCACTTGAAAGTCGAATTGATGACATTATTCGTGCCGATCGCCGTGTGACTGTGGAAATGGTGGTTCATAAGGTTCAAGTTAGTACTGGTATAGTTGATAACATTATCTGTAACTAGGTGTTAGTACCACGAAACAGGTGCAAGATGGGTCCCAAAGCACTTGACGTGGCTACGCAAGGAAACAACACTGAGAGTGTGCACAAAGTTAAAGGAACGTTGTGAAAGAGAAGGTGAGCATTTCCTCAACGAAATTTTAACTTGTGATGAAACTTGGATTCAGTATTATGAGCCAGAATCAAATAGACAAAGCATGGAGTGGAAGCACACCAACTCACCTGTCAAGAAAAAATTCAAAACCCAAGCATCAGCAGGAAAAGTCATGTTGACAGTGTTTTGGGATGCTGAAGGTCCTGTTTTTTGTGATTATCTCGAAGAGCAGCTTACGATGAACAGAAAATACTACTCTGATTTGCTTTTAAACAAGGTGAAGCCAGCCTTGAGAGAGAGATGTCGTGGATCTCAGAGGAGAGGTGTGATTCTCCAGCAAGACAAAGCACGTCCTCATATTGCTCAACGAACCCGTGAAACCATCGACAAAATGGACTGGGAAGTACTGCCTCATCCCCCTTACAGTCCTCATTTAGCACCTCATGTTTTGCATTTGTTTCCTGCACTGATGGACGTATTGCGTGGGAACAGGTTCCTGGACAACGAGGACGTGAAAGAGTTTGTGAGAAATTGGTTCAAACGTCAAGATAAAAGAGTTCTTTGCAGCTGGAATAGAAAAGCTTGTAGCCCGTTGGAACAAGTACTCAAATGTTGAAAAGCAGAAACAGTATTGTTTTGTAAGAAGAAACGCTATTTTCTCCAGGCCAGTTTGTCTTTTAAGTACTGAATGACCCTTGAGCATTGTCCTCCAGGTACAAAAGGTACAGTTACCTCTCATTTGCGCTGTATTTTATACAGACTGCTGTTAGGCATACTTCAGCTACAGGTCTTGGAAACTCAGGATAAGCAATGAGTAAAGTGATTAACTTAATGGCGACTGATTCATCTTAGTGAATGCTCTATTTATTGTGTGTCGACAATACCTCAGTAGAACTGGCTGTAGTAAGCCGCCATCCGCCCTCCGTGCGATCACACATTCCCCACACCGTGTCTCTCTCTTTCTGTCTCTGTGTAGTGTGCCAGCCGCTGCAGACAACGGGAACACCTCTGCTGCGCCACACACTGGTCTTCACTCCAATGGCCCACCTCATGGCGCCAATGTTTCCTGCGTTTGGTGAGTTCCATCTTTACATTTGCACATCTCTCCACGTTCACACACTACAAATTGTGATAAAAAATCGTATGGCTCCTAATTTTATTTTTATAAAACGCTTCGGCTCTGGTGGTTAATGGTAACTATATTTAATTCAGTCTCTACATGTTTCTCTGGGTACGCACGTATAATAAAGCTCACCCTCCATGTTTAATGTCTTACATCAGATTTTACACATATTTATCTGACATGATAAAGTGGATCATGTTCGGTTCAGAGCACATGTATTTCACTCAATTCAGTAATATTTGTATGTCAAAATTCTTTCCCAAGAGTTCCTTCACATATTGATGTGCTGGATACAGTTTGTACTTTCATTGCTGGTTATACAGGATGATTCTCCAAGGTATGCAAATATTTCAATATGTTATTCTACAAGTAAAACTAAAGGAAAAAGTTTAGATAGACATAGCTCCGCAAATGTTTAGTTACAGAGTTACGGCTAACAAAAGATTTTGCCTGAAATGTAGCAACTTCGCTAATTTGAAGCCATCGCAAAACTGTACGAGGTTAAAGTAAACCACGATTTCCTTTTGTTTTGTTGTTATTGATCTGTTGAATCTAATAAAACATGCCCCAGACGTGTATCTGCAGTAGTTTCCCAGAAGATCCATAGAAGCAAAGACATAATTTCATAAAATTTTAAATTTATTGACTACTTGGCCCAATTTGTTTTTTAAATTCCAGGCAATAGCACAAAGTCTTAAAGAGAAGTTGTAGAGAATTTAATTTTGAGAAAATGATGGCAATAACGTTAATGAAACTGTATGAACATGTCAGGTAATATGACTTTATTAGTGCCATAGCAGACGTGAATTCTAGTTTCACTTAAACACACTGTTGTTATTATGCTTTTTCGCCCAATAATACAGAAAACTAATTCATTTGAAGGTTAGGAAAAGGACTGAAACAACTCACTTACAGATGCCAACAATGACGTAACTTTTCTACATTCTTAATGTAAAGTAAACAAATTTACCTGTATAATAATCTTTGCTTCTCTGGATGTTCTGGAAAATTACTGCAGAAACACGTCTGGGACATGTTTTATTTGATTCCCCAGATCAATAAAAAAAATAGAAATCATGATTTACTTCAGCCTTGTACAGTTTTGCTATGGTGTCGTATTAGCGAAGTTGTTAAAGAGTTTTATTAGCCGTAACTCTGTAATTAAACATTTGCGGACCTATGTTTATATAAACTTTCTTCTTTAGTTTTACTTGTAGAATAACATATTTAAATATTTGCATATGTTCGTGAATCACCCTGTGTGTGTTCCAATTTCATCCTCGAGGGACTGGATGTGGGAGTAGGGTTTCGGTGTATTGTAGTCGTACAAAACCTTGCTGCAGTGCGAATAACATGTACGAATTTGAATTTATGGTGGTCATCAGCAGGAAAATAAGGAAGAGTCAAGAGCAAGGAAAGCAAGTAGAATTAGAAAAAGAATTTCCATCTAAGATTCTGGGCAGCAATTGTTCTGGAGTTTAGAGTGTATGCTTAGACATTAACTGGGTGACACAGAAAGAGATGCATCCTGAAGAGGTGGTGGACGGAACGAAATGACACTTCATAGCATGAGACAATGTATGATGTTATTTCAGTCATTAGAAAATAGAGTCAAATTTCCTCAAAACGTAGCTGTTTGAAACCACTTATTAGTATCACGTTGTACACATACTTGCCTTGATGTATGAAGTAATTCTGTTGCGAAGGACGTCCTAAAGCCATTGTAACTTCTTGTGAGTCAGCTGTTCCTAAACTGTTGTAGCTCTACCTAGACATCCTGGATACTGACATGGGGATGGAGTGCCAATGCATGTCTCACCACAGTCAGACCTGGGTATTGACTATCTTTCTGAGCGAGGGAATGTTTCCACATCACACAGACAATTCATTGACATGTCCTGTGCGTGGCCAACCATTGTCATATTGGTAAATTGTGTAATGTCAATGTTACATGAGAGGTAACACATGAGGCAACAGGATGTCTGTAGGGTTCACTCCACAACATTATTTGTTTACAGATCATTTAAAATTTTATACTTCCTTTTTGATTTAAAATTTTCGCATATTGTTACTATATTTTATGTATATATGTATATTAGTGTAGCCATCAGATAGTGTAGCCACCAGATAAGATTTTCTGTATTTTTACTTTTGTACAGCGTAAACCATTAATTTAAACAGTGTTTTTAATAATCATTCTTGAACTTTAAAGAAACTAGTTCACCCCATTATTTCATCCTAATCATACACATTCTTTCCTGGTGTTGGATTAATCCGAGTATCCTGTTTTACAGACTTATGAAGTGCCAAGTTAATATCAAGAGGCTCCATTTAAATTGTATATGATGAAAAAGTTTTCTTAACTATTGTAAAGTGTTATAGTAAATGCTTTTCTAAAGTTCCCTCCCCCCCCCCCCCCAGCCCATTTTTTATCGTCCTTCATGTTATCTACTGTATAACGATTATTTACGTGGAGTAATATTTATTTGAAGAAGCAACTTAAACTGTAGCAAGAAAGTAGGCAAATTTCTTACTTCTGCTTTTCCAATACTTCACTGTTTCATTGCCTGTATAATTTGGCAACCACTACTACATGCTTTAAACCACTAAATGATATTGGAACTGAATTGTCCTAACTTAAGTATAATATTTTTCATGCTGCGTTTCTATCGAACTGCTGGGTAAGATCTTAGGAAAAGAATTGAATAGTCTGATTTACTTTTCCATTAGTACAACACACGGTAAGGTCCTGTAAAAATGTTAACTCTATTGATTAGGTTTTCCTATTAGCAGGACTACTCTCCCACAGTGTACTTTATTTGGAAACTAAACTACATTTTAGTAAGACAGTTGTAAGTGGCTTTTCCTGTGACAGGACTATTTGTTCTGTTAAAACTCCAACACTATCTGCTAAAGCAGGATGTCCGTGGCTTACCGTTTTGCCAATGTGGTTCGCTCCACCACTACCTACTGTGACCTGACATCAAAACAGATGGCTCCCATACGATGACATGAGAAGTAACACCACTGCGCCTGTTGAAAACATGCAAATTCTGCCCATCTTGCCATCATAATCGATGACAATGGTCTTGTGTGGAACTGAACAATGGCATCGACTGTTACGGCACCAGCAGCCTATGCTTCAGGTCACAGCAACACTCCAGTTGCAGTCCTTTGTACAGTGCTATTAGATGTGGCCACACTCTCCTCATGGTTCCTCAAGGTAGCAATATTTGGCTGAACACATGGGAGTTGCCGATCTGCTAGCAAACCTAGAGAGATAACATAAACAGCCCATTATAAGTAAACTGTTTGTGTATATGTGTCCATCACACACTACAGAACAGATAAATGCCAAAAGCATTATGGACCATGCTAGTTCTCTGTTCTCTGAATGTGACTAACCCCAACTTTATCATGTGTAATCATGGTAGAAATCAAACATTAGTGTTAGTGTTAGTAACACAACTGTCAGTAATGGTAGCAGTAGTAGCAGTAACAGCAGCAGCAGTAGTAGTAGTTGCTGAAGATTAGTTGGTAAGTTAGAAGCACAGAGTGTAACTTCAGCTGCTCAAATTGCCTCTTTGAGTAATGAGATAAGTGCGACTTTATGTGAAAAGTTAGAAGCACAAGGTGAAGCCTTATATTCTAAGTTTGATGTGTCACATGATAAAGTAGAGAATTTGCGATTAGATTTGAGGGATTAATTGAGTAATTCCTTAACTGTCCAAATTAATCAAACGTTTACTGAATTTAACCAAAGACAGGATGTGCAGCTTCAAAATGTAACTAAAAATTAGAATTTGACATTGAGGGCAAATGTACTAAAGTGGAAAAGGAACTTGTTGAAAAATTAGGATCACTTCAAAGCGTATGCAATGTTACCTTCGACGTGGTAAATCAGAGGATGCACACCCTGAAGGATAGTATTGAGAAACAAGATAACATAATTCCTTTGGTACAATCGCAAAATACATGTCTCAACACTCGAGCCGATGACGTGGACAGAAATTTTGAAGAAAAACTAGCAACTTGAGACACTAAATATAAGCGGTCTGGAGGGACAGGTAGAGGAGATAATCGATAGAAAAGTTGCCGCGAAAGTAGACTCTGACAACGGATCTACAAAGGTAATCTATGAACTTGATGACACTAAGAGAAATGTTGACGAGTTATGGAAAGAATTCAAACTTATGCAGGACCGAGTGGGGAACAGAGGGAGTTCTACTAACGCAGTGTTAACCAGTGAGGCAATAACCGACCTACGAGGTGCATTCAAGTTCTAAGGCCTCTGATTTCTTTTCTCCGGACTGGAAAGAGTTAGAAACATGCGCATTGTTTTAAAATGAGGCCGCATTCATTGTCAATACGTCCCAGAGATGGCAGCACCGTACGGCAGATGGAATTTTAGCGCCAGTGGCGAGAATGAGAACTATTTTAAATACTTAAAATGGCGACGTTTTCCTTACTTGAACAGCGTGCAATCATTCGTTTTCTGAATTTGCGTGGTGTGAATCCAATTGAAATTCATCGACAGTTGAAGGAGACGTGTGGTGATAGAGTTATAGATGTGTCAAAAGTGCGTTCGTGGGTGCGACAGTTTAACGAAGGCAGAACATCGTGTGACAGCAAACCGAAACAACCTCGGGCTAGCACAAGCTGGTTTGACGACATGATTGAGAAAGTGCAGAGAATTGTTTTGGGGGATCGCCGAGTGACTGTTGAACAGATCGCCTCCAGAGTTGGCATTTCTGTGGGTTCTGTGCACACAATCCTGCATGACGACCTGAAAATGCGAAAAGTGTCATCCAGGTAGGTGCCACGAATGCTGACGGACGACCACATGGCTGCCCGTGTGGCATGTTGCCAAGTAATGTTGACGCACAACGACAGCAGGAATGGGACTTTCTTTTCATCGGTTGTGACAATGGATGAGACGTGGATGCCATTTTTCAATCCAGAAACAAAGCGCCAGTCAGCTCAATGGAAGCACACAGATTCACCTCCACCAAAAAAATTTCGGGTAACCGCCAGTGCTGAAAAACTGATGGTGTCCATGTTCGGGGACAGCGAGGGCGTAATCCTTACCCATTGCATTCCAAAGGGCACTACGGTAACAGGTGCATCCTACGAAAATGTTTTGAAGAACAAATTCCTTCCTGCACTGCAACAAAAACGTCAGGGAAGGGCTGCGCGCGTGCTGTTTCACCAAGACAATGCACCAACACATCGAGCTAACGTTACGCAACAGTTTCTTCGTGATAACATCTTTGAAGTGATTCCTCGTGCTCCCTACTCACCTCACCTGGCTCCTAGTGACTTTTGGCTTTTTCTAACAATGAAAGACACTCTCCATGGCCGCACATTCACCAACCGTGCTGCTATTGCCTCAGCGATTGGTGGTCAAAACAGACTCCTAAAGAAGCCTTCGCCGCTGCCATGGAATCATGGCGTCAGCGTTGTGAAAAATGTGTACGTCTGCAGGGCTATTACATCGAGAAGTAACGCCAGTTTCATCGATTTCGGGTGAGTAGTTAATTAGAAAAAAAATCGGAGGCCTTAGAACTTGAATGCACCTCGTACAATGGGGAATATATTCATGACCACCTAAGAAATTTCCAAAATTTAAGCGAGACGGCAACGTGCACCAACTCATTCCTGAAGCGATTTAATAAGGCATTACCCAGTCTTTGGAAGACACAAAAATGATGGAATTCGTGGTGGGGTATCTTTTGGGAGAAGCCTCAGAGTGGGCAGACATTCAGAAGAAGTTTAAAAAAAAAGTATTGGTCAGTCAGTGCCCAGCAGAAACTACTATCGGATTTGTGGGACGCAAAATATTGCAATAGTTCCTGGGGTGCAATGAAAACATATTTTGATTGGCATTTAACGAGGGTGAAATACTTAGATAAGCCCATGGAAGAATAAGGGTTGGTTAGGACTCTTATAAGACGTTTACCCATTTATACTAGAAAGGATATATTGTATAGTGGATGGAAAACGGTAGAAGAATTATTAACCTTTGTAGATACGCTTTATGCCATAAATAGGGACCGAAATGAGAGCATACATCAAAATGAAAGTCAAAATAACCGAAGAAATAGTAATAGTAGTGGCAACTTTAACAGACATGAGGCAAATTTAGCCAGAGTACATCAGCATAGGCGGAATGATGGTAATAAAATTTTCAAAAGAAGCATCGACCTTCAACTATAGGCCTAGCAACGTCGCAGGAATTTGTATCGAATATAATAGAGTCCAAGTACTAACGTCATAACTCGATTTGATAACCAGCCTGAGCTTACAAATAGTGAGGAAAACGTAGTGCGATCTGGACCCAGGGCCGGGGCCCAGGTCGTAGAAATGCGCTAGGAGACCTAAATTATGAGAAATATGTTAGTTTTACGCATAAAGTACACACCAAAAAGTGTTTGTTACTGGAAGAACACACCGATAACAACATTAATCAACAACCAATTGTAATTGGAAGAATAGAAGGTCTTGGAGTTAACATCTTTATAGATTTGGGTTGTGAAGTGTCACTTATTTCTCGAGATTTCTTTGGCACATTAACAGCTAAGCATGACTTACCTATACTACCAGTAACAGGAGTATATATAGTCGGTATAACTGGAACTAAAAGTAAGGTTGTCAAATATGAACCCCAAGTAACTTGTAACATCGGCGATATTTCGTTCCGTCATACGCTTCTTGTAGTAGAAAATATTAACCAGGATGTGTTATTTGGCATAGAGTTGCTATCAGAATTTAACGCCGTGTTAAATTTTGAAGAAAATTTGCTACATTGTTGAAAAGGAGACGGTAAGTGCTGTGTACCGTTTCTGACAAACAATAATGAGGGTAAGCTAACAACAGAAGCTCAATGTTTGATATCAACTGCGACCGCACAATTGTCACCAGAGATTGAAAACGTAAGTCATACATTGCACTGCGCGGACATACGAAACAAAGTAAATGAATCCCCAATATTAACCAACGACGAAAAATCAGATTTAACCAAAAGTCCATTGGAATATGAAATGGTATTTTCGGATAGTCCAGGTAGTATTACTGACTACGTACATAAATTTAAGATCAGAGATGATACTCCATTCTTTTGTAACCCTTATCCGATGCTGCCAAGATAAAAGGAAGGGGTTGAGGAGGAGGTAGATAAAATGATAGACAGTATGATAATAGAACGTAGTAGGAGTGTAATAAATAATTCCTTAGTAGTCGTGAGAAAGGCTACAGGAGGTGTGCCATTGGTACTGGACGCGCACTCTAAATAAATATACAGAAACTGGAAGAGATAGAGCTATTAATATCGACGAGTTATGGACCAAATTGGAGAAAGCACAGTATTTAAGCTAGATGGACCTGACTGCTGGTACTGGCAAATCCGGTTACATCCAGATTCAAAGAAATGTACCACATTTCTATTTGATGGGAAATCCTATCATTTTAATGTGTTTCCATTTGGACTAAAAATCTCAGCATCAGTATTTATACGCGTATTGCATGGAGCGTTAGGAAGAAGGAGCGTAATTCCATGGACTTGGGACCAAGAGGCACACAATGCATTTCAATGTGTAAAGCGGGTATTATCAGAAACACCGATATTGCACTATCCGGTGATGGGTGAACCATTCAAGATTGCAGCCCATGCATCAGACTATGGTATAGCCACCGAACTTTTCCAAGGCGAATGGGGTTTAGAAACTGTAGACCACAGGTCAATAGCTTTTGCTAGCAGGACTCTCAACAAACATAAATTGAACCATACAGCCACAGAAAAAGAATTATTGGCTATAGTATGGAGTGTACAAAAATTCCAAACTCTGATATTGGGGTCCGAAATAGGTGTCTATACAGGTCACCAAGCTCGATTACTACATAGTAGATTGATGTGGTGGATGTCGTTTCTTCAAGAATATGACATTAAAATCCAGTATATAAAAGGTTCGGAGGATACTGTACCCTACGCCTTGTCTCAGCTACCAGTAGACATGAGAGAACTAAATCGTACAGAAGGACTTGGCGTAGTTTTTGCGATTAATTTTTTATCACTAGAATATCCACTAAACAAGGTGCAAGAAATGGCTCAGAAAGTAACAGATAACGTCCAAAATGATCCTTATTTTACAGACATATTTTCTATATTTGTTAGGAAGTCGTTGCCACCTAATCAAGATGGAAGGTAGAAGATTATAGGACATTATATTTTCTGGAGAGACAGTAGGACAACGCAACATTCGCGTTTATGTATACCGAACTTAGTAGAAGACGAGTAAGTGTGGTACATTCATAAGCGGTATGGGCATTTCGGTATAAAGAAATGTATTGCACATATGAATAAGTTCTACTACTTTAAAGAGCTACGACATAAAATAGCATCAGTCATTAAAATTTGTGATATTTTTCAGAAGGTAAAAGAGGGCAACGCTCACATTGAATACAAAATGTATCCAATTATTCCTAAAGCATTACACGATCTAACAGCTGCAGATTTCATTGGACCAATTTCAAAAGAAAAAGGAGGAGTGGCTATATTTTTCTCCTCATAGTGTGTTGGTCTAAGTATGTTAAGTTATACCCTATTAAGAAAGCAAACACACCAACAGTAATACACTGCAACAGTACTTTCTCGAGGTAGGAAAACTGAAACGGTTCCTTTTCGACAATGGAATGCAATTTTCTAGTAACGAGTTTATGAAATTTATAACGTGCGAAAATATTCGTCAAGTATTAATCTCCTACTATAATCCATCTTCTAACCCATGTGAAAGGCTTATGAAAGAAATTGGGAAGTTATGCCCCACATACTGCCAGGAAAAACGTACGTCTTGGGCAACGAAAATGAAAGACTATGAGATTATTTTTAATGAGTTACCTCATTTATCAACGGGATTAACACTTTAGGAGGTAATAGGTAAACCCTTTGTCGGATAACCCCTTATTAAATGTTTCGTGTGGCCTGAGCAACCTATAGACGATTCCAACTTGAACAGGAAATAGTCTGTAAGAACATACTTGACAAAGCACAACAACGAGTGAGCAAATATAACGAGAAGGCTATAGAACCACAATATAAAGTTGAAGATGTAGTTTTTGTAAAGCACCATTTTCAGAGCTCGGACCTGAAGAAAGAGACACATAATTTTTTTCGGAAATATGCTGGACCTTACTGGGTACAAACAGTAATCCATCCCAAGACACTAATTTTAGTAGATCCCATAACTGGATCGGAAAAGAGAAAATACAAAGTAAAGGTTCTAAAACTGTATATTCCCCAGGGACGTTAACATTCTGTGTTAAGGGGAGGAGTGATGGCTGTCAGTGCTTGAGTTGTTTCCGGTTTTACTTCCACATTAGTTTTCCTACACCAAATATCCTTCAAATATTCAATTATTCTTAATCTATTAACAACCTCTTAAACTATCCTCTCATATTAGAAATAAAGTGACCGAATGCGACTACAAGATTGTGATTCATTTAAGAGAATCAAGGAATAAACAGTGATCTGTAAGCATAAAATGGAACGAACGAAATAATATTGTGGTAGTATGTATAATATGATGGTACTATGGAAACAGAGTGATTTTAAGATGGAATTAACAGAATAGAGTATTATATTTAAGAATAATATAATATGAAGTGACTGACGAATTAACTATTTGATTATAGTGTGTAACTTTCCATTTAGTATAGAATATTTTATTCCTTTTATGAGATTTGAGGTAGATGGGGAGGGTTTATATCGATTTTGAAAGAGGGGGGGTAGTGTAAGTACAAACGAACCTCTCACACAAGTGTAACTGATTCTTCACCATTTGCTGTTCCATAGGAGTTGCTAAGATCTTTCTTTGAGGACTTCAAAGGTGAAGATAAGGAAGTCCGTTCTGCAGGAGACGTTTAACATCATACCTCCTCCAGCTTCTGACGCAAGTACCGGTAAAGTAGGGATCATGGGGAGGGGGGTGAGAAGGGTTTTCCTTTGGGGCTATCTTCTTTCACTTCTCCGATCTTAGCAAACGTTCCTATTTTTTCCTTTCTTACTTCTCTATTGAGTACTGGTCTAGCTTTCCCTCTTTCCATACACATACCCTTTTATCGCTGAAGTCCTTCCTACGCTGCGTGGTTTCCTTTTACCTTCAATTTATTTCACATAACTGGCCAAAGAATCAGGCTGCACCAACACACATCGACATAGATACAAAACTACACTTAGACACAAACATCAAGACTACGGACTAGAAACCGAAAGTGATGTCAGAACCGTCAAGGGATCTAGGGGAGTATAGATATATGTACATGTGAATCGATGCACATATTACATTGTTGATATGTGACGCTCCCGCATCGTTACTTTGGCGCATGTGCCGTGCTAGTCCTTGGAGAAAAGTTGATAAATACAGGTAGACGTAGCATTTACTATCTGAATGTATGATATCTGTTAATATAGTAAAAGGGAGATGTGAAAGAGGACTCTAGGGCATAAGATGATGTATTAGAAAGTGGAATATGAGGGTAAAGTAGATCTGTAATTTTACCAGAGAGTATTTAAGAATAGTCTTCATAAAGATGTATGAACGGGCAATGAACCGGGAGGCCTACTGAGGAACGACGAGGAGGGCGCATCTATCATTTATTGGATGAAAAGGGCAGATAGGCAGACCCAAGAGAGAGGCTGACTTATATTATGCAGACAGGGGCACTAAGAAGGGCATCGACCAGTACTATAGATTAGGAAGTTAAAAGGAGCGTACCTACCAAAACGGAAGGAGAAAGGGTACTACTAGGATCAACCCATGTAAGGTATAGGTTCTTGTTCGTACATATTGAATATCTATAAAATATCGAGTGTGCAAGCGAAGGGGAAGCATGTATAGTGCCTCGAGAATTTCGACGCAAATTCTAGAGACCTTCCACTTTCCACCATCTTGAACACCCAATATTTTCGTACGAGCGTGAGAGACGGTAGAGTGTCCACCCCGCGCCGGTTTTCTGTGTGCGCAGGGTGGACGTGTGTCAAGAGAATGCCACAAGGTGAACGGCTGATCGACACGGGCAAGTGGTTGCCTCGCTCGTCACTGAAGTTACGCGCCCAGCACTAGCAGCAAGCGCGCCTTACTCCGTGACGGTGCTACGTCAGTCATTATTGTGAACAGTTGAACTGTGTAAAAGAAACGAAAAGACGCTTTTACTTACTTACTTACTTACTTACCGACTCTCTAGAGTCGTGGATGGTGGACTTATGATAAATTTCAGAGATTTTTGGAACTGTATTTATTGTAAAAGTAATCAACAGTTTCTGCCGGACCGGGAGTCATAGGATTTACGAAATATGATTCATTGATGTGAAACAGTTGTGTGGTGTTCTGTTTGTGGAAGTGAAATATAGTAGGGTTGATTTAAAAGTATCCTGAGTGTACGAAATCATTTTAAGAGAACAGAAAATTCCTCCAAACAGCGTCATATCTTCGGAGAAAAATTTGGGCAGATCGTCGCAGCCGGCTATCCTGTGAAGAACATCGGCAAAGCACCTCCAAGTAAGTCGAGTTATGAAGGGGACGTGTAAGTCTTGCGCACCAGCACCACATTGCTTCCTCTAGTCGCTGGAAACCGCCAGACCGGTTTAAAGCTTCTTATTCTTTCGTTCGTTTTATTATTTAATATCTCGTTATAGTAGTTTTTATTCAAGATTTTGTTTTGATGACAGTGGTTATCATATTTCTTTTAAAGTAACAGGTTTATTATTCGTTGTTGTTTCTGGTGGTAGACATATTCATTAATTTTTCCTCTCCATCATTTAATTTGAAGTTTTTAACAATTACTGTTGATGCTTAAGGTTCCCATTTGGGTTATCGTAGTGTGATGATTCTATTATATCAGCCTTTTATATAACCAGTTAAACAAATAAATGATCAACATAAATGAAGACTGTCTAATAACTCCCCTTAACCATTCTCAAAAGATTGATGAATATGTTTCTATTCTTCCTTGTCATGGGTGGGTAGGCTTCTGTGCCTCAGCGATACCGATAGCTGTACAGTAGGTGCTACCACAATGGAGGGGTATCTGTTGAGAGGCCAGACAAACGTGCAGTTCCTGAAGAGTGCCATCGGCCTTTTCAGTAGTTGCAGGGGCAACAGTCTGGATGACTTACTGATCAGGCCTTGTAACATTATCCAAAACGCCCTTGCTCTGCTGGTACTGTGAATAACTAAAAGCAAGGGGAATCTACAGCCATAGTTTTTCCTGAGGACACGCAGCTTTTCTGTATGGTTAAATGATGATGGCGTCGTCTTAGGTAAAATATAACAGATCTCCAGGAAGTGACTACTCAGGAAGACGTTGTTACCACGAGATAGAAAATTGGCATTCTACTGATTGGGGAGTGGAATGTCGGATCCATCAACTGGGCAGGTAGGTTAGAAAAAAAAGAGGAAAAGAAATCGATATCTTGAAGTTCGACATTAGTGAAGTTCGGTGGCAGGAGGAAGAAGACTTCTGCTCAGGTGAATACAGGGTCATAAATACTAAATCAATTAGTGGTAATGCAGGAGTACGTTTAATAATGAATAAAAATAGGAGAGTGGGTAAGCAACTACGACCAGTATATTGAACGCATTATTGTAGACACAATGCCCGTGCTTACGACAGTAGAACAAGCTAACCACCTCCATAGATGATGAGATTTAAGAAATGTCTGATGCAATATAAGTAATTGTTCAGATACTGAAGGGAGACGAAAATTTAAGTGTCATGTGGCACTGGAATTCTGTAGAAGGGACAGCAAGCGAAGGAAAAGTAAGAGGCGAATATGGAATGGGGGTAAGAAAGGAAAGAGGAAGGCATGTGGTAGAATTTTGCACAGAACATAACTCAATCATAGGTAACACTTGGTTTAATAAACATGAAAGAACGTTATATATGTGGAAGAAGCCTGGAGACACTGGAAGGTTTCAAGTTGATTATATAAAGGTAAGACAGAGATTTAGGAACCATGTCTTAAATTTTGAGAAATTTCCAGGAGCAGATGGGGGTTCTGATCACACTTCATTGGTTATGAACTGTAGACTAAACCTAAAGGAACTGTAAAAAGGTCAGAATTTAAGGAGGTGGGACCTGGACAAACTGAAAATGCCAGAGGTTGTAGAGAGTTTCAGAGGGAGCATTAGGGCACGATTGACAAGAACAGAGGAAAGAAATACAGTAGAAGAATAATGGCTAGCTTTCAGAGATGAAATAGTGAAGGCAGCGGAGGACTAAACAGACAAAAAAAAAAGAGGGATAGTAGAAATTCTTGGGTAACAGAACAGATAGTGAATTTCATTGATGAAAGAAGAAGATATAAAAATGCAGTAAATGAAAAGCCGAAAAGGAATACAAATGTCTCGAAAAAGAGGTCGACATTAATTGAAAACTGTCTAAGCAGGGATAGCTAGTGGACAAAAGTAAGGATGTAGTGGTATACGGCACTAGGGATTATATAGACAGTGCCTAAAGGAAAATTAAATATAGAAAAGAGAACCACCTGTTAGAATATGAATAGTTCAGGGGTAAATCGGTTCTAAGCAAACAAGGGAAAGCAGAAAGGTGGAAGGAGTATATAGAGGGTCTATACAAGGGCGATGTACTTGAGACTAACATTATGTAAATAGAAGAGGTCGTATATGAAGATGAAATGGGAGATATGATATTGTGTGAAGAATTTGACAGAGCACTTAAAGACGTAAGTCGAAATAAAACCCCTGGAGCAGATGACATTCCATTAGAACTACGGATAGCATGGGGAGAGCCAGTCATGAAAAAACTCTACAACTGGTGAGCAAGATGTATGAGACAGACGAAATACCCTCAGACACCAAGAATAATATCATAATTCCAATTCCAAAGAAAGCAGGAGTTAACAGGTGTGAAAATTAGCGAACTATCTGTTTATTAAGTCATAGCTCCAAAATACTAACACGAATTCTGAACAGACAAATGGAAAAACTGGTAGAAGCAAACATCAGGGAAGATCAGCTTCGATTATATTGAATTGTGGGAGCATGTGAGGCAATATTGTCCCTACACCTTGTCTTAGAAGACAGATTAAGGAAAGGAAAACCTACATATCTAGCATCTGTAGATAGAGAAAGCTTTTGACGATGTTGACTGGAATACTCTCTTTCAAATTCTGAATGTAGCAGGGATCAAATACAGGGAGCAAAAGGCTATTTACAATTTCTACTGAAACCAGATGGCAGTTATGAGTCAAATGGCACGAAAGGAAATCAGTGGTTGAGAAGAAAGTGAGACAGTGTTGCACCTTACAGCCAATGTTATTCAATCTGTATATTGAGCAAGCAGTAAAGGAAACAAAGGATAAATTTGGACCAGGAATGAAAATCCGAGGAAAAGAAGTAACAAATTTGAGGTTTGCTGCTGATGATGTTATTCTGTCAGAGACAGCAAAGGACGTCGAATAGCTGTTGAATGTAATGGACAATGGCTTGAAAGGAGGTTATAAGATAAACACCAACAAAAGCAAAATGAGGATAATGCAATCCAGTTGAATTAAGTCAGTTGATGCTGAGGGAATTAGATTAAGAAATGAGACACTCAGAGCAGTAGATGAGTATTGTTATTTTGGTAGAAAAATAACCGTTGATGGTTGAAGTCGGGATATAAAATGTAGGCTGCCAATGGCAGGGAAAGTATTTCTGAAGAAGAGAAATTTGTTAACTTTGAGCACAGATTTAAGTGTTAGGAAGTCTTTTCTTGGAAGTAGTTGAATGGTGAGTAGCCATGTATGGAAGTGAAATGTAGATGATAACTAGTTTAGACAGGAAGTGAATAGAAGCTTTTTAAACGTATTGCTACAGAGGAATGCTGAAAATTAGATGGGTAGATTACGAAACTAATGAGGAGATACTGAATAGAATCGGGGAGAAGCGAATTCTTTGGCATAACTTGTCTAGAATAAGCGATCGGTTAGTAGGACATGTTCTGAGGCATCAAGGCATCACCAATTTAGTATTGGATGGCAATAGGGACTGTAAAAACGATAGAGGGATACCAAGAGACGAATATACTAAGCAAATTCAGAAGGATGGAGGCTGCAGTAGGTACTTGGTGATGAAGAAGGTTGCACAGGAAAGAGTAGCATGGAGAGCTGCCAGTCTCTGTATTGAGGACCACAACAATAACAACAACATGAAGCTATTGTTATGTATGTCTTTAAAATACGGCTTTTTGTATATTTATATTATGTATTTCATTTTTTGTACATAAATAGCTTATAATTAAATTTTAACACTGAAGATGTGAAGGAAATACTTTTATTTTTAGGTAAATTTTATAAGGATAAATAGATAATTTTTGCAGTGGAAAGGTTATTTTTTATTTTCACTATATAAATGTTAGAAATGTTAATGGCATTTGACTGCTAATTAGCAGTTTTCATATTGACTTTACATTTTCTTCATTGGAACTCAATAGTTCAGTTACATGATTGACAACAGTAGACTTCTTTTTATCCTCAATAAATATAGAATGAAGCTAAGTATTTACCAACCTTCCAGGTCGAAACTGACAGCAATAACTCACTTCTTATTCAGTATGAAGTTGACTGATTATATTTATACATTCTGTATACAACCCAAATGTAAGGTTTAACTACCACCCTTTATTCTGCTCCTTGATTTTATTTGTGATATAATCTTCCTAGAAGGACTGAAATGTAGAATATTGTTGATACTGTACAGATTATAATATCTGGTGCTTTCATAATGTTTACAATTGCTAAAATTAATGCAATTTCTACATCTAAGATCAGAAAGTTGATAGCAATTAAGAAAAATAGAAGGGAGAAACAAATCTGTGCTAATACTTTTTTGATCAAATCCATATTCAAATGGTGATTTTTCAATCATTAATTAACTTTTTTGTTAGAATTGTTGCAATAATTATAACAATTATTGGAGTGATAAAACTAATAGAAATTTTTGTAGGTAATACTAGGATTGTTTTACTTGACTGATAATCAAGCTTTCTGATTGGAAGTGAAATGTACTATTTATAGAAGGAAAACTATTACCTACATCATCAATACCTACATCATCAATAAATTGGTATGTATATAAATATACAAACAGCCATTATCATGTAGTGGCTTCAAATCTAAAGCACTGTGTTGGTGAGAACCAATTTATTAAATGTCAAAGTATGCATGTTATTAGGAAAATTGTTCCAATAACTATACAAACCACATCAAATCCTATGGCAACAAAAATGTTTATCCATAAACTATATCAGCAATGGTGAAAGATGCTTACCAATATTCGTATGATTGAACTGTAGCAAAAGATGGTAACAATAGTAATATAAATAATAATCCTTGTAACACCTGAGTTTGACTGGATTCTTTAAGTCTGTGGTGTGTTCGTGTTACTCTTACTCCTGATGCAAGAAAAAATTTTATACGTTAAAAAGCTAACCTGCTATTTGCCCTTATAATGTTCCCAATTCAATAGTTGGTGCTCATATTGTACTAAAAAAAGTGCCAAAGAATGTTACAAGGAACATATCTTATGATGCAATAAGTAAAATTATCCCTTGCTATAATTCAATTGAGAAAAATTCTGTATGTAGTCCTTAGTATGTGCATTCACAGTCTACATCTCATCATCAATGAATTATTGTAAGAAATGTAATTCCAATTCCAGTGATGAACAGGATATTGTTAAATAAGTGGAAATACTTTGCTAAACCTGATACTAGAACTACTACTCCAATTTCCCCATCAATAGTCAGGGTCTATAATGTAATAGGTGACATGGATTGTTTGAGTGAGTTGTTATCATAAGTTTAGTATACTTCTCTAAAATATATAGTTCTTAAAACTGAGAAGACATAAGCTTCAAATATAGCTACTGCTGATCCCAGAACCAGCATTAGTATTGGA
The DNA here is from genome assembly GCF_021461395.2 of Schistocerca americana. NCBI lineage: Eukaryota > Metazoa > Arthropoda > Insecta > Orthoptera > Acrididae > Schistocerca > Schistocerca americana. The sequence goes on from NC_060129.1 coordinate 86,663,548, forward strand.
CCAACAATTAGCAATGAGATTAAATTTATTGCTATTGAAGATCCTGTTTCTCCTAATAAAATTAATAGTATGTGTCCAGTTATACTCATGGTTAATCATATCGTTAATGTTCCAGGTTGTAAGGCATTCCTAGCTATTTCAATTAGAACTACTCATATAAATGATATTAGTGAAGGTGGTGCACCTTGGGGTACCACAAGAGTAAATATATGACTGATGTGATTTATTCATCCTAAAAGTGTAATATTATTCATATAGGTAAGGCAACTGCAAATGGTAGTGCTAAATGTCTCATACTGCTGAAAATAGTAGGCATGAAACAGTGGAACAGTATAATAACAAAAACTGAGATGAAGATAAATGTTGTTTCATTAAACAATTTTGATCCTAATGAGTTTTATATTCCTTCTGTAAGGTTATGTTGTCTGCAGCTCGTGCTCTCATGGTAGCATTCTAGCTTCCCAAGCACAGGGTCCCAGGTTCGATGAATGGTGGGGTCAGGGATTTTCGCCTGCCTTGAGATGACTGGGTGTTTTTGTGCCATCTTCATCATCATAATTCGTTCATCCCCATTATGGTCAGAGGAAGGTAATGGCAAACCACCACTGCTAGGACCTTGCCTAGTTCAGCAGTGCGTCCCCTATGCTCTGTCAAGGAGTATGGGACTTCATTGTCATCAAGGTTATGTTACTTCAGGCAATGTTGATTTGTGATAGTGTAAGCAAAATAGTGAAGGGATTAATAGTAATACTACGATTGTTCTAGTTCAATTTCATGATAAATTGGAGATGTGACAAATGGATGAATTGTGGAGAATAAATTTGTTATCTTTTACAGATTAGGTTCTTCCTTTCAGTTACCCCTTGTTCTCTTTCAGTAAGATTTGGTACAAAAAATAAAAAGTTTATTTCGTTAAATAATGCATCTGAGACTATAATAAACAGAGAGAATCGTATGATTGGCGATAATTGAAAGATTCAGATTAGAAATTCCCCATCTGAAGTAGCCTTTAATTTACTATTCTTTTTATGAAAAGGCCTTTACCTATTTTGAGCCATCTCATGTTCCTAGGTGTACTAAGTGTTCACTTACTCTGCAATGACTTTTTAACAAACTCCGTATATTATCTTAAATAATAATTTGATAAGTAAATTTACTGAATCTCTTGCAGTTACAATTGATATAAATGTATGGTTTGTCCAACAAATTTGTGAGCAAAGAATAACCCAAGCTGATTTATTGTTAATGTTCCTTGATTTAGCCAACATGTGTAGTGTGAATATTAATTCCTAATGCTGGTATTGATCATGAGTGTAGGACATCTGACACTGTTGTTAATACTGATACTTCGACATTTATAGTTAAAAATATTCGATTGTTAACATCTAGTAATCGAAATCCATCTCTTCTGGATGTTCTTCTGAAGTTGTAAAAGCATCAAGTTCTAAATCTACAATGAATATTCATAACTCCAGTATCTTTGTAGATCGAGTTGTTTTGATTGTAGTTATTGTACCTACTGAGTCATCAAGTAGGTATAAGTCATTATGAAGGTAATGGAATAAAGAGTAGTGCTGGTAATGCTGTTGAAATGGTTTCAATTACTTGCACATGAAATGTATTTCAGCTTGTATAGGCAATAGCTAGTATGTAACTAAAAGCATAGCATACAATTACTGTAATTAATAGTAGTACAAATATAATATGGCGATGGAACAATGGTAATTGTTCCATAATTGGTGAAGATCTGTCTTAAAGCGATAAAGTTTGTCGCTTGCCGCCAATTATTTCCAGCAAACGGCAGACCTGTTGCAGAGCTAAAATCTTCTGCACTAATCTGCCATATTAAACTCTAGAAATTACTGGTAGTTCTGAAAAACTGTGTTCCAAGGTTGCTTTGTAATTAGTCGATTGATCTACTTATATTATAATTGGTGGACTTGCAACCATTCTGTTTTATGTAATTATAACGAATATATTGATTCCAACAATTGTGAGTGTTGATCCAATGCTTGATACTACATTTCATGATGTACATACATCTGGGTAAGCATTGTATTATCGTGGTATCCCTGCTAATGATAGGGAGTGCTCAGGAAAGAAAGTAGGGTATAGTTGAATAAGTACAGTTGTGAAGTGGATATTTAATCATCTATTATTAATAGTTAATATTGTAAATAAAGGGTGTCATTTAAGTGACACTTCCTATAATTGCAAATACTGTTCTTAATAATTGAAGGGCTCAGGGAGATATAGTCATAAGCCACAACTTTCACGAAATTGAGTTATTCATGTTGCGGCATTCTTAACCATGTCTTCTTGACAATAAGTTGAAAAAGTTCCGTGTTACTGCAACAGATGGCAGGCTATGATGGAGTGCAGTTCTATGCTGTGCCATTTGGTGGTAGTTTCAGAAGATACATAGTCACAAGCCACGGCAAAATGGCGGGTGGGTCAGGAACGTCTGAAGCGTCTTCGGGTCTTCAATGCATATTTGACACAGACAGTGGTGGAAGTGAAGAGCTTTACCCTTTGGATCCTGACAGTGATGAATCTTGGCATCCATTGACCAGCAGTTCCAGCTCAGATGATGTTTCGATAAGGAAATAAAACGGTTCATTTCTGGTGATTAATTTCCTGTGGCTTGTGACTTTGTTTCTCTCAACATTGGCAACGCATTTCTCAGCCATCCTGTGTGTTAATGATGAAACTTGATGGGCACATTTATATTACTGCTTAATGATGCAATAATGTAGTTTCAAAGGCAAAAGATGTGTAAAAAATACTTTCTTATTAATGTGATTTTAGCGAAATTTAATGTTTTGTGTGGCTTATGACTATATCTCACACAAATTCTTAGACTATTTTGCTCTTCATATTATACTTTGAAATAAGAGGAATAAATGAAGAATCATCTGAAAAACCAAAGCCTTCACGGCAGAGAAAGCGAAATATTGATAAGTGGAAGAAAAATAAAGCAAAACGTCGACGAAATGCTGGTCAGCAGTATAAGTCTTTAAAAGCACACAAGACAGTTCAGGCTGCTACTATAGGAAGTCCCTGTACTTGTTCAATTAAATGCTTCACAAAACTGCTTGCAGAAGAAGAAAACATTTTTCATTCATTTTGGGACATAAGAAACTTTAATGCCCCGAATACTTGCCTGATGAGCTGTATGAAAATGGAACCAAAAAAGCGGAGGTTTGTTCACTATTTAAATACAAATGGTTTAATATTTTGTACATTTATTTCATTTTGTTATATTTGTCATAATTTCTTTCAAAGCTATCCAAAAAAGACTTCCAAGAAAATATCATCCAGGGATGTTACATTTTCTTATAATGTGAGGGTATGCGGAACAGAAGTCATGATCTGCAAGGAAGCTTTCCTAAGGGTTCATGGCTTACAGATACATTCACGAAGAGTGAGGAATTTGCAACATCAAATAAAGCAGGGATTTGCAGTGCCGTAAGAAGATGGAAGAGGTTTGTATGTCACTCTGTGCTATAAGTTAGGGATGTACTCAAACTGAGTACTATACAAATATTTCTATTAGGAAGAGGATATAAGCTCATCTTTTTTTTCTTTCAGGAAAACATGGAAACTACCCATATAAATTTCAAGACAAAGCTGTACAAAGTGTTAGAGAATTTCTCAACGCCATAGCGAAATATATCAGTCATTACAGTAGGCACCAGAACCCCAATAAAATGTATTTGGATTGTGATCTCACAATTGCTTCCTTATTTCGAGATAAATACTCAGAATACTGCAAGGAAAAGCAGGTTCCTGCAGTATCTGAAAGTAAATTCAGAGAAATTTTCGTATCTGAATTTAATGTAGGCTTCAAACTACCAAAAAGTGACACCTGTTCAAAATGTGATGGATTTCTAATTGCTATAAACAACCCAGAATTATGTGCAGAAGAAGTCACAGAAAAGAAACAACAATATGAACTGCATCTCAAAAAGGCTGACAGAGGACAAAATAAGATTGCTTCTTTAACTGTTCTGGCTAAAGAAAATTCGAAAGAGCATCATACGATAGCAATGGACATGCAGCAAACATTCCCCACACCTAAACTAACAGCAGGTCCAGCATTTTACAAGAGGAAAATATGGACATACAACTATGGTATCCACGACTGTGGATGAAATAATGATTATATGTTTCTGTGGAGCGAGAAAGATGGAGGACGGGGTACAGATGTGGTTGGGAGCTGCTTATTGAAGTACTTGCAGATAACTAATCCTCAGACAAAACATTTCCAAATAATCATAGACAACTGCAAGGGTCAGACAAAGAATTGGACTATTATTGCTTTGGAAAGGTCCCTTGTTGCTACCAAAAGATTTGTTTCTGTCCAGCATTACTTCCCTGTGGTAGGTCACACCATGCTACCTAGCGATTGTGATTTTGGTTTCATTAAACGGTATGCAAGAAACAGACGGCCAATAGTGTACACTCCAGATGAATGGGCAGAAGTAATAAAATCTACGAGTCCAAAACATTTCATTGTAACTAAAATGGAAAGAGAAGACTTCAGAAGTCTGGAAAGCCTGAAGACATTGACCTCAAAACGTACAGAATCCACGTCTAAAGATCCCCACCATTTCAGTGAAGCTACTCAATTTAAGTTTGAGTCTGAAGATCCCTTCTAAATGTAAAGCACTCTTATTCAGACATAGGAGCTTTCATTCAGTGGATATTCGTGTCAAAAAGAAAAGCTAGTTGAACCAAATCCATATCAGCTGCCAATAAAGTACAGAAAGCCACTACCAATTATCCAGAAAAAAATTGATGATGTACTGTCTCTTATGCCATACATACCTGCAGCAAATCAAGCTCTCTTTTGGTCATGTACTGGAAATAACGTGTACAATAATGAGGTAGAGGAACTTCCTTAATGTAACTGTGTAAATGAAAAAGTAATTTATACATCACAGATACCTGATATGTATATATTAATGTGTAAAAATTATATATTCTGCTTGCTCAGTAAGAGTAGTTAAAATAAATCCTTACAAATTCATACTTTATGCTTTAAACAATATTTTGGGAGATATAGTCATAAGCAACTGTTGACTACATCTTAATTAGAATCATTCTAAAATTAATATTTTATAGCATGCAGAGAGTTGACTATTTAACAACATGCTTTGCAAGTATTAAGCAAGTGTTTGCAGTAGAAATAAGGTTTCTATTGTGTATTAAACATTTTCAGACCTCTATGGAACTTTAAACTCGCTGTATCTCAAAACTAGTTCGATGTGGCTTATGACTATATCTCTCCGACCCCTTCAATTGATACATAGTGGAACTACAAAATGAGTGTTTTGTAGTTCAATATTAAGGGAGGAATTTGCTAATACTAAACCTGTTAATCTTCCACTTGTAAATAAGAAAATGAACCATAGGACTTACAGTAATTTGTAGTTCAATATTAATGGAGGAATTTGCTAATACTGAACCTGTTAATCCTCCAGTTGTAAATAATAAAATGAACCATAGGACTCACAGTAATGGTGGGTTAAATTTGAACTTTTTTTTTGGATAGTGTTCTAATCATCTGAATTTCTTAGTTCCTGTTGATATGGCAATAATTATTGTTGCTGATGTAGAATATGCTAATGCATCAATATCCACTCCCACTGTGAATAAGTGGTATAATCACATAATAAATCATATTAGTCCAATTGATAACATACCATAAAATCTCCAAAGTTCCAAATGATTCAGTTTTTCCACTACCTTGACATATAATTTCTAAAATAACACCAAATTGTGGTAAAATTAAAATGTAATAAACTGGTTGTCCAAAGAATCAGAATACATGTTCATACAGAATGGGGTCACTTCCACCTTCAGAATCAAGGAATAATGTATTCAATTTTGGTAAGTAAGTGGTACGGTAATAGTACCTGCTAGAACAGGGAGTGAAAGATGAGGGAGAAGGACTGTAATAGCAGCGGATCAGACAAATAATGGTGTCTCATCTAAAGTTATTCTGTCTGATCTTATACTGACTGCAGTTGTAATAAGACTTACTGCTTCTAGAACAGGTTAAACAACATAATGGGTTTGTGTTTCTATTATAGCTGCAGTCACTGATAATGTAACTGCCTTATAAACACTGATTTCCTGTTCTATGCTAAATAAGTCGAAAAGTTTGGGCTGATTGTCAGCAGTAGGTGTAAAATATTATCTTCACAAGATGTTTCTCTGATTAGTGAGTCAAGGTGATTTTTTGATAAAGCACATATAACGATTTCATATGATTCTTATCTCTACTGTCGTCAGTCCAAATTACTTGGGTTCTCATTCTGTTACTGGCAGAGTTAAAATCTTGATCTAAACTGTAACATGACCACACTTTCAGTGACACTTATGAAAGACTCACCAATTCATCCAAAAACACCTGAATTTGATTACATGCTTGCGATTCCCATTCCCATAATGTGTGCACATTGTAAGTGGCAGTGGAATACAGCAACACCTTTAAGTGTTTACATGGTTAGAAATATAAGCACCATGGATTGCATGACTAGGGACGTCCTTCTTTGTTTGTGTTACATACTTTTGTACTAGGCATAGAGACGTGCAGAGCAATTTCATAGGGTCTGTACATCATATCTACCGATTTCTGTCCTATTTTGATAATTCCTCCTCTTATCTTGGAGTTTGGTTTAAAGAAGGTGTGCAGAGTGAGAGCAGTTTGAAAAGTAAAGTTTTAGACAGAATGAACTGTTATATAGGCTATAAACTTTCCTTGGTGGAAGTCACATGTAAACAAAATAATTGGCGGTATGGATAATGTTATCTTCCCTAGTCCACTGGCACATAAGAATACCTCTTTACCTTATGATGACCTGTGCTGTACTATATTAGTGAAGCCTGGACAATTAATGCAGAAGATGCAATAACACTAACAGCTTGTGAAATGAATTTATTGAGATGTAGTGGACACCAAATGGGAATGAGAATGAAGATGTCTTGAAGGAGTATAAGACTGAACGTATAGAACCGTGTAACATTAAGCTCACCTAAAAACTAAAATTCACTACCTTTTAAGGTTGCAGTAACAGACAAAAAGGTTCATGTCGTCTACTCATACCATAACTTAAAATCCCTTACTGCATTCTCTGTCTGTATTTGAAGGCTAATCTCAGGAACTACTGTAAGGATTTTGATATGGTTTTCAATAATAGTACGAAAGTTTGTCTATATGAATACATATTATAAATTAAAGTCCAGCATTGTATTTTACTGTCTGTGTGCAATGGCTAATTGCATGGCCTACTTTAGGGATACAGTTATCAGTAATACATAGACTGATGCATCAGGAAGTTTTTGGGGTTGTCATAGGATACTATTGTGGTGTCTCAACATAGACATACATTACTGGTCGCTACTTGTGAATAATTTTCACAGCTTCAACAGAATTTAGTATCTGTGTATAATAGTAAATCCTGCATATTAGTAAGCAGATTATCTAGATGGTTAGCTTCATGTTTCATGGATCATTTTGCATGATAAATCTTTATGATGTGAAATGAATAATTTTTAATTGAGAGCTCACATTAATTTGTATATTTGCTTACATATTGAACATTTCTAAGATAGTATTATCATCATTATTTAAATATGCAGATGTATTTCCTACCCACCACCTGCTACACATTCCAATAACAGAAATTCCTACCCACCACCTATTACACACTGCAATAACAGAAATTCTTCTATGTAGCAGAAGGAATTTTGAAGGAGAATCTTTCTCAGTTTGTTAAGTTATCAAAAATTTTAGTTGCTACATTGTGCACTTGCCTTTGTGCTAGAGATAATCGTAATGTAAAGTAATGAATGTCTTCTTCCTCCTGATATTATAATTATGTACATTATTGTTACTCCTGAATTTCAGTTGATTATTTACAACAAGTTAATAATATTGAAACAGTGGTCAGAATGGCCAAGTCCTGAAATAAATGTCTACAAAATGATTGTGGGTGAGCACCAAATATTATTCTTAGAGCCTGTTTTTGAGCAATGAAGATTTTGTTTCATAAAGGTGGGTTTCCCATGGAACATTATTCCATAACAGATTACTTAATGAAAATATGCTAAATTTGTAAGCTTACTGATTTCTATTGTCAAAGATTTGCAATTATTCAAAGCATAAATGTGGCTAATCTGTGTTGTTTTAGCAGTTCCAAAATGTACTTTATCCTGTTCAAATTTTCCACAATATAGACACTTGAGAATTTTGGGGTTTCTACTCTATTTATCATTTATTTATCATGCATTACAGTTATTATTGGTTTAGACTACTGGGTCTATGGAGTTAAATAGGTTTTCCTTTTTTTAAAGATTAGAGTGACAGCATTTGCAGAAAACTTATCAATGATACTTTTAAGAACATTGTAGACTATTTCTTCTGTTTCTGTATGCATGATTTGATTAAATGCTGTGCTAGTTACTTCCGCAAAAGGAATAATCCTGCTTGTTGTGTGTTAGACTGGACATAGTTTACCTATAAGAGGGACAATAGAGGACCTAAGACTGAGTCTTCGGATGCCCCTTCGTGATTTCCCCCCATTCAGAACAATGTTCCCAGACTGCACTGATTGAATTACTAAGTACAAGATTTGCAGTTTTTGGTTAGATATGGCAATACACGTTGTTGGTTGTAACATCTGTCTATAAAACTTCAATTTGTTTAGGAGAATACTGTGATTTGCACGTCAAAAATACCAACCGACATTATTTTATTTTTTATTACTTCTAGAAAATGATGCATGAATATGTAAATGGCATTCTCCTTAGGAAAATACTTCTGAAATCAAGACTATGATTTTCTGAGGATATTATTGTTGCTCAGGTGAGATACTATCCTAGACTACGTCATCATCTCAGAAACTGTACTCTTATTTTACTTTTGTTGAGGGTTACTTTTTATAACTATGATTAATATGTGTGATGCAAAGTTCCACCCTACAGAAATTCAAGATTTTCTCGTTCCTCTGCCACAGATATCTTTTCTTATTACCAGTTCCATGGCTAAATAATTTGTTGTCATGTGTGAGCTATATTATGTTCTGATGGCATCTTGTGAGCCATTGCGACAACACAGCTTCTCAAAAGTTTCTGCAGTACTACATGTAAATGTAGTAGTTATTGACATCTCCTACTGCCTTCCTTATAATGGGGCTTGACAACAGAATGTCTCAGATGAGTAACATCACATTATTTATCTTGTGAAAAAGAATAAAGTGATCATGTGCTAGAAAATTTTATGTGGTGCATGGAAGTAACCATTGCCTCACCATATGTATACTGCACATGTGATACGTATTGACTTGTGTTTACAGGTGTATCGATGAGCTAAGCTGTAGACTGCACCACATTTACATAATTTTAGTGTAGCCCTTTATTCTTGTGTGGCCCACAGTCTAAGGACTGTTTTGATGCAAGTCTCCATTTTACCTTATTTCATGTGAGTATCTTCATGTCTGGAAAACCATTGCAATTTACATACGACAGAGCATACCTACTTACTGAGTTCGAAGCCTGGTCTCCCTCGACAACTTTTGCACACAAGTTCTTGCTCCATCCGAAAACTGGTGATTCCTTGAAGTGTCGTGATATGTATTATCAATAGAGCCTTCCTTTTAGTCTCGCTGTGTCCAAAAATTATTCTTTCCAATCAGATTACTGGCTCCTCAATAGTTATTCAATTTACTGTTAAACTTTTAGTTAACTTCCATAACACTAAATTTCAAAAAAAATTCTCTTTTCTCTGAATGTGATCCACATTTCTTTTCTGTACAAGACAACAGCCCTGAGAAAGTCTTTAAGAAAAGAGTTTCTACCTAAGTTTAAGTATGAAGTTAAAGATTTTTCGTTTTTGGAAATGATTTTTTTACAATAGTTAACCTGAATTGATACCCTCTTTGTTTCACCCATCATCCATTAAATGGCTACCAAATAGTAAACTAGATCTACTATGTTTTCTCTTTCGTTTTCTAACTTTCTCAGTACAGCTGTACTGATGGTAACTGCACTGTGTTACCCTTATTTTACTTTCGTTGAGGATTACTCTTTACAACCATGATTACCACGTGTGACGCTGTGTTCCACCTATCAGAAATTCAAAATTTTACAGTTCCACTCACACAGAGAAATTTTCCTTTCACTGTAGTTCCATGCCTGAATGCTTTTTTACCAGGTGTGAGCCATGTAATATTCTGATGGCATCTTGTGAGCCATTACCACAATATAGCTTCTCAGAAATTGCTGCAGCAATACATTTATTTCTTTATCACTTGAAAATAACTCAAGAGTCACTCTTTCCTGGCATGACGGTGGCAGTGCCATTCTTGTTGAAATACATTCATTTTGTATTAACCGGTACTAAGAAAATTCTCAAAGCTTGTGGTGGTGAAATCAGTGATATGGAAGGTCAAGGGTTTAACAGTGGGTCACATGGTGATTCTTAAAATGTTAATTTGTGCAATAAATCACTGAAGGAAATAGTAATGAACAGTATGCTTCATAATGAAGAAAGATGAAACATACAGTGTCAATTGTGCAACAGTGCAAAAAATTTTATTGCAAAACACCTGAGTAGGGTATCAACAGATAAAATGATCATAAATACTGAAAAGAACACTAAAACAAGTTAGAATATACTGACATGTTGAAATGCTGCTAAAATTGACTGAGAGTTCAATCTGCCACATTCGCTGTTATGTTGTAGTCCATTAGATACTAGTACAACTGGTTTAGAACTATGCAGGTACACCTTCAGGCTTGTTTCAGGTTCAATATCCCAAATTACCTAAATTGTTTATCACATTGTCCAGGGTGTAATGACAAACAAAACTGACACAAGCACCAACAGAGGTCAAAGTTAATAAAGCCTGTTGTCACCAACAACTTACGTTTAAGTTTGATTTCTGTCAGTTGTTGCCTCATGGAACATCAGACCTTAAATACACCTCAGGATACACCTGCATGATATGAAACCTCTTGTACAAGTCAGTAAGCGACCACAATAAAACAGCTAACTTAGCAAATTGCACTCTCAAACAATTTTATTAGCACTTAAACACATCATTACATTTCAGTTTGTTTGTATGTTCCTTTGAGTATGTAAAAAATAAGCAATTGCCCACATACAAATAAATCCACAGTTATTTCTAGTAATTTTTAAATATTTCTGCTACCAAAATATAGTTCATACAATACATCACAATTACGTCACTTCATAACAGCTTGTATTTTCAATTTGTGGATTGCACAAAGATGTGCAACTCTTTAAGAAAGATATGTCGACATCAGAAGGTAAAATCATCACCGAAAATGTGATATGCATTGTTTCTTCAACTATGACGTAAGTGATGGGAACTATTTTAAATCCATATTGCAGCAGGTGTACAAAGTAAAGGCTGTAGGAAACATGACACACACAAAATGAATCGTTTTGCATTTTTGAGAACAATCAGTGTAGAAGTCCTAATCTCAATGTATTCACAGACTGGTCATAGAGAAATGTCACTTTATCAAATAAATTTGAGAAGAAGAAACGATAGAGTTTACAGGAACCACAGAAAGAAATAATACTGTCAAGTATACAGAAATAGAAAATAAAACGAAAATGAAGAAATGTCGCAGGTCCACTGACATGAAGGCAACAAAGCATTGATATTAAGATCATATCACAGCTTGTAACAGACCAGCCATATTTGCCTGGACAACTGAGTCTTTGCGATCAAACCACATTATGCATTATGGAAATGTAGTTGTGTGTTCACCAGAAGACGCATATGGAGTGAAGAAATTACCGACACAAAAGCACACATTTCAATATTACACTTTCACTGTTGCGTGTATGGCCTGTATTGTTCATGTAAACTGAAGTGTGTGCACAGGTTTACTGCAGAAAGAAGTCATGAAGTTAAAAAGAATGCATCTATGAGTTTATTGATAGCACTCATGATGGTGATAAATTGGTCAGAAAAATAATGGTCTGGAGTTGAAGTGAGTATCGTATGCAGATTAAAAACTGGAACTTGAAGAAAATACACAATAATTTTCAAAATAAACACCATTACACAAAAGTACTAAAGGCCTGAAGAATGTAAAGTTATCTTGGATATGGTATTGTGGTTCTCTCGAAATTAGTGAGCAATAGCTGTGGTACTATAAGCTGCTGAGTATCTTGAATGATCAAGATGTACACTGGAACTCATTTTCAGATGTACTGTGTTGATAAGGACACAGGAACTGTGACAGATGCAGCTGACATTAAATGTATTCTCAAAACGAATTTGTGTGATTGCCCTTCCCTGTTCATCAATTGTTCTTCGTTATCCACACTTCTTTTTTAACAGTTCTTTAAAGGCATCTTGGCTTCGTAGAAGAAAAGCTCGCATCGCTATACTTTGTTTACTGAAGCTGTGATTAACTATAAACTGATGGATGACGTGAATCACAAGTTTTCCTATGGTATGTTAGGCTGAACTTGCAGGAAAATCTGTAGAGTCATATGTATGTGTGTATCAAGGTACAGAGAGGTCATGAAGCCGAACACACATCATAACAATATCAAACATGTGTATGGGTGCGTACCAACTGATACATCTATAGTATGTAGATGATACACAACAAAAATTACCTATTAACTGAGATAACTACTATAGTGTCAACTGATTTTACCGATAAACCGCTATAGTTTTGGGGACCAGTATTTCTTTTTCCACTACAGACCAGTGTGGTGGAGCAATCAGTGGTAACAACATTAGAGATCAAATGGCTAGCGTAGGTACGTCACAACAGACTGAAGAGGATGAAAGTGTATGAAATGATTCTTTTACAAAATTAGTTCTCTAGGATCCCTCGGGCTTGTCTTACTCGTTTGTGCCACACCAGTACATAGTTTTATACTTTTCGATTCTTTACAACCTAATTTACTCTTGTTTATTATGACCCATTTGTATAAATATTTTATCTCCAATTTTAAGCAAATTCTCTTATAAGGGTCTACTACTTCTCATGTTCCTCTTTGTGAAAATACTTTCGCCAACCATCACCCTCTTGTGCCATATGCTGTGGGCTGCATTTACTAGCCATATACTTCTTGTGTGTTTCTCTACCGAGTACTGTGTAAGCAGCTGGAAGCATGAGCAGCTGCGTCTCCTGTACTGCGTGATGGATCCATGCAGGCTTCATCCCGTTTTAGTGGATGTAGATGGCCCCGCATATCTCAAAAGGCAATCTGCTGCCTCTATACACAGATATACATACTTCTTGCAGATGAAGTCAGTTATTTGCTTTCGAATACTTCCTGACAATTTTCGAGCTGACGAGTTTCATTTGGACGCCATGTGAACTATTTTAAGTAACTGACAAGAGGAACTACCTCCTCAGGCTTTCATGTGGTTTAGATGCAGTCCTCTATATTTTAAATTTCTATATCAGTAAGCTCCTTTACTTATTTTTTTAAATTTTATTTGAGTGTGCTTTGGTCTCTTAGTGCACTAGACTGTTTCCTGGGTTCTGAACATTTTATTAGCCATATTATGGTATAACTATGAAGACTTTTGTGATGGAATCCTACATAAAAAGTGCTTGGTTTACTTACCATGTCAAAATTGGATGAAATCCCGAACTTTCGATGACTACCTCCATCATCTTTGTCAGGGGTAAAACTGACAGGACCCCTGACAAAGATGATGGAGATAGTCATTGAAAGCTCAGGATTTTATTCAAATTTGATGTGGCAAGTTAACCGAGAACTTTTTATGCATATTCTGGTATAGTTTGCTCTTAACTTATAGAACACTGCACAACGTTCTTGAAATCCTGACCACAGTAGTTTCCTGCTGGGACATTTGTATGCATGGCATCATATGTGCTTAACACCATATTTTGACAGTAACAACTTATTTTTTCCCTTGCTAGTCGAATTTTGATGATTGAGGCCTTGGCATTTATATGAAAAGTTGTATTTTTTCTCGTAGGCCAGTCTGAAGATGCCTTGGTGAAATGCGTCATTGGAGGAGAAATAAAACAAAAACTCCAGTATTGGTATCAACATTGTTTGGTTCTTTCAACAGTTTTTCAGGTTCCCTGAAGCGCCTTTATCAGTCTTATATAAATTACTACAGTATGTTACATTATATGCAAATATAATATGGTAAGTAAGAATTGTTAACACTTTTTAGGAAGAGCCAGTTGTAAATGATTAATGTATACAATGGACAGATAGCAATGTATCATTCATAGATAACGAGAAAATCGTTGGACGGAACACATCATTTTCGTTTCCATTTTCCAGCTTTGATGACATATGTCATTTCCAGCTGACACAAAAAGAATTGTTTTACAACTGAGAAACTACGAGAAATTCAAAACTACAAACTCATGTTTTAAAGTGTACCAATATTTCCAAATTATATGAAAAGTATCCAGCACAAAATTATGCTTACTTTTGTTTTTATATAAAGGGAATAGTTATTTATGCTTCTTACCACCATGATTAAAAGAACAGTAGCTCAACGGTTTAAAGTAAATTGACAGCAACATTGGATCCCTCATACTAATGCTAACAACGATACCTCAAATTGTTGTAACAATAATTCCATAAGGCTCAATGTCAAAGCAGCTTTTAGGAACAAACTGGTGAAACTATAAATACAAATTTATGAAAATCAATAGGTAAAAGTTGAAAATAATCCATAAAACATTAACACTAAGACATATAAGGTTAGATCACTGATCTCAAAATGTCATAATCATATCTTAAAAAATCAAAAACTATAATTTGATACATTAGCCAATTGTGCCACAAGAAGAACAGTATCCTCTTTTATTCTATCTGGTCTCCTTTTATATCGCAGTCGATCTTCTTCACATTGTTCCACTCCAGCTTTGGTAAATATGGAAGACATATGTGAATACTGAATAACTTTCGTTCTTTAATAGAGTATATTAAACAGCTATAGTTATCAGACATTGAAAACTTTGTGCATATAGGTAAATTGGAGAGTTTGTATACATTATGCCAAATTCAGATGTAATTTTATTAGTTAACCAATAGAAAAGCTCACACAAGTGGAAAGGAATATACTTTGCCACACTTAACATGATACAAGTACAGAAATGTGAGCATTGTGTAGTACATACAAATCTGTCACTTTTAGAACATAGTCAATAAAATCTGTTACAAAAGAACCAGATACTTGAATCTTCTGCACTACACACAATGGCACTGCTACAAAAATTACAATTATCGATATAAGGTTTACATAGAAAATTAAGTTAATTTCCCTGAAATGAGTACTGATCTATGGGCTATGGATGTCAACTAACACTCATTTATAAAATCTCTCTGCCAATTTCTACTGATATAATTAAGCTTACTGGCAGGTTCATGTGAGGTCTGTCTCCTATTTGAACTATGTCACTTTCGTATCCAGTTTCCATGATTTTGGATGGTTTCCTACTGGTATGTATAAGGATACCCTACTTCAAATCAATATGTTTAATTAAGGATGTCCCACAAATGACACTTGTATGTGATCTGTCGTCCATATGTACTAGGGCATGAGTCCTGAGACTGCTAGCCATAGTAAATGATATCCCACAACTCCACATTTGGATGGCTTCTTGATGTTATGTATTAAGGTTTGCTTCTTGAGGGCATCATACACAGCAAAGGGTTTCCCAAAAATAGGATATCTGTGTGGTTTTTAGCCAGAATGAACTAATGCCTGCTTTTTGAGATAAGTAAGCTAAGTAAATGATTTCTCACAGATTTCACATTTGTGTGCTCTGTCTCTACTATGTATTAAAGCCCTTTTAAAACATCTGACCGAGCAAAAGATTTCCCACAAACATCACATTGATACAGTTTCTGGCCAGTATGAATTATAGTGTGCGATTGGAGATTAGCTGAGTAAAAGATTTCCCACAAACATCACATTTGTAGGGTTTCTTACCTATATGTATTAAGGATTGCATATTGAGATAACTAGAGAGAATTCATGATTTTCCACAAACTTCACATTTTTCTTTTCGCTGTACGGTATGTGTCAGTAAATAATATTTTTTGAGATTTTCAGATGTAGGAAAGCATTTTCCCACAAACACGATATTTGTGAGTTTTTTCGACAGTATGCACTTAATTACTTTTTGACATTACTAGTCCTAATAAATGGTTTCTCACAAAAAATCACATTTATGTTGTCACTCTTTATGATGTATTAATAAATGTGACTTGAAAACATTAGGCCGTGCATAAGATTTCCCACAAACATCACATAGGTACACTTTCTGGTCAGTATGACTTAATGTGTGCAATTGGAGATGGGCTGACTGAGTAAAACATTTTCCACAAACATCACATTGGTAAGGTTTCTTTCCTACATGGATTAAGCACTGCTTTTTAAGACTACAAGAGCGAGTAAATGATTTTCCACAAACCTTACATATGTGTGGTCTGTATCCAGTATGTGTTCGTAAATGGACTTTCAGATTATCAGACCTAGTAAAGCATTTTCCACAAACATCACATTTGTGTAGATTCTTGCCAGTATGACTTACGGTGTGCGTTTTGAGATGGAATGACTTACTAAAAGATTTTCCACAGACATCACATTTGTGTGAACTCTCGCCAGTGTGAGTTAATTTGCTTGTTTTCGGATTACAAGACTGATTAATGGATTTCCCATGAACTTCACATTTTTTTATTTCCTCACTGTCATGTACTGAAGTTGGTTTTTTGAGAAGATTTGATTCAGTTACTGACTTTTCGTTAACGACAGATCTTTGTGGACTGAGATTATCAGTTGTAGTGAAGGATTTCGTACAAGAATGGAATTTGTGTGGTCTCTCATCAGCACACATTATTTCATGGGACTGGTTTCTAGGAAGTTTATCAGTGATTTTGCCACATTGATCTCCCTTTTTACTAATCCCTGGCATCGTCACACAATAAGTGCTGAAGCTGCTATGGCTGAGAGATACTTCATCAGACAATGTACAGTTATGTGCTGTTGACTGAACATCATCAGTGTTGAGCTTCTTGTCTGACGAAAAGCTCTGCTTGCGTGTACTGCAGCCAAAGTCTTGATACTCCTTTTCCTCTAAGTTGCAGATATTTGTAGCGTACGATCTCTTCTCCTGGGTACAAAATACATGTCTTTCAACACTATTTCCGACAAAATGCGCTGATTCGTCTGCAATGATCTTCGGATTATCAACAGTCAGTTCTTGCAGCCATGTTTCTTCTAATAACGTGTTACCAAGCTCAACGATATTTTTTCTCAGCCTGAAACATAAAGTCCACTATATAGTTATTCCAATGTACGCTGAGAAATAAAATTTAAATAATCGATATATTCTGTACTACAATTGAAAGTATTTCAAATATACACAAAACAAAATTTATATTCAGTTAGTATTGAACTAATGTGTTTATATACATATTGTCCTGAGTTTCAACTCCTTGTAGCTTAGCATATCAAAATACAGATCGTACAAGCAAAGCACGAATGAAAGATATTGTGCCTAGAGTGATACAAAAATTGTTGGAGCGCAAGCTCTAAGTACATAATAACAAAAATCATGCACAAATCAGAAGGCCAATAACAATCAGATGTATTTCGTGTGGCACTATGACCAGCAAGCAGTAAAGGAAACAAAAGAAAAATTCGGAGTATGTTCTAAAATCCATGGAGAAGAAATTAAAACTTTGTGGTTCGCCAATGACATAGTAACTCTGTCACAGACAGCAATGGACCTGGAAGAGCAGCTGAACGGAATGGACAGTGTCATGAAACGAGGATGTAACGCGAACATAAAAAAAAGCAAAACAAGGATAATAGTCGAATTAAATCGGGAATTAGATTAGGAAATGAGACACTTAAAGTAGTAAATGAGTTTTGCTCTTTGGGTAGCAAAATAACTGATGATGGTCGAAGTAGAGAGGATATAAAATTTAGACTGGCAATTTGTTAACATCAAGTATAGGTTTAAGTATCAGTAAGTCTTTTGTGAAAGTATTTGTATGGAGTGTAGCCATGTATGGAAGTGAAATGTGGACGATAAATAGTTTAGACAAAAAGAGAATAGAAGCTTTCGAAATGTGGCGCTACAGAAGGATGCTGAAAATCAGATGGGTAGATCACATTACTAATGAAGAGGTATTGAATAGAATTGGGGAGAAGAGAAATTTGTGGCACAACTTGAAGAAGGGATCGGTTGGTACGACATATTCTGAGGCATGAAGGGATCACCAATTTAGTATTGGAGGGCAGTGCAGAGGGTAAAAATCGTAAATGGAGACCAAGAGATGAACACAGGAAACAGATTCAGAAGGATGTTGGTTGCAGTGAGATGAAGAAGCTTGCACAGGATAGAATAGCATGGAGAGGTGCATCGTACCAGTCTCTGGACTGAAGACCACAACAACAACAACAACAACAACAACAAGCGCGGTTGAAGTCAGGTGCGACTTCAGCTAGTGAGGAAAAGATACAGGCTGAACACTGAATCCTGAAAGATGGTCACTGATCTATACATCTGCCTGTGTTTGCAAATTGTGTATGTATCGTATCAGTGGCTACAGTGTAACATTACCATTGTGTCTGGAGTAAAACGATATGAATGTATGATTCTCTTTTATTTTATTAGTGCCGTCCAGAGATATAGCAGGGACTTTGGATGAAAATGCTTACGTTGACTACAGAATTTTGTACTTATTGCGTTGAGAGAAGGAATCGACTGTGCAAGGAATTGATACTGTAATTAGAGATTGAATTTATGTCTGCAGATTCCAGTATCCATGAGCAAGTTTGACTAAGGTTGGTAAGGTCACCAGGAGAGCATTGTTGCCAAGGCAGGTCCAGAGTGGTGACAACACACTGTTTGCTGAGAGCCAGGGAGCAGCATGCTGACGCGAAGACTTGGGAATAACTGGCTGTATTAGTTGGTGCAGCTGCAAGTAGTGTGTTGTGGTTGTGCTCCGTCCTTTCCCGTGGTATCTGGACTTGGTGGCTGAGATGCTTTGGAATCACAATCTATATTACTGCCCACTTCTGTTTGAAATTGGAATTAATCGCGATCCCATGAGAAGTTATACATGCCAGAAGGGGAGTTCCTCTCTTATTTAGCCACGTCAGTGCAAGAATTATTAAATACTAGCGGTAGTTACTTCCCTGTTATAAAGTTCGTGGTTTATCTATACTGTATGTTAAAATATCTAGTCCTTTGGAACAGCATTAGTAAATAATCAGGAACTATATCTAGAATGAAATTTTCACTCTACAGCAGAATGTGCGCTGATATGAAACTTCCTGTCAGATTAAAACTGTGTGCCGGACCGAGACTCGAACTCGGGACCTTTGCCTTTCGCAGGCAAGTGCTCTACCAACTGAGCTACCCAAGCACGACTCACGCCCCGTCCTCACAGTTTTACTTCTGCCAGTACCTCATCTCCTACCTTCCAAACTTTACAGAAGCTCTCCTGCAGGAAGTTTCAATCAGGAAATATGTCAAGCATCCAGTGGATGATGTACTCAGATCCTTATATGTATAAATTGACCTACAAGACCAATCAGCAGTAATGCGAATATAGACCCTCACCTACTACAGTTGTTGTGGTTGAAATACGAGGAATCTTATCAGAATGGTCTCAAAAGTACAGGCACGGAATTTATGATCTCCTGTCAAAGGTTTGCAGTACTATGTTAGCATCTAGAACATTGCAAGAGTTAATGTGTACTTGGTATGGTTGGCATCAAAATTATGAATTGGTAGATATGTGAACAGAATGCGAAAAACGGCAAGATTGGTAAATCTACCACATACTGAGACAAATATAATACAGCATATACCATTGGGCCAAAAACAAGAAGATAACTCCCTCCATTCCATGGTGGAATTTGTACTTGAAAACTATTAGCATGTAAGACAAAAAATATTTCTCTAACTGTAGGTGCACGAGCAGGAGCAATGCACTCGTTACTCTTAGCACTAGTCATGTATACACATCCTGTAAACTAACTCGTTCAAATCATTTCAATAAAAGAATCATTCAAATGATTTACAGAACATGTAACCAATTAACTAACAAACCTACTTTACATCTTCCTGTACTTACGCAAATAACAGAAAGATTGAATGGCAGTAATTTAAAACTAATTTAAGAAGCTACAGAACATTAGTATCTCCCAAGACCTGTTTTAGCTAAGTTATCTGCTAATCAACATAGTTCATCTTAGACTTTCGATTAACCTGTTATGAGAATTTAATGAAGGCTGCATAAACTACCAGAGACAGGCCATTGCTAACGATAAATTTAACATCATAGATCCAGGTAAGCAATCTTTGTAGGAAAGTTTTAAGACTCAGATATACATATTACTTAAAACTGAGCAACACAGATGAGTGGCTTGTCTTGTGCTTACCTGGCTTCCCCTGGTGGATCAGATACCAGGCGACACACTTCGATCAAATCTTCAGGCTGGCTATGCATTGCATCTGCCCAGGCCTGCGTGGCCATCACACTGACCAAGTGGGCCTTAATGTAGGCGACGGCAGCCTGCTTCAGGCTGTCAGCAGAGTGCCTAATCGCGAGGACAGCGGTGGCCGCCGCAGTCTCGACAGACAGCTGTGCAGCCACCTGCTGCTCACACTCTGCCTTCAGGACGGACACTCCGTATCTGTCAGCGGCGGCCAGCAGCTGGTGGGCCATGCCGGGCAGCTGGGGCGCCTGCAGGGTGTAGAGGTAGCCCAGCAGCTCTTGCAGTACTGGGCCCTCCACGTCAGGGACTGTGAGCTGGCCGCTGCTGGCCTCCGGTGTGCCGTGGCGGAACATGGCGGCAACCACGGGGCTCCTGGCGGCCAGGACGGCCCTGTGCGCCACCAGCCGCGTGTCGCCGGCCACCAGAGTCACCACGGCGCCGTCCCCAGCGTCCAGCAGGGCGCCCAAGCTGACCTCCTGCACTGCTTCCATTGTGGACGATTCTGAAACACAGACTAACTCAGAAGAGCTTTGCCCTAACACAGCACTCTCTACACGGTGAAGATTAATGAAACTGGCAAACTACTGGGACGGTTTCTGACTAGAAATGGAAGAAAAATGTCCCCATGAATAGGGGTCTGGAAATGTGTCGTTGCTATGATAGCTGTCGCTGATGACTGGCACTTCGTCTGACCATGTCCCGTGTGTTGCTTGTGATGGGGCTGTGTGATTGACGCAGCGTACTATAAGCAGCAGAATGGTCTGGTATTCACGTCAGGAACAAGCCAACATGGTGTTTGTGCATCACGAAGAAAATGTAGGCAGCCGAGAGGCCGCACAGCTATACCAAAACGAGTACCCTCATAGACACCCAACACATCACTCGTTTGAAACCTATTTTGGGCGTTTGTGTGATCACGAGTCCTTTCAGACTGACAAACGTGCAGGGATATAGCGGACTGTGCATACAACAGATCTGGAGGGCGTAAGACATACTGTCCCTCGACCGTTTTCATCTGCTTGCCTGTACACAAACACCATATCGGCTTCCTCTCGGCATGAATAACATATTATTTTGTTCCCTGCAGTAGGCTCTGTAATGTTGTGGGTTGCGTGAAGTTGGAGTGATATGGGATACTACACCACACATACACAATTGCTACACAGTACCTCCAGGAACACTCTTCTGAATTTAAACACTTCTGCTGGCCACCACACACCCCATGTCTGCGAAAGCTTTGCTCCATATGGTCCCAGAATCGTCCATGACATCGAGGCACATGTTGTAACACGCAAGCAATAATATGGCAATAAGCATGGCAACTTAACAGTTTGTGTAGGGAATTCCACTAAGTGAATGATCGTTCATCATAGATCCCGATAAAGTATTGTAAACAGATGTACTGTGAATTTGATAAAAGAAGAAGAGAAAATGTGGAAGTTGGTCATGGGTGGTTTTGTGGATTGTTTCAGTGATCGGTTCGTTATCAGTTCAGTAAATAACAGCTCGAGTGGCTGTAGGGCTGTTTCGATCGGATGCAGATATCGAGGGCGTTGAAAGATTATTGGCTGAGTCAATGACGGTGAGTACTGACCTCAGTGGCTTCACTTTCTTTATCTGGTCTTTTTCTCAACTGACATATGCTTTTAACTGGCAGTTAAAATATCTGTTTGTGAAGTTTTAAAGTAGTTTGATTCACTGTCTTAAAACCAGTTAGCAATTGCTGTTTTGTTATTTCCCTGTCGGTCGTCGTTTCTATAAATTATCTGCAGCTGTTCACATAACTATGAGTTAGCTGCTGCGACTGGCCAGCCAGCGCCGATATGCCGGCAATATCTGTGCTGTTGTGAGAGTTTTCTCGGTCTTATGGGCGTCGTTGCAGCACGACTCATCTCGTCATGTTACTTGAGCGTACTGTGAATCTAATAAATCAGAAGTAGTAGAAAGACGAATTAGAAGGAAAATATTAGAACATCAAAACTCAGCAGAAAATTGTAAATATGAAGTAATGCTGAAATATACCTAAGTGTAAACGGGAAACTAGTTTTGCATAGCGATATACACTCCTGGAAATTGAAATAAGAACACCGTGAATTCATTGTCCCAGGAAGGGGAAACTTTATTGACACATTCCTGGGGTCAGATACATCACATGATCACACTGACAGAACCACAGGCACATAGACACAGGCAACAGAGCATGCACAATGTCGGCACTAGTACAGTGTATATCCACCTTTCGCAGCAATGCAGGCTGCTATTCTCCCATGGAGACGATCGTAGAGATGCTGGATGTAGTCCTGTGGAACGGCTTGCCATGCCATTTCCACCTGGCGCCTCAGTTGGACCAGCGTTCGTGCTGGACGTGCAGACCGCGTGAGACGACGCTTCATCCAGTCCCAAACATGCTCAATGGGGACAGATACGGAGATCTTGCTGGCCAGGGTAGTTCACTTACACCTTCTAGAGCACGTTGGGTGGCACGAGATACATGCGGACGTGCATTGTCCTGTTGGAACAGCAAGTTCCCTTGCCGGTCTAGGAATGGTAGAACGATGGGTTCGATGACGGTTTGGATGTACCGTGCACTATTCAGTGTCCCCTCGACGATCACCAGTGGTGTACGGCCAGTGTAGGAGATCGCTCCCCACACCATGATGCCGGGTGTTGGCCCTGTGTGCCTCGGTCGTATGCAGTCCTGATTGTAGCGCTCACCTGCACGGCGCCAAACACGCATACGACCATCATTGGCACAAAGGCAGAAGCGACTCTCATCGCTGAAGACGACACGTCTCCATTCGTCCCTCCATTCACACCTGTCGCGACACCACTGGAGGCGGGCTGCACGATGTTGGGGCGTGAGCGGAAGACGGCCTAACGGTGTGTGGGACCGTATCCCAGCTTCATGGAGACGGTTGCGAATGGTCCTCGCCGATACCCCAGGAGCAACAGTGTCCCTAATTTGCTGGGAAGTGGCGGTGCGGTCCCCTACGGCACTGCGTAGGATCCTACGGTCTTGGCGTGCATCCGTGCGTCGCTGCGGTCCGGTCCCAGGTCGACGGGCACGTGTACCTTCCGCCGACCACTGGCGACAACATCGATGTACTGTGGAGACCTCACGCCCCACGTGTTGAGCAATTCGGCGGTACGTCCACCCGGCCTCCCGCATGCCCACTATACGCCCTCGCTCAAAGTCCGTCAACTGCACATACGGTTCACGTCCACGCTGTCGCGGCGTGCTACCAGTGTTAAAGACTGCGATGGAGCTCCGTATGCCACGGCAAACTGGCTGACACTGACGGCGGCGGTGCACAAATGCTGCGCAGCTAGCGCCATTCGATGGCCAACACCGCGGTTCCTGGTGTGTCCGCTGTGCCGTGCATGTGATCATTGCTTGTACAGCCCTCTCGCAGTGTCCGGAGCAAGTATGGTGGGTCTGACACACCGGTGTCAATGTGTTCTTTTTTCCATTTCCAGGAGTGTATCATTGCCCTCAATATTTAACGCATTTCTTTCGGGAACTTGTAATATAACATTAACGCAAAGTGCTGTGAACCCGTTCAGCGCAAAACTTTAAGTTAAAGGGAAAGAGAAGGGGCGTGAAGAAATTTATGTTGTAATGTGCCATACACTACAAGCCAACACTGCTGCCGCCTGGTTGCAGGTTGATGTAACAAGTCGCTGACCAATGGGAATACGCTAACTCTATGTGGCATAACTTTCTTATTCTACGTTCCTTGACCAAAACTGACCAATCGTTTGCTCAGTCTTCTACAAGTACTTCCGCTCCAATCATTTTTGTGGATTGTAACTCAATGTGGTATGTGTCCAGAAGCCAATTGGACGATCGGATAATAATTGCACTTAAAAATATCGCCAGCCACGAAGACGTCAACGATCATGTTGACGGAATCTCCACGGCACAGAAAACAGGGAAAGAACCGACCACCTGTAAACTCTTCAAAAAGCTAAATAAAGCTTCCCATGATGTGGGAAACTTCATGAAGAAAACACTGAGTGACAAATAAAAACGTCTAATTCTTGACATGGGACCGTTATGGCTTTAAGGACCATTTCCTAAAGATCTCCACCAGATCAACAGATGTTATTCACATCCCACTATGTTTCAATTTCTATGTATGAACCAGTTAATTGATTTTGGCTGTTAATTCCCCAATTCTAAATGATGCCTATTGTCAACCTTGCTGGTTGTTGGCCTTGCAAAGGAATAATGTAAGGTGTACAGGTAAACAGATAATCCGGACTGTAGGTACCTACCAGATAGAATTAAAGGAAACAGTTTGTCATGTGGCCATAAAGAAGCATGTGGCGTGTACAAATTTTGGAAAATAATGATATCATCGAGAAGGAAACTGAAACTGAAATTTGTAAAGAAGCATCATTTTGGAAAATGGTTCTCACAAGGTTATTCGAAATCACACTGACTCTAACAAGGAATTCATTCGCTTTGAGAGGACATCGAGAGAACTTTTCAGGAGGAAGGATACCATAGCAGCACAAAACGAAGTGATCGATGCTTAGGGAACGAACCTCAAAATAAGTCGCTACAACAAATTAGAGCATCAACGATTTCGCCATCGTAATGGACACTACACTGGATGCATCGAAGATAAATCAGCTACGCATTGTACTCAGATATGCTGTACCAACCAGATCGGAAAATGGATTCACAGTGCATACAGAAGTAAAAGAATTATTTCTAGGTCTTTATGCAGTCATCAAATATGACACGGCAGATTTAGACAAGCAGATGACAGAATTATTTTTTAATGACAAAAATATTGATATTAAATGTGTTGGGACGAGGTTACGATGGGGCCAGTGTGACGAGTAGTATTTATAATGGCTTAAAAAAGCAGATTATGAATAGTCAAGTATGTACATTGCACCAGTCGTAATTCGAATTTAGTGGTAAATGATGCCGTTAGCAGTTGTGTGGAAATACAGACTTTTTCGCAGCAATGCAAAACTCACGTAGATTTTTGGGAATAGCATTTAGCGTTGGGATCTAGTGTCTAAATTCACTGGGGCGTGAGAAAGCACACTGAAAACAAATGAAATCGGAGCAAATTGTCTAGTGGAGTTAATACGCTATCTCCAATAAAATTTCATTTTTGAATATAATCAAGGAATTGTCAGAGACAGTATTTAAAAGTTCCGGTAAAGACGACCATACCGAAGCATGATAGTATTCAAACCAAGTTTCGAGTCCGTATTCCCTAGTGAATTCATTCACCAAATATTGAATGAAATCAATTATGCTTCCAAAATTTTGCAAAAATGCGATATCGATTTGGATGAGGCAAGTAGAGCTTTAGCAGATGTCAAAACAAAATTGATATTTTTTTAGAAATGATTTTGAATCATTCAAGTGCAAAGACAGTGAAACTACAAAATGGTATGACACTGATCCGAATTTTCACGGAAAACTGCAAAAGAAAGTTGAAAACCATTTGAATGTACCAGCTTCAGAGCACCAGTTTTGAAACAGGGATGAAATATTTAAAGCTATTATTTTCAAAAATGCACTGGACACAATAACATCTTAGTTAAATACACGTTTTACTTGCATGAGAGCAGTCTGTCAAATATTTAATTTCCTGACACCATCATTTCCCCTCACTGTGGATGAAACAACTTCTTTACAAAAATGTGACCTGTACATATTTTAAATATAATATGTCTCCTATTTATCTTCAATTTATCAACAAATACCACTTTGTTCTACCTAAATTGACTCCAACTTGGATAAGAAAATTATAACTAATATGGAATGCGAGAAAGTGACATTACGAAAATGATTACGACAGTTTTATTATTTTACTCAATACCTGTCTCCTGTGCAACAGTCAAATGATCACTCAGAAAACTGAAAATAATCAAAACTCATTTAAGGAACTGTGTGGGTCTAGCTCGACTCCGACTTTTTGCACTCATAGTAATCGAAAACAAGGCCACATCAACTATACATTTAACGGTACTCCTTCGTCATTTTGCAACAACTAAAGCCTGAAAAAGACTGTAAAATAAACTGTTAAAATAGAATTGACTACTTCGTTTTATTGTCTACCTATATTATCAGCATTAATCTACTACAACCACGAAAACGTGGCCCCTACCTCAGCCGCTTCCACCGCAAAGTTTTCGCGAACTGGGATACTGAATGGCACACCCCGAGTACGCCAAATAAACTCCTTGGCGACAACGAATGTGGGGCGGTCATTCATGCGAGCCACCCGCAGTGACTCTGTCTCCCTTTGCCGGCTCTGCATTGGCCACAGGTGGCCACCACACGGTCACCTCCTCCGCTGCGAGCACCCACCACAGCGTCGCTGTGGCTCCCACATGACTGACGTCCACATCTTGTTGGAGTGCCGTTCCCAGCTCCCTACCTATTGTGTTGGGCGACAATGCCTGAAGGCTGATTTAGTTGTACGATTTATACGTGAGGGGGCTTTCATCATGTAGTCTAAGGGTGGGTGTCTGGCCTTCTCTCCCATGCCTCCACCCTCCCTCCATCCTATCCCTTCGTAACTCTTTCCTCGCATTTTGTTTGCCTTGGTGTTCGTCTTCTCCGTGTGTGTGTTCATCTCGCCTTGTCTTCTAGGCTGGCGATATAAGTGTGCTGCAGAGTGGCTGGCTCATCCTTTGCTACGCTTGTGATCAGCCAGCCCAGGCCATCTGCTATATGATTTTATTTCCTTCCTCAACATTATTTTAGTGTAGTTTTCCCCTTGATTCGCTTCTTTCGTTTGCTCTTTTCGTGTGGTTCCCCATTACTTGTATGTCGTTTCACTTTGCCGAAGTTCATTTTCATTTAATTGTATTACCTTGGGACTTGTTTGCTTGAGGAAAAAGAGACTGATGACCATGTAGTTTGGTCAATTTATATCCCATATCAACGAACCGAGCATGTATGGTGCCCTGAACATATGTTCTACACATTTCCAGAGCACTATCTCTTCCGTCTTTTAACGTCACGTTTTCTGCCATTTCCCATTTTTACCATGTGAGCAGCTCCTCGTACTATCATCTCTAGATCATCTCTAGCTCCCCAGTTTTAGTAACTGGATAAAATGATATTTCTTCTATTAATAGTAGATATTATGCTGTTGTTGCAATGCAACATAGTTAAGTAGAGGCTTTCTGTTAGGAAAAAAATGAGAGGGAAACGTCAGATCTGTTCCACATTTCCTTCATCCAAATGTTACTGATCCTTGTAGACGAGAACGTTGTCTGAGGTTGCAGCTGGTGGTCTCTGTTAAACCGGTTAATACGCTGAGAAAAATAGCATCATCTTATACCTGTTTGTGAAGCACGTAAGATTTTAGTTTCTACTAAGTTTTCGGTGTGTATATAATGTACAGGGGTCAACGGCAACGCGTTTGCTGTAGTTGTATCACAGGTTCCCGTCAGATTACCGAAGTGAAGCGGTGTCGGGCTTGGCTAACACTTGGATACATCCAGGTCTGGCAAATGCTGTGGAGAGCACTCAGCCTCTGTGAGGGCAACTGAGGAGCTGCTTGAATGGGGAGTAGCGGCACCGGCCACGAAAACTGACAACGGCCAGGAGAGCCGTGTGCTGACCACGTGGCCCTCATTATCCCTGTTTGTGAGACAAGCACGGAGTGAAAGTTGTACGGAGAGGGAATGCGTAGACATTTGCACGGATCCGAGGACACTGCAGGCTGCTCTAGAAGAAAGGATACACCAGCCCGCCCGCCGCTACCTGCGACGTGTTCTGAGGAATGCCGCACCCAATTTCATGCACAGAGTTCCCTGTCCCTGCAACAGTTCGTAGTGTGCGTGGCATCCTCCCTACGTTCAGTACTGCAGCTGACCTCTGACTGGCAAGTAGTATTCCGTGCTTTAGTGCTTGCATAATGGAGCCCACTGAGACCACCATACTGAAACTTTTGGTGATTTATAACAGACATCGGCATACAGTGTACCATCCAAACAACAAGAAGTGGCTTACTGGCATTGTATGAACTTTAAAAAAACAAGTGCTGAAGAACATTATCCTCAAAGAATAACACAATATTAGGGAAAGGTAGACATGTTTGTATTCCAGGTGAAACAGCAAATAATGTGCTAAAAAATTTTGTCAGCGCAAAGACGAGGGCAGAAGAAACAGACGCAGCACTTTCGTCAGTTTACCTAGAATTGTGGCACCTGTTCAAGAACACAGATTCAGGAAGAGTAGTCTTCCAAGAAAGAAATTTATTGAGGAATGATAGTAACAATCTGTGTAGGCCGCCCGGTTGGCCGTGCGGTCTAACGCACGGATTTCCAGGCGGAAAGGATCGCCTGGTCCCCGGCACGAATCCGCCCGGCGGATTTGTGTCGAGGTCCGGTGAACCGGCCAGTCTGTGGATGGTTTTTAGGCGGTTTTCCGTCTGCCTCGGCGACTGCGGCCTGGTTCCCCTTATTCTGCCTCAGTTACACTATGTCGGCGATTGCTGCGCAAACAAGTTCTCCATGTACGCGTACACCACCATTACTCTACCACGCAAACATAGGGGTTACACTCGTCTGGTGTGAGACGTTCCCTGGGGGGTACACCGGGGGCCGAACCGCACAGTAACCCTGGTTTCGGTGTGGGCCGGCGGAGGGGTGAAGTGGACTGCGGTAGTCGTCGTGGGGTTGCGGACCACTGCGGCTACGGCGGGGACGGAGGCTCTCCGTCGTTTCTAGGTCCCCGGTTAAAATACAATACAGTGCAATACAACAAACTGTGTGGGCGGTCATCGAATACAAAATCTGTGCTACAAAAACGCAGGCAAATGACAAACAATTAAGCCCATACTTTCTCTCTCCGTTGCAATATGAGTGAACCAGCATGAAACTCGTAAAGACAAAATAAATTATCATAAACAAGTGACCAGTCACAATTTTTCAACCCTTCAACATACGTTAAAACTAATTTCTAGTAACACTTGGCCACAACAGGCCTGTTGAGAACGCGGCTGGGCGAGCAAGGGCGCTCATGCTTGCTGGCCGCGTGGGCTGTGAGCGCTCGCCGCAGAATGGGACTGCGAGACGCCGTTACGGGCCTCAGCACGGCCCACTGGTAGCGCAGGAGGAGTGCAAATACTGAGGTCATCAGTCCCCTAGAACTTAGAACTACTTAAACCTAACTAACCTAAGGACATCGCACACATCCATGCCCGAGGCAGGATTCGAACCTGCGACCGTAGCGGTCGCGCGGTTCCAGACTGAAGCGCCTAGAACTGCTCGATCACTGCGGCTGGCTAAATATTGTGCTGCCTTCAGAGCAGTGAGTAAAATGAAGTTGTCGTAGCCTTAAAGATGAACACACAGTTTACACGGCGCGGTGCTTACCCGCTCACTCCACTCAAAAATTTTACTTCTCCACCACTCTCCCGATAGCAGCCGAATTTTAAAATGGCGTGTATTATGTAAAGTTGTAGTAACACGTAAGTTCTGAAGTATACAGCTTCATTGGTTTTCGAGTTCTGAACTTTTAATATGATTTTAATAGTGTTTTTGAGAAACAAATTTTGTTACTAACACCACAATATTCACATGCTGGATTTTGTACGTACATTCACGAGACATGGTCCAACGGTTCTGTGCATTCACCTAATGAGGAATACTAATAATTTGGTTTCAGTGTTTATTTTAAATTTCAGCTTTAAATTTTCTTTAATTATCTACATCTATATCTACATGGATACTCTGCAAATCACATTTAAGTGCCCGGCACATGTTTCATTGAACCACCTTCACAATTCTCTATTATTTCAATCTCGTATAGCGCGCGGGAAGAATGAACACCTATATATTTCCGTACTACCTCTGATTCCCCTAATTTTATCGTGGTGATCGTTCCTCCCTATGTAGGTCGGTGTCAACAAAATATATTCGTATTCGGAGGGGAAAGTTGGTGATTGGAATTTCGTGAGAAGATTCCGTCCCAACGACAAACGCCTTTCTTTTACTGATTTCCAGCCCAAATCCTGTATCATTTCTGTGACATTCCGTCCCATATTTGGAGATAATACAAATTTTTCGATGTATTCCGTCAGTCCTATCTGGTAATGATCCCACACCGTACAGCAGTATTCTAAAAGAGGACGGACAAGCGTAGTGTAGGCAGTCTCCTTAGTAGGTCTGTTACTTTTTCTAAGTGTCCTGCCAGTAAAAGGCAGTCTTTGGTTAGCGTTCCCCACAACATTTTCTGTGTGTTCCTTCCAATTTTGTTGTTTGTAATTGTAATACCTTGGTATTTAGTATGAATTTACGGCTTTTATATTAGACTGATATATTGTGTAACCTAAGTTTAACGAGTTCCTTTTAGCACTCATGTGGATGACCTCACACTTTTCGTTGTTTATGGTCAACTGCCACTTTTCGCACCGTTTTTCAGTTTGTTTTGATCTTCTGATAAACAACAGCGTCATCTGCAAACAACCGAAGACGGCTACTCAGATTGTCTACCAAATTGTTTATATAGATAAGGAACAGCAAAAGGCCTATAACACTATCTTGGTGAACGCCAGAAATCACATCTGTTTCACTCGATGACTTTCTGTCAATTACTACGAACTGTGACGTCTCTGACAGGAAATCACAAATCCAGTCACATAACTGAGACGATATTCCATAAGTACGCAATTTCGCTAATAGCCGCTTGTGTAGTATAGTGTCAAAAGCCTTTCGGAAATCCAGAAATACGGAATCGATCTGTAATCCCTTATCAAAAGCACTCAACACTTGATGCGAATAAAGAGCTAGTTGTGTTTATAAACCCACGTTGACTGTGTCTCAATAGACTGTTTCCTTCGAGGTAATTCATAATGTTCTAAAATCCTGCTGCATATCGACGTTAACGATATGGGCCTGTAATTTAGTGGATTAGTTCTGCTACCTTTCTTGAATATTGGTGTGACCTGTGCAACTTTC
This sequence comes from Schistocerca americana, assembly GCF_021461395.2. NCBI lineage: Eukaryota > Metazoa > Arthropoda > Insecta > Orthoptera > Acrididae > Schistocerca > Schistocerca americana. The sequence continues at coordinate 86,695,023 of NC_060129.1, forward strand.
CAGTCTTTGGGTACGGATCTTTCGTCGAGCGAACGATTGTATATGATTGTTAAGTATGGAGCTAATGCATTAGCATACTCCGAAAGGAACCTAATTAATATACTGTCTGGACCGGAAGACTTGCATTTATTAAGTGATTTAAGTTGCTTCACTACTCCGAGGATATTTACTTCTACGTTACTCATGCTGGCAGCTGTTATCGATTCCAATTCTGGAATATTTACTTCGTCTTCTTTTGTTAAGGCGTTTTGGAAGGGTGTGTTTAGTAACTCTGCTTTGGCAGCACTGTCTTCGATAGTATCTGCATTGATAACGCGCAGAGAAGGCATTGATTGCTTCTTGCCGCTAACATACTTCACATACGACCAGAATCTCTTTGGATTTCAGGTTTCGAGACTAAGTTTCGTTGTGGAAACTGTTATAGGCAACTCGCATTGAAGTCCGCGCTAAATTTCGAGCTTCTGTAAAGGATCGCGAATCTTAGGGATTTTGCGTATGTTTGTTTCGTTGTTTCTCCAAGAGTATTCTAACCTGTTTTGTGTACCACGGAGGATCAGCTCCGTCGTTTGTTAATTTATTTGGTATAAATCTCTCAATTGCTGCCGATACTATTCCTTTAGATTGAAGCCGCATCTGGTCTACACTTGTATTATTAATTTGGACCCATGAATATGATGATGGAATAAAAAAATTACATTTTCGATACTATAAATGCACAGAAGTGTGCAAACACGTCAAGACTACTTCCTGCAAAAATTTCCTTCACGATGGTGAACATTAAAAATAAAAATCTTGGCACTCAGCTTACAAAAAACAAAAACCTATTTTACAATTTTATAAAAAAAAAGTGTTACTACAGGACATATACCCATTAAAATTCACCTGCCCCGTAACTGCTTCCCTTTCTAGTGATATGAGACTTCTTGTCTTAATTTCAACATCAAGGTAAACTTTCCCTTGAATTTTCTGAATAAAAGTCTACTCACAGTCTTCTTGAGTAGATGCAATGCTGGTGATATCTGATAGTAAGCTAATGCCAATATCTTTCAAGCTTACTGACTCCGCTGATCAGGAGTCCAATGTATTCCCTACATTTATATTTACTCGGTCAATAGGCAAAGTAACTCACTTCCACTGGCTGGCAATTGTATCGCTTCAGTTTTCCTGTAAATCCTACAACTTATTTTTCCGAGTCTGAGTTATGCCAAGGCCGAAGTAGAGATCGTTCTGTTCGATGGTGATAGTACTGAGAAATTATTTTTGGCATGTTTCGGTGAGCCGCAGCCCCTTACACAGTGAATATTTCAGACAATTCTCATACGTCCTTGTAATTCGGATACAGCCAAACAGTTATGGGATTCAAGGGTAAATTCTTCAATGGTGTGAGTAGCCATTAAATTTGTATAAATCAAATTCAACTTTTAGGCTGAATTCTTTCTTAAAACGGAGAGCAGCTGTTTTTAAAGGCATGAAAGCTAGACTGATGTTTGGGTTAGGAACTTCAAAGAGATCAAACACATCAGCATCTACGTATCAGTGTAGGATGCCTAATCTATAAGTTTATTATATGCGACAGTGTCTGAAAAGTTTGTGTTTTATAAAGACGTTTCAAAACTCTGAAGAAGACAAAAAATTAAGCTTACAACTACATTACAGTAGGTTTCAGTGCAAAACATTAAGGACACTTGGAAAGCAAAAAAAAAAAAAAAAAGAACCGGTTCTAAGCAGTATGATTGAAGAAAGTGCATATGGGAGTAGAGAAAGGACGTCTCAGTTATTTGCCCAACACTTTCACTACAAAAATACATTTTTGTTTTCAGGAGGCACACTCAGCGAGTGAATCTGCAGTCACATCAAGTTACAATGCTCTATTTGAAGTTGCAAAGGATTGTGCAGTTTCTCTGATTTTGAGGTTATGTTGACAGTGTGGAAACTCTGCTACAGCAGACGTGACGTTAGCGTGAGTAATTCTAAAGCGAAAGTGGTCTCCTTGACTGCTGTTACCCCAAAGAAGTTTTTTTACAAGATTGCAAATCCGTAGCTATGATTATGTCGCTGTGTAGGCTTACGTGTGCATGCTGTTTCTTTACACTGTAAAGAGAACAAAATGCACCACAGGGGCTCATTGGCAGACTTCAACTTACGAGCTTGTCTTCGAATTAGCAATACTAGACAAGTGGTAACAGACATTCGATCCTTTAGTGAACAGCAATATAAGTATTAGTCATTGACATTTTCTGTGTTTATGTTTAACGTGCAAATAAAATTCTAAAAAAATATAAATTTGTCATTTTAAAGTTCGTCCTAAACTGGCAGTAGTAGGAAACATCCTGTTACTAGCTTAGCTGTATATGTTCTTTACATAGCTGTGCTCAACTGCTGGACTTGTTGAGAGTGCCTTACCGTACCTGTGGGAGGCCGGTTAGACCAGCAAGAGTCCCAGGCTCCGTGCGAGAGTCACTCAGTGCAAGTGTTCCAACCCCACCCTCCCGTATCCAGATCAGGTGATGCCTAAGGGCTGAGGATGACAAGGCGGCCGGTCGGTACCGTTACACCTGCAAGGCATCTTCCGACGGTGTTTGTTCGTTTGTATCGTACTGAGCTGTGTAAGTCGCTAATTCTATCACGTACACACATGTCTGAGAAGCTTTTCTGTGGATAACCATCGTAAAAAGAGATGCAGCATCAGACATATGTTCATAATGCGAGAGTACCTGTACCAGATATCGCGTGTGGCGGAGAGTACGATGTGCGGCCGCTGACCTCTCGGCTGCTCCGTCTCCCTCAGCTCGACGCTCACTGCTACAGAAGGACGTGGAACGCCGCAGTGCTGGGCTGATATCACCTGTGGGGAATTCCGATAACAGGGACTCGTACATCAGCTTATCTTTTACCAGGAGTGCTGATTGCCAGGTGCGCCGTTTGTAGATAAATCTCGCTAAAATTGACGACAGACTCGCAAAAAATTAGGTAGTTCATCTTTCTCCTTTGCGTAAAAAAATATAATTTTTGTTTCCCATTACGTTCAATATCTTTAAGATTTATAAATTACGTTACTGCTGATTCATTTGTCAAAGCCGTAGGACAGTTCTGAAGTATTTCAGTGTACCTTTCTCTGCGAGATTCGAACTGTCCTTGATTACAAGAATTATGATTGAGGCACATGTGGCGTCGTGTGTACGACAGGTGTCAATGCGATCCTGACCTAAAGGTGAATTCCACTTCGGGTGTCACAACAGCCTAGTATCAAACAAAGATGCGGGCTTTCAAATAAGTGCGCACATGAGCGGTGGCCCTCAACTACGCACCCTCAGACTCAACGTTGCAATATTAAAGGTTTGGTTGGTTTCGTTGTCTAGGGGCTGGGACACGTAGTTGCTGCATTACACGCCTAATACTGCTGAGTCTACAGTATACGATATGAACATACACATGAATCGAATTGTCGAAGGTTCCTATCACTCAGCAATTGAAAATTTTATGATTGAAAGATTACAATTAAATAAAATCTGCAGGTACTATCTTAACGACTTTAAATGATGAGTACGATAGTAGAAGTACTTTTGAAAATGCGGTATATTTCTGCGAAACAGTTATTGGTGTCGATGGTCCAGCAATTAAATAAAATATAAGTTGAATAACAGGGAAACGATAGATTCTTACTGCACATAATTAGCTATGAACAACATCATAGCTCGCGAGATTGCACTTCTAAACGCACACTACGTCTTCACTGTAGAAGCCACGGAAATGTCACAAGTGCACAAGTCGACACTCCGACGTATTTCTACCTGCCGCGACCACGCGCAGACCGCTCCACACTTTCAAAGCCTCTGCCGCGACTGTCCGTTTGTCGGGCCGTCGTGTACAGCACCTCCGTGTCCCGTGCCGTCCTTCACCTGAACTCGCTTCCATCCAGTATCCCCATTCACGAGCGCTGTGATTGGCTAGAGCGCTCGCGCCATGTCTTCATCCCAACGTACCCACAAAAACATAATGAAACACATTCGAAGTACTTAATTTACATTTAAATAGCTTGAAATTACATAAATATTCCTAAGACTGGACCATAAACACCCTTTAACACACATTATTAGCTACATAAACAAATTAGATAAACATGTATCAAAGGAATAGGACGAAAGGTAGGCCAGTAACCTGATGTGTTAGTGCTTTCTAAAACACAGTAAATATTTGACCAGTTTCTTCGTGAATAGCATATATCGGATATAATCAAAGACATAGATGAATAACTATATTTATAAGCATGCTGCTACCGTTTTCTCATGTAACTGTGGAGTACTTATGGCCTGACGTGATTGATAGTAATCGGCCACTTTGACCTCCAATAACTCGTGTACTATTTAAGTTACACGCCTGTAATTCATACCAGTTTAGGTTTACACTAATAGCTTTCTAAAGACACGTAGATCGACGAAATCAGATGAACTGTTTAGATTTTGGAAATTCGTTGCTGGGTGTTACTTTTACACTTTACTGTCAGATACTAAACCTTAAACTAGTAAATATATTGAAAATCCAATTACACCATGAGAATCGTTGTGCAAATAATGGTAATGTACATGTTTATTTTTGAGGTATCATGATTCAGCTGGCTTCTATTAATTCCTATACGAAATATGAAACGTCTGCCATTAAGTTTTCACAAAGTCCGCCATCTTTGGCCCTCCTGACACACAGTGCCACAGCGCAATTCCCAACCCGTGCTCCACAGACCGTGCACTGGGGCCAAATCAAATTCGATGATTACAAAAATTGTATTACCTAAGCGATAAGATGCGAGAATTTTACGAGGAAACAGATATGTTGTAGTTATGCTTCGAACAATTTAAAATTTGCGGCTTGAAATATTCTAACAGCAAAATTCAAAATGCCAATTGTGGCACACCATGTTTGTCAGTTTCGGAACTAAACCGGAGACGCAGGTTGTGGTAGAAATATGAATGCGATGTGTTGCGGAGATTCACCTCTGAAACTTCGCAACTCGCCTAGATGTTAGCCAACATCTCTGATGATGGGTTTGGAAATTTTCCATCGTCCTAGCTGCTAACAGTTTGCTTTCTGTAACGGAGATTTTTGGTTCCGGTTTGCATTTAAACCAATGTTTACGGAAAAAAGTTCAGCATTGTAATGTCTTTGCATCCAGTAAGGAGAGAGAGGAAATAAGGTGTCAAATGAAAATGTATCCTGCTGTAGCACATCGTCCTCTGGAAAAACTGGATGATGGTTGACTGTGTATTCAGGAGTGCACTTCTGAAAACCAAAAGCTTCATGGCTCTTATAACTATTTTGTGGACCAGTAGCTAGGTGGCGACACATGCCAAGAGAGATTTGGAACGATAGTGGAAGGTGGCATCGCAAAAATTACGTCTCAGAAGAATGGAACCGAAGAATAAACACATTAATATCAAAAGTTCATCCGAATGTTTCGTCATTAGTGAAACACCTTCAAGAAGAAGCACAGTACCACGGACACCAGTTTGACCAACTAATTTTAAACTTTGATGCGAAAAGAAGAAAGGTCAGCAATGGAAACTGACGAAACGATTGAAAAAGCTTTGAAGAAACTTCGAACTGATGGGATCTTAAAATTATTTCTTTGTTGTGTGGCCTATGTACAGAAGATACAAAGCCCACTAAAACGTCAGTGGCATTGAAAAATTTGTAAATTTTGAAAAGCAGTTTAATGGGATCATTAGCAATCTTGTAAATATTCCAATTTTTGTAAATAAATTTAATGGGGGACGAAAGGAGATTAATTTTTTTGTGGTGTCTCTCTGGAAACGGCACACAGTGAGCTAAATGTTTTTTGAAAGTAGAAAAATACTTTACTGCATAATGAAGACTGGCAAGACTATCTCCAAGGCCAAGCCTTTTCTATGGAATACACGAGTTTTCGCCCTGAGACGTTCCTACAACCGAAATCTGTGTGGACAGACACCGAATACAAAATCTATGCTACGGAAACGCAGGCAAATGACAAGCAATTAAATCCATAATTTGTCTCTCCGTTAGAAGACGAGTAAACCAGCATGAAACACCTACAGACAAAAAAAAATTATCATAAAAAAGTGACCGGTCACAGTTTTGCAACCCCTCAATATATCGCTGTTCCGGGAGAACAATGACGCAACTGCAAAATTCAACCAATCGAGATTATTGCATCAGTAATTTCAGAAAAAGGTAACGCATGCAGTGAAAGATCTTCAGAACTGTAGTTATACATGGTGCCGCTAGAGAGTAGATGGCTCTTTGTGGAAATATCGATTGTTGTGACTTGGGTTGGGAAGAACATTGTCGTAATTGTGTGTTGCGTATTTCAGTTTGGTGAGTGTTCATAGCATTGTTGTTTCCTCAACTTTTAAATATCTTTTTTGTCATAACTGTTCTTCACATCATTGTTGATGTGAACAAAACGGCTTTTAAATACACTTATGTCAATTTCATTTCCGTTTTATAGGGGTAAAATGAGTGACCCAGCAAAGAAGATTAAGCGACTTGCTCTTCAAGGGCTAGCGGAGGATAACAAAGGGACAAGGGAAATAAACTCTTCCACGATAATTGAACTACAAGCACGGGTGAGTAGTATAGAGCAACACCCATTAAGCCCTCACTGTGAACTAACAGAGAAGCCAGTGAGCAAGGTGGAGACACAGGCATCATCATCAAAACATCAATCCAAGGTAACACAATTGCTGGTAGCTTCAAATGTGTATGTGATTGTAAGGGCAAGCGCGACAAAATCAGTTCTGAACAGAATGCCAGTAACAACCCCTTTGCTGAGCAGCACTTTCGATATCACTTCAGATTTGTCGTCTGGCTCAAGTGACAATTATCATCCATCAGGCAGCGATGAATCGTCTAATTCAAGTGAAAAATCAGTCCATAAGGAAAAATCTGCCATTACAAAGCCTAAAAAAGAATTCGAAATTGTAGCAACTGGGACAGAGTAAAGCCAAAACATTGAGAAACAGTGGGAAAAGTTATACATCACGTTTGGGTAAGATAATCAAGGCTCGAAAAATGGGTGCTCCGTATACTGATAACTGTACCCTCTCATGTACAAAGAAAGTAACAGAAGACTTTAGATGTCAGCTGTTTACGAATTACTGGGCACTGGGATCGTTACAAAGACAATGGGATTTCCTAAACTGCATTGAAAGGCTCGTTCTCAAATATCGTCGCATTACTGCCCAAGAAACTAGAAAGCCGAATTTCGTTTTCTAATTGGTGAAAGATGAGCAAAAGATTCGTGTGCGCAAAACATTTCTGATAAACGCTTTGGAATAACTGAAAGGCCAGTCCGTACCGTTATCGAAGTGAAAAGGACTGGGACTGGGGTAGCACCTGTGGACGAAAGGGGACAACGTGGAAAACACTGTAAGACTGATCCAGAAAACCGGTCGCTGTGGCCGAGCGGTTCTAGGCACTTCAGTCTTGAATCGCGCGACCACTACGGTCGCAGGTTCGAGTCCTGCCTCGAGCATGGATGTATGTGATGTCCTAAGTTCTACGCCGCAGATGTTAAGTCCCACAGTGCTCATAGCCATTTGAACCATTTTGGTCCAGAAATCTTGGAGTCAGTTAAGCATAACATAAACTCAGTTCCCCATGTTGTGAGTCACTATGTAAAAGAAGTGACATAACAAGAGTATTCAGATGGTGGCTTACCCATCGCAGAAATGCACAGAAATTACTCTTCAGAGCGATCTTCCACTAACCTGCCAGCTACAAATTATGACGCCTACACGCATATATTCAATACCGAATTTAACATCGGATTTTTTGTTCCAAAGAAGGATTAGTGCAACCAATGTGAAGCTTACATAAACGCTACAGATGAAGACATGGCAAAGCTGCAAGAAGCATTTCAAGAACATCAGGAAGAAAAAGAATTGAGTCGCATAGAAAAAACTTTGATAAGGAGTTGGCTCAATATAAGAAAATACAACTAGCTGTTTATGATTTACAAGCCGTCTTACCGGTACCAACGGAACAAGCATCTGCCTTTTCTACAAGTCGAGGCTCAACTGTTACAATTTCACAGTAAGTGTCCATACATACATTTTTTCACTATCTGTTATTACTCTTGAAGCCTGTTCTACTTATGTTTGTAGTTTGTTGCAGGTCACTGAGAGTGGAAACGACAAAACTGATTTCTTTTTTCTTGCATGAGGGCATTGGTGTCAAAGTCGTGGTATAAGTAGCAACTTGTGTCTTACAGTATGTCGAAGAGTTATCCAGGAACCTTTGTGGAGGTGATGTCGTATTTTACTCAAACAATTGTGGAGGGCAACAGAGGGACAAGTAAGTACTGTAAACTCAGATTGTGATTCGCAGAAATTATGTAACAAAATGTTTGTGTTGTAAAAACCACATTGATTAAAATGTCATACTCTTCTATTTCAGATACATTATTGCAACGTACTTGTGTGCAGTACAATGGCTGGATTCTGGTCACACCCAGAACGAGGGAGACGGAGTTCACAGCATCATTGAGAGAGAAGTTAAGAGTGCTAAGAAGTCAGAGCCAATTTATGTATCCGATCAGTACATATCAGTCATCAGAAATGCAAAAGAGAATGGAAGTACGCTACATCTTAGAGAAATGGGTTTTTCAGAGTTCAATGACCTTAAAGCTTTGCAGGCGGCCGTTGTGGCCGGGCGGTTCTAGGCGCTTCAGTCCGGAACCGCGCTGCTTCTATGGTCGCCGGTTCGAATCCTGCCTCAGGCACGGATGTGTGTGTTGTCCTTAGGTTAGTTGCGTTTAAGTAGTTTTAAGTCTAGGGGACTGATGACCTCAGATGATGTCCCATAGTGCTCAGAGCCATTTGAAAGCTTTGCATGATGAGATAGCTCTTTACATGGCCAAGGACGTTGACGGGAGTATTTTCAAAGTGTCCGAAATTAAATTATTTCGATGTGAAAATGAAAGTGGTGTGTTTCAGTATAAGAACAGTTACAAACAGTCCGAGTGGGGACAAATTCAGTTCAAAGGGAGAAACAGGCGCTTAACAGGGAATGTAGATGCGAGTAATCTGGATCTGAAACCTGCTTATACTACATAAGTGACCCTCTCAGGAAACAAAATTCAAGAGTTAGACAATTTGGTTAACAGCAACATCATTCCTAAATATTACAAGGCCTTCTATGATTCTGTTTCCACATAAATGTAATTTGTTGCTTTTATGGCATTTGGAAGTTCTTCATTTCACTTAGTGTATTATGTCGGCTATAAGATGCAAATAATAAAAATGATAGTAAAACAATGAAACTGTAAGAGTTAACAAAGAATTATCGTTTAGAGAAATATTTCTTTCTTTCCCACACACCTTCTTTAGCCGTATTTGTTAAATTGTGATAACAATGTCGGAAGAACAGTGACACATTTACTTAAAGGGTTGCAAGGGGGTGAATAGGATGCTGTTAGAAGGAAATAATTTGTGTATTTTGTAGAGAATACGTAGTGTCACAGTTAAGCCAACTTTCTATACCATAGATAATTGTACTGTTGTTTCATGAAGTTTTTAAAAAATGTCGTTTGGTTTTCTCCCTCTCCTGTAAAGTATTCATTTTGACAGTTATGTCATTGTACTCCTAGAACGGCGATATGTTAATTGCTAGTAACGCTTCACCAGAACAGGCATGTTCTAGATGCATCTAGGCGAGCAACGGCGTTCACGCTTTTTCGCCGCGTGAGCTGTGAACGCTCACCGTAAAATGGGACGGCGAGACGCCGTTACATCTCGCAGCACGGCCCACTGGTAGCGCAGGAAAGGTCCAAAAAATGTGCTGCCTTCAGAGGAGTGAGTAGAGTGAAGTTCGGCGTAGCCTTAGATATGAACACGAAGTTTATCTGTCGCGGTGCTTAAGAGCACAAAACATTCAAAAGTATAACTCCTCTTCTAGTTACCCTATAGCAACCACATTTTAAAACCGTCTCTATTATGAGAAGATAGTAGTACCTAAGTTCTGAAGTACACAGCTTCATAGATTTTCGAGTTCTGATCTTGTAATGTGATTTTAATGGTGTTCTTGAAAAGCAACTTTCGTTACGGACGCCGCAATTTTCACGTGACGGATTTCGTAGATACATTCGCAAAACATAGTTGAACAGTTCTGTACACCCATTTTATGAGAAACATTAATAATTCGTTCTCATCGATAATTTCATATTTCAGCTTTAAATTTTCTTTTCTTATCGACACATAAATGTGATAATGGAATAAGCAAATTATATTTTCAATAATATAAATGCACAGAAGTATGTAAACACGCCAAGACTGCTTCCCGCAAAAATTTCATTCAGGTTAGTTAATATTTATAATAAAATAGTTGGCACTCAGCTTAGAAAAATAAAAATGTTTGTTAACATTTTATAAAAAAATAAATGTTTACACAAGAGAAATAGTCATTAGAATTCACTGGCACAATAACGGTTTCCCTTTCTGGTTATATGGGATTTCTTCTCGTAATTTCAAGATTAGGGTAACATTTCCCTTGAGTTTTCTGAATAACAATCTACTCACAGGCTCCTTGAGGAGATGCAATGGTAGCGATATCTGATTGTAAGTTAATGCCAATTTCTTTGGAACTCATGGACTCTACTGAACACGACTTCACTGATTCCCTAAATTTAATTTACACGCTCAATAGTCAAATAACGTATTTACAAAGACTGGCTGCCAATTGTTTCACTTCAGTTTCATTGGAAATCCTGCAATTTGTTTTTCCTAGTCTGAGTCATGCTAAGGCGGAAGTAAAGATGGTTCTGTTTCATGCTGATAGAAATCAGTAATTATCTTTGGCATCATTCGGTGTGCCACATCCTGTTATACAGTCGATATTTCAGACATTTCCGAGACATACTTGTAATTCGAATACAGCCTAAAGGTTTTGGGAGTTAAGAGTAAATTCTTCAAACGTATGAGTAGTCACTAAATTTTTCTGAATAAAATTGTAGTTCTAGGTTGAATTCTTCCTTAAAATGGAGATTAGCTGTTTTTAAAGGGATGAAAGCTAGCATGATGGTAGGGTTGGGAACTTCAGTGTGGTCAGACACATCAACATCTACGTATCAGTGCAGGACGTCTAATCTACATGTTTATTGTGTGTGACAGTGTCATGATAAGTTAGTGTTGTATTAATACGCTTCATAATTTTGAACAACACGGAAAAAATTAGTTTACAACGATAATTTCGTGAAGGACCACTTCTCTGACCACTGCATACAAGTTGTGAAGCAATACTATCAATATACAGCAACCCATTCACTTTTATTTTCCATTGAACGTCGTAATCATTAATTATATAAGAGGTCCATTACAAAACTAAGTTTCCTTTTTTAAATGAATAGCTTGACTATCTCAAACACTGTTGTTGTAATTTAGAAATGATAGTTATGTACATTCCTCTCTAGAAGAACAAATGACTAGTCTGCGATTGCGATATTGGTTCGAATTAACCACCTGCATCACATCTCCATAATGATCTACTGTCTGCTGATAATAGAAACGGTAAATAGTGAGTGTTTGCGAAATACGAGGTGTCCAGAAAGTAAGTTCTGATGCTCGTATAGAAAACCAAATCATCACTAAGCTATATATATTTATAAGAATACTTTCAAATTCACTAGTTAGATCTCAACGTAGTAATCACGACTGATGAGGCGTTTTCCTAAGGATGCACCATCGGTTGTATACCCAGGTCATAGAATTCAGCTGCAAACATCCGGAGCCACGGACTCACTCCAGTCTGCACCTGAACATGGTCCTGGTGGAAGAGATAAAAGTCACTGGCGGTGGGATGAGAGCTGTATGGTGGATGGACGAAGATCTCCCGTCCGAAGTCATTCGACACATTTCATGTGGCGTCGGCACAAGCTTAGTACCTCTTGTCAACATCGCTTGTCTCTTGTTCTGGATCAACCTTCTCAGATATTTCAATGCCTGACAGTATCGATCAACATTTAACGTTTCCCCTCACGGCAAAAACTTGCACAGAAGGACACCACGCCGATCCCAGAAGACAGTGCACAGGAGTTTTTGACAGACAGTTTCTGGCAATTTCGTCTTCACATGTGAACAACGATGCTGCCAATGCATGGATTCTTGTATGGTTTCTGGTGTGGTGTGGGATACGCACCTTTCATTTCTTGATAGTCTCTCGGCTTGGCTGGGTGGTAACGTGCTTGCCTCCCATGCACTGGCCCCGGTTTGATTTCCGGCCGGATTGGAGATTTTCTTCTCTCTGCGACTGGGTGTTGTGTTGCCCTCATCATCGTTTTACCCTCATCATCGACCACAAGTCGCCCAATGGGGCGGCGACTGAAATAAGACTTGCACTCTGCTTCCGAACATCCCCACATAGAGGCTTCCTGGCCAACGATGCCATACCATAGTGATCGCATTCGGGAGGACGACGGTTCAATCCCGCGTCCGGCCATCTTGATTTAGGTTTTCCGTGATTTTCCTAAATCACTCCAGGCAAATGCCGGGATGGTTCCTCTGAAAGGGCACGGCCGACTTCCTTCCCTAAAACCGATGAGACCGATGACCACGCTGTCTGGTCTCCTTCCCCAAACAACCAACCAACCTCTAGTGACAACATGGTTGAGACAAGTCTTCTATATCTGCGTACCGCTGTGGCAATATCAACGCTCCAGCCTGATGTTTGGTTTTGTGTTTATCTTACAGTTGCCTTGACACAGTCTTCCACACACTTTACGGAAAACAAGCCAGTGGGAAACAATTTCGTGCATCAACAAGCGAGACGATTGGGAAATTGATGAGAGTGTTCAGAAAAGTTTCCATTAATTTACGTCTATGGTCACAATCGTTTTGTTTAACAGATTACCGGTTTCGGTCTTTAATGACCATCATCAGATCTGTTTCATAAAATCAAAGTCCTAATGTACTGCAGCCATAGTGGCATCGTCAAATATTAAACGCGGAATCAGCACCAGCATCGTCAAATACATATAAATCACAACACATGCACGATACGCACGTTTGTGATGTGATTTATATGTATATGACGATGCTGGTGCTGATTCCGCATTTAACATTTGACGATGACACTATGGCTGCAGTACATTAGGACTTTGATTTTATGAAACAGATCTGATGATGGTCATTAAAGACCGAAACCGGTAATCTGTTAAACAAAAAGATTGTGGCCATAGACGTAAATTAAAGGAAACTTATAACATAAACGGGTCACTGAGTTTTTTCGCGACGATGTCGCAGCTTGTGAAACTAGTGATCAGAAAAATTGAAACGCCGGTTCTGCAAAATTGCTTGCCGCACGGATTTCCAGCTGATCTGGTGTCACCAGGACGTGGCCGGCCATCGACCACTGAGGTCTTCTTCGTGAATACTGGTTCGTCCTTAAGCGAATTGTCCGGACCATCTTCTCTCGCTAACAATGTCGAGTCTGCACACGTGGCAGAACTAGCGATGAATCTCTACACGACTGTGCTTCCGAACGTGCGAAAATCGGATAACTGCACGAACCTCCAAATTGGTGACCACTGCCGTCACAAGGCCACAGCTGCACTGCATTATTCCCACATATCCCATCTCTACTCGTTCGCGTGCGCATCCCTGTCACACGACTCAAGCCGTCCCTCGACATGATAGGAACTTACCTTCTGCATCTTGTACCGTTGCTAATAATGGAGGGAGTCCCAGGTTGAAACCCACTATGTCTACGTCTCCTCTTGTTGTTCTTTTTCCCGTTTCTTCCCATTTTGTGTGTGAGACAAATCAACTTTAACGACTAACAGTGACACATCCACGACTACTCATTTTACGATTTCCTGACCTTCACGATTGTTAGTTTTCATTTGATTTTAATATGTTTTAAAACGGCTTCTTATTCTGGTCTTTCAGCCTGGTTTACTAAAAACAAGAACTTAAGACCATAGCAGCTTTCAAAAGCAAAGAAATTAAATCTCTACAGGGTGTGGCTAATATGAACTTGAAGTCATGTCATTGTGACGTGATGAATGTACTTAGACGTATTTCAGATACTTGGTAGATGGCCTGATAAAGCTAGCTGGCACCCCTAGACTTGATTACTACTGTCAGCTCACGCGAATCTAAAAATGACACTCTGCAAGGATTTCCTTTGTTGATAAAGAATCTCAGTTACAGATAAGATGGTGGTGTCTGAGGTTCTCTTACTTTTCAGAACTTTCTCCATTGTTACATTGGTAACCGACGTTGTATCTTCTTTCTCTCCAGACAGCAAATATGCACTGTGGTACTTTAACAGATGTTAAGGAATTACAGACCTTGGCTGTGAACGTATATTGATTCAAAATAATGAGAATTTAAAAGGTGTTTTTATGAAACTAAAATAAATATTTCAAGTAACCACGTGATACTAGCAATTCAGTAAGGTGAGTCGCAGTATTTCCCTCATTACTAGGTCTGAAATGCATGATAAGGGTCCATCTATTAAATGCGTTTGTGCTTTCCATGCGGTCTCTTTGGTTTTTATCAAAGAATGCCCAGTCGTTCCTGTCTCTAGCCTCAATAAGATCAGCGCCTCCCTTTCCATGTCCACATCTACAATCCGTGAGTCGCTTACGGTGTGGGACGGAGGGAATTTCTGCTACCAGTATGATTTCCTCCTTTGCCCTCAGTCCCCTCGCCTGCTCCATTCGCGAACGTTGTGTAGACAGAATGGCTTCCTATAAACATTCGCATGAGCGCAGATTTCTCTGTTTTTTTGGTTGTGCTGCTTTCATGATTTACATGTGGGAGGAAGTGATACCTTTCCCGTCTCTTCTTTAACCGCGCTCTCTCGATCTTCCAACAGGAGCCCTCTCCATGGTACAAAGCGCCCGACTTGTAGCAACTGCCACTGCTGTCTGCTGAGGGTCTTTGTAAGATTCTCGCGGCGAGTGAACGATCCCGTGGCAACATGCGCAACCCTTCATCGAATCTACTCCGCCTCTCCCGATCATACTTCCGCCTGACTCTCGTAAGCTGGGGGTCTGTGTTCTGCTGTCAGGCAGAAGGCAATGGAAACCACTACATTAAAGACACGTAACGTATATCCCCAGGACATGTGGCCTGTAATTGAAGAAGTGTCATGATGATCTCTCCATTGGCAAAAGATTCCGGAATAGTCCCCCATTCGGATTACCGGGAGGGGACTGCCAAGGGGGAGGTTACCATGAGAAAAAGATTGAATAATCAACGAAAGGATAACGTTCTACGAGTCGGGGCGTGGAATGTCAGAAGCTTGAAGATGGTAGGGAAACTAGAAAATCTGAAAAGGGAAATGCAAAGGCTCAATCTTGATATAGTAGGGGTCAGTGAAGTGAAGTGGAAGGAAGACAAGGATTACTGGTCAGATGATTATCGGGTAATATCAACAGCAGCAGGAAATGGTATAACAGGTGTAGGATTTGTTATGAATAGGAAGGTAGGGCAGAGGGTGTGTTTCTGTGAACAGTTCAGTGAGCGGGTTGTTCTAATCAGAATCGACAGCAGACCAACACCGACAACGATAGTTCAGGTATACATGCCGACGTCGCAAGCTGAAGATGAACAGATAGAGAAAGTGTATGAGGATATTGAAAGGGTAATGCAGTATGTAAAGGGGGACGAAAATCTAATAGTCATGGGCGACTGGAATGCAGTTCCAGGGGAAGGAGTAGAAGAAAAGGTTACAGGAGAATATGGGCTTGGGACAAGGAATGAAAGAGGAGAAATACTAATTGAGTTCTATAACAAGTTTCAGCTAGTAATAGCGAATACCCTGTTCAAGAATCACAAGAGGAGTAGGTATACTTGGAAAAGGCCGGGAGATACGGGAAGATCTCAATTAGATTACATCATGGTCAGACAGAGATTCCGAAATCAGATACTGGATTGTAAGGCGTACCCAGGAGCAGATATAGACTCAGATCACAATATAGTAGTGATGAAGAGTAGGCTGAAGTTCGACATTAGTCAGGAAGAATCAATACGCAAAGAAGTGGGATACGGAAGTACTAAGGAATGACGAGATACGTTTGAAGTTCTCTAACGCCATAGATACAGCAATAAGGAATAGCGCAGTAGGCAGTACAGTTGAAGAGGAATGGACATCTCTAAAAAGGGCCATCACAGAAGTTGGGAAGGAAAACATACGTACAAAGAAGGTAGCTGCGAAGAAACCAAGGGTAACAGAAGAAATACTTCAGTTGATTGATGAAAGGAGGAAGTACAAACATGTTCCGGGAAAATCAGGAATACAGAAATACAAGTCGCTGAGAAATGAAATAAATAGGAAGTGCGGGGAAGCTAAGACGAAATGGCTGCAGGAACAACGTGAAGACATCGAAAAAGCTATGATTGTCGGAAGGACAGACTCAACATACAGGAAAGTCAAAACAACCTTTGGTGACATTAAAAGCAACAGTGGTAACATTAAGAGTGCAACGGGAATTCCACTGCTAAATGCAGAGGAGAGAGCAGATAGGTGGAAAGAATACATTGACAGCCTCTATGAGTGTATGCATTTGTCTGATTGATAGAAGAAGGAACAGGAGTCGATTTAAAAGAGATAGGGGATCCAGTATTAGAATCGTAATTTAAAAGAGCTTTGGAGGACTTACGGTCAAATAAGGCAGAAGGGATAGATAACATTCCATCAGAGTTTCTAAAATCATTGGGGGAAGTGGCAACAAAACCACTATTCACGTTGGTTTGTAGAATATATGAGTCTGGCGACATACCATCTGTGTAACCTCCCCCCTCACTTATCGACCTTAATGACAGTGAAAAATTAAACCGCGTGTACCTAATGGAAATTTGGGAAAAGCAATCGGCACCGAAGTTAATCTATCGGTAAAGAGGGAGGAAAGGGTTACATCTAAATGAAAGGAAAAATGCAAATGAAACTGGTGGAAATTAATTTTGAAAAGGGGTAAAGTTAATAAAGAAAGTAAATGTGCGGCCGTTACGTTGACAATTAACTAGCGGTAATTAGATATTTGAGATTTGGGGGAAATCATGGTCGCCAGTCCTAAGGACAATTACTATAGTAACTGAAAAAGAAAGGTTATTACACATATAATTAACACTAGAAGCGTGGCAACTGAAGGTTGACACGTGTAGTGTGAAAACTGAAAGTTTGTCAGAAGTAATAAATTTCGCTACACTCTGACTTAATTTAGCAAAAGAATTAATAAAACCGGAAAATCGAAAGTCAATTTAGTGACTGAAGTTAATAGTGAGCTTTCTTTCTGAAGCACATCGAAATCCAGTAAAATACGGTTAGTCTTGGACCACCTCAACAATCATTTCAAAAGCAACTTGACTCTACGCAATTTAGAAACAAGAGATTTTACTTTGAACTTGAATTAAATGATTCTGAACTATTAGCAATAGTAAAATTTAGTACGTACCAAGCTGAGCTGCAGTCACAGGTAAGCTAAAATATGCTAACAAAACTCGCACTCTAAATTTGTGCTCGTGTAACCTAAATATTGTAGCCAGCTTCTGAACTTTGAAATTAAAGCAGTGAAATCTAATTATATTATTTTAATGCTGGCGTTTGAATTTCAACGACACTCGGGTTCATTTCGGAAAAGGAAGGGACCCTGCTTGGCAATGCAATTGGGACAATGAGCAACAAAGGTTCATGCTAAGTTGCTGTAATTTTGCGAGGCAAATGGAACAATTTGAAAAGCTGAGGTCTGCCATACAGTTCTGAAACTTTACGTGCTTTTAGTCTTCCTTGTTGGTTGATTGAAGGTTTGAAGCCGTCGATCGAGGAGGTGGCGACAGTCACTCATTGTCGGCCGTCGCTGTTGCAGAAGCTGGATGTTGGCGCGCCTTCTTCTCGACACGATCACCAGGCGAAATGGGCTCTTGATGTGCGCCAGCTAATGCTTCCCGTCCGCGACACCATGTCAGAAACTATCATCGCGAGTCGAGCGCAATTACATGCTGCCAAACCCCGAAAGCGCGGCAACTCGCGGGAGCGTCACACAACACCTGCTCCACTCGCTACTCCCGCCAGACTCTCTCTGCCCGCGCTCCACGCGGCAGAGTTAACACTACCAAAGATCCTACACACTTTGATTCTTCACACGACCCATCGATGTAATCGTTCGATAGCAGTTTTCCCTAGGCAAGACCCAGCGTAAAAATACAAATAATATTTACGAAACAAACCAATTATACATCGACATGAGTGCATAAATATATATATACAAACAGTAAAACAATTACAATATATAAAGAGACAGAAGTGTCATATCTTGAGGTAACAAAACAAGGAAAAAAATAATAGTACAATAGATGGAAATAGGAGGATATGCATTTCCGGCGTTACAAACATTCCATCAGAGTTTCTAAAATCATTGGGGGAAGTGGTAACAAAACCACTATTCACGTTGGTTTGTAGAATATATGAGTCTGGCGACATACCATCTGACTTTAGGAAAAGCATCATCCACACAATTCCGAAGACGGCAAGAGCTGACAAGTGCGAGAATTATCGCACAATCAGCTTAAGAGCTCATGCATCGAAACTGCTTACAAGAATAATATACAGAAGAATGGAAAAGAAAATTGAGAATGCGCTAGGTGACGATCAGTCTGGATTTAGGAAAAGTAAAGGGACGAGAGAGGCAATTCTGACGTTACGGCTAATAATGGAAGCAAGGCTAAAGAAAAATCAAGACACGTTCATAGGATTTGTCGACCTGGAAAAAGCGTTCGACAATATAAAATGCTGCAAGCTGTTCGAGATTCTGAAAAAAGTAGGGGTAAGCTATAGGGAGAGACGAGTCGTATACAATATGTACAACAACCAAGAGGGAATAATAAGAGTGGAAGATAAAGAACGAAGTGCTCGTATTAAGAGGGGTGTAAGACAAGGCTGTAGCCTTTCGCCCCTACTCTTCAATCTGTACATCGAGGAAGCAATGATGAAAATAAAAGAAAGGTTCAGGAGTGGAATTAAAATGCAAGGTGTAAGGATATCAATGATACGATTCGTTGATGACATTGCTATCCTGAGTGAAAGTGAAGAAGAATTAAATGATCTGCTGAACGGAATGGTCTAATGAGTACACAATATGGTTTGAGAGTAAATCGGAGAAAGACGAAGGTAATGAGAAGTAGTAGAAACGAGAACAGCGAGAAACTTAACATCAGCATTGATGGTCACGAAGTCAATGAAGTTAAGGAATTCTGCTACCTAGGCAGTAAAATAACCAATGACGGACGAAGCAAGGAGGACATCAAAAGCAGACTCGCTATGGTAAAAAAGGCATTTCTGGCCAAGAGAATACTAATATCAAATACCGGCCTTAATTTGAGGAAGAAATTTCTGAGGATGTACGTCTGGAGTACAGCATTGTATGGTAGTGAAACATGGACTGTGGGAACAGAAGAGAATCGAAGCATTTGAGATGAGGTGCTATAGAATGTTGAAAATTAGGTGGACTGATAAGGTAAGGAATGAGGAGGTTCTACGCAGAATCGGAGGGGAAAGGAATATGTGGAAAACACTGATAAGGAGAAGGGACAGGATGAGGGAATGACTTCCATGGTACTAGAGGGAGCTGCAGAGGGCAAAAACTGTAGAGGAAGACAGAGATTGGAATACGTCAAGCAAATAATTGAGCACATAGGTTGCAAGTACTACTCTGAGGTGAAGAGGTTGGCACAGGAAAGGAATTCGTGGCGGGTCGCATCAAACCAGTCCAGTCAGTAGACTGATAGACTGATGACAAAAAAAAAAACAGCCGAGGATGGCGCTCTACGTGATGCTCATGAGTGAGTAGCTCATCCCACGACAATTTTCAAGCTCATGATTACAACATGTTTCTTTACATAATTTTTTTATTAAAAAGGGATAAAAAGTATCACAAGTGTCACAGAGGGAATTATGGTTTTTAGTTTAGTAGTGGAAAGTAATTAAAGATAAACAGAACACTTTCAATCGACTTGCAGACCTATAAAAACCGTCTGAGAGCGTACAGTCGATACCTAAGGAAATATAGGTTCAGGGTGACAATCATTGGACTGTATGAAACAAACTCGTCATAACTTCTGAACGGTTTGCACTAGGACGTTCAAACTGCACGGTTGGCAGCAGAGCATGATGGGAATTAGTATGCGCATGCATGGTTAGGTTTAGCGACGAAGCCCACTTCATTTGGTTGGGTTCGTCAATAGCAAAAACTGACTGATTTGGGGGGCTGAGAATCCGCATTGTCTCACCCACCGTTTATGTAAGTCGAGATAACTGGGGTTCCTTCTGTATTGTCTTGCGACGCACAGATATGGGGACTCAGGTGTGTCATTTTGTAGTCTACGGAGTCTGTTAAAAATTTTTCAGAACATTTTTGATTTCGCACTTCTGGCGTGTTGTAACGAATTTGGTTAGCATCCCTGCAGGCGCCTGTGTCAAACGTGTAACTGCCGGAAGTTTCATTGCTGTATGTCTGTTAGTTATGGTTCAATGATGTAGTTGCATCACACAGTGAGTGAATTTCGAGATGGCAGAGTTAGATGAGCAACGCGTCTATATTACATTTTGCGTGAAACTCGAGGAATGCTTTACAGAGACACACCAAATGATGCAGGAATCCCAGGTGATGTGTAGTTAAGCCGTATTTGGTGTTACGAGTGTCTCACACGGTTTAAAAACGTCCTGACGGAAGTTAATTTGACTCTCGTTCAGGAGGCCCTTCGTCTACAGACAATGCTTATGTCAGGAGCGTGAACGAAATTGTACGTGGCAATAGAAAACGGACTGTCCGAGAGATTGCAGAAGAATGTAGCATTTCAGAAGGATCATGTCATGAAAGCCTGACACAGCATCTTGGAACGCCTCGTGTGGCCGCGAAGGTCGTCCCATGGCTCAAGAGGCAAGACCAGAAAGATCTTCACCTTGCAACCTGTGAAGAGCTTTTCGATTGGACAAATGAGATGTTCTTCAAGACAAACATAGCTGTTGACGTGACGTGGGTTTTAGTTTATGATGTTAAGACCAAGGTTCGATCTTCACAATGGGTCGGGAAAAGTTCTATAAGACCAAAGGAAACTCGTTAGGTTGGGTCAAATGTCAAAGCTAAGCTGATAGTTTTCTTTGACTTTTGAAGGATTAGTTCATCATGCATTCGTTCCACAGGGAGAAACTGTTAATCGATGGTACTATTGGGACGTGTAGCAACTCCTGCGAGAAAATGTGATAAAGAAACGGCCCGGAATGTGGTGCGACAGTTCGTGGCTCATGCATCACGACAACGCACCCACACGTTGATCCCTATTGGTGAGTGATTGTTGCACAAAAAACCAAATCACCGTGTTGCCTCATCTTCCATACTCTCCGGACCTGAACACTATGGATTTTGTTTATTTCTGAAGCTGAAAATCCCGTTGAAAGGACGAAGATTTCCAACGACGGAAGAGATAAAAGAAAATTCGCAGACTGTAAGAGGCGTACCAAGACTGCTTCCTGAAACGGTAACGGTATTGGGGAGCGATGTCTCAGTTGTTGAGGAGACTATTTCGGAGGAGACCATGCACAATGAGTAAAAGATGAGCGTAAATAAATTTTGTGGATGCAGTTCCCGAGTTATCTGAACAGACCTCGTATAGCTTCAATGAAGTATTTTATTGACATCGTACGAATTTGTAAAGATACTCCGTACGATCGTGCCGCTAACGCTAGCGCTATAATGTGGAATACCTTTAAGTAATCTTGGATGATGGAGTCCTCCTGTTCATCGGTTTCTATGATTTGTGTGACAGGTCTGCGTGAAAAATTTGCTGTATCCCCACGATTGGTGTTTCACGGAACAAGAACTCGCAGTGATAAGATAGTGGACGCTTTTTCAGGAGGACGGCGGTACAAATCAACGTTAGAAGACCCGAATTAAGGTTATCCTTAGTTTTCCTAAATCAGTTATGGCTGACACTCTCTCGTTCGGTGGGAGGGAGTGAGAAGAGGAGACATCAATTGATAAGCACGCTGGAATATATCTAAGGCAAATAACACGGCCATTTCCTTTCCTCATTCCGGGTTTGAATCTAATGACTTGAACATCGAATTTGTTTAAGTGAAATGGTTGATGTATCTTATATGCTATTATATCTAGGGTACTAGGTCTCCTTTGTGGTAGGTTGTTATTAGTTGTCCACAAATTATTATTACTGTTTACTGGCGTTTTATGCCAGTAGGATAGTGACTCTCCTGCTATGAAGTGGTTTACAAATGTGGTATACGGTATGTAATTCTACTTGTAAGTACTTTAAAGGTTTCAGAGTATCTTACGCTACACTTTATGCTTGTCTTCCACTTGCGTGGCAAATGACAGACACTAAAGGTTAATTGACACACGTCTGCACAACTTTCCATAAATAAGGCGAAACAGAGTGTTTGCAACTTGATTTTCAAAGTCACCACGAATTATCTCGAGTAGGTAACAGAACGTTCCTCCCGTCATGTCGTATATTCGTAAAACCTGTCTCGTTACTCTGATAACTGAAGGAAGAGTGTTTAGTACTCGCCACATTCCTCACGAGACAGCAAAGCTCATTCAGATCCATTCGGCATCTCTTTAATAGCAGAAGCCGCTACTCAGTTTTCGTATCCATGCAAAGAGAAGTCGTGGTATCCACCCTACCCTAAGAGATTAAGATATGACCCTATTTCTTACACAGAATAGATTCTAACCCAACCTAACCTCCTTGGCGCTGCCAAAAGCTGACGGACATCAGACGCAACGTGACCAAGCTGTCGGCCGATGTTGTCGGGCGACCCCTGCTGACAGCGTCTGACGACCGTCGTCGGTGCCGCTGTGAACACAGCTACCCCCCCCCCCCCCCCTTCACCCACCACTTCTACCGCGCAGCTCTGACCTACACAGTTTACCAGGCCGTGTGCAGAGCAACCTTCGCTCCTCCCAAAGCACGCAGGACGGGAAATATCTCGTGAGATATCGAAAGAGTGGAATTCCGATAGGGCCGAGTCATGTACATGCTTACCGCTTATCTGAAGTGTTTACTATGGCGGAGCAATGGCGTCCCCCTGACGTTCACAGATGAGACGTTCATCACGTACGAGTGAGGACATATATAAAGGAAGAGACAAGTGGGGGATGGTTTAAGGGGGTGCGACAACAACGATTATAGCTCAGCTCATATCTTATGACTTTGATATGGATGTATTTATTGGGCAAGGCTTTGATGGCGCTCCAGTGATGAGCAACTAGTTGGGCTGGTATGTGACTATGATTTTTCTTCGTCAAAGTTGATATCTCAAATACTTCTGTCAAACTGTTTTCATGATTTAATAGCGAACTTTGTCATATCTCACCTGCCGTCAAATAAACACATTCAGACTTCTGACATTCCAAGCCCCGATATGTAGAACATTATCCTTTCATTGGTTGTTCAATTTTTTCTCACGATCACCTTGCCCTTGGCAGTCCCGGACCATTGTGAAACATTTCATTATATTTTGCAATGTTTTCGAATGCTCCTGGATGCCCTCGAAAGTTCTGGGATGTTCTCGAGTACCAATTGTTCAGGAATTTTCTAGAAAATTCCAAAGGACGTACTTTCCAGTCCTTATATCTTCAAAAGTACGCCCTTCAGGTAAAAATGGAAACCCCATTCATTGATGGAGGATAGAGGGCTATCACACCATGCAACCTATGAACGTGGCTTCATTTTTCTTTTGCCTTGCATCCATTACTAACCGAGTCGTCAGATCTGCCTCCATTCTTCTGCAGATAATACTTGTCAGCAACTTAGCTCCATGAGCTTTTAAGCTGATTGTGAGACAATTTTCAAACTTCTCAGCTCTTCCAATCTTCGGAATAGTGTGGGTGATGTTTGTCCGTATGTCAGGTGGTATATCGCCAGACCACATATATTCTACACACCAAAGCGAATAGTCGTTTTGTTCTGATGTCCCTCACTGATTATAGAAATTCTGATAGAATGTTGTCTATTCCATCTGTCTTGTTTGACCTAAGGTCTTCCAAAGCTCTTTTAAATATAGAATCTAATACTTGAGGCCCTACCTTTTCTATATCGACTCCTGTCATTCTCTTCTATCACATCATCAAACAAGTTTTCCCCCTCATAGAGTTCTTCAGCGTCCTCTTTCTACCTACCTCTCTTCTGCAGTTAACAGTGGAATTTCCATAGCACTCTTAATGTTACATCCCTTGCTTTTAATTCCACAGAAGGTACCTTTGAGTTTTCTATATGATGAGGCAGTCGTTCTGACAATAGTTTATTATCAGATTTCTTCAACTTTTTATTTTATTTTATTTTATTTTTGTTTTGGCAGCCATTTCACATTTGTTTCTCTGCACTTACTACTCATTTCATTCCTGAGTCACTTGTAATACTGTTTTCCTAAAGAATCCTGAAAATTTTTGTGTTGCCTTCTTTCGTCGCATTTCTTTCTTCGCAGTCATCTTCTTTGCACTAACGTTTTTATTTCCTGTTTCGGTAATTGGTGTTCTTAGAGATGTCCATTCCTCTTCAACTGAACTGCCTACTGCGCTGTTCCCTGTCGCAGAATCTATGGCCTTGGAGAACTTCAAGCGTATCTCTTCATTCTTTAGTGTTTAGTTCTTCCATATTCCACTTCTTTGAGCATTCATTCTTCCTGATTAGTGTCTTACACTTCATTTTACTCTTCATCACCACTAATTTTGTGGTCTGAATTTATATCTGCTCCTGGGTACATCTTACAATCCTATAGCTGATTTCGGAATCTCTGCCTGACCGTGATATAACCTAAGTGAAATCCTTCTGTATCTTCTGGCCCTTTCCAAGTATACCTCCTCCTCTTGTGAAGTACTCCCTATTACTAGCTTAAACTTATTGCAGAATTCCATCAGTCTTCCTTCTCTCTCACTCTTTCTATCAAGACCATATTCTTCTGTAACCATTTCTTCTACTCCTTTCCCTATGACCACAATCCAGTTCCCCTGCCTATTAGATTTTCGTCTCCCTTCATGTACGGTATTACCTCTTCATCTTTCGCTGTCAGTGTCGTCATGTTTAGCTGAACTATCGTTGTTGGCCTATTCACAATAAGCAACTCTCTGTCCCACCTTCTTATTTATAACGAATCCTACTCCCGTTTTACCGTTTTCTACTGCTGTTGATGCTACCCTACACTCACCGGAAAAAAAATCCTGGTCTCTACCGTTTCACTTCAATTAACTCCACAATGCCTAGATTTTCCTCAGCATTTCCTTTTCAGATTTTTTAGCTGCACAACCACGTTCAAACTTTTGACTTTCCGAGCCCCGACATGTAGAACGTTATCCTTTCTTTGGTTGTTCAATCTTTTTCTAGTTTTCACCTCGCCCTTGCCAGTCGCTTTCCCAAGATATGAAAGGGTCATCATTCCAGAAACTTTTACCAGTGTAGAGACCATCATGACACTTTTTCAGTTATATTCCAAATGTCCTGTCGATCACATTATGTGTCTTTAATGAAGTGGTTTTCGTTGTTTTCTGCATCCTCATTCCATTGATCATTCTTGCGTCTTTAGGGGCAGTTTCCCACGCCAAGTGCAAAAGAGTGCCCTGAACCTCTCTCCGCTCCTCCGCAGTCATTGAAAAGGCCGTTGGCTGACTGAGGGTGACTTCTTATGCCAGATTTCATCTACCGTCAATACTGACGATTTTCATCCAAATTTAAGCAGTGGCGAGGTTAGAACTAGGGACCGAGAATGTTTTAATTTGCTAACCACGGACGCTACCCCTATACCACTGGTACTGACTGTTTTACGCACCACTACTGGTCAAGAGTCGTAAACGAGGTTCGCCTTAAGGCTTCTCTTCTTCATAAATGCTGACGTGGGAGCGATGTCAACTCAGCAACGTATGCTGAAGTCGTGAACCACCTGTATTTGGTATCTACACCGCTCAGTGATCGACAAGTATTGGAAACCTTTCAAGGAAATAAACTGATATTAACAGAAACCTGTACAAAAGTTTCACTTTCCACCCTTTCCGAGCAGGTGGCCCCTTTTCCCCTTTACAGTGATTAAGACGAGGTGCCAAGTACTTGTTCTCTTATCATGAAGTAGGGTGGGGGGGGGGGGGGCAGGCAAACCTTGGGGAGCCATCAATGTGGACACGGCGTATGGCAGTCGCGTAACACGTTCGTTCATAGCCATCCTAGCTGGGCGCACGAAGCACTGGAACATTCAAATAGACGAATGTTGCAGATGTAAGGCAGATTAAAGTAGATCTCAGTAAAAATTAATATTTCTGAGAAACTAGTTTTATACTGTTGTTTCCAGACGGAAGTAATCAGTTCAGCCTACTATGGTAGGCGCTTGAAAATGCGGATAAATTGTTTTATTATCAACAAAAGCGCAAAACGAAACAGGAAGCTGCCCAAGACTTTTGGGAAGATGTGGAAGAAGTAACAAATAAAATGCAAGCAAAGCATGTTAAAACTGTATTATAAGACTAGTGCACAACTAGGCAAAGAGAAGGAGAACAGCAAATCAGAGGCCCATACGCTAACACAAACGCACGAGCAAATGTGGAGAAGGCTACTGTAAAACTTTTAATTAAAATTATGTCAACGCAATTTCAAGAACCAGTAGGGAAGCTCAATACGTGTAAAACGCTAAAAATATGAGGGGAGAATTCAAAATATATCACGCAGATGTACAAAGAAAAATACAAGAGAAATTCAGAACGTGGTAACAAGCAAAGGATTCATCGAGTCTGGCCATTACCTAGTACAAGAAAAGATTAAGCCACTCACTAGAAAGAGAAAGACGACAGAGAACAAAACTGTAAGAATGGACCCACAGTATTCGAAGAAAACAAAGATAAAGTTCTAGAAGAATTATCGAAATACAACAGAAAATTTCACAGAGCTTGCGAAGACAATACAGAATGCAATGTTTAGGAGTGAACCTCGTAGGAAACGGAGACACACATGGAGGAACATAACTTGCGATCAGACCATTGAACGTCGAATAGGGGCAAGGAAGAAGCTTAGCTGTAATAGGACAACATAAACCTGGCATTCTATGGAGAAGTTGGGTAATTAGTCCAGAAATAGTCCTGGAAAGATATTGGAAGAATGTAAAGGCCATATGACAAATGTAGACTAAATGAAAACAAGGAAGACTTCGAGAAAAATAACACTAGAAATTTCTACAGTATATTAAGGGAAAATATAAACGGTTATTAACCTAGAAAATATGGTTCAAAAGGACAAACTTAACGCAGAAAACTAGTACTAAAGAAAAGTGTGAAATTCTGAAAAAATACTTAGATAAGCTCCTCAATTGCGAGAAAGAAAATTTGAACTTTGTGAACGCAATATGAGACCCAGATTACGAACCGCCTACAACAACAGGGGTAGACGAGATTACAAAACAGTGAAAAACGAAGAATCCCCAAAAGAAGATGGCATTATCTCCGAGATCTGGAATCTCAAAGACCTAAACTTAACACAGGAAATTCATAAAATTCTCACCGAAATATGGGCTAGAGAGACTATTCCACAGGAATGGAACTGTGCATAGATTCATCCATCCCACAAAAAGGGCGACAAGAAAGATCCTAATAATTACAGAGGTATATCATTTTTATCGGTCACTTATTTTCTCCAAGGCATTACTCAACACACAAGAACGAGAAGCTGATAAAAGTATAGGTGAATATCACGCAGGCTTCTGAAAAGGAAGACCTTTTAATGAACGGATCTGGACCCTGCGAAAGTTCCTGGAAGTAAGACAGGCGGACAGTAGTATACTCATATTCTTGGACTTCGAGAATGCCTATTACTCCATAGATAGGCAGGTTCCCTGCGACCCACTCGAAGAATGTGGAATCTCCAGGAAAACTAGGACACTCATACAAGAGACGCACTGAGACACCACGTCCAGAATAAAATTTATGGAAGAAATCTCTCAATCATTCCAGATAGTTGCAGGAAACGTTTGCAGAGGTGGTCTCCCACCGCTTTTATTCAGTGTGATCTTCGACAAAATTGTAAATGCGAAGAAAAAGTAGAAGGGATTCATATAGGGAGAAGGCGTGCTGACAGGACAGTCATAAAACGCCAGGCGTTTGCAGATGAGCTGGCAGTGGTCAGCAACCGTAGACAAGGAGCACGAGGAACACTGGACTACTCACGATAAGTCTCTATCAGAACGGGTCTACGGATACGAAAATATTGTACATTAATTATGGGGAAAAGGTGACGCATGTCTTATCCACTGACGTACCAATAGCTTTTATATGGGGTTGTCCACCACTGCTCATGAGGAAGGTAGACTACATTTTGTCATATCATCGTTCACGGCACAGAAAGACACGGTTGTTTACACCAATAGAATCCCAGAGGTACATTAGAATCCACGTCACATGTAAGTAAAGCTGCAGGTGAGCTACAATTAATCCAAGCACCTTGATATAAATAATATGTAGAAAGGTACTTACGAATGACAAAGGAAAGAAATCAAAAATTGTAGGTATTTATTTGTTATTAAATTATATAATTAATTGTGTTATACAATAAAATATTACAGTATTATTAGAGCATTCTTTGTTTATTTTTAGGTTTATACAGAGTGTCTATAAATGAATATCGGAGTTTTAACGCATTATAATATTTATTTCATTAAACTTTCAGTTTGCTTGAGTGGCTCAATCCCTAATAGCTGAGTCTGTAGGAAGCACTTCGGCAAAATCTTTCGACAGCCACATGCTTTTAGATCCAACATTTCTCACAAAGGGAGATAAGCGTCGAATGAGAACAGTTAATTTGTTCTGCAATTTTTTTCAAAAGGTTTCCCCGAAGTGGAGGATGTCGAAAAAGTTTAGTTCGCGTTCTGTAGTTCCGATACAGTTCCGTATGGTAGGTATCTCGCATGAATGCGCTGTAACTAAATTAAGAGCGTGCGCCACACAGTGTACAAATTACGCTCTTGGGTATCGTTCTGTAGTTCAAATGGCTCTGAGTGCTATGGGACTTAACTTTTGAGGTCATGAGTCCCCTAGAACTTAGAACTACTTAAACCTAACTAACCTAAGGACATCACACACATCAATGCCGGAGGCAGGATTCGAACCTGCGACCGTAGCGGTCGCGCGG
Organism: Schistocerca americana; assembly: GCF_021461395.2. NCBI lineage: Eukaryota > Metazoa > Arthropoda > Insecta > Orthoptera > Acrididae > Schistocerca > Schistocerca americana. The sequence continues at coordinate 86,724,167 of NC_060129.1, forward strand.
ATCCAGACTCTAGTGCGTAGAACCTCTCGGCCACCCAGGCCGGCATTCTGTAGTAGTTGTTCTCACGCCTCGTAGGGCCGGTGTTACACTATCATGTTTCTTTGACGAAGAAACGTGATCAAATATTCGTCAAATTTCTGTGACAAAGATCTTTGACATGGCCCTAAAAGGGGTTATTACACTGCCCTCATATTTTCCTCCAAATGTGTTAGTATGTACTGCAGTAGCTTGTACCAAAATTGCACTGTGTGTGTATTTGGAAGAAAAGCGGTAGAAAAATAGGAAACATACTTGGATGAAGGAGGACGTCAAGTCATACATAAATTATTTACGAATGGATGACAGTGTATTTCAGTATTTACTCAGTATAGTGGCTCCTCACATTAAAAACAAAGAAGACTCTTATTTGAAATGTTATGTGTGGAGAAGACAGGCTCGCCGTGACTGTGCAATTAATTGACACAGGAGATAGCTACTACACAAAACAGGACTCAAATACCACATTCCACATTAACTAAAATATTGAAAGAAATGTGTGAAGCGATTTATAAAGCGCTGGAGCGGGAATATGTGACGGTAAATAAATGTTTAGTTCACTATATGGTCATAAAAATTATTTTTATTTTCCAATAATTTATTTAATGGAATTCCGAAAACTAAAAAATTAACAGAAATGTGATATTAAGAAATTTGTAGCTTGAGGCATACAGAGTTGAAAAATAGATAAAGCAGAAGGGAAATCTAAGAAAGAATCTTTTATTTTAGAGTGTGACCACATCCTCTGTTCCGGCTGGCTGAAGAGCTGCCTGGATGTTTCCAGATGTAGAGGTGGACGGCTGTAGCTGTGATTGTGGATATGCCGCCACGCATCACTTGAGCCGGGCCACGGTCTTGGTGGATGTTCGGTCGGTCGTCCTACCAGACGACGCGTCTTGGCTCGTCGATCATTCGTGAGTCGGCTGTGTGTGTGTGAGCATCGACTCCCGACTTCTCTTCGTGCGTGTGTAGTTACTGTTGGGTATCGCTCAGATCTTCTTGCAAGTGTTTGTCAGGTTGTGTGTGTAGTTGCTGTTATTTCCACTGACCACTATTTTAGATGTTGTCGGCGTTCTGAGAGAGTCGGAACGTGCGAGGAGGAGAGTTCACGGCGGCAGTTCGGGTCGTGAGTTGGGCCCTGCCAGGGAGTTGCATTGCGTCTGGAGCGCAGCCCGTGCCAGCCACTCGCAGTGGCTGTGAGCCCTGCGTGGACATCGCCCACCCGACCGTTGACGCCACGCATCACTTAAGCTGGGCCTGACTTTTGGAGGATTTTTGGTCGGTCGGTTCGTCCGAGGACATCTCTGTGGGGGGTAGTCGACTGGGCCGCTGGCGGTCTCTGCCCAGTGTCGGGAGTCTGTCTGGAGCTGTCCGATCGGTACGAGCATCGTCGCTCGCCGACCCAGGACGTGAAGGTTGAGTGGTTTTGTGCATTACGTTGTTGGTTCCGGCGTTGCTGTTGGGGAGGTTCTCTTGTCAGCAACACCGAGTGTTTCTATTGCTGAAATTTAGTCGCCATGCGGTGCAATTAATTTTGATTGACTACAATTCGAGTCAACCAATGGAATTTTCTGCCTTGTGGCCGTTAGTGTTCTGATTACCTGCCCCGGCCGATAACGTAGTTTTTAAGCAGTGTCTTTTCCTCATCTGTTGGTGCTGCCCAACATGGTTAGTAGTTTTGGCAGCTCAGTTCACATACTTGTTTGTTTGGGGATAGTGATATTTGTTTTTTTTTTTTTTTTCGTCGTGGCAAGAAAGCAGTTCGTCGGTTGGTCCGTGACTGTCCCTTAGTTGTATTCGCACGAATTAAGTGTAGTTGGACTCATCTCCTGTCTCGCCTAAGTGACCGAGGGCAGACCAATTCACTGGAGGCTTTTGAGTGCCGCTCCCTTAATTATCCTTTTGGGAGTGTTAGTGTGGATGTAATTTAACTGTTTTTTATATTTTTAATTTACTAAGTCCAAACATTATTGCCTTCTGCTCTCGAAAGGTTATTGTATATTGTAATTGACCCTGAAAGATTTTACAACTTATTGTGGGCCTTTCGCCGTTGGTGTTACAAAAAGGAAATTTTTAAATTTAATGTATTGTTTTACCGATAGTTAAAACAATACATTAAGTTTAAAAATTTCCTTTTTGCAACACCAACGGCGGAAGGCCTACAATAAGTTGTAAAATCTTTCAGGGACTATTACAATATACAGTAACCTTTCGAGAGCAGATAGTCCCCCCCATGAACCATGGACCTTGCCGCTGGTGGGGACGCTTGCGTGCCTCAGCGATACAGATAGCCGTACCGTAGGTGCAACCACAACGAAGGGGTATCTGTTGAGAGGCCAGACAAACGTGTGGTTCCTGAAGAGGGGCAGCAGCCGTTTCAGTAGTTGCAGGGGCAACAGTCTGGATGATTGACTGGTCTGGCCTTGCAACACTAACCAAAACGGCCTTGCTGTGCTGGTACTGCGAACGGCTGAAAGCAAGGGGAAACTACAGCTATAATTTTTCCTGAGGGCATGCAGCTTTATTGTATGGTCAAATGATGATGGCGTCCTCTTGGGTAAAATATTCCGGAGGTAAAATAGTCCTCCATTCGGATATCCGGGCGGGGACTACTCAGGAGGACGTTGTTATCAGGAGAAAGAAAACTGGCGTTCTATGGATCAGAGCGAGGATTGTCAGATCCCTTAATCGGGCAGGTGGGTTAGAAAATTAAAAAAGGGAAATGGATAGGTTAAAGTTAGATATAGTGGGACTTAGTGAGGTTCGGTGGCAGGAGGAGCAAGACTTCTGGTCAGGTGAATACTGGGTTATAAATACAAAATCAAATAGGGGTAATGCAGTAGTAGGTTTAATAATAAATAAAAAAAACAGGAGAGCAGGCAAGCTACTACCAACAGCATAGTGAACGCATTATTGTGGCCAAGATAGATACGAAGCCCATGCCCACTAAAGTAGTACAAGTTTATATACCAACTAGCTCCGCAGATGAAGAAGAGGTTGATGAAATGTATGACGAGATAAAAGAAATTATTCAAATAGTGAAGTGAGACGAAAATTTAGTCGTCATGGGTGACTGGAATCCGGTAGTGGGAAAAGGGAGAGAAGGAAACGTAGTAGGTGAATATGGATTGGGGGGAAGAAATGAAAGAGGAAGCCGCCTGGTAGAATTTTGCACAGAGCTTAACCTAATCATAGCTAACACTTGGTTCAAGAATCATAAAAGAATACTGATAGGTTTCAGATATATTATATAATGGTAAGACAGAGATTCAGGAACCAGGTTTTAAGTTGTATGACTTTGCCAGGGCCAGATGTTGACTCTGACCACAATCTGTTGGTTATGAACTGTAGATTAAAACCGAAAAAACTGCAACAAGGTGGGAATTTGAGGAGATGGGACCTGGATAAACTGAAAGAACCAGAGGTTGTAGAGAGCTTCAGGGAGAGCATTAGGGAACGATTGACAAGAATGGGGGAAAGAAATACAGTAGAAGAAGAATGGGTAGCTTTGAGAGACGGAACAGTGAAGGTAGCAGAGTATCAAGTAGGTAAAAAGACGAGGGCTAATAGAAATCCTTGGGTAACAGAAAAGATAGTGAATTTAATTGATGAAAGGAGGAAATATAAAATAGGCAGTAAATGAAGCAGCCAAAAGGAATACAAACGTCTCAAAAATGAGACAGACAGGAAGTGCAAAATGGTTAAGCTAGAGGACAAATGTAAGAATGTAGAGGCTTATCTCACTAGGGGTAAGACAGATACTACCTACAGGAAAATTAAAAGGACCTTTGATGAAAAGAGAACCACTTGCATGAATATCGAGAGCTCAGATGGAAACCCAGTTCTAAGCAAAGAAGGGAAAGCAGGAAGTTGGAAGGGGTATGCAGAAGGTCTATAGAAGGGTGATGTACTTGAGGACAGTGTTATGGAAATGGAAGAGGATCTAGATGGAGATGAAATGGGCGATATGATACTGCGTGAAGAGTTTGACAGAGCACTGAAATGCCTAAGTCGAAACAAGGCCCCAGAGTAGACAACATTCCATTAGAACTACTGACAGCCTTGGGAGAGCCAGACCTAACATAACTCTACCATCTAGTGAGCAAGATGTATGAGACAGGCGAAATACCCTCAGACTTCAAGAAGAATATAATAATTCCAATCTCAAAGAAAGCAGGTGGTGAAAGATGTGAAAATTACCGAACTATCAGTTTAATAAGCCACTGATGCAAAATACTACCACCAATTCTTTACAGACGAATGGAAAAACTGGTAGAAGTCGACCTTGGGGAAGATCAGCTTCGATTCCATAGGAATGTTGGAACATGTGAGGCAATACTGACCCTACGACTTATCTTAGAAGAAAGATTAAGGAAAAGCAAACCTACGTTTCTAGCTTTTACAGACTTAGAGAAAGCTTTTGACAATGTTGATTGAAATACTCTGTTTCAAATTCTGAAGGTGACCAGTGTAAAATACAGGGAGCGAAAGGCTATTCACAATTTGTACAGACACCAGATGGCAGTTATAAGAGTCGAGGGACATGAAAGGGAAGCAGTGGTTGGGAAAGGAGTGATAGGGTTGTAGCCTCTCCCTGATGTTATTCAAACTGTATACTGTGCAAGCAGTAAAGGAAACAAAAGAAAAATTCGGAGTAGGAATTAAAATCCATAGAGAAGAAATAACAACTTTGAGGTTCGCTGAGGACATTGTAATTCTGTCGGAGACAGCAAAGGACCTGGGAGAGCAGCTCAACGGAATGGACAGTGTCTTGAAAGGAGGATATAAGATGAACATCAACAAAAGCAAAACGAGGATAATGGAATGAAGTCGAATTAAGTCGGGTGAAGCTGAGGGAATTAGATTAGGAAATGAGAGGAGTTTTGCTATATGGGGAGCAAAATAACTGATGATGGTCGAAGTAGAGAGGATATAAAATGTAGACTGGCAATGGCAAGGAAAGCATTTCTGAAGAAGAGAAATTTGTTAACATTGAGTATAGATTTAAGTGTTAGGAAGTCGTTTCTGAAAGTATTTGTATGGAGTGTAGCGACGTATGGCAGTGAAACATGGATGATAAATAATTTAGACAAGAAGAGAACAGAAGCTTTCGAAATGTGGTGCTACAGAAGAATGCTGAAGATTAGATGGGTAGATCACATAACTAATGAGGAAGTATTGAATAGAATTGGAGAGAAGAGATATTTGTGGCACAACTTGACTAGAAGAAGGGATCGGTTGGTAGGGCATATTATGAGGCATCAAGGGATCACCAATTTAGTATTGGAGGGCAGTGTGGAAGGTAAAAATCACAGAGGGAGACCAAGAAATGAATACACTAAACGGATTGAGAATGATGCAGGCTGCAGTACATACTGGAAGATGAAGAACCTTGCACAAGATAGAGTAGCATGGGGAGCTGCATCAGACTAGCCTCTGGACTGAAGACCACAACAAGAACCGATCGTTGGAATATATATTTCCTTAATATACAGAATTTAACATTGCGGCCTTCAGCCATTTTATTGCGTTTATCTCTTTCTGTGCACCTTGTGGGCCAACAGCCCTATTACTACCTTAAAACACTGTGACCTTCTGCCTTCAGTAATCATCATAGTATATTTGGAATTTGGAAGCTTTAATCTGGCGGCCTTCACCCACTCTGCATGCTCATATCATATATGTATACCATTTATCTTATTCGTAAATTTAACTGTGTGTCAAGTCTTTTCAAAATTAAACTTATTTAAGGCATCTGTTTAGAGGCCTTCAGCCGCGAAGCAAATTTAATTCTTTCAAAAGTGTGTTTGT